>NC_143388.1:52946005-53665380 GCF_980474605.1 Leiobunum rupestre | reverse complement strand
TTTCGAAAGTTCGGTCTAAACCGGCCTATTGGAAGTTGGACATTAAGGCGCTTGAAGATCCTGATTTTGTAAGTGATGTTAAAAATTTCATTCGTAAATCTGTGAATGATCAGTGCTCGAACTCCACTGGCCGTTCTTGGTCACAGTGGTGGTTCGACGATTTCAAACCAAATGCCCGAGCAGTTTGTCGGGAATTCTGTAACCACTTATCCAACTTGGAACGCTCTCGCTTATGTGAATTGCAGCGTGAAGTACACAATTTTGATGACCCCGAAAGTGCCCAAGCGAGAGAACTTCGTTCTCAATTGAATGATATTTTGAACAATCGCGCGAAGGACGCTCTTTTGAAGAGTCGAATGGCCCACGTTGCGAACGTCGATCAGCCCTCAGCTGAATTTTTCCGATGGACTTCTCGCGTTTCTGCCGTTAAACCAATGGAGAATGTTTTTGACTTAAATGGAGAATTGGTCTCCGATCCTCGAGATGTACGTGAAACGGTGATTAATTTTTATTCTGATCTTTACTCTAATTCCAATTCTAACGCAGTCCTACCTTCGGCTTTACCGCCTTTTCTTCAAAATTTGCCTCAGCTTTCTCCATCGTCTGCTGATTCACTTAAAAATTCTTTCTCTTTTGACGAATTTTCTCGTGCCCTTAAATCCATGTCTCGGGGTCGTTCCCCTGGCTTGGACGGGCTCCCTACGGAATTTTACGTTACCTTTTGGGACGTGCTAGGCCATGCCCTGTTTCAAGTATATCGTGAACTGCTGAAAGATCTTAAAAATTCTCCATACTCAAAGGCTTTCTCGAAGTCGGTGATGTGTCTTTTGCCTAAGAAGGGAGACCCTTGCGATCTTCGCAATTGGCGTCCTCTCTCTTTGACAAATGTCGATTACAAAATTTTTGCCAAAGTACTTGCCCTTCGACTTAATTCTGTTCTTTGTGATATAATTTCGCCTTCGCAATCCTATTCGGTCCCATTTCGCACAATTTTTGACAATTTAAATGTTCTTCGAGATCTTATTGATCTCGCTGACGTTAATGATGAGCCCCTCGCTTTCGTAAATATTGACTTCGAGAAAGCCTTCGACTCCATTCATCATGATTACCTCTTAAATGTTCTTCGCGCTTTTGGTTTCCCTCCTGAATTCTCTAGCTCTATTGCCACACTTTATTCCAATTCGTCTTTTCACCTTAAAATTAATAACTCGCTGACCCCATCCGTTAATTTCAACCGTGGAATTCGCCAAGGTTGTCCTCTGTCTGGCGCTTTATTTTCCATTGCGATCGAGCCACTCCTTCGTCTTCTCGACTTTGAGCTCTCTCGTCCCAA
This sequence comes from Leiobunum rupestre, assembly GCF_980474605.1. Taxonomy (NCBI): domain Eukaryota; kingdom Metazoa; phylum Arthropoda; class Arachnida; order Opiliones; family Sclerosomatidae; genus Leiobunum; species Leiobunum rupestre. The sequence goes on along the minus strand of NC_143388.1, from coordinate 53,664,047 downwards.
CGAATTAATTCCTCACCGCCGATTGACTAATGGTACGTACGCTGATGATCTTACCTGTTTTATTCGAGAAGACACTGAATTCCAGGTATTGAGAACTTGCCTGGATACTTTCTGCGTTCATTCTGGAGCGAATGTTAATAACTTGAAGACTGTCGGTCTCTGGTGTGGTAGTTGGCGTGGTCGTATGGATTCTCCGCTGGGGTTTGTTTGGTCTTCTGAAGGCTGCAAATTCCTCGGCGTCCATCTCGGTCACAGCCCGTCGGTTATTTCCCGAAATTGGACGGAACTTGAAGAGGCCTTTCACCGTGTTCTCGCTCGATGGAGGCCCATTAAGCCCCATTGTTCCCTTTACGGCCGTGTTAATATCGCCAATCAGTTAGCGGCCAGTGTCTTGTGGCACAAGCTCAAAGTATTGAATCCTCCGGATGATTTTATCAATAGTTGTCAATCTGCTCTTGAGGCTTTTGTTTGGGATAAGGTTCGTTGGGTGAGAAGAGAACATTGTCTTCTTCCCAAACCAGTTGGAGGCTTAGGACTCGTTTCGATCGTGAACAAAATTCGAAGTTTTCGCGTCGCCAGTGTCGCTACTCTTTTACAAACTGCTCCTACTCAACCTAACCATATTACCGCTTCCGCTTTCATCCACGGTTTTTCCTATTCGCTTTCTCATCATTTCCTTACTAACAAACCTCGGCCTTGTCATTCTCCATTTTATAATTCGCTTTCTGAAAACCTAGCTGCTCTAAAGTTTAACCTTTCTCTTGATAACATTGACGTGGAGGCCCTGGCCAACATTCCGTTGTTTGATAACCCAGGTATCACTGACTCAGACAAAACTCCATTCTTAGGAACTCTTTTAAATCGTTTCACTCGTGACGGAATTTCCTCCATCATAGATCTCCTTGATCCGGTCGACCTTTGGTGGCGTCACGCTCCCGATCTCGCCTCTTCACCGGAATCCGTTTCTCGCTTGACAGTGAAATCGTTCCGTGCTTTACAAAAAGGTGTCCTTGACGCCTTTCCCGACGTTTTTGACATTCGTGGTGTTCGAGATGACCATGTTTTTGGTGACTCTCTTTACCCAACGATTGTCCTTAACCTGTCCGGCTCATTGAATACGACACTCCATCTTTCGGGTATTGGCTTATCCCGGATCTCTTATTCTCACATCATTCGCCTTACGTCCGAGTTCCCTCGGCCTCTCGTCCCACCTGACCTCACTGCTCCAAAATCTTACAAATTTTGGAGCATCAACACCGTCAGTCCGCTTTCTAGTCGCCACGAAAATGCCACCCAATGGCGTCTACTTCACGAAGCTCTTCCAGTTCCCACCCGCTTACATCACTTTGACCCGGACACTCACCAGACTCAGGACTGTCCCTTCTGTCCAGCGGTTGGTGACGTTCTTCACATGTTTTATACTTGCCCGATTGTCACGACCATTCTGATTGACGTTCAAAATTTTCTATCTAAATTGTTAGGACACTCTCACGGCCCATATCATTACTGGTTTTTAGTTCCCGATTTCCGCCCCCATCGCGCTTGCAACCTGGCCTACGTACTACTTAAAGACACCCTATACAGAGCTGCATTGCGAGACGGTCATGCCAATTTTGAAAATCAACCTCCTAAAATAATTTCGAAACTTCTATTCAATCGGTTCCGTGGAAAGTTCATTTCTCGTATTAAATTAGCCCTGACATGGGCTCGAAAACATGATCAAATTGATTTATTTAACAATACATGGCGTGTTAACGTAACTGAATTGGAAAAATATTTATAACCTCAAATTGCTTACCGTTTAATTTGCGTATACTTCCTATGATAATTTTTAATGCAATATTCCAAATTTACATCTGTTACACATGTAAATTATTTCTAAACATTAATAATTCTTAGTTACCACTTTTTGATTATCCTCTTAAACTGTTAACGTATTGGTTTAATTTCAGATTTTGGCTTAGTTTGAATATGTATATGTGCATTTATGAAAATCTGTATTTGTAATTTTATTTAATTAATTTGTAAAACTAACTATGTTTTGGCTAGAATAATAAAGCCTTTTTATACTCTCTCTCTCTTTCTCTTTCTCTCTTTCTCTCTTTCTCTCTTTCTCTCTTTCTCTCTTTCTCTCTTTCTCTCTTTCTCTCTTTCTCTCTTTCTCTCTTTCTCTCTCTCTTTCTCTCTTTCTCTCTTTCTCTCTTTCTCTCTTTCTCTCTTTCTCTCTTTCTCTCTTTCTCTCTTTCTCTCTTTCTCTCTTTCTCTCTTTCTCTCTTTCTCTCTTTCACTCTCTCTTTCTCTCTCTCTTTCTCTCTCTCTTTCTCTCTCTCTTTCTCTCTCTCTTTCTCTCTCTCTCTTTCTCTCTTTCTTTCTCTCTTTCTTTCTCTCTTTCTCTCTCTCTTTCTCTCTCTCTCTTTCTCTCTTTCTTTCTCTCTTTCTCTCTCTCTTTCTCTCTCTCTCTTTCTCTCTCTCTTTCTCTCTCTCTCTCTCTCTCGTGCTCGTTTTATAAAGTTCGCGCTTATTAACGCTCCCGATTTTTAGAGTATTTTTATTGTTCAAAGTGCCGTACAGGCTTTATTTTTGTATTTTTCCGGTTCGAGAACGTTCCTGCTTGCTTTTGGTGAAAAAAGTTTCCCAAAAGAACCGATATTTTCGGTTTTTCAACCGTTTTTCGGTTTTCGGTTTTTCCGCTAAAAAGTCGATTTTCGGCTTTTTAGGCTTCGTAGCTTTTGAAAGTTTTTAATTTCGCGCGCGCGCGAAATTAGACTTTCAATTCTCGCGCTATGCCTTCAAAAGGTCGCGCGCCATCCGATTCAATCGCGGCGAACGCCGCTAACCCTACTCCATCTACAAACAACCCGAATCCATCATATCCGAACCGACAATCTTTTGCCAATGTCACCGTTAAAAATACACGCCAAACCAACACGAACCGATCCAACCGCACCCAGCCAAAACGATACGTTTTTCGCTCCAGGACGAATAATACGAACACGACCAACAAGAAGATGACCGCCTCGAACGGTATTTTGATTGATTCCTCGGTTTATCCATATTCAAACAAAGAGCTGATTGACGCCGTCAAGGCGGCGACGAACCCAAACCAGATCTACGCTTTTGCTAGAATCCAAGGTACATTTCAAATATTTTTCAACAACTCGACGTGGGCTACGGATCTGAAGACCAACGGTCTGCCCATGCCTGATAACACAATCGTTCAATGCCACGCCTACGGAACCCCTCCAACGCGTGTGGTGGTTTCTGATGTTCCACCCCTCTTTGAAAACTCAGACTTGCGTGATATTATGTCGGACTTTGGCTCCGTTGTCGGCCCAATCAAGACACTCAGAGCTTCGTATGTAGATCCAGAGCTCCCTGCTTTGCAAAGCTTCCGTCGCCAAGTTATGATGAAGTTTCCGACCTCTAAGGCTCGTGAGATGCTCCCCGAGAGACTTTTCGTTGATCTTGATGACGTCCCGTATACTTTCTTTGTTTCCACTGACATCCGGTGTCACAATTGTCACGAGACTGGCCACACCCGTGATCATTGTCCAAAAACTCACGCTGAAAAAGATCTAGCCGGTGAAAACAGTTCTACCACACCGAAAGTGGTTGAAAACGCTGCCGAAATTGAAATGGATGTCACCATGGCATCTCAAAATGAAGATGTTCTTCCCGTCTTGGACATGACTCCAATTGTGCCTCGTGTAGATGATGAAGATTTGGACGTCTTCAAGACTCCAATTAATTCACCGACCCGTAAACATCCTCCGGGTTTCACCGTCCTCAATAAGAACAAGAGGCATTCGCCAGCAATAGAGGCTTCCTCTGGCCCGCCAATGAAATTTTCCATTATTGAACCTACTTCTCCTAAAGCGAGATCACAAAAATCTGCTTCTTCCTACTCCAGCGTCACTTCAGAGAGTGACCTGACAGACTTCCTTGATTCTGACTGTGACCCGAAATCTTCAACGTCCATTCCGCTCAGCGACTCGTCACTCGTCAGCCTTTTTGACTCGATGTATCGATCCAAGATCCCCATCCTTATCCATGTTCGTCAGTTCACAAACTCACCAGTTGCTCTTATCAAGCAGCTACAATGCATTCGAAAGAACGAAGCCACGTACCGAAAGAGTCCACTTTCTAGATTGTCTAAACAGGCCATCTACCAGTGGGAGCGAAAAATCATGAAGGAAATTGTAGCGGAATCGTCTATTTAATTTTTATGGGTATTTTACATTTTTGTTTATTTTTCCTTCGTATTTTACGGAACTTTATTTATTTTTCTATGTACTGGTTAATTTTAATTTTAATTTTAATGCTTTCTATTTATTCTTTAAATGTCAGGGGCATTGGTACCCCCGAGACCAATACCCGCGCTCGTTTATTTATTCAAAATTCTAACCCTGATATTGTTTGTTTTCAAGAAACTAATGTTAAAACGGATTTTGGGGCGTCATACCTTTGGAAACACTGGTCGTTTTCTTTCGAACACGTTTTTGCTTCTAAAATGGGTTCCGGTGTTTCCATCGGTATGAAGCCCCAATTCCTCCCTTTCGTTCGTGAAGTCAAAATTCATCTTAGTTATTTGGTTTATATTCGTTTCGAATTCACCCCTCAAAATTTCACTCACGTCTTCTCTGTTTATATTCCGTCTAATGACGATCAAGTTGCGTTAAACGTCCTTGATCATTTAAATTTGCTAATTGAAAATTTACCTGTTGGTGAATCAGTTATTTTAAATGGTGACTTTAATTGCACCCTCGATGAAGCTCTCGACCGCCGCGGCTGTATTGACCGTCGCGTAAACGTCTCGCAGACCCTCCGTTCCCTCGTAAACGGCCAGGATTTGCAAGATGCTTTTAGAATTTTCCAACCAAATACTCGTTCCTATACTTGGACTTCCGTCCCTCAGCGTGGTCGCGTCTTTCGGGCACGCTTGGACCGTTTTTACGTTGACAGTGCCACCCCTGTCAGAGCGTGTGTTCACGAAGTGTGTCCTTTTTCGGACCACTGCCCAGTTATCTTACGTATCGCCAATCCGCTTTCGAAAGTTCGGTCTAAACCGGCCTATTGGAAGTTGGATGTTAAAGCCCTTGAAGACCCTGATTTTGTCAAAGACGTTAAAACTTTTATCCGCGATTCAGTAAATGAACAGGCTTCAAACACCACTAATCGCTCTTGGTGCCAGTGGTGGTTTGACGATTTTAAACCGAACGTCCGCGCGCTTTGCCGCGAATTCTGCAATTTTAAATCTAATTTAGAACGGTCTCGTTTACGGGACCTGCAACGAGAAGTTCACGCTTTTAACGACCCAGAAAGCCCCGATGCCAAAGCAATTCGTTCTCAATTGAACGACTGTCTGAATAATCATGCTAAGGAGGCGCTCTTAAAGTGTCGAATGTCTCACGTTGCCAATGTTGACAAGCCCTCGGCAGAATTCTTCCGCTGGACTTCACGAGTGTCTTCCTCCGTGAAGCCTTTGGATAGCGTTTACGACCCCAACGGTGATTTAGTCTCCGATCCTCCCCGTCTTCGCGAAACTGTCATTAACTTTTATTCCGAACTCTATTCTAATTCAAATTCTATTCCCGCTCCCTCTCCCGCGTTACCTCCTTTACTTCAAAATTTACCTAAACTTTCTCCGGATTCCGTTGAATCCCTCAAATATCCGTACTCGTTTGCTGAAATTTCTCAAGCCCTCAAATCTTTGTCCCGAGGTCGTTCCCCTGGTCTAGACGGCCTCCCTGCTGAATTTTATTTAACCTTTTGGGACGAAATAGGTCAAGCTTTATTCCAAGTTTACCGTGAACTCCTTCGTAATTTGAAAAATTCGCCGTACTCCAATGCTTTCTCGAAGTCTGTGATGTGTCTTTTGCCAAAGAAAGGAGACCCTCGCGATATTCGTAATTGGCGTCCTCTTTCTTTGACAAACGTCGACTACAAAATTTTCGCTAAAATCCTTGCCCTTCGCCTTAATAAAGTTCTCACTGATATTATCTCCCCCTCTCAATCTTATTCGGTTCCTTCTCGCACCATTTTCGATAATTTAAACGTTATTCGAGATCTCATTGATCTCGCTGACGCTAAAGATGAACCCCTCGCTTTCGTGAATATAGACTTCGAGAAAGCATTCGACTCCATCCTCCATGATTATCTTTTCAAAACTCTTGTCGCTTTCGGTTTCCCTTCCGAATTTTCTGGCCCTCTTGCTATGCTTTACTGCAATTCGTCGTTTCACATCAAAATTAATAACTCGCTTACCCCATCTGTTAAATTTAACCGTGGCATCCGCCAAGGCTGCCCACTATCTGGCGCTCTTTTCTCGATCGCTATTGAACCTCTCATTCGCTTTCTTGATCTTAAACTCGCTCGCCCTAACGAACTGGTTCCTCACAGGAGGCTAACTAACGTCACGTACGCCGATGATTTAACCGCTCTTCTCCGTGAGGACGCGGAATTTCCCATCCTTAGAACGTGTCTCGATACATTTTGCGCCTTTTCCGGAGCGCGCGTCAACAATTTAAAAACCGTTGGCCTTTGGTGTGGAACGTGGCGTGGCCGCGTTGACTGCCCACTAGGTTTTTGTTGGTCGTCTGACGGTCACAAGTTCCTGGGAATCCATCTCGGAAACAGTCAGAATGTAGTCTCTAAAAATTGGAGTGACCTTGAAGGGAGCTTCCTTCGCGTTCTCGCGCGTTGGCGTCCAATAAAACCCCATTGCTCGTTATATGGTCGTGTCAACATCGCCAATCAGTTGGCTGCCAGTGTATTATGGCATAAACTGAAAATTTTGAACCCTCCGACTGATTTTGTTGATAGGTGCCAAAAAGCCCTCGAAGCGTTCGTTTGGGACAAGGTTCATTGGGTGAAAAACGAATACTGTCTTCTCCCTAAGCAAGTTGGTGGCCTAGGACTGGTTTCAATTGCCGAAAAAATTCGTAGCTTTCGCCTGGCGAATGTTGCGAGCCTTCTAGAAACGGACCCCTCCCAACCTAATCATGTAACCGCTTCAGCTTTCATTCACGGATTATCTCATTCCCTTACTACTCATTTTCTCACTAATAAGCCTCACCTTACCAATTCGACTTTTTATAACTCTTTATCCGAAACTTTCTCCAATCTTGATTTTAAACTTTCTCTTGAAAATTCGAGCGTGGATGTTTTGTCAAACATCCCTCTCTTTGATAACCCCGCCATCACTGACTCTGATAAGAACCCCTTTTTAGGTTTCCTCTTTAACCGGTTTATCCGTGATGGAGTTTCCTCTGTCATGGATCTTCTTGACTCTGACTCTCTATGGTGGCGTCGGATCCCAAATTTAGTTTCATCACCCGAATCCGTCTCCCGCTTAACTGTTAAATCTTTTAAGGCTCTACAAAAAGGCGTACTCGACGCTTTCCCCGACATTTTTGATAATTTCGGAGTTCGAGATAACTTCATTTTTGGGGAATCTCTTTCTCCCACTATCGTTCTAAATTTACCTGGTTCTTGCCGCACGTCCCTCTTTCTTTCTGGTATTGGTATCTCTCGACTCGCATACTCCCACCTCATTCGTACAACTAATTTTCCAAATCCAATTTTCCCTTCTGACCTGTCCATTCCAATCCCACCAAAATTCTGGAGAATAAACACTATCAGTCCTCTTTCGGCTCGTCATGAAAACGCAACCCAGTGGCGTTTACTTCATGATGCCCTTCCCGTTCCAACACGACTGCACCATTACGACCCAGACACTTATCCAACGCGCGACTGTCCCTTCTGCCCATCTGTAGGGAACGTCGTGCATATGTACTACTCTTGCCCGATTGTCACGACCATCCTGATCGACGTTCAAATACTTCTCTCAAAATTGTTAGGCCATACCCACAGTTCCCACCATTATTGGTTTTTAGTTCCTAATTTTCACTCCCATCGCGCTTGCAACCTGGCCTACGTTCTACTTAAAGATACGCTGTATCGTAACGGTCTGCGAGACGGGTACGCCAACAACTTTTCCCGTCCTCTGCCTGAGTTTATAAAGTTTATATTTAATCGTTTTCGTGGTAGATTCATCTCCCGAATTAAATTAGCCTACTCTTTTGCCCAGAAAAATGATAAAATGAAAGAATTTAATTCTACTTGGCGTGTCAATTTGAATGAACTTAAAAAATTTATGTAATTCGGTTGTTATTCGGAAAAAAAATGTTACTCTTGCATATATTTATTCGTTTACTTTTAATTTGTTATTGTAACCTAAAATTTCAAATATCTGTCTTATCATAGATTAATTTCACATGAAAATGTTGTAACTCCTAAGCTTTTAACCTAAGAAATGATTTGATGTTTACATTTTGAAGAATTTGTAAAAGTTATCACTCATGTAAGGACATAGTTGTATTTATTCATCACTATTTTGTAAAACTAACTATGTTTTGGCTATAATAAAGCCTTTTTATACTCTCTCTTTCTCTCTTTCTCTCTTTCTCTCTTTCTCTCTTTCTCTCTTTCTCTCTTTCTCTCTTTCTCTCTTTCTCTCTTTCTCTCTTTCTCTCTTTCTCTCTTTCTCTCTTGGTAGTATGATTTCTCGAAGAATTAAAAATTAATACCATGACTTTATATTTGCTTTAATTTATGTAAAATTTGCCTTTTTGTTCTCCTTCAACACTGAAAGTTACTATATCAATTTTCCACAAAGAACCCCAGTTGTACATCTCTAACGAACTCCAAAGTACTATCATCTCCTTAAAAATCTGGAAGGTCCTCTCGATGAAGTGGCCGTCGGTCCTTGCAAGTCTATGTTCTTCAACTACGAACAAGAGCGCTCTTCCGGTTCCTGTCGTAGAATCATATTCAGACTGTACTTTTGATCACGATTTTGAAGTTTCTTCTTTGGGAGGTCAATTCTCGTGGACAATTCTACCCTTTACAAAAAATTAAATATTTTGATAAAAGGGCTCAAGTGATGACACTTCCCCTATTTCCGGTGACGTACCAATTCTCACGTCACTCGCTCATTTTTCTGTGCGCGCTCACGTTTAATAAAGAAACTGAACTTTACACGTAGAATTTCATAGTAACATGTGAAATATTTATTCGTTGAAGGATCTAGCGACATCTGGCTGGTACAAAGATACACCAGGCAGCATGGATCTGATAACAATCGCCGGATTCATACTATCTTTGATAAGGAAAATGTCTCTTATTCATCAAGAATATGTATATTTATCGAGAATGTACTAGCTCTATTAGATATTTTGGAGGAAGGGCCAACTAAAATTTATGCTTGTTTACGAAATTAATTAGCATATTTAAAAAACATTTATTCTTAACAAATGCATCCATGTTAGGATATGATTTACGGTCATAGCTTTAATTTATTACGTATTGGAAAATGTATTTCAACGTATTATTATAAGTAAAATTTTTGTCTTAACAAAGTCCACCAGTTAGGAAATGGTTTATGGATACGAAAATATTTATAAATACTAAAGACAGAGGCCGAAACTAGGAGATTAGAGGAAAAAGAACCAACGCGATCGAAAATAATAAAACCTTTAAATACGTTTTGAGTTCTTTATTGCATACTATTACCATATTTTAGTTTGGGCTTACTGTATTGAGAACCATGGCGCCATCTAAGCTTTGAAATAATCCGTAGATAAATAAATATAATGATAAAAGGGCTCAAGTGATAACACTTCTCCTATTTTCCCGTGACGTACCGTATCTCACGTGACTCGTTCATTTTTCCATGCGCGCGCGTACGATTGATAATAAAACTGAACTTTGACTTAGCGAGATCTTTGTTTTATTTAACGCTACATTCGGAAAGGTTTGAGTAGAAATTCTGTCTTGTTCCATATTTCATTTTCAGCCTTATGGAGCGTTCATTGTACATCCAAAGTAATTATTTTTCATTAATGTTTATTGTATTAGACAGTATTTGAACTTTAAGGCATATTATACTTATTATATTAAATTTAGGCTTACCAGGTAGGAATCTGAATTAGGGTTAAAAATGAATTTTAGTATTTTGTTTTAGGCAAATCAATAAAATAATTATCATATAGAAGAAGTGAGTAAGACAAACTAGGCATAGCGGATTACACATTAGGTAAATTTAGGACTAGGGTTAAACATATGAGAAAAAAAAATTATAACTACTATAATTAATGCAGACCACTACCATATTTTAGTTTAGTTTAGTAACTTTAGTTAGTCCTAGGCTTACTGTATTGAGATTGCTTGGTTTTTTCCAAATATTCAAGTGGGTAAAATTCTGACTCCAAACAATGTTTTGTTTTCAAAATATTCACGTGGGTTAATTATGTGACGTCAAACTATGGGTTTTTTCCACTGGTACTTAAGATATGACGTCAGTGTAGTCATGGGAATCAATTCTTAGATGCAGTTTTCGTTATCTACCCGCCACTTAGCGTTCTTTCTTTCAGTCATCGAAGGTCACGCAGTTTTTGCTCCGCTTTAAGCCGTTCGTGAGCTCTATTTTATGGCATAGGCTTAGGGTTTCCGACCGTCAAAGATAAAAAGTAAGTTTCTATTTTATTATATTTAAAATAAAATTTTTAGGTGCTCTTTTATATATTAGACGGAAAATTAGGCCTAAATTAGGTCGTGTAGTGGTAAGATTAGCGTAGAAAGTAAGTTACTATTTTTTTTGTAGTAAACTATATATATATTTTAGACAATTTTACAAACAATTTGCATATTGAAAAAGCGTTTATATTGAGAATTTTAGCTTAGAAATTATCCATATTGAGAAAATTTGGTATATAGAACGTATTTTGTCTATATCAACTTTGGAAAATGAAGCGTATCGACTTGAAACGTTTCGTCTCTGGAAAAACGCGCACGTCACTAAAGATAAACTAACGAAGGCTAGATTCTACAATATTCAACGTGGCGATGATGTACGATGTTACAAGTGCCATGAAGTCTTAGGAAACTGGGAATCAGGAGACGAACCAGAACTTGAACACGCCATTTCCTTCCCACGCTGTCCGTCAAGGGATAATTCACCCTCGGAAAAAAGTATCTCTCGTAAGAATGGGACATTCCACCTACGCCAAAAGCAACTACTGTCATCGATAAAAGCTTCTCACCTGTACCTGAAGAAGACGACGTTTGTGACTGTCACTCGTATGTCAGACGATACTGCTGTTAGACACTACAAATACGTAAGTTAGAACTTTAAATTAAATTATTTATACAAGTTGCAGAAGGTAGTTCGTTTCAACCCTTTAAATGAAATTGTATATATCCATTTCAGGGTTTATTTTTGTACCCCGATCAATTTAATTCGTACCATAAAGTAAAATCTTATTTTGGCTGTTTTAAATCACCCTCGGAAGTACTACAAGATTTTACTAATTTACTCGTAGATAATCAATTAACCTGTAAACTTAGCTACTTTAATTTGTTTTCATTGTGTAATGTACAAGATAACCATCTAATGGAATATCTGATAGTACATACTAACATGTAAACAAAGTTCTAAAATAAAAATTAATTAAATTTAAATAACTTGTTATTATTGATCATATTCTTCAAATTATAAAATATGATTAACGGGATAAACAAAGAGGGCTGGGTGAGATATAGGGAATGGAAGCGTTAAAGAATTCTGGTTAATGGAGAGGGGCGAGTGGGCGTGCAGAGAGAATATAGCGATTATAATCTGGTTAATGAGGTATAGCTCGGGGGAATACAGATTCTGGAGAATGAAAAATTCTGGCGAATGGTGAGGGGGAAAAGGGGGAAGAATCTTGCTGTTACAGTCTGGTTAACGAAGATAACAGCGCTGAGAAAATCTTGGCGATTATATTCCGGCGATTGGGGAGGTTGGGAAATGGGGGAAGGAATACAGAGAAAATCTTGGTGATTATGATCCCGCGATCGTGATTTGATATCAGAATGATAATCTCAATCGCGGGATCATAATCCTTCTCTCTATTTAGGGTTAAAGTTGACAGAAATGGCCAAATTTTTTGTGTTTTTCACGAGGGGCTAACCACTCTTAGAAAATCTGTACACCTGATTACGCTTCGATTACCACTGTCAAAGGCAGGGACTTCAAAGATTACGCGTATTCCCATTCGCAGTGTTCAGCGATTTGGTATCTAGGTAAAAGATACTAGGTAAAAAGATATTTGTATCTAAGGTTAAAGTATCTGGCGTATCTGTTGTTTGTTAGTGGAAAGATACTTTTATCTAGTCCAGCTATGATTATCTGAACGTGCTATACTGTTTAGCTTCTCATACGTATTTGAGAGTAATATTCGCGTATCGGATATTTCCTCGAACACCTTTTATCTTAAAATATAGTACCCAGTAAAAAGTGATTTTATCTAAAGTTAAAAATATCTGTATCTAGGTAATAGGTACAGTTTAGATATAAATAACGATTCCTATGTAATTTGGGTAGCGACACGAAATTTAACAGAACATTTCAAAGAAGAGCAGGCATAGACAGAATATCAACAAAACTAACTCAAGACGTTAAATCGACTGATAGGTAGATCCCAACTTATGGCATTGGGTGAAAACTCGGAACAACTCCTTCTGCGTTGAGTTTGCAAGTTCTCTCCCCACTGGATAAAGGGGTTTTTCCCTGAGATCTTTGTTTCCCCTTCCATAAAAACTTGTTGAGGTTAACGGTAAAAGTTAGTGTAGGGAGCTGTTGGCTCGAACGCTTGGCATCCAGGGCTTGTCACCACCCTCCTACGCATTGTAACCCGGCCACCTAAATTAATGGCTTCAAAAGTCGCTTTCAAGATGACTTAGGCCTAAGGTGGTGCCTTGGGTATTAGCTTAGCGGATTATTATTATTATTATTCAGAAAGCCAGTGGGTAAAAATTTGCTTGAAGTGAAGTCCAACTTCCCAGTGGCGTAGCTGAGGGGGGCGGTCCACCCCGGGTGCCACCCGTTTGAGCGAGATTTGGGGGTGACACCCGACCGTGAAATCACAAATTATAGAGACTAGTAAGTAGCCCATCATGATACCCGCCCCGGGTGTCACCCATGCTAGCTACGCCACTGCAACTTCCCCCCTACGGCCCGCCATTATAGAGAGTGCGGGGCCCTAAGTAGTGAGAAGGGACCCCTTCTCTCAACGAAATTGAAGGAAAAAACAGGGGCGCACCAATATTTGCCGCTAAGTACGGGGGAACCAAAAACCCCCGCTAAGTGCGGGATGCCAATAAGTGCAGCTAACTGCGGGATCTCAAAATATGTCGCTAAGTAAGAGCAAGTGGCGTAGACCAGGGGTGTTCCGGGTCCAGACTTCGGCCACCCCCTTGGACGGATTTATGCTGGCCCCCAATAAGTGCCGCTGAGTGCGGGGCTCTAGGCGGTCACGTTTGTCGCCATTCCCTAGCGCCGACCTTTTTTCCCTTACGTCATATCGTCGACTGCTTCGTCGTCTTCCTTTATGGTAGGATAGCGGAAAGATGGAGAAACACTGAATACAGCGGTAGTCACCATACTTTCTGTATTAATAGAACCGACACATTTATGCGAAATACTAATTAAATTACATTAATCACTGCAAACGACGATGTCCGTCATGTTAAGAGTAGGTGTTTCTTTTAAAGTCTGACCAGGGGCGGATTGGGCAGGTGGGCTGGTGAGCGTTATCTCACGGGGCAGCGACCAAAATTACGCCTGTCCGCCCCTGAGTCTGACTCTTGTACGCTATAAACGTTAATATTGCTCAGTGTTTCTCTCAGAAACGTTTCCTCGAGGGTAGGTAACTAGGCTCAGGGTGGTTTTTTACCAGACAAACGTGTGTGTGATGTCCATTGGCAAGCTCTTAACGCCCGGGAGGAAAGATGCCTGAAAGAAACCCAGATAATGCTTATTCAAACTAAATACATAATTACCTTCGTTATCACTCTTTGTACCTGTTATATCTTTTTATCGATGCTTTAAAATATAACTATCAAAACAAGAAATATACAGATAAGTAAAGTCGCAGATATAGTTCCTAAAAAAAAGAGATACCCAAGGGCAAAAATTTAGATACATAAGATACATTATTTTCAAACAGATACGAAAAAAGGGTATGTGTAAGAGTTTTTTATTTATCTGTGTTTGCCTGAAAATTGGTAGTATCTTTTACCCCTAATTGTATCTTGTACCTAAAAAAAGCAACCTAAAAACGTAGCTAGATCCGTATCTAGATCTCGCTGAACACTGCCCATTAGTACAGTCAAAGGAACGGCTCTGTACACCCATTACGCGGAGTGATCCCCCCCTCGGTTTTTACCTCTCCGAGGGGACTTACAATCACCGTGTCTGTCTGTCTGTCCTGCGAACGCGTTCGCATTTTCCGTGCAAAGTTCAATCATTGCGTACGCAGTTTCTCGAAGGGTTGGCAAAACCACCGTGTGACAGTGAGTGTTAACGGATTCATTTGCGGTTTGGTTTGGATGGTGTGCTTTCGCTCACCGTCGTGACGGTTTGGTGTATTACGTTTTTGTAATGTTTATGCGTAGGTTGTGAATGTTGAGTTCGTGTTATGTCGGTTGTGGGTGTAGAGATTGTGGTGTGTCTGTGTTATGATGGTTGTAGATGTTGAGTATGTTGTGTTTGTACGGGTGTTTTCTCTCCAGCTTCTACTTAATGACTTTGGGACGGATCGAATGCTGAGTGTTATGCAACCTCTCAACGTCCAATGGCAGGGTTTCCACCAATTGTTCACGGTATTCGTCTTAGTATAAATTTGCGACTTATTGGCGCCGGCCGGGAATCGAACCCGGGTCTGCCTCGTGTACTAGATTTACTCTAACCACTCAGCCACCAACGCTTGTTAAGTTACGGTGTATTTACAAAGTTATAACGTTAGGTACTATAATTTATTTTATATCATTTTAAATATTTATAAATTATATTAATCTTATATTTAAAGAAATATTTATAAATTATATTAATCTTATATTTAATTAAATATTTATAAATTATATTAATCTTGTATTTAATTAAATATTTATAAATTATATTAATCTTATATTTAATTAAATATTAATAAATTATTTTAATCTTACATTTAATTAAATATTTATAATTTATATTAATATTATATTTAATTAAATATTTATAATTTATATTAATATTATATTTAATTAAATATTTATAATTTATATTAATATTATATTTAATTAAATATCTGAGTATTTCCATTTATTTGATCGTGTTCAGGAATTGAACTCGGGTCGCATCATTACAATGCAGATAGTTTACCGCCGAGCCATTGACTTCCTTTAGGAAATTGAAAAGTAAAGAAAGCATTATGATAAGACGGGTTTTTTACCTTTTAATAACGCTTAGAAAAGGATATTTATTCAAAACTCCCGCGGAAACTATATAAAAGTGTGGAGAACTATCAATCAAACCGGGTAAAAAATGTAATCTCTTCAATTTTTCGAACTTTAGTCAAATCTCGAGGGGTCATAAAGGTATATAAGGCCGTTGCCGTCAATTTAGAAGATTTAGTATTTCTTAGTTCTTGACTGTTAGACGAAATACTACAGGACGGGGTCCTGGTGTCGGTCAAAAGTTATGAGGTAACTTTGCGGTTTTAATTAGTACGTTCGGTCTTCGGTCAAGAAAAGAGTTAAATTGTGTTTCGCGTTTGGAACGTGAGTGAATGGACTTAAGTGTATGAACAGTGCGTGCTTAAGACTGAAAGTAATTGTGAACTAACTCAAGTCAGCTGTAAGATAAAATTGATTGTATTTTTTTGAATTGGAATAACCGAATTATACCCTTGAAATTGTGAGGTTAATTAAGTAGATTGGAAGTAATGAGTAGCGAACAGCTCTCAGCTGTTAATTAAGACAAGAGTTTATAGTAAGGTTGTTTGAATTAAGTAACAATTACTCAGTATAATTTATAATATTTACTTAAGTGTAAGTGTGTTTTGGTTTATGTTTCAATCACGATGAACTAAGACAAATCTAGTCTTAGACACTTAATAATAATCAGCTAGGCTAATAGCCAAGGCACCACCTTAGGCCTAAGTCATCAAGCGACTTTTGAAGCCTTTAATTCAGGTGGCCGGGTTACAATGCGTAGGAGGAAGATGGCAAGCTCTGCATGCCACGCGAGCCAACAGCTCCCTACACTAACTATTACCGTTAACCTCAACAAGTTTTTATGGAAGGGGAAACCGAAGAGCTCGGGGAAAACCCCTTAAACCAGTGGGGAAAAAACTTGCAAACTCAACGCAGAAGGAGCTGTTCCGAGTTTTTCACCCAGTGCCACAAGCTGGGATCGAACCCGGCTCCTCTTGCTGCGAAGCCAAAGTGCTAACCACTCCGCCACCCCACTTAAGAACTAGTTCTGAACAATTACGTAGAAGGGATATATATTGTTGGGCTATTGATGAAAGTTAAATCAAGAACGTTCCATAGACTGTTCTGAATAAAAATAAACATTTATAATTTTGTATAATTCTGGTTGCCATATTATTTTCTAATCACTCGCCCACAACATTACAGTTCTGGCAATCCCGAATCAAATAAATTTTCGATATAACGGCCACGGGAAATTATTCTCGTAAATTTATCGCGCGGCCTTAGGGAATATTCTTTTAACAAAATTTCGATTAACTATCGTTTAATTAAAATCAGCCCGTTTCCGTTAAAATTAGAAACCAAAAAGCGAACGGTCGTTATAATACCCTCTGTAGATATTTCTTTCATTAAAATTTGCTTCGTATTATACATGTATTCAACTTATAAACTTGTACTGTAAAAAAGGGTTAAATTCAATTGTGCAGTGTTATAGTACGTCTAACTCACTGTTGTAACAACTAACTTATGATATTCTGAAT
Organism: Leiobunum rupestre; assembly: GCF_980474605.1. Taxonomy (NCBI): domain Eukaryota; kingdom Metazoa; phylum Arthropoda; class Arachnida; order Opiliones; family Sclerosomatidae; genus Leiobunum; species Leiobunum rupestre. The sequence goes on along the minus strand of NC_143388.1, from coordinate 53,647,212 downwards.
AAATTAAAATTGGTCGTTTCGTCTCAATTATTTTAATTATAATTAAAATTTCATACCGGGCGGGATAGAACTGGGATAACATTTATAACAAATAACTCTAAATTTCGGGGATATATCTTAAAGGGTTATCTCGAGAAATTAAAACCACTAGGGAATATTCTTCCGAGGAGAGGTATATTTTGGCTTGCCAACTTGTTCAATGTAAAACTCAATTTTTGCAAGGGTCGATGACGTCCAAATACAACGTAACTTCGTGTGAAAAAACCCCTTACGATAGGTTTATGATATATCAATAGAACGAACATGTAGCGCCACCTGTAGACGAAGTAGCCACCAGGTGGCGCTATCGTCTTCAAAGTTATATTTTTGAAATCATCTCACCGAAACAAAGTCAAATATGTATAAATATAGTAGGTAATTACGATGTGGACTTTTAGCCACAAATTTTGTCTCCCAGTCACGGTGTCATGTCCTTATACTGACACTGTTTATTGATCAGCTGGATTTTTTTTATTGTTACTCGAATTTACGACACATTTTAAACGAGCTTCCTTTTTACCATAGATGAATAGATAGCAGTTTATCGTTTATAAATTTTTAGAATCATTCCACTTTATTTACTTTCGGAAAATAAATATTTGAAATTTACTCTTAACCCTCGAAGAAATTTGATAAAAAACATCTCCTGTTTTCCGAAAAATATACAATTTAATTTGATTTAAAAAGCTATAATTTCGTCGTTTTTTCTTTGATTAAAAATGATTTCCATAGTCTAATTGATAAAAACTTGGAATCATTTTTATGAAAAATGTATTTTTGAAAAGGTATTTCCTACGATTAAAATCTCGGATCTATTTTTTCATACTAAAACTTTATCAGATAAAATATTTCAAGATTTTATTGATACATTTTCTGTGAAATTTTAGATTAATCGTATAATCATGAATTTTCCGAAAAAAACGATCAGAAAACCCCGAGCCCTAGGTAAAACATTATCTCAGCTTGGCCGATTGTTGTCTAGTATGCCTCTTTACACTCGAGATCAGCGGGCTCATATGCTAGAATTATTTTACGGAGAAGGTCGTCGTAATGCTACTCTAGTAAGTCAGTTATTTAGACGAAGATTTCCCAAATGCAGACCAAGTCATACGACGGTTCTTAGAGTGGTCCGCGACTTCGACAACTGGGATAATATCAATCCGAGGTTTCGTGGTCGTGGTCTCCAGGACATCGACATGGAAAACACCATACTTGCCTACTTCGTCGCCTATCCTCGAGCGAGCGTCAGGACTGCCAGCTTTGACTTAGGGTTGGATCGAAACTACGTTTGGAGAACACTCAAAAGACACCATTTTCATCCTTATCGAGCGACACTTCACCAAGGACTGCATGACGGTGATAGACAGCGCCGACTCGACTTCTGCAATTGGTTTTGCCTCATGGCTGACGCACACCAGGATTTTCACGATCAACTACTGATGTCCGACTCATGTTCATTCGGCAGAGATGGGCCTTTCAACCGTCAAAACCAACATATGTGGGACTACGAGAATCCACACTTAGGATTTCCTCACCACCACCAAGTGCAGTTTTGCTTAAATGTGTGGGCTGGTTTGTTAGGTGACAGAATTATTGGCCCATTCTTCCTGCCAAATTGTCTGAATGGTCAAAACTACTTGGAGTTCCTTCAAAATGAAATATCCAACGTGTTCGACGACATTCCTCTGGCCGAGTACAGACGCATCTGGTTCCAGCAAGATGGGGCGCCAACTCACCAATATCGTGACGTGGTTGCATATCTAAACGACGAGTTTCTTGGAAGATGGATCGGAAGAACTGGTCCTGTTCGTTGGCCTGCAAGATCCCCTGATCTAATACCACTCGACTTTTTTCTTTGGGGATTCGTAAAGGACTACGTATACCAAACACCTGTGACGAGCGTTGAAGATTTACGACAAAGAATCATCGAAGCATGTCGCCGGGTGACTCCAGAAATGGTTCGGGGAGCATTTCGCAATATGCAACATCGTGCATATTTGTGCATTTCATCAGAAGGTGGCATTTTTGAAAACATTTTGTAGAAGTCATTAAAAAACATTTGTCACTTGGGCTAATTATTATTTGTTTATTTTTCGAAATCTTATAACTGAAATGCATGTTACCTACAATTCGTTAAAGGCTATTGCCTGCTAGTACAACTTGTTTTTCCCCGACCTCCAAACTCAGTGAAAAATAGGTCTTTTTAACCGAACCAAAATTATTTTTACACTTTCGACTATGCCCTACAACTTTTCTATTGAAACATTTTGCATGACACATACCGGTGAAAAAATTAATTTTACGAAACGGCACAAAATCGTTCGATTTTTCTGAAATTTAGTAACCAAAGCCTTCCATACCTAACAAATAAACCCTGAAAATTTCAGAACACTAGCATAAATATATTTTGAGAAAAATGGCCTGATCGAGCCAATTGAGACACCCTGTATATAATAATTCATGTTATTAATATTACCTTAGTCAATCGTAAGCTTAGTTTAACGATTTGTATTTAAAGTTTTGAATTATTTTCAATCCAATTTGTAGTATAAAACCAACAGAAGGAAGCGAAGTACGATTTGGCACACTTTTGCCAACAGGCATACCGTAAAAGAAAATAATATTAAAATAAGTACATTATTCTTTTATGTCTGTATGCATGACCAGTGTATGTATCGTTACATAAAACGACAATGCGAACAAAAGCAAATAAATGCTTACGTAAGCTCAGTAATATAACATTTGAAAGGTGATACAAATACAAAGTAAGAACTCTTTATAGACGACCCCTAATTGATCATTTAATTAACAAAAACTTGAGTGAGCTAAAATTAATAACGTTTATCAATTTCCGGTTACAACTCCAACTCAGTGAAAGTAATGTGGAAATCTTAGTGGACACTGTAAACTCTAAATAACAAACACTTGTTAATCCGGTACCGGAAACACATATCCAAAAACCGTATAACTTAATTAGCGACATAACGGGTGATATAGATTGTGAAAAAATGAACTGTATATTTATATGGAATAGTTCTTATACAAACCATGAGAGTAACATACTATAGCGACTTTTGTACAGCTTTGTAATCTCCCCATATTTGGCCTCTAAACTGTTTAATCTAAAACCTGAATGTCCCTTTTGTCAGTATATCTGTGGAAATTTAAAGCATATGTTTTGGGAATGTACAATAACTATACGCTTCTTGGGAAAACTAGAGATTTTAATTTGTAAATATGATAAATATTTTAAATTTGATAAAACTAAATATTGGGTACTTAGCGTAAACTCAGGTCCCTTTTCCAGTATTACTAGAAACCTGTTTGCTTTAAGCAAGTTGGCCATTTACTTTTCATATAACAAAACAAGTTGGCAAGCCAAAATATACCTCTCCTCGGAAGTATGGTCCCTAGTGGTATTAATTTCTCGATACGACCCCCAAAGATATCTCCGCAATTCAGAGTTATTTACGAAAAACGTATTATCGGTTCAAATCCTGCCCGGTATAAAATTTTAATTTTAATTTAAATAATTGAGACGAAACAATCGAGTTTAATTTATTCAGAATATTATAAATTAAGTAGTTACAACAGCGAGTTAGATTCACTAAAACAATGCACAATTGAATTTAACCCTTTTTACAGTACATGTTTATCAGTTGAATATAATACTAAGCAAATTTTAATGAAAGAAACATCTACAGATGGTATTTGTAACACATACCGCATGAAAAAGACCAATGCCGTCCAATTTCCAATATCATATAATGACTCGCACACCCAAGAAATCATTGACTGCGTTAGAAATCGTAGATATCCAAATATCCACACCAAATATATTTACAAGAAGCAAAAACCTTACCATCAACAAAGCACAGAGAGCCACTTGACTAACCGCCAGCTCTTAAAGCAATTAACGTTAAATTATCTCCTTTGAATTAACACAACTATATATAGGTCGTTAATAATACCCGTAAATAAATAACAAAAAAAAACTAACAAAGTGGACCACCCACAGGGTCTACCCTTTAACCCTCTAATCTCGGCTGACTGCGCTAAAACAAGATTTAACCTTTAAAAAAAAGATTAGGCCTTCATAAATTCATTAATAAAAAAAGACTTTATTACCTATTATGCTTACGATGCCTGTCTTAATTTCTGTGAATCCAAGCAGCTATCGGTGGTTCTGTGGTAGAGCGCTCGACTGCCAAGCCGAATGGTCTGGGTTCGAAACCTGGGTGGCGCATTTGTTCTTAATCAATAGAGAAACGCTAAATTAGAATTTCTTCGGTGCAATAATTTCAATTTCAATTCTATTTCAATTAAACCAAAATTTCGTACTCTATTAAATACGCTTCCGATAAAGCTGAAGGTCTAATTTTCAATAAGGCGTAACAAGTGTCGGTGGTTCTGTGGTAGAACGTCCGCCTGTCAATCAGGAGGTCTCGGGTTCAAATCCCGCCCGATGCGATCGCAAATTGATACTAAGACGAATACCGTGTACAACTGGTGGAAACCCTGCCATTGGACGTTGAGAGGTAGCATTACACTCAGCACTCGGTCCGTCCCAAAGACATTTAGAAGAAGTTGGAGAGAAAACGCCCATATAGACACAACCGACTCAACATGCACAACCATTAGAACACAAACACAACAAATTCAACACTCACAACCTACGCATAAACATTACAAAAACGTAATACACCAAACCGTCACGACGGTGAGCGAAAAAACACCATCCAAACCAAACCGCAAATGCATCCGTTAACGCTCACCGTCACACGGTGGTTTTGCCAACCCTTTGAGAAACTGCGTACGCAGTGATTACACTTTGCACCGAAAATGCGAACGCGTTCGCAGGCCTGACAGACCCACAGACAGACACGCTGGTTGTATAACCCCTCCTAGGGGACTTTGTCCCCTCGGAGAGGTAAAAATGAACAATTGTGTAGAGGACAGTTCACTTTTAATTGAAACGGACTTTAATAGTCGTATAAGAAAATTTATAGAAATGGAGAGAGAGTGCTTAAAAAAATATACTGTTTCCTTATACCCAATAATCTTGTCTCCAGGTTTAATAAGTGAAAGCGAACAAATTGTAAAAATTAATTTGGATTTTTAAGTTAGGTGGTGGCTTGTTAATTTGTAAATATGTAATTATGGTTTTTATTGTTTGTTTTTTGGTTTTTTTTCTAAATATTTTGGTTTCTTTAAATACACGCCCTTCACTATTGCGAAGAGGCGTAAATTTAAAAAAAGGTTTACCTAAAATGACCAACAGGAAGACAATTAAAGAAAATAATGTTAAAATATGTACATTTTACCCTTTTGGTTTGTATGGAAAACTCATGGCTGTGTATCACGGAAAAAGACCGCAATCCGAACAAAGCCAAATAAACGCTTACGTAAGCTCGATAATATAATGTTTCGAATACAATTACAAAGTAAGAAATCTTTATAGACGATCCCTAATTGATAACCGAGTTAAGCGCCCAAATCTGATAATTCAAGATACACTTGAATTAGCTTAAATGAATAATGTTAATTAACTGATAATTGATTAAAAATAATACATATGAACAACCCCTACATTTCTAGATAAATAGTCGTACAACAAAATGTGTGTTTTTTTAAATCGACGAACCAAACCGTGATGAAAAGTTTATAATATTAACCAAAGTTCATCGAATTTTAGTCAAGATTTGATCGGTTAATTTTTGATCATCAATTGGTCAGATTTCGATCAAACCTTTTCTTAAGGATAACAGATACTACCAACAGCAACTACTAAATCTTTAAAGATTACCCCAACTTGACTACATAAGGAAATGGAGAATTTCCACCTTCAAAACATGTATTTCAAAATAAAATAAGCTGATATAGATAATTTTATCAAAAATGTAATGTAACATTTTGGTCTATATGAACAGCCCCTGAGTAATAGACAATGTCGAATGATAAACATTTAAAAATCTCGCGTATTATAGAAACGATGTCCCTGTTTGTTTATATTTCAAAATAGCATGAAGCATGTTTTTCTTTAGAGACGACCCCTACTTTAATTTCCTTACAAACCGACGCTACTAGTAGCCAGAAGTTGAAAAAACCATACATATATAATAAACTGAAATTAATAATAATCGTATTATGGAAGCTGATTTCTGTATTTAGCATTAAAATGTTAGCCCGACTTTCGGTGGTAAATAGAACGGTACGCACGGTGAAGACTTTTTACCACCGAAACGAAAAAACTACAGATTTAGGGTGGAAAATAGCCTCCATCAAACACCCCCGATTTTCGGTGGCAAATAAACTCGATCGCGCGGCGGGTGCTATATGTCACCGAAATTCCCGAGCCCCGATATTCGGTGGCAAATAGTCGTGGCCGCGCGATCGAGACTATTTACCCCCTTCTTTCGGTGGCAAATAGCAATGGCCGCGCGGTTGCGCTGTTAACCCCCGATTTTATCTATTTACCACCGAAAATCGGGGGTAAATAGCAAGGGCCATTTTTATAACATCTTTGTAACGCAAATGATCTGCCTTAAGTGCTTTTTAATTATCGCCGAATACACTTTAGAGGTTAACAAATTGCTTAAGCTTGAATTGTACACCACATTCAAGATTTGTCGAGCTAATATTTATTCATCGGTTTTTCAACATCTTAAAAAAAAACATTTGTTTAATAAAATTGAATATAATGTGGCAGGGTCTAGGTTAAAAGGTTATAGTCTAGGGTAGATTCTGGGTCTAAAGCTAGGCATCTTGAAAAAAAAAAGGTCCCAGGTTATTGTTGACACGCCACTGAGCGAGAGACGGACATATCATCGCAATACGAAAAACATCTTCTACCACGTCGCCACACAAGGGACACTCAGGATTTTCCCCGAATATATCTGGATGTTGAGAGTGCCCCTGTTCTCGCGAGGAAGAACAGGTGGCTTCGACGATCATTGCTGTAGAAGGGCTCGAGAGAAGGATGTGGTTTCATGGCGTACAACTCCAAGCTGTTGTGGCTGGCTTCATCCTTTTTCCAAAGTTCAGTGGACCTTTTGAGTATGGACGAATCAACCACTTTGATCCATCCCCGAAAATTCGTCACATCCGTTCTCGAGACCGCGAAGCCATAACGCGCGTCGAGGTTTGTGGTTCGAATCACCCATCTCGTTCGAAGTCCGGTTTTGCGAATATATTCGTAGACCATAAATGCAATCCGAGTTTTATCCATGTAACGAAGACGCCCCAGATACCGGAGTTTACTTTTTGCCTCTCGCTCTTGGAAGGTCAACCAAGCCATTTCGCCTTTTATTGCCGCATTGGCAGTTAGGAATTTTCCACCCAGAGCCAATTTGCCAACTGAATTTTGCGCCTGGTTACACGTTTTGAGGGTTTCTGGACTAAAGTTGAGAACCTCGTTACCATAAGTTAAGCTTGGTACAGCAATTGTCTTCCAAAGAGTACGCGTTACGGTGTAAGTGTTAAATGAGTGAGCGCGTTTGTGTTTTACGGCACCAACTAATTTCATGGCGTGCTTTCTCATGTTTTCTTCGTGGGCTTCTAGGTAGTCGGCTTGTCTTGAAATGGTGATTCCAAGGTAAGTAATTGCCTCCACTACCGGTACCCTACTACCATGGATGTTGAACGTGAGAGGATGGTTTCCTTCTAATTGGTTGAGAGCCATTATGCCACATTTCCCAGCATTGAATTCTAGTCCATTGTCCAGAGCGTATGAACCACAAATGTCCAATATTTTTTGTAGCTCCGTTTCAGAGTCCGCGGCGTTGAAGATATCATCCGCGAAGAAGAGACCTGGGATAGTGACATAAATCGCAGTGTAGGAAGGGTGACGAAGTCGAAAACCGAGACCAGAGTCACGAAGGTGGTTCTCGAGAGGCTGCAGGTTGATTGCGAACAAGATGGGAGAAAGCGGGCATCCTTGTTTTAGACCGACAGTGCTAGGAATGTAGTCGGTGGTGATATTCCCGAACCAGTAGCGATAGGATACGTTCTTATAGAGATCTTTAAGGCGGGAAACGAAAACTTCCGGAACGCCAAGCTCTAACATTGTTTGCCATAGCTTTTGACGGCACACCGAATCGTAAGCTTTACTTAAATCCAGGAAGGCCAAATAGAGTGTGCGCTTTTCCAGTTTCGCTATTTCAAGTAGCTGAGTAAGAACGTAGATATTATCGGCGCCTCTTCTGTCTTTACGGAAACCATTTTGAAGCTCACCTAGAATCGAATGTTCCGTAAGAAAGTTATCCAGTCTTGCCTTCAAGATTGACATGTATAATTTGCTTAAGCACTGCGAAAGTGCTATTTGTCGGTAAGCCACGATGTCTTCATCGTCCTTGATCCCGCCTTTAAAGATGAGTTTTATTTCACTCCAATTCCACGTCTCCGGAATATTATTTACTTTGAGGACTCGATTAAACAAGATACAAAGTGCTTCCAGGGCTGTCTCGCCGAGACTTTTGATCAACTCATTGGGGATCTCATCCTGTCCGGCTGCTTTTCCTTGTGGTAAGCGTTTTACCGCCGCGTGAAGTTCGATCAATGAAATATCGTCCATAAGAGCGTTCTGCGTTTCCTGTTCCAGTTGTATCGCTTCGGGGCGTTGAAAATCCAAAGTCATATGATGAGATTGAAAGTTAGCTTCATCTTGCGCGACATAGTCAGTGATCAAGTCACGGAAGGAAGTCGGATCGAAATTACTCTGACCTTCTGAATCTTTTAGCGCGCAAGTGGCTTAATCCGCTTGCGGTCGCGGAAAAGCGACCAAAACAACTTATTCGCACCGGAACCCGCGTCTCTTATTTTCGTTTCAATCTCCCGATTTATTTGCTTAATTTTGGAGGAAACCACACCACCTCGAGGGAAAGCGCTGGCGCTGGCGTCAACGTTTGTTCATTAAATACAGCCGACGACCTTTTTTTGGTTTCGACTTGGTAGACAGACGCTGAAAAAGCGAAACCCCATTACGGGCACGGTTAGCTCGCCCGCTGTTAATTTTCTCCGACTCGAAATCCAATCGTGTATTCGCCATCTTAGTCATACAAAATATTTTTCATTCATCTACCATTAATTATATCTGTGTGTTAATTCGTCGGAGCTGGATTTATCTGATTTCCACGCTATGGCAAAAGCCCAATGATCGCCCCACAACGTGCGGAACAAAAGGAAGGGGGTTGAAAATGAAAAAATATCATTTCAATTCGAAGTCATGGATTTGATACGGGAATAACCATATTTATTTTACGCCCCTTTACAGATGACGCCCGCGGGCAATTACCCCCATTGACCCCGTAATAATCAGGTTTGGGCTACAAGGGGCCCGATTCAACTGTAAGCGCACTCAGCGAAGGGAATTGAAGGGGTTTTGGAGCTCTGTTCTGAAGAAGCAGTTGAACTTTCAGGCAACGCGCTGGTCTTTAAATTGGACGTTATCCGAACCCCCTTTTTGGCATAAAACTGGTTTGTTACGTTAACTTAAGTTCGCTTAAGTGTATATGTGTTGTAACTGGTATTCAGTAAAATATTGCTGGTGAAAAAAGTGTCAAACTTATAATATATAATTAAGGTTAAACTTAATGTTTCTCTGACTCCAAAAACGCTTGGTCAACTTGGTGATCAACCGTTAAAAGTGCGCAAAATAAGGCTCTTTCGTCAGATAAAACTTAAACATCGGTAATGGACCACAGAATGAACCGTGGTTCACTGCTGCATGATGATTTTCGACACAAATGATTTAACAATCCTTTTATTTTTATATAACAACACTATTTTTTTAAACGTATAGAAAACGGTGAAAACTGATTCATGGAAGAGAAAGGGTGTGTGATAATTTTTTCACATTTTGCAAAATATATTTTTAGGCAGAAACAGGAACGGGTGCTTCTTTGCACCCTACGCTAACCAGGTAAGTCTTTGTTACTTTTTAACACAAATGCTCAATAAACTGTTTTCGGCTTACCCATTTTATTGTTGTTCCTTCACTCCTGTAGATACTCCACACGTCGGGCTTTCTGGGAGGAGTAATAATAATCAGCTAGGCTATTACACAAGGATCAACTTTAGGCCTAAGTCCTTAAGCGAATTTTAATGCCTTAAACAGGTGGCCAGGTAACAATGCGAACGAGGCAGGTGGCAAGCCCTTCATGCCTTGCGAGCCAACAGCTCCCTACACTAACTGTCACCGTTAACCTTAAAAAAGTTTTTATGGAAGGGGAATCCGAAGAATTCGGGAAAAACTCATTAAACCAGTGGAGAGAGAACTTGCGAACTCATCGCAATAGGAGTTGTTCCGAGTAATCACCACAGTGCTAAACACTTCACCACCCCATGAAGCTGAATCTGGTTAGGGCCGCAGTGGTTAGGTTAAGGTGTGTGCGGCTTATTAGGGTGCCATAATTATGAAGCACGTGCCCCAAAATTGCTTAAAGTTTAGATTATGTAATAGTTAATATTCAAGTTTTTTAAAAATTAACCAAGACTATTTTAAATAACAAAATTCTGTATTTGACCTTTGCCCGGAATAATATTTAAAACCTGCGATTTTTCCGGAAACAGAGAAAAGCCGGTTTAATGTGAGACGCAGGCGGTGATTGCCCTCTCGCTGTATGAGTCACCTTTGCTTGATCCTAATGGTTTCAAACTAAGCCTTACTTGTGCCTGCTTCTTAGACGCGTAAGAAAAACACCCATAAAAGTAGTAGGTTTTCTAAAAAATGTGGAAAAATATTGATTTTATATTTATGAAAAAAAAATATGTTCATATTTAGTTTTGAATATTTAAAAATGTGACTGATCCTACCTGTTCGGTAAAATATTTTTCCTTTAGATACGAAATCCAGGACTGAGAAAGGGAAAATGAGAACCGATTTTTAAGAGCACGTAAACTTCCAACCAAATACTTCGTTTTCCGTTTTCTCAAGTCACATTCGAGTTTGTTGCTAATAATTTGAATATATTGTTAATTATCTTTATTTATTTAATAAAAAAATAATGGAAATGGTTATTCTTAAACAGAATTTGTATCCTATTATAAATTATTCCCAAGAACGTTTAACTTATCAAAAAATAATTTAGTATCATAAAAAGATTATTAATAATAGCTTTTAATATTATTAAATCTTAATTAAAATATTTTATACCATGTTCATAATGTGTATATGCAATTCTGTGAACTTCTTATGATTTTAATTTTAATTGGTAACTCTTCGACTTTTCCCCTCGCTCCAAAACAAAAGGCGTATATCGTTTTTACCTCGCTCCGACGAAAAAATGCATTACTGCTTTTTATAATTAAATCTTTCACTGTGGTCCCCAAAAGCACAATTTCTAATACCGCAATTTGCTAATTACGGAATTACAGTTTTAGAGCTTATTATTTCCAACTTACAAATGTCTTGAATTAATAAAAGGTTTCTGGTATTGTAAAGGTAACATTTTAAATTGAATGTCATCTAAAATAGCACAAAAGGTTCTTCAAAGAAAAACAATATACTAGGCCTAACAATGAGGTTCTTGAAATGTTTTAAGATAGAAGTGGGCTCTGCACAACATTTTTGGACTTGGTTACCGAAGCTAAAATCCTAAGAAGTTAAATCATATATAACAAGTTGTCAAGCCAAAATATACCTCTCCTCGGAAGAGTTTCTAATTTTCAGTGAGGTGTACAATGTATCCGTGGTTCTGTGGTAGAATGCTCACCTGACGTGCAGGAGCGCTTGGGTTCGAATCCCGCCCGGTACTAACGCAACTTGAAAAATATTTATAATACACCCAATTACAACACAAAACGGGCCCTTTTGGAAAAAACTTTTCCCTAATTCTAAGAAACTGCGTACGCAGCGATTACCCTTTGCCCCAAAAATGCGAACGCGTTCGCAGGCCTGACAGACAGACCCACAGACAGACACGGTGGTTGTATAACCCCTCCTAGGGTACAAAGTCAATGTATATATCCACCCATAAATCTTTGGCAAAGGAGCCATATTTAAAACAATTTAGGACGTCAATATATTTTAAGCTTAAAAACTGGGGGATTTTGCAACATTTGACAGAAGTATCGGGTAAAGTTTGTTTCAACAATTTTCAGGCTTTTCAGCGCAAAGCGCTTGAACATTTTAGTTGGATCGCTGAATTGATCCGGAGCTGTTCAAATCGAAGTTTGCTTGCCACCCTTAAGCAGTTCTCCATAATTCCGGCGTAAAATAAAAATTAGTTTGAGTTTTCTTTTCGCACCGTCAACGGCTGCCAGTGAACGAAGTCCCTGTTCGTGGGCACGTTTCAATTTAACTTTTTAAGTTTATTATTCATTACTCTCACTGAACGGTTCACCTAAAGCTTTATTTTATACTGTGATATTTTATATAGTTAAATTGTAATTCCAAAAGTAAGATTTGTAGTGTATTCTCCGAAAGTTAAAGAAGGTTCGGTGTTTTTAAAGTTCATTTTGGACCTGTACATGTTTCAATTTAACTTTTTAAGTTTATTATTCATTACTCTCACTGAACGGTTCGCCTAAAGCTTTATTTTATACTGTGATATTTTATATAGTTAAATTGTAATTCCAAAAGTAAGATTTGGATAGATATTAAAATTAAGCTTCGAGAAACAGTAATTCCTAGAGTACATTTTTCATCCGATAGTCTTAATTTTTTTTAAGGAATAGTATTAAATGGCTTAGTTTTATTTTGCTTCTGATTTAAAAATTAATTTTATGTTTTTTTTTACATTTGTATAAGGAAGGTTATTAATTTTTTAATAGTTTAGTTCGAAATTTATTTTGTTATATAAAAATTAAAAAACTATATAAGTTTTGTAATTTATATGTTAACTGCTAATACTGTTCGTGTTATTACAATCAAATTGTACACTTGTTGCTGGATTTTTTCCATTATCTTGTATTTTAATATTTTGAATAAAAGTTTAATATCAAGTTTCGCTTTTTAAATTATTTGTTCAGAAAACGATATCCAATGAACGTCCTAGTTTCATCCCTATTGAGCCATGATTGAAACAAATTAAGGGCCTAAAGACATCTCTAGGTTTTATAGAAAGACATCCAGGGGACGACCGCCTTAATCGCCGTTGGACGTCCGAAAACTCGTCCCCGGGACGTACTACGGCTATAGACAAACCGGACATTTTGACGTCCTTTAACGTCTAACCGACGTCAACCCCGGATTTTAGGATGTCCTACGGACGAAGGCAAGATCCGAGTGTGACGTCTATCGGATGTCCAAAGGACGTTTTTGTGTTTGCTGGGTGCTGCCAGTAAACGAGATCATTTTTCATTCGCGCCGTCAACCGCTGCTTTTCGTTCGTTTTGCCAACCGCTGCCACTGAACGAGGGCCCTTTTCGTTCGCGCTGTCAACCGCTGCCACTGAACGAGGGCCCTTTTCGTTCGCGCTGTCAAACGCAGCCAGTGAAGGAGGACACTTATCGTTCGCGCCGTCAACCACTGCCAGTGAACGAGGGCCCTTTTCGTTCGCGCTGTCAACCGCTGCCACTGAACGAGGGCCCTTTTCGTTCGCGCTGTCAATCGCAGCCAGTGAAGGAGGACCCTTATCGTTGGCGCCGTCAACCGCTGCCAGTGAAAGAGGTCCCATTTCGTTGGCGCCGTAAACCACTGCCAGTGAACGAGGGTCCGTATCGTTCGCGCTGTAAACCGCTGCCAGTGAAGGAGGAACCTTATCGTTCGCGCCGTCAACCACTGTCAGTGAACGAGGTCCTTTTCGTTGGCGCTGTCAACCGCTGCCAGTGAACGAGGTACCTTTTCGTTGGCGGCGTTAACCGCTGCCAGTGACCGAGGTCCCTTTTCGTTCACATCGTCAACCGCTGCCAGTGAACGAGGTCCCTTTTCGATGGCGCTGTCAACCGCTGCCAGTGAACGAGGTACCTTTTCGTTGGCGGCGTTAACCGCTGCCAGTGAACGAGGACCCTTATCGTTCGTGCCGACAACCGCTGCCAGTGAAGGGGGTACCTTTTCGTTGGCGCCGTCAACCGCTGTTAGTGAACGAGGTCTTTTTCCTTAGCTTTACCAACCACTGCAAACGAATGAGGCCCCTTTTCGTTGGCACTATCAACTGCTGCCAGTGAACCCGGTCCCGTATCGTTGGCGCCGTCAACCGCAGCAAGTGAACCAGGTCCCTTATCGTTACTGCCGACAACCGCTGCCAGTGAAGGGGGTACCTTTTCGTTGGCGCCGTCAACCGCTTCTAGTGAACGTGTTCTTTTTCCCTCGATTTACCAACCACTGCAAATGAACGAGGTCCCTTTTCGTTCACACCGTCAACCGCTGCCATTGAACCTAGTCGCTTTTCGTTCGTTTAACCAACCGCTGACAGTGAACGAGGTCCCTTATGATACGCGCCGTCAACCGCTGCCAGTGAACGAGGTCCCTTATGATACGCGCCGTCAACCACTGCCAGTGAAGGAGGACCCTTATCGTTCGTACCGACAACCGCTGCCAGTGAAGGGGGTACATTTTCGTTGGCGCCGTCAACCGCTGCTAGTGAACGAGGTCTTTTTTCCTTAGCTTTACCAACCACTGCAAACGAATGAGGCCCCTTTTCGTTGGCACCATCAACTGCTGGCAGTGAACCCGGTCCCTAATCGTTTGTGCCGAAAACCCCTGTCAGTGAAGGGGGTACCTTTTCGTTCGTTTTACCAACCGCTGACAGTGAATGAGGTCCCTTATGATTCGCGCCGTCAACCACTGCCAGTGAACTAGGTCCCTTTTATTGGTGCTGTCAACAACTGCCATTGAACGAGGTCCCTTTACGTTGGTGCTTTCAACCGCTAGCAGTGAACCCGGTCCCTTATCGTTTGTGCCGACAACCCCTGCCAGTGAAGGAGGTACCTTTTCGTTCGTTTTACCAACCGCTGCCAGTGAACGAGGTCCCTTTTCCATGGCGCTGTCAACCGCTGCCAGTGAACGAGGTACTTTTTCGTTGGCGGCGTTAACTTCGAGCAGAAGTCTTCAAATCGTCTTCGAAAGCTTCTGGCGCAGCTCATGCGAACTACGAAGTCACCGGACGTCGACATGGCCACCCACATTGCCCAGATGTGTTCTCTCTGGACAGTTATCTTGTCAACGGCAAAGATAGAAAAGGACGTAACGTTCGACGATTGCATCCTTATTGCATGTATTTTCGAGTCCCTACCGCAGGACGAATACCGAGAATTTGGTATGCTTTGGGATACGATGCCTACAGAGAAACAGACTGTCGCAGAATTAGAACGTCTGTTAATCGGCCGTGCAACTCGAGAGGGCGACGTGTTTGGAGATTCTTCTGGTCTTATGGTAAAACGCAGTAACGGAAGTTACTCTGGCACCTCAAATGAGAAGAAAACCGTAAGACGTAAGCAAAAATGTACTAATTGCCGGAAGCTTGGTCACATTGCTGAAGACTGTCGGGGACAGCAACGAGCCTCTAGAAAGACGTGTAATGACGACAGCAACCACGCAAGCATTGGGGGTCTGATTGCAGCTGACGGTCTCGTGGCACGTTCTTCATCTGAAGAAGCCTGGTACTTTGATTCGGGTGCTACACAGCATATTACGAACGACGCCACGAAGTTCCTGAATTTCCGAAGGTTTGCTACACCAGCAACTCTCCAGATCGGAAACAAAATGCAGATGACAGCGGATGGTGAAGGAGACATCAAGTTTCAGTTCCGGATCGGAAAGAAACTATATCAAGATGTCGTCCACAATGTCTGGCACATTCCCGATTTCGTCTGCAACGTTTTCTCATTAAAAAGCGCCATGAAGAGAAACAAGAATCTGGATTTCAAAGTTACAGCAAATTCTTGTGGTCTCTATAAAGTCCTCGGGGGTAAGAGAAACATCTGTGTCCCTGGTAGGGTCGAGAACTTGTATCGTCTGGACGTCATGGTCAAGCAGCCATCCCAATCAGCTTACATCGCAGCAGATCCTCGAAATGACCGAAAAGCAGATTTACAAGTCTGGCACGAGCGGATGGGTCATCAGGATAAACGTCATGTAGCAGCAACCTTGAGAAGACTCGGATATGCAGTCCTCAACCAGAGCTCTGATAAGCTCTGTGAAGGGTGCATCTACGGCAAGATGACCAGGCACAGCTTCGGCACTCGGTTGGAAAAGGCAACGAAACCGGGTGAAAGGATTCACTCAGATCTCTGAGAACCATCACCGACCCCGTCCATGAAGGGGAAGAGATATTACGTCCTATCCAAAGACGAGTATTCCAGTATTCGAGCCGTATTCTTCATAACGAAGAAATCCGAAGTCATTGACTGTTTCAAAGAATTCCTGGCTTTCTGTCGAACCCGAAACCACACAGTACAAGAGCTGATCACTGACAATGGAACCGAATATGTCAATGAAGAGTTTCATCGTTGGACTTCCAAAGAAGGTCTGAACCATCGCAAGTCAATGCCATATACGCCAGAACAAAACGGGGTTGCTGAAAGAGAGAACAGGACAATTATGGAATCCGTACGAGCCATGTTGCACTCCAGATCAGACCTACCACCGAAACTCTGGGCTGAAGCGGTAAACACGACTGTCTATGTCCTGAATAGAACAGCTCCGACTTGCATTACTGGGAAGACCCCATACGAGTTATGGAAGGGGAAGTCAAATCCATCGATCCAGCATCTGCGTGTCTTTGGCACTGAGTGCTTTGTCCACATACCTAAAGAGAAGCGGAAGAAGCTGTCTCGGAAGGCGTATAAAGGTTTCCTTGTTGGCTATGAAGACAATGCAGACGGATATCGAGTTTATGTTATAGAGCTGGACAATGTACTAAGATCTCGAGATGTCAAATTCAATCCCGAGACGTGCGTTCCTGATTCCTGGATTCCTGTCTCTGGGGAGTCCTCCAGCCAGGGCGAGTAATTGACCGACGATTTCGTTTGCGAAAACCGGCCAACCAGAGCCACCAACTCATCAAAAGACAGACCAACCAGAGCCACTAATGCACCATCGGGCATGCCAACCAGAGCTGCCGACTACTCAAACGGCAAGACAACCAAATCCGTCGAAGCGTTGGAAGACGTGGCTACCGGACACAATGAGGCAACAGTCTCTGACGAAATGTCAGACAACCGCTCTGGGAAGAGTGGTCCGGTACTCAGAGATCGCTCAACTCTCAAGAAAGTTCAGTCGTGTCATACCTGTCATCCAACAAATAAAGCCTTCCTGATCTGCGACACATTACCACAGACTGCCAGCGAAGCACGTTCCAGTAACGAGTCCACAGAATGGCAGGAGGCAATGGCAGACGAGCTTACAGCGATGAAGAAACACGACGTCTACGAAACGGTCGATCCTTCACTTGGTCGAAAAATCATTGGAAACCGTTGGATTTTTCGTACGAAGCATGATGAAGATGGCACAGTTATCAAGTACAAAGCTAGACTAGTAGCTAAAGGCTTTACGCAACGAGAGGGTGTCGATTACGACGAGACTTTCGCTCCGGTCGCTCGATTCGAGACTCTACGAATATTCTTCAGCCTCGTCGCCCAGAAAAAAACTTCATCTACGGCAATTCGACGTGAAGACGGCTTTTCTGCATGGTAAGCTATCTGAAGAAATATACCTACTTCAACCCGAAGGTTTCAACGATGGCAGCGGACAAATGTGGAAGTTACGGATAAGTCTTTATGGTCTCAAGCAATCCCCACGGTGATGGAATGAACGAGTCGTAAAGTCCTTACGTGACCATGGTTTCAAAAACGCTGATGGAGACCGATGCCTGTACATGCTGTCCACCAACGCCATTTTCTTGGTTCTCGTCCTCTACGCCGATGATGGTCTTATAGCTAGAAATACTACAAAAGCTGTAGACGAGTTCCTTTCCAACTTCAGTGATGAATTTGAAATCATCACAGGAAGAGCGTCAACCTATCTTGGGCTGAAAATTGATACGTTGAAAGACGGGTCTATATTTCTACACCAGAGCGCCTATGTCGAAAAAATCCTGAAGAGGTTTAACATGTAGAACTGAAAACCAGTAAAAACTCCCACCAGCAGTCCAGACACTACCGATCAGAGCAGAGAGTTTTTCTAGTCAACGACCGTATATGCCTCAACCATCGGAAGTCTCAGATACGCAGCCACAGGAACACGACCTGATATAGAGTACGCTGTTAATCGAGCGTCACAAGCTATGGCCAACCCCACAGTCGCCGACTGGAACTGGGTGAAAAGGATCTTTCGATATCTTAGAGGGACCTCTACACTTGGTCCCCTATTCAAGGCAGGCGATTCTATGACAACAAATCCTTACAGCGACTCTGACTACGCCAGCTGTGAAAAAAAAGAGACGTTCAACATCTGGAATCGTATGCTTAATTGGTAACACTCCAGTCACATGGGCAAGTAGAAAGCAACAATCCACCGCCTTATCAACCCCAGAGGCTGAGCTGGTTGCTGCCACTGAAGCAGTCAAGGACGTCATCTGGATTGAACGAATCAAGTCATTCCTAGGTGTCAGAGACAATGTTGTACCGACACTTCGAGTTGACAACGTAGGAGCCATCAAACTCATTAGAAATCCTGAGTTCCATCGCCGAACGAAACATATCAGTATTCGTCAATACTACGTCCGTGAGCTAGTTGAAGAGGGCGTGATCAACGTTATGTATGTTCCAAGTGAAGAGCAACTGGCCGACATATTCACCAAGTCGCTGTCAGCAGAAATCTTCATTCGTCTGCGTCACAAACTCAACCTACGTCACCTTGAAAAAATCTACAACGAGGGCGAGTGTTGAAGATAAGGAACGTTATCGGTTTTTTTTTCGTTCCGTTTTTTTTCTAACAGGTTAAAATGTTCAAGTGTAAATAAGATATTTTTTAATCACGTTTACTACTTTTTAACCTTGTATATATATTCGCTCACGGCGCGTATAAGTGTGTCACTTTAATTATGCCTTCCATCTTGTACAGTATTCACTATTAATATGTTTTAATTAATAAACGTTCGTTATTTTAATTACTGCATTATGACTTCTTACTAGTTTCATTAGTTAGTTAGTGTAGGGTAGCTTTGCTGTTATTATTGGAGTTAAATCTCCAATAAGGTCCCTTATGATACGCGCCGTCAACCACTGCCAGTGAAGGGGTTACCTTTTCGTTGGCGCCATCAACCGCTGCTAGTGAACGAGGTCTTTTTTCCTTCGCTTTACCAACCGCTGCAAATGAACCAGGACCCTTATAGTTGGCGCCGTCAACCGCTGCCAGTGAACGTAGTCTTTTTCCCTCGCTTTACCAACCACTGCAAATGAATGAGGTCCCTTTTCGTTCACACCGTCAACCGCTGCCATTGAACCAAGTCGCTTTTCGTTCGTTTTACCAATCGCTGCCAGTGAAGGAGGTCTTTTTTCCTTAGCTTTACCAACCACTTCAAACGAATGAGGTCCCTTTTCGTTGGCACCATTAACTGCTGCCAGTGAACCCGGTCCCTTATCGTTCGGGCCGACAGCCTCTGCCAGTGAAGGAGTTACTTTTCTTTGGCGCCGTCAACCTCGGCCAGTGAACGAGGTCCCTTTTCGTTCACATCATCAGCCGCTGCCAGTGAACCAGGTCAATTTTCGATGGCGCTATCAACCGCTGCTAGTGAAGGAGGTCTTTTTTCCTTCGCTTTACCAACCACTGCCAACGAACGAGGCCCCTTTTCGTTGAAACTAGCAACTGCTGCCAGTGAACCAGGTCAATTATCGTTCGTGACGACAACCGCTGCCGGTGAACGTGTTACCTCCTCGTTGGCGCAGTCAACCGCTGCCAGAGAAAAAGGTCCCTTTTCATTGGCGCCTTAAACCGCTGCCATTGAACTAGGTCCCTTTTCGTAGGCATCATCAACCGCTACCAGTGAACCAGGTCCCTTATCTTTACTGCCGACAACCGCTGCCAGTGAAGGGGGTACCTTATCTTTTTCGCCGTCAACCGCTGCCAGTGAACGAGGTCTTTTTTCCTCCGTTTCACCAACCACTGCCAACGATCGAGGCCCCTTTTCATTGGCACCATCAACTGCTGCCAGTGAACCAGGTCCCTTATCGTTCGTGCCGACAACCGCTGCCAGTGAAGGGGGTACCTTTTCGTTGGCGCCGTCAACCGCTGCTAGTGAACGAGGTCTTTTTTCCTTCGCTTTACCAACCGCTGCAATTGAACCAGGTCCCTTATCGTTGACGCCGTCAACCGCTGCAAGTGAACCAGGTCCCTTATCGGTACTGCCGTCAACCGCTGAAAGTGAAGGATGTACCTTATCTTTGGCGCCGTCAACCACTGCTAGTGAAGGAGGTCTTTTTTCCTTAGCTTTACTAACCACTGCAAATGAACGTGGTCCCTTTTCGTTCGCACCGTAAACCGCTGCCAGTGAACGAGGTTGCTTTTGGTTCCTTTTGCCAACCGCTGCCAGTGAACGAGGGTTCTTATCGTTCGCGCTGTCAAGCGCTGCCAGTGAAGGAGGACCCTTATCGTTCGCGCCGCCAACCGCTGCCAGTGAACGAGGTCTCTTTTCGTTCGCGCCGTCAAAAGTTGACGGTGAGCGAGGTCCCTTTTCGTTGGAGCTGTCAACCGCTGCCAGTGAACGAGGTCCCTTTTCTTTGGAGCTGTCCACCGCTGCCAGTGAACGAGGTACCTTTTCGTTGGTGGCGTTTACCGCTGCCTGTGAACAAGGTCCCTTTTCGTTCACACCGTCAACCGCTGCCAGTGAACTAAGTCCCTTTTTCATTGGCATAATCAACCGCTGCCATTGAACCAGGTCCCTTATCTTTACTGCCAACAAACGATGCCAGTGAAGGGGGTACATTATCTTTTTCGCCGTCAACCGCTGCTAGTGAAAGAGGTCTTTTTTCCTCCGCTTAACCAACCACTGCCCATGAACGAGGTTCCTTTTCGTTGGCAATATCAACTGCTGCCAGTGAACCCGTTCCCTTATCGTTCGTGCCAACAACCGCTGCCAGTGAAGGGGGTACCTTTTCATTGGCGCCGTCAACCGCTGCTAGTAAACGAGGTCTTATTTCCTTCGCTTTACCAACCACTGCAAACGAACGAGGCCCTTTTCGTTGGCACCATCAACTTCTGCCAGTGAACCAGGTCCCTTATCGTTCGTGCCGAAAACCTCTGCCAGTGAAGGGGGTACCTTTTCGTTGGCGCCATCAACCACGGCCAGTGAACGAGGTCCTTTATCGTTTGCGCCGTCAACCGCTGCCAGTGAACCAGGTCCCTTATCTTTCGTGCCGACAACCGCTGCCAGAGAAGGCGGTACCTTTTTGTTCGCGCCGTCAACCACTACCAACGAACGAGGCCGCTTTTCGTTCGCACCATCAACCGCTGCCAGTTAACGAGATCCCTTTTCGTTTACGCGTTCAATCGCTTCCAGGGACTGCGGTCAATTTTAGTTCGCTCCACCAACCTTTTCCAGTGAACGAAGCCCCTTGTCGTTCACGCCTTCAACCGCTGCCACCGTACGAGCCCCCTCCCTCCCCCCTGCGGTTACCACATTGTCATGGGGGGGGGGGGTTTGCGAGTGCCCTCGATGTAGTGAGCGCTGTCGGCAGGGTTTCCCATACCGAAATTGTTTTTTCATTATCCACAAATTTTCCGATTTATTTAACAAAACTTAGGTTAAAAGAATACAATTTTTACTTATTGAATTATGTTTTTTACGCAACCACGCATTTATTTGAATAAGTAATAGGCTTATCCACCCTCGATTATTTAAACATTTTGCAATTTTTATTCAACTATTGGTTATTTAAATAAATATTATTTAAATATCGACGATCTTATTTTATTCATGGTTAAAAATTAATCGAATGCCGAGAACTACTCACACTTGGATTAAGCGAACTGAAATCCAAAGATTTTCTTTTCAAAATAAATAATCGAAATTTTATGATTTCGAACATTCTTAAATTATGATTATTCTTATTTTAAGTTTTGGGACCCAGTTTTTTTAAATCTTAAGTTTAAATTATTGCATCACGTAAACAATATTTGTGTTTGCTTTTGCCGGGTGTTCCAAATATTGATGGTGCTGCAGGGTACGCGATCACTCAAAAGACAAGGAATCAGACATTTATATGACACGGAATTTTTAAAAATGTCGGGTACTTAAATATGGCAATTCTCACACTTCATTTTGTGAAACCCAGCCACTCACGTATGATTGGGATTTTACTGGCTACCGTTGTTTTTGACTGCTTCAAAAATATTATCTCTTTCGAAAGCCGTCCATTTTTCGTCGTTGGAAATGGCTCTGTGCAAATACTATCTTATATTTTACAATCATTCCTACTACGGAATTTTAAAACTCAAAATAATATTTTTGGTTTTATCCTTCGAAACAGTACAAAGTTCTCTTCCGAACAAATAAGAAAATTTTTGTTTATTTTATTACATTTCAATCTCCGTGATTCCTTCTTTTCAAACTAATCTTATTTTTAAGCCACCATAGAAATGACTACAGCCTTTTTTGCATCTTCTTTGATCAAATATGTTGATATTATTATAATCTGTAGATTTTAAGGAATAAGAATTGTCTGCTGATCGTCTACATAATAACTGGTATGGGTTTTTTTATTAACAAACTATACTGAAATTACTGTCAAAGGCTGGGATTTAAAAATAAACTTTGCTTAATTAAGCGATTTGAGTTAGGTACATTGCCTGACACAAAAAAGACTACAATCTTCAAAGGCTGGAAAATAAATGTATTTTAATAACAATATTTTTAAATTTGAAATTTAAATTTAAAAAATAAAATTGTTACTTTATTTTGTTTGAAGTATTTCGCAACTATAAGTTATCGACTGAGCAGAAATAGCTTTTCTAATAAAAAAACGCTAACATTTTTTGTATTCAAAATTTTTAAAGCTGAACATTTCATGCCAATGTGTATTTTAAATAACAAACTAGTGAAAAAATTAGAATCCCGAAATGTCAGATACCCCGCATAACGAAGTCGGACTCTGACAAGACCAGAGCTCGTTAATGTATTGATAAAGCCAAGTGGTTTTGATACTATGTCAGATGACCTTGTCTAATGATTTAACTCAATACTATAAATCAATATAGGTTGCAAGAAAGCAGGGAATAAAATTTCAGAATAAATTTTCAAATATTCAAAGAAATTTAGTCGCAGGCTTCCTTAATAGCTTTCAACAATTTTATCATCCTATATATTATTTTGTATAAAGAAGCTTAACAACTTTCTGCTATTGTGGAAACCAAAAATTAAATCTTCAATAAATATTTGAAGATATGGCTCGGCTGTTCAATTCAAGACAAACAACGAAGTACAAGGCCCTTGCGAGCACTGCCCAAGGAAATGATGACCCAAATAATTTAAGCCAATTCAAGGAAGGGACCAGAGGCCTAGCAATGGCCATATTTGCAGGATTTCTTTACTCTGTAACATCGGCAATTGTTAAGAAAGTTGCAGTTTCTTCAGGTAAGAGAGGTTGTCCATCAGAGTGAAATAAGATCAATGAAATAATTTTTACTATACTTTCGTCTTCTAAGGAGCCCAAAATCGAGCAGTTTGAGCTGCTCCCGTTACTCTTTTAGTGGCACTATGTTAATTGAAAAACAATTATCTGGCAGGTGAACAGGCAACCATTCGCTACCTTATCACTGGCGTGTTCGCATTACCATTGGCCATTTTCAGTCAGTGCGACTTCTACCGTGGCAAAAAATATTTCATGCTATTTCTCTTACGAGGAATATTTGACTCGTTCAACATTGTTCTTCGCTATGAGGCATTGCAAAGACTGCCTTTGACTGACGCCAGCATCATCGTCTTCTCGAGTCCCGTCCTAACGGCCATTTTCGCAAGTGTTTTTCTCAAGGGTATGCGACACATTTCTGATTTTTATAACCGTTGATTTCAGACCTTTTTGTTTGATTAGATAGATTTTAAATATGAAGGGAGTTAGTGTTTGAGCTTGGTCTTAAAGGACATCTATCAGTTAAGTATTCTTGTGAAAAGACTAAATATGAACAGTGTTGAACACTGCCGTTTCCCTCATTTCCACTCACTATGTCCATTATTCTCTACCACAAACGAAAGATCCCCCAATGTTCTGACATTCATCCTTAACGCTACTGCTAGAGTACCTTTAGCCGAGGGGCAGGTCCCTTCCTAGATTAACGACGCACCCCTCAAAAGATTAAATCCGATTTAATCGTAATTATTTTGATTAAATTCAATTTAATCATGATTAAGTTGATTAAATCACGTTTAATCATGATTAAAATGTTTAAATCCTGATAAAATGATTAAATCCTGATTAAAAAATTATATCGTGATTAGTATGATTAAATCGTACTTTAGTTTTGATTTTAATGATAAATTCCCGATTAAAATGATTAAATTCCCGATTAAAATGATTAAATCTAATTAAAATGATTAAATCTAATTAAAATGATTAAATCTAATTAAAATGATTAAATCTAATTAAAATGATTAAATCTAATTAAAATGATTAAATCTAATTAAAATGATTAAATCTAATTAAAATGATTAAATCTAATTAAAATGATTAAATCTAATTAAAATGATTAAATCTAATTAAAATGATTAAATCTAATTAAAATGATTAAATCTAATTAAAATGATTAAATCTAATTAAAATGATTAAATCTAATTAAAATGATTAAATCTAATTAAAATGATTAAATCTAATTAAAATGATTAAATCTAATTAAAATGATTAAATCTAATTAAAATGATTAAATCTAATTAAAATGATTAAATCTAATTAAAATTATTAAATCTAATTAAAAAGATTAGATCATGATTAGAATGATTAAATCTCGTTTAAATGATTAAATCCTGATTAAAAAGATTAGATCATGATTAGAATGATTAAATCTCGTTTAAATCGTGATTAGATTTTTAATCTTGATTACCCTGATTTAATCACGATTTCCCTGATTTAATCACGATTACCCTGATTTAATCATTTTACTATGATTAAGACGCACCCAAAATGGAAGTGACCTGCCCCTCACCTTTAGCTACGAGTTTGAAAGGCGAAAGCTTGGCCACATATGAAATAAAAAATATGATGACTAATATGAGTGTTGCTACTAATAAAAAAACAAAACTAGTGAAATGCGGATGAATCATTAATTAGCTGAATGTTACCTGCATATTATTCACAATTTGTAAAAATAATCTTTCTTCTAGGTTTATGTTGTAGGCTAAATTTTGGCGTTTATTCCTCTTTCAGAAAAATTTAATATTCGATTGATAGTTTCATTGCTACTGAATATGGCTGGTCTGATTCTGGTCGTGAAGATTCCTTGGATTTATTCTTCTCAGAAATCAGTGAATTTCTCCGATCAGTATCATATTTTAGGAGTTGCGTTCGGACTACTGTCGGCCGTTTGTTCAGCCGCGAAATTCGTTCTCCTTCGAAAACTCAGCGTGAAACTTCATTGCGCGGTAATTGGGTTCCATTGCGGCTGGACATGCAGCCTGATTTGCTCAACCATCACCTTATTTCAAGGTGGGTTTACTTTGCCAAACACCGAACTATTCGAACAATGGTGGCTATTGGTCCTCGGTCTTTTAGCTACGGTATCTCAAATGGTGTTGGCAAATGCTCTAAAATACGTAGGTGCTGGACCGGCCTCGGTACTAAGAACGGGTGCGGAGATATGCGCAACTTTTATTGGGCAAGTAACGGTTTTCCATCAAAACCTAGATCCAATTAGTTTAATCGGTGCTTTGTTAGTTATCGCAGGTGGGTCTATTTTGGAAATTTAAAAATATTTTATTTATTAAATATGCAAATTATTTGAAACAAAACTAAGATTTTTTAAAATTAAAATCTATTTTGCCGAAAAGCTGTCATTTTTAAATTTAAGTCTACAAGTGTGAAAAACCTAGTTTTGGAAGAACAAACAAAATAACAAAATTTGCTTTGAGTTAATAAAAAGTCACTTGAGTATTTATGTATATCACTTACAGAAACTAAATGATTTTTCGCTGCAAATGTTATGTTAATAAAATAGATTTTAAAATTGTACTTTGTGTTATTATAATGTTGTAACAAAGAATTATCCGAGGAACACTATTGAAGATAAAAAAAAAATTGTTTTCTGATTTTTGTTGTAATATATTTCTTACCTCTTCATCCTATTATTTTAAGAGAAAATAATATTTCAAATATAGAAGCCCAGTCATTGTTTTATCAATCGTTAGTCATAGTAACTGTGTTGCTGTTTAATATGTAACCTTGTTCATCTAAACTTCAACCTAAACAAACCAGATTTTCAACTACACGAGAATTCCCCGAGGCATCACATCTCTTCTGAATTAAGATCATGAGTTTAAACCAAGTGTTTAATTTTAAATAAGATTGACATCTAAACAGATATGGGTGTTTAAACTTCAAATGTTTTTATCTTCTACGAGTCGTCTTTTGGTCGTGATCATCTAATCGACCTTTGACCACAATCTGATACATTTGCGAGTACAAGGCACTACAGGGAAAATAGAGTTTAATAATTGATCACCAGAAATGATCAAAACTAGATGTCCGGACACCATAAAATATAAAATTACCCCGATATGTTTTGTGCAATAATTACCCACGTAAGATTATTAGCACACTAACAAAAAAACTACAAAGCAACTATTTTGAATCAAATCGCCCCTTCTTATATATGAAAGAGAAAATATACAAAGAGCGGGATGTAGGCAGAACCCAAACACCCGTCGAATAGAGAGAAAGGGGAGATTTCCTCAAAAGTAAAACTAATCGTAGAAGTGTGACTAAAACGCAGTTGAGTCTGTACAGTCTGGACTGCAGTGAATCTACTATCCTACAATTCGTAAGATAACTATGACACGGGGACAAGTTCACATATCAAATTTTGATGTGGAACTAAAAATGGAAGATTGGGATTTTTCCATCGAAAGAGATCCCTATGGGCATGTTACCCTTCGACGTCAAATTCGATTTTGGATCGATAAAAAAATGGGACAAAAGGACTCGATTAATTGCTATCGAACCATTCGTTAATAATAAGGTGATCAACTAGTGAAACAAATAGATCGATTGCAAAATTATAATCGTAGATTATAGTTTGAAACGTTGATTAAACATAACCAATGAACCAAAACTCCCTTTGGTTTTTACATAAAATCCCTTGGGATTGGTATAAAATAGTTTAACGTAAGGTGTAGCAGCCGAAACCACGCCAATTTCTACTATGCAGTAGTCCTGGCATATATAATTTTTCAAGTCTAGACGAATTGACTAAAATGCAGTGAAGCATTTTAGTCACTTCGTCCAGACTAGATTTTAAAGAATATGTTTCTCGTCCGGACTACTGCATAACTGCATTTTAGTCACTTCGTCCAGAATATTGGACAACGTTTAACATATATGAACTTGTCCCCGTTATTTTACGAATAGTAGGAAAGTAGATTCCTACCATTTACTGCAGTCCAGACTTTCTAGATTCAACTGCGTTTTAGTCACACCCGTAAGCAGCCCACTAAACCCACAGATAGGACCTGAAATGAGGATTCCAAAGAAAGCAACCTTTAATAGCTAACACCCGTTGTAACAAACTCAACGGTTAAAATTAACGACGCATAAATGAACCAAATTAAGCATTATAGAATGTCCAACACAAACTCGAGCGATATTGAATATAGATAGTCACTATATCTTTTAATTTGTACCAAATTCAATATCTAAAAAGTACCTACGAAGGTTGTTGGTTTCCCGCAAATCGGTTAAAAATCTAACTTTGACCTGAAATTCTGTGATGTAACTACAATCGTAGCTCAGTGTCGACGTAGGATGACTTCAATATAATTTTTAACCACATGAGTTTTATTTAAGAAATGTATATAGACTTAAAGTCAAAAAGCAAATTGTAGGCCTCCGATTACCTTATTTACCATATTGATTGGCATATCATTGACCATTTTAGAAATAATTCTTAAATAATCATTTAGAAATTGGCGTGGTTTCGGCGGCTACACCTTACGTGCAACTATTTTATACCAATCCCAAGGGATTTCTGTTATGTTTAATCAACGTTTCAAACTTTAATCTACGATTATCATTTTGCAATCGATCTATTTGTTTCACTAGTTGATCACCTTATTATTAACGAATGGTTCGATAGCAATTAATCGAGTCTTTTTGTGCCATTTTTTTATCGATCCAAAATCGAATTTGACGTCGAAGGGTAAAATGCCCATAGGGATCTCTTTCGATGGAAAAATCCCAATCTTCCATTTTTAGTTCCACATCGAAATTTATTTCAAATTTAAGTATTGCTTACTTAAATGTTAAGTGTTGTTGGCATTTCGTCAGGACTAAATACCTTGTTTAGCTTTCATCTACCGGGAAAACCAAGTTCGGTAAGTAAAGCTTGGTAATGATAGGAATATTATTAATAATAATAATAATCAGCAGATATTTGGCGCCGAAAATTAAAAAAAGATTTACGCAAGTTTAATGCAATGTACTTAAGTTACCTTCGATATCAGCCTAAGTAGAAGTTTATTTAATTTAATTCTTTCTTGAAACAGTGGCCTCGGCGCATTCAATGGGAATGGCTTAATTTTAATTTATGATTTCCACTACGTACGTACTGTCATAGCCTTGACCGTGACAATTTATTAAATCTTTTCCATTTCGTTCAAAATATTTGAGACTACTCCACCTGCTGTACGGTCTTTAAGGCGAAGGGTAAGACACTCAAGAACTCAGGTGTATATTTGCTATTGGAACTCTTATGAACTCCCCTGAACTCTAGAGAACTCTCAAGAACTCCCGCTAACTCTCAAGAACTCTCCTCGAACTCCCTGAAACTTTCGAGAACTCTCCCGAACTCACCAATGAACTCTCTGGAACTCACCCTTGAACCCTCAAGAACTCTCACGAACTCTCGCGAACTCTCGTGAACTCTCACGATCTCTCGCGAACTCTCGTGAACTCTCACGATCTCTCGTGAACTCTCGTGAACTCTCACGATCTCTCGTGAACTCTCGTGAACTCTCACGATCTCTCGTGAACTCTCACGAACTCTCGTGAACTCTCGAGAACTCTGCAGAGTTCGAACTCCCGGTGTACACAAAAATCCTAAGTGTCTTACCCCTCGCTTTAATTTCACAAAATCCAAGGAATGTTTCTTTAATTCGAATATTTAAAGGTTTATTGTAATCATTGGCAATATTTAAGTTAGGAAACCAAATACTTAGTTTTTCAACCTTGGAAATATCTTGGGTACTGTCAACAATTTTTGAAAAAAAAGGAAGCGTTTTAAATCTCTTACACTGAAATGTTTCGTACGTTTTGCTCTTAACATTGAATTATTTCCTGTTGGATCTTAGGCCTGAGATTATTAATCTTATCTAAGACTTGCTTCACAATTGTGTCATATTCTGCAAGAGGTTGTACGTCAGACATAAATTTCCCACTGTAGGTATCTTGAACTTTTTATCTCTGACCACTGAACGCGATTCCACTTTTAGCTTAAGTCAAGCTTATTTTAAACGAACAATCCAAAATCTGACGCCAAAAGGCAGTTTTTTACTCCAAACCTTTTCAAGTTGCGCGTCAAATTCTAATGTTTTTTTTCCTTATCAGTGTTCTTTTAAAACGCAAGATTCGATGTAGCTAGAAGAATTTGCATTTCTTTTAAAGGCTTTGAAAGTCCCTGCTAATCACGCGCACCGCTACAGCACAAAATATCCTTGGTTTTAGTAAAGACCTAGCAAGGCTCACAATATGCAGCATCGAGTTTTGGAGAATAACATAAACATGTGGTTTGAAATTGTAAACCGGATTAAGTGGTTTGTCAGTAATATGACTATGAAAATAAATGATATGCCTTTACCATCTCTAGTGAATGGCTGTTCTGTACTGCAGGGTCCGTGATTAATAATGCAGATGTTATGTCCCAAATACGTTAGATATTTTTCGTTGATAGGAAAATTAATATCCTTTGATTAATTTCCCATACTTAAAGTATCAGCTAAGCCTGATAACTCTGACGATTCCAGCCTTTTTTATTACGTCAAGAAGTTTAATTCATTTACCAATTGAAATAAAATTCTGTGTTGCCGGGCCATTTTTAGATCTGTTTCGTGTCCCGATGATTTGTCATGGGAAATTCTGCATAAATGAAGTTCAGTAGTTGTAACACTGCCTTTGGTGGCGATATCACTAGGCTTCGGCACAACGAGCTTGGTGAAAAAATCAGTTAATATTTTTTTCGCTTTTCTGTCCCACTTTTATGTTTATTCTTTGATTTGGAGCTACCAGTACCTTCAAATTCTGTATTAATACTTTTATCCTCCATATTTTCTACTAATATGCCTTTTTATTGATTCTTAGTTGTCAATGAATAATGAAAACTGCAACGAGCAGAAGATGTCGTGTTAGGTCTCTACCTGACGCCCCGCCGGAACTCGAAACGTACTATATCTAAAAGATATATGTCTGCATCGCCTAAAACCGCGAAAACGTCAGTTAGCCGAAATAAAATTTGTTTGAACTTTAGCATAGAAGTCATAGACGAGACGAAAAAAGCCAAAGACAACACTAAAATGATATCTTACTTTGGATGTGTTTTTTAACCAGAAACTTTCTCAGTGGATTCAGTGTCCGAAAGTTATAATAACGTTTTTCACGAAGATATTAACCATTTCTTTTGTATATTTCAAAGGTGTCATCCTAATTTTGAATGGGTTTCCTATGCCCCATGGGCCCGCCCGGATTGTGGGCTCTGCGGGCTCTTCGCAACGCCAATGTAAGTTTCATTGTCTAATTGCTGTTGCTTCCCTCTATCTGGTCATGTGACAGTCACTCGACAGTTATAATATTAAGGAGTTATTCGGCTCGTATAGGTTAAATCAAAACGTTGAATTCCTTCAAAAGCCCTTTACTTAATTTTTAATTCTGCAATGTCTCATAGATAATGCCATTGCAGTCCCGCAATTTTTGTACAAAAATGATTTTGGGGTTTTTTGGCCCTGAAATTTAAATTTTCATTATTTGAAGGCCGTTTTACTCACAAATGAGTATGATACATCAATAGATTGGAAATTTGGTACTGTGTCGTAAAAATATATGTTTGCGAACGTGGGGTCCATTAAGCTAGTTATTCGATGCACCTGAAATTTATATTCTATATCTTTGTTTGCTGAACGCATTAGGTGTATTTTTTAATAAACTTCGAAAAAAATAATCCGTCCACCTGCATCATTGGACTTCAAAGTCGCTAGCCATTTCGGTCTAAAGTGATGCCTTGGGTATTAGCCTAGCTGATTATAAATATATTTATTTATTAAGTAAAAGCGTTAGGAAGCTGGGCATTTGGTTTTCCTTATGTTGTTAGGGGAAGAATAGCAATGATTAAAAATCATGATGATGGAACTAGAGCCAATAGAGTGCTAATTACCTGCTACCTTGATGTGGAACTAAATAAGACAGGTCCGGCTTGTTTTCGATTATTATAGAGCAGTTTGCATTTTTAGAGTTGGACTTACTTCCTTTTACAACTGCGTTGAATATTTATGCAAGCACAAAGTTCTTCTACAAGTTTTATTAAAAAACATGTGTAGTAAATTTAGATATTTCTTTTATGTAAGAATAAGCGATCATTAACTATAAAAAAATTTCAAGGTGAAAGAAAATGCTTTGAACTATTGCAACATTTATGACTATTACCCATTACAACATTATTTACTGAATAATAGACACACGATTTAAAACCACAAATTTTAGCTGGTTTTAATAGCAGCCATTTTTTTATAATTTGTGGTTCACAGTATTTTGTTAAATAACGATGGATCAGGATTTTCAAAACAGTGTAATTAAATTAAAACAAGTATGCATAGTTTTTTTATTGAATACAAATTTAAAATGACAGTATGATAATCATTTGAACACGGAAAATATATTTAAAGCATGCGGAGTAGGAGAAATGTCGGGTTGTACGCTTGTTGTTTTAATTTGAACAATTTGTTTCTTTGAAATTTTGTTTGCACAGCATGGTTTCGACGCAGGTTAATTTTTACGGCTTTTCGATGCTAACGGGTTAATTTCTTTTGCCGGGGTAATGATCTTCTTACAAAACCTATGAATGCAAAACCAGCCCTTTTCGAAAACATCAGTGCGAAATATAACACCTAAAATAACGGTCAATAGATTTAAGAACACACCTAGAATGGAGAAAGACTTCAACGGCAAACCAAGCTAAAGAAAAATAAATAAATAAATTATTTGGTTTTTCACTTAAAGATCTACCTGTCTTTTTGTTTGCTCGAAGACCGATTTGTACGAGCAATTTGTAAATTTTAAAATTTCTTCAAATTTGTTAAAGGCTTAGCTTTTTTATTCTTATTTATTATGGACTATTCTACTAATCCGCGTTTTTTATCAATCTATAATATAATAGGTTATAAAATTGATTCAAGATACTACAGATGACGAGCCAAACTGACTCTTTATCGCCAAAAGATGCTACTCTTACCTAAGCTACCATTGCTTACATACCGTAAGCCAGAGTAGGAGTGACGGGGGGAAAGAGCGTCATTGGGGATCTTTCCTTCAATATACCGTTTCAAAATAACCATTGGCGTGACCAAAAACGACAATAACCCGGACCAAAGTAATCCCCAGTAATGTTCGTTAATGGTGTGGTTGACAGTACGGAGAATGAAATTCGGTTGGAAGATGAGCAGGGCTCCGACAGCAGCTATCAACGGCGTGGAAAAGTTGCGCTTCTGAAAAGGGATCCCGTTGAAGAAATAGGCGACCAAGGACACGATAACTGGATAAGAGTGGGTGATGGCCGCGGCGTCCCATGCATGGCAGGTTCGTTGGACAAGGACAGAAAGTAAACCATTTGAAGAGCCTTTTGCAAGAGGAGAGCGACGGACAGAAGTTACAATTCCAACGATTTTTCAATGATTTACACGTTCATAAAGTCTATGAAGAGCATGCTGACGGAAACTTCAGTCAAGGGTTTAACGATTCCCAATACAAGCGCAAAGTCAGAAAATGGCCGTAGGGAAGGAACATACAACGACGTACAGCTACTTCTTTGATTGGACAATTTTAATAGAGTTCTAAAATTCCACGTATATAGTATTCAAATAATATTATTCCGAATACAATTAAAACGACTATAAATACATCGACATTTTTAGACCTTTAAAATTAGTTATGAGAAAAAGATAAATTACTACTTAACAACGATCCCACTGGGGCTAAATGAAATAAGCAAATATCACCTGGCTACTCAGAACAAACAGCAATATTCGGTCCACTTTTAAATTAAAAAGTAGGACATAAATTTGGAAATCGTTGTTTAAAAAATTCAAATTTAAGTAGTGAAAGATGTTTAATGTGTGACAATCTTCACGTAACAGGTTTTCTGTAATATGTTTCTACTGGCTTTAAAATGTCAATGATCTCATCAAAACGTTGACGTTTCACTAACATCGGAAGTGTGTCATCACGGCATCATCAATGTCAGTTCAAGTCGACGAAAAAAAAGTATTCACGCGATGGAAGGTACGAGTAAAACCGCTTTTATCACAAAAAATTGTATTTGATGAAATGTTTCCTGGTAAAAGAAGGTGTTTACTGGACATTTTACTATTGCAATTAAACTGGAATAGCGCATGTTGAAGAAGAATGCGAACTGACGCCCGTACACGAAGGACCCAAACAAAATTTTACGAAGCTGACAATCTTTCTACGACCTTGTTTGTTCTTCTAAAAACCTAGCTTAAAAAAACCTCTACAAAATAAATTTAAAGAGCTATTTATTAAATTAAAATAAAAGAATATAAAAATTAAGATTTAAAAAAAAATAATAATAAATAAAAGTATATAAAAATTAAGATTTAAATAAAAATAAAAATTAAGATTTAAATAATTCAAATCAGATTAAAATTGAAATAAAAGCATATAAAACTAATTTAAAATAAAAATTTCCATCAAATTATAATGAAAAAATATATATATAAAATTTAAGATTTAAATAAAAATTCAAATCAGTGTAAAATTAAAATAAAAGTAAAAGTATATAAATATTATTAATAATAAAAATAACAAAAATAAAATTAAAATAGAAGTATATAAAAATTATTGATAATAAAAATAACCAAAATTAAATTAAGATAAAAGTATATAAAAATTAAGATTTAAATAAAAATAAACTAGAAAATTTTAAAATTAGAATAAATTTAAAATTAAAATAAGAATAAAATTGAAATAAGAATAAAATTGAAATAAGAATAAAATTAAAATTAAAATGAGAATAAAAATAAAATCAGAACAAAATCAAAATAAGAACAAAATTAAATTAAAAAATATAAAGTCAGAATCAAATCCTTATTATAATAAAATAAAAATCAGAATAAATTTTAAATAAGAATAAAATAAAATAAAATAAAATTAACTAAGTTATTCGTAAAATATGGTTTTTTCAAAATTAATTATCTTATTCGTTTTACTTTCCCTACAACATTAGTAACAGAACAATAAGCTTTCTATTGGTTTCGACTCTCGCCCACCTTCGACTTGAACTTGCAATTGAACTAAGTTGCATTTTACGCATAAAACATATATATAAATCAGTCAGATCATGGACTAATTAATGTATACACATGTATAAATGCATTTTAAATTAGTTTAATTTAATTTTTTGCCAATCTCCGTATTGTCTATCTTCGCTAAGATATTTGATAAATGCTACATGCTACGTCTTACAAATTTCTGTGACAAATTTAAATTAATATCGGACAACCAATTTGGATTTAGGAAAGGAGGGGGGACAGATCAGGCTTTGGCATCAGTATATAAAAAAATATTAGACGCATTAGACGAATCAAAATATGTTTTGGGCATTTTCTTAGATCTTGAGAAGGCCTTTGATAGCGTTCCGTATGATCGCCTTATTAAAAAATTATATCGTCTGGGTGTAAGAGGTTTAGCATTAGATTGGATAAAGAGCTACCTTACGAATAGAGTTTGTGTAACCAAAGTAAATAAATATATATCTAGTCCAAAAAAATCTTAATAGGCGTTCCACAGGGCTCAATTTTATCACCTATTTTATTTAACTTGTATATCAACGATATAACAAAACTATTATCTTCGGAATATCTAAAACTTTATGCAGACGACACAGTACTAATGATTGTAGGGACGAATTTAAAAGCAGTAATAAACAAAGGGAATGAGCTATTAAATATTGTAAATAATTGGATAGAAAATAACGGTCTAAAATTAAATAAAATTAAAACAGGGTATATGATCTTTGCTAATGTTAATAAAAAAGTAAATGAGTCGGACTGCAAAATAATGGTTAAAGGAGTTGAAATAATAAGAGTTCACAAATTTAAATATCTGGGGGTATGGCTAGATGACAAATTAACATGGAGCAGTCATATCGATTATTTATGTACAAAATTGGCTGCCGCAACATATATAATTAGAAAATGTAGGGATTTTTTCCCAAGTACACTTTTTAATTTATATTACAGTTTCTTTTATTCCCATGTGAATTATGGTATTGTGTTGTGGGGTAATGTCGCGGATAATTATCTTGTCAGAATAGAAACCTTGCAAAAAAGGGCCTTACGAGGAATTTACAATTTAAATTGGCTGGCACCATCGGAACCTCTCTTTGTTAAAAATAAACTCTTAAATGTTGAACAAATGTATAAAATTTCTTGTTTAAAATTTATCTATAAAAATATTACTACCGTGTCAATCCCTTTATTTACTTTTAATATTAAAAATCGTCTAACTAAGTTAAAAATTTTGTTAAAACCGCCACTATGCCGCACTACAAAAAACCTAAACTCTATTTGTTATCAAGGCGTAATATTATATAATATGTATCACATCAGTATTGAGGGAATAAAAACAGTGGGTGCCGTCTTTAATGCGTTTAAAAATATAATAATGAATAACTTCTAACTTATGTATAAAACTGTGAGATAGTGTTTGAATATTATGTTTTTTTTAATGTTTTTTTTTCGGTTTAATATTAGATATGTAAAAAAAAAATTTTACTTAATTAAATTTGTTGTTTTAATAGCAAGTGGCAGGGCTATAAGTCGCTCGAAGACTTGGCCCTCCAACAACTTATGTATAACTAAAAAAATTAATAAATTTGAATTTGAATTTGAATTTTTCGGCCTGCACTTATGAAACTGTATTCTTAGTTTCTACACAGAATAAAATGAGTAAATATGTTATTTATTTTCACCAAGGCTTAGATTAATTGCCTTATTTTACCATGAACTGTGGTTTTACTATCAGAAACCTTAATTAGCATACATTATTATTTAAGGTGATGACTTTCAAAATTTGAACTGGGATGATTTGGTTAAAGGAATTGACAGTGAAACCTAAATGTTCTACATCATCTGTTCACGTATTTGAGGTAAATGTAACACGTAAAACAGAAATGAAATGCAATAACACTATCTCTGATTTAGATTCCATGATTCATTCAGAGTTCATTTCAAAGGCCGAGGTAATTAAGGTACTCAATGATGATATATCTATGAAGAAAGTGCAACGGAAGAAAAGGGAGCCTTTGAAAAAGCAACTAGTATCAGGTAAGGTTTACCAAAGAGCGATTGATTTAATAATAAATGACTTACTTTTCAATATTTATGGGGACGTTATATGACTCAATCTTCGCTCCTGCATGGAATGTTGCCATTTCATCATTTGAAAAATTGAAACAGCTCAACGATAATGAAAACGTAGCTTAAATTTTTTCTTGGGTTAATAATATCAAAGAAGAGTCATCTGTATTTTTGGGATTAAAATATATTTATCAAGATGTCTTTACAAACACACGAGAAGATGCCGTTTATGACAAACACAAGGCCATATTTTTGACCAATTTATTTGAAGTTGTTCAATGCGATACGACAAATGAGGTACTGTTTATTTAAACACATTAACATCTAATTATTGAAATAACAATTCTTTAATTTAGTTGTAGTTGGAATTGAATGATGCTGAAAAAGAAAAAGGAATTAAACATTTTATCTTGCCACTCTACAATAGTTTAGTACTACATGTGAAGAAAGATCTAACATCTGAAGTTCAAATGAAAAAAAAACAGTTGAAGAAAACTATGATATTTTATACTATGTGAGCGGGACTCTAAATAATAAGTTGCTAAAACCCTCAAAATCTATCAAAAGCCATAAAATTGGGAATATTTTAAGAGAGGTAGACCAGGAAAATGTGGATAAACAATTAAATGACTGGGTGGATAAGCAAAATAGTAATGGTCTTAAATACGCCACTAAACAAGCTTTGGTGTCTTCTCTAAATTTATATAGTTTCAACCTACATGAATCTTTCAATTGACTCACTGCCCACTCGGTTGGGAATGAGAAACCCTCAACTAGGTTATTTATATTTGAAGCAGCGACGTTACTCTCATCAATTTCAGAAAGTAAAATACTTGTACAAGTTATTGTGTTTAAAATACCACCATTAGTCACCGAAACTAAATTCCCAACTAGAGGCAGTGAATTATTCTCGTCTTGTACCATTTCCGAATAATTCTCTTCACTGACGACGTGAGTGCTATCACTGAAGCTTCAGGATTAATTGACGCAGTATGCTGTTCCATTGTAGCCTTACGTTTCAATATTGATACATACTCCTAAATCCGATATTTGTTAGATTTGAATTTGTTTTCACTATTTATTTTAATAAATTTTATACTCACTGAATGATTGTGTATTGGATCTGGAAATTGATCAGATGGCCCTTTAACACCCACAAAATGTTTCGAACATAAGTAAGAGTTGTCATTTACTCTACTTATCATTCCTATTTAACCAGGTAATCCATTTTTCACACTTGACGAAACTTTTTTTTATGCTTAGGGAAAGGTATAAAGAATACGTCTTTCATATGGTCATAACCGTAATATCGTTAATCACTTTCACAAGTAGGATAAACGCACAACTTTTTCCTCATAATTAACTTTTAAAAGAAAACTTTCAACTGGAATTATTAGTCTTTCAAAATATTACAAGCTACAAATAAACGAAGCCATTAAAAAACATTGAGATGCAGATAGAAGGCAGCAGCAGCAATCTATTTCCGTTCTGTGGCGTTTTGACTCGGCTTGCTTTGGTCGAGGGGGGGGGAGAGAAGAGGATCGACATTTGCGAACCGTCCCTTTGCATACATTAATCATTTCATGGTCAGACTCTGTGATTAACTAGCTGATAAATTTTCGTGAATGTCATGCTAATTGATGTTATGTGATTTCTGCCTCTTCTTAAATCTTATACGAAAGGAAATTTCTAGCACCTTCTCAATGCTGAGCCGCTTTTTAGAAAATCACAGTTTATAGAATCCCGTGACCTTTGCTAATTAGTAGTTCAGAAATAAATATTTGGGGAAAGTTTGCACCAGGTTGGAAGTTGTCACGGGAGAGTGGGTTCGAATTTTCTGCACGTTTGGCCAACTTGTAATTGAAATTTATTTATATTTACTTGTTTGAAAGTAAAAGCATATTGAAATAAACTAGGCGATTTAGTTTCTGAATGTACCACAGACGACTTATATCCAATGGAAATTGAAATCGTAGAAATTCGAATGGTTTTTAAGACATTTAGTCATGTAAAATCTGTTGTCATGTTCTATTAGCTTTGAAAATGTTTCGTTCATTAAGACTTAGTTAATAAAAAATTTATATAATGAAAAATCTCGGAAAAATTATTCTTAAAAACCACAGTATAATAACTCTATCTAAATATAATAAGTTCCGTAAGTTGATGGATATTTTTTACATTGGCTTTATCAGATCCGTAGATAGAAAAGGTCTGAGATTTTAAAAATCATGTGCTGAATATTATCACATCTTTACAAAATATTCGGGATATTAAATAAATGGTAGTATAACGTGATATGCCAAAATTATCTGTACGCCATTTTTAACCATATCTAAAATACCCGCTTAAAAAAATAGTTATATGCTTGACACTGTATAGAATAAAAAACCTAAAGAAAATGAAATACATATTGAAAGAGTTAATTTACCTGTGCAATTCTGATAGTCCGAAAGCAATTGATTGATTGACTGAAAGGTATTTATTTTTTTCGTGAGCCGTCGGGAGCGCCACCTCCGGACCTTAAAGTTGGCTACTTTTACGATATGAAAAAACAATAATGAGTACACAGTACTGAAAGTTATTTAAATATCGCAAAATTATAGTTATTTTATACTTAGGTTTTAACTTAAAAGTTCAATTTCCAAATATAACACCTCAAATACTTCATTAGTTAGGTAATTTTTAGGAAGTTTGTCTGAATAGTTAAGCCTTGTTGGATTTTAGATTTGTCGTCTTTTAAAACCATTTTCGTGGTGGGAAATTCGAAGATTTGATAATTACTTAATGCTGTGGTATTTCATTAATGTGAAAAGATATTTATTTCATTTTCAATTATTATTTAAAGTTGTTACATATCAATAATTTTTTTTAGAAATTACCCAAAAGTGCCTTCGTGTTGTGTTCCCTATTGCCCTTCTGTAAAAGGCAAAACCCCTGGGGTTTCCTTCTGATGGGGCGTTGAGAGGCATGTGACCAGGGCCGTGCTTAGGGGGGGGGGGGCGAGCCGGGTGGTTGCCCAGGACCTCTAAAATTTTACCAGAGGTATGTATATACCGGAGGGCCGCTACACTTAGTTTATCCAATGCATTCCGCCCGGGGCCGCGAGACCTCTAAGCACGGCCCTGCATGTGACTAGAAAAAAATATCTCGGGATAATTTTCAAACAAATGACAGATCAGAATCGAGCATTGTATGTAGTTTACACTTTTGTAAAACAGATAACCGTAAGGGTCTTAAATTACGAAAGCTTGAAAAAACGGCAATACCTATGGTATTCCCACAATATACAACATATATGATACCAAAACAAGCTACACAAGAGAGAACTTCCCAATAAAAATAAAATGGTCGAGATCCACCAACTAAAACACTACGCACTGATTCAGATAATTTCCCACTGGTTATTAGAATTGTATCTCCTGACAATCATGCCAAGCTGCGGTAGACTTTGCTAATTCTGCAATCGAAACACCCACTAGCAGCCAAACAGATCAAGAACCAGTAAATACAATTCCTATCAATTTGGAAATATTGAAAAGGAATTTGCGTAGCCTTCGCACAAAAATTTGGCATTTAAATAACAAATTGCAATTAGACCAACGAGATGAAATTGATTCTTTAGAAACTAATCTCCAACATTACGCTAAAAAACCTTTTCAAAGACTAACGACTAATATTAATGATGCTGAAGCAGAAGATGACGAAGCCTTATTTCTGCTTGACTTAGTCAGCAACTACAAGAAAAAGAGACCAGCTTGGAACACTGGCAGGCTGTGTATTATACAAAATAATACCCCCCGTCGTTGATAACATTACTTGGACTAATCAGTTGGTTTGAAACTACCCTAGTTTTGTATACATTAGGCAGTATCTAATTTTATTGTTAGTATATACCCCAGCAGCACAAAAACGTTGGTCCTACGTCGATGGCATCACAGGGGCCTGACTAGTGGGCAAAAAGCCGGCCCGCTGGGGTCGAATGTCACCTGAGCCCGACTCATCAGAAATACGTTGATCCGACTTAACTTACTGTGTCGTGGACCGACGTTCCGGCGACGGTTGCATTGGATATTGGGCCAACGTTACGGTTTACTTTCATATAATGGTCGGCCCGACAACAGCCAACGTCAGTACTTAACGAATCCCATCTATCAGCGAAATAACATATATAGATATAAATGTCGGCCCGCAGTGCCGTCTTTCCCATTGGGCCCGTTGGGCCAGGGCCCAGGGCCCCGAGTTCGAAAAGGGCCCCCTCGGGCTCAAAACAAAACCATTCAACATTAAAATTTCATATTTGCAATAATGGCTAAGCGAAGGAAAGGTTTATATTGTCCCCACTTTTTTTATTTCACTGAGACATTTTATTGCAATCGGCGGGCATTTTTAGTCGGAGCTGATTTCTACCTTCGATAAATTGTTTTCTCTTACCACGGACAGCGTTAGGGCGTGCGGGGCCCCTTTCCCCCCATAACAAATTTGCCGAGGAAATGTTCTAAACAAATAGGGTTCACTCGCTCGGTGTTCAAATTCATAAAATTGATATACACCTGAATCCAATATTCCAAATCACAAGAATCTGACCGATAATCCTAATTTTTTTCGGAATCAAAGAATCATCTTCGAATCTGGAATCAAGTTCGAATCGTAAAAGCTTACCCGGAATCAAATTCGAATCATTGAATCGTCTCAGGGCCCCTCATTATTTTTCCAAAGTAAGCGTTATTCATATTTGCAGAAGTTAATTTTCTTCTGATACTTGTGAAAGGGTTTTAATTTTCAAAGGGTCTGGGCTCGTTCATCAAAAGTTGAAAATGGCTATCAGCAACGATTTCCCGTGCGTTGTTACCTGGAACTTACAAAGACTAAGCAATTCAAGGACCGGTGTCAGTTTTTAGCAACATAATGATTTAGGTTGTCATTGGCGAAACAGAATATCAGTAAAAATGTTGCATTGGGTGATAGGAAATATAATATTTTGTTACTTATGCCTTTAGGTGTTTATTAACCCAGAGCATAAGCGAATGGAAAAGACGTAAGAAAATTTTATCAGCAATGCTGGTAGCACGTTTAGAAAGTTGGAGGGGAGAAAGTCACTGAGGAATTGTTTTAATATCATCCTACGATTGATGGGGCCGAGAAGTTAAAGCTATTCCATAACGTTATCTTTTCCCATTTTATGCTTTAGTGTTATTTCCTATTATTTAACAACTTTTCGCATTTTATGCTGTAGTGTTATTTACCATTATTTAACAACTTTTCCCATTTTATGCTGTAGTGTTATTTGTTAGAGACTAAAAGACGCGCGCTTTTTTAAATGTATATGTATGCCGGAATCGTGACATAGATACCGCCACGGTCTCGGTCAAAGGAACCTCTATGTTTATATAGATAGGCGGGGGCTCGATGAGTCAAAACTGAAAGTAAAACTTTGTCTCTCCTCTCTGTTAGAAAGTGTATCTCGTTTCAGTCTTTGTTGTAAATAAAAGCATTCTGTTATATCGTAACTCGCTCTTTCAAACTTTTATTTAACTCATGTAGTTTTCTAACAGGTTATGGGCTCGCGACGTTTTCACTAGCGCAAATTAAGTCGGAGATTAAGTAAGCGGCGACATTACTTAATAATTAGTGCTACAGAAGAAGGAAATCGTCACAAACGTGAGCGACATAAAGTTTGAATTTTTGGTAAAGAATAATGGCGGCTACTAATGACGAATACAGAATCACCAGACTATCGGCTGACAAAGGAAATTATCATTCCTGGTCAGTAAGGACTAAAGCGGCGTTGATCAGCAAAGGAATTTGGGAAGCCATAGACCCAGGATTTGGACCCGCAATGACAGACGCAGAAAGGAAAGTAAACGAAAAAGCTCTTTGCTTCTTATACCTTGTAGTCGAAGACAATTATTTAGACGATATTGGCAGTCACGTTAGGGCTAAAGAAGCATGGCTAACGCTCGAAGATATGCATACGAAGTATGGATTGCTGCACGTTTTGCAATTGTTGCGCGATATTTTCAATATCAATAAGGGAAATGAAGAAAGAATACAAGTTTATTTGGGAAGAATCATGGATCTACACAGAAAGTTAACAGCGTGTGGCTATGGGTTTTCGGACAAAGAAGTTGCTTTG
Organism: Leiobunum rupestre; assembly: GCF_980474605.1. Taxonomy (NCBI): domain Eukaryota; kingdom Metazoa; phylum Arthropoda; class Arachnida; order Opiliones; family Sclerosomatidae; genus Leiobunum; species Leiobunum rupestre. Next base: position 53,604,384 of record NC_143388.1, on the reverse strand, counting down.
ATCATGCTTATGGGCTTACCACCGCCCTATGAAAGTCTTATTCTGACGTTGGAACATGATGTAAATAACATCACTACGCAAATTGTCAAGTCAAGTCTCACAGTCGAAGAAAAGAGGCAAGATAGAAAAGAAGAAAGTCACAACGACACTGGAGAGTCAGGCACTAATAAGGCCTTGATCACGCGCAACTACAATAAAGAAGGCGCAACGTTCAGAAGAAACCGCAGAAGCAAAACATTACGAAGAGGACTGGTCAAGCCGAGATCAGATATGTTAAATGCTACTGTTGCGGAGTATTCGGCCATATAGCGAGGGAGTGTCCCGACGTAGAGAAAGAGAAAGGTCAGAAAAACGTAGCTAAGAAGGCGACTATTCCAGAAAACCATAAAGCACTATGCTCGGGTAATCGTAAAGTAGACGACGCTAACGAAAACACGTGGTTTCTCGATAGTGGAGTTACAGACCACATGTCATCGCAGAAGGCGAAGATGACCAATTTTATCGAGTTCAAGTCTAGCGTAGAAGTTGCTAACAAAGACTCAATAAAGGTAGAAGGAAAAGGTGATATGGAGTTCACACCAAAATCTGCGATGGATAAATATATTATCAAGCTAGAAGGGGTTTTATACGTACCTGAATTAGACGGAAACTTAATGTCCGTTGGTCGCATAGAAGAGATGGGCTATTCCATCGAATTTAAAGACGGATTGGCCACCATAAAGGAGAAAGACGAAATTATTTTAACAGCGACAAGAATGGGCCGACTCTACAAAATAGAAGAAGATATTGTACCACCTCTTACAAAGAAAAGTGGCATAAGAGATTAGGCCACGTCAACGACGGCGCCTTAAAAATAATTTTGAAGGAAGAGGTTCAAGGCAAACCAGAAGAAACCACACCCTGCAAGACGTGCATGCTGGGGAAATTAAGGAGGAAACCATTTCCAAAGGGACAGGCAACCAGAGCAAGACGGCCCTTGGAACTGGTGCACTCCGATGTCGTTGGTAAAATAAATCCACAATCAAAGGGAGGCGCGAAGTACGTCGTAACTTTCGTTGATGATTTTACACGTCGTACTTCGATTTTCTTTATGAAAAGTAAAAATCAAGTCCTTGTTAAATTCCAAGAATACAAAGAGCGTTCGGAGAATTAGCTCGGATTGAAGATAGGAACCTTGAGAACTGACAACGGTGAATACGTCAGTAACCATTTCGACGAATATCAGGCGAAAAACGGGATCACACATCAACTAACGATACCTGGTACACCTCAACAGAACGGAGTTGCGGAGAGGATGAACCAAACCCTCATGGACATGACGCGTTGTCTGTTAATAGAATCCGGACTTCCGAAGTACTTTTGGGCAGACGCGATGAACACCGCGTGTTACCTCAGAAATCGGTGCCCTTCAAAATCAGTCGAAAACGGTATTCCTGAAGAACTATGGTTAGGTAAACCAGTGACACTCAAACACTTAAGAACCTTTGGATGCAGAGTCTGGGCAGTACGAAGCCAACTAGACAAACGAAGTAAACTAGATCCTAAAGGAGAAGAGACCGTTTTCATCGGGTATCCGAACGGGGTGAAAGGATATAAACTCTGGAATTTTCAAACTGATAAAGTATTCGTAAGCAGAGACGTCGTGTTTGACGAATATTTTTACCCTCTCAAACGAAAAGAAGCGACAAACGTCAATCAAGATGAACATTATGACGAAGAAATACTATTTGGAGAAGAAATACTGGATGACGAAAAGAGTGAATCCACATCAATGAATCAATACGACGAAACTGATGCGAAAGAAGAAACAACCGCTGAAAAGCAGGGGAAGCAATCGACGCCGACAGAAGACATTGTGATTCATTCGGTAGCGCGAAACACCATTACTGAACCAAATCCAAATAAAAAGAAGATAAAACAAAAAGAACAGATTATCAACGATGAACCACCAAGGAGATCAGAAAGGATAGCCGCGCGAGAGAAGAAATGCTATTCGGCAAACCATACTCAAAGCTTAGATCCAGATCCTATTACCATTACACAGGCGATGTCAGGGAAAGATGCTAAAAACTGGAAAGAAGCAGTTCAGGTAGAGCTTGGTCATCTGAAAAATAACAATACGTGGGAATTAGTACCACGACCAGCTAACAGGAAAGTCATTGGTTCTAAATGGCTTTTTACGAAGAAATACAACAACGACGGGACTCTGGAGCGGTACAAAGCGAGGCTTGTCGCAAAAGGGTTTTCGCAAATTCCCGGTATGGACTATATCGATACCTACTCACCCGTTATTAAGATGAAATCGTTAAGAATACTGTTGGCTCTCGCGGCAAAATGAAAATGGCAAGTTAGACAATTAGACGTAACGACGGCGTACCTGAATGGAACTCTCAAAGAAGAAATATATATGGAACAACCCGAAATGTATTCCGAAAAGGGAGAAGAAGACTGTGTTTGCAAGTTGTCCAAAGCTATATATGGATTAAAACAAGCTGGGCGAGAGTGGAATAGTTGTCTAGACAAGTTTCTCAAACAGTCAAATTTAACGAGATCGAAAGCTGATCCTTGTATTTACTACAATCTGGACGAAGGAATAATCATAGGCGTTTACGTCGATGATACACCCATGATCGTTTTATACGAAAAATGAAAGAGGTCTTCGAGATACGCGACTTAGGAGAAGCAGATCATCTGCTTTCCATTCGTATCCAAAGAGAAGAAGACGGATCAATATCAATAGATCAAACTAAATACGCCGAGGAAATTTTGTCCACTTTTGGAATGGTCGATTCACGAGGCTTAACAACGCCATTAGATCCAGGAGTTAAGTTAAGCAAAGTGTCAGACGAAAACTGGGCAGAAGAAGAACCCAAAAGTAAACATATTCCGTATCGCCAAGCTGTGGGAAGTATATTGTACCTAGCAGCACTTACGAGACCTGATCTAGCGTCCGCGGCTACGTACTTAAGCCAATTTAACGAAAGACCAACGGAAGAACATTGGAAAAGCGTTAAACACGTGCTGCGTTACATCAAAAAGACCAAATACTACAAGTTAACTTTCGAAGGTGGTGAAGGAGGATTATCAGCTTATTCAGACGCAGATTGGGCTATTGATAAAGTAGACGGAAAATCATTCAGTGGCTACATATTCACACTAGGCGGCACAGCCGTATCATGGCGAAGTAGGAAGCAGAAAACCACAGCCCTCTCAACGATAGAAGCCGAGTATCTGGCTATGTGTGAAGCGGCCAAGGAAGCGATTTGGTTGAAAACCCTACTCACAGAAATAACCGACGGAACGCTATTCGAAGAACCCTTGCTAATCAACGTTGACAATCAAGGCGCTATGTGTCTGGCCAAAAACCAGATAGCTTCCGACAGAAGCAAGCACATAGATTTAAGATATTTCTTCCTACGGGAAATGGTAGACGAGGGGAAGATCGCCTTCGAATATGTACCGACGGAAAGTAATTTAGCCGACATGTTGACGTTACCATTAGGAGCAGTTCACGTGAAAGAACACAGTGAACAACTGGGGTTACACGATCTAGACACGAAACCGTCAAGGGGAAGTGTTAGAGACTAAAAGACGCGCGCTTTTTTAAATGTATATGTATGCCGGAATCGTGACATAGATAACGCCACGGTGTCGGTCAAAGGAACCTCTATGTTTATATAGATAGGCGGGGGCTCGATGAGTCAAAACTGAAAGTAAAACTTTGTCTCTCCTCTCTGTTAGAAAGTGTATCTTGTTTCAGTCTTTGTTGTAAATAAAAGCATTCTGTTATATCGTAACTCGCTCTTTCAAACTTTTATTTAACTCATGTAGTTTTCTAACATTATTTACCATTATTTAACAACTTTTCCCATTTTATGCTGTAGTGTTATTTACCATTATTTAACAACTTTTCCCATTTTATGCTGTAGTGTTATTTACCATTATTTAACAACTTTTTTCATTTTATATCATGTTATTTACCATCTGTTAAATACCACGCTTTCATAGTCGATGGAAATTTACTCCTCAAGCTAAAATGTTGATATTTGGTAAATGATAAAAAGTTCCCTTTAGTTAAAATTTTCAAACCGGGCGGTATTTGTTCGAATACTTCCGGTCATTTTCGAAAATAAATTTGAAAAATGATTTCTAAAAACTGAAATATTTGGTTTTAGACCAATAGCCAACATGGCTTCACTCGCTCGGCGGTCACACAGAACGGTTTGATAAATGATAATGAATGAGCTTTCCGTAAGTGATATAAGACACATGTGAAGTAAATACTCTACTACAGTGTATTCCCCAAAACGAAGAACGGCAGTTCAAGTAATACGTTGGTGTGGACGGGCCGCGGTTCGTTTTTGGGTATTAGCCTAGTCTCCGACAATTAATCGAAAATAACTACGGGAAAAACTTGGACCCAAGAAGGGAAAGGGGGAATAGCTCATTGAAGGGGGGCGGCAATTTCTCCCACCCTGTGGCCGTACATGATACCAAAAATAAATGATAAATTTTTACTCGCCCTGCCCTACCTTGAAGAGTACTCGGCTACAGCCCATACTTGCTATCTCGTCGCATAGGGGGCCCCCAAAATAGTAAGTGCCAGGGCATCACAATATGTAAAGACGGCCCTTTCGGCCCGACAACAGCCAACGTTGGTACGTTACGAATTCCATCTATCAGCGAAATAACATATATACATATAAATGTCGGCCCGACAACTACCAACGTCGGTACGTCACGAACCCCACCTATCAGCCCAATAAAATTTATAGATATAAATGTGTCGGCCCGACATCAGCCAACGTCGGTACGTCTCGAACCCCAACTGTCAGCCCCCCCCCCCAACACATATATATAAAATGAGTCGGCCCGACGAATGCCCACGTTGGTACGTAACAAACTCCAACTGTCAGACCAATAACATATATAGATTTAAATGTCGGTCCAACGGTGTTAAAAGTCGAACCAACGCTACATTTCCTCCTGAAATATTAGTAGGTGTGTATGTTTTAAAGAAATGTTTAATTCACTTTAATATCATTTTCAAAAAGTGTTCACAAAAATAGCTTTATTTGTTTTGCACAAAACTATATAGGAACTCAATCATCACATTAAACGAGTGTTTCTAACAATTAATTAAGATACAGAATACTGACTAATCGTTTTTAGTGAAATTTTTCCGCCAATAACCAAATACGCTATATCTGTACATTTTGTATTCATCGCTATTATTTATTTGAAAAAGAACGGAAAACAAATCAATGCCGTTTAAATTCGTTACATTTTATGGTTCACAAACAGTTTAGTTATACCAAATATTTTAATTATGAATCCCCGTCTTGTTTTTAAGGTACAAAATAATTTTAGTTAAGAACAAATATAAACGAATGTTAATTATCATACAAGTTTGAAACTATACGTAATTGACATGAATGAAATGAAAGTCACTAACACACGACTTACACAATGTGTGCAATATAGAAGTAACCAAAAGGCAGCGCTGCTAGCACTACAATTGAGAAAAAACATAATTATCAAACATCACACGTGTTCCTTTACACTTGTAGATCTATGCTATGTACATTAACATTGAATTATTAAGTTTAGTTTTCTTCATTGTCTAGGATTGCATGAGTTTTAAGATGCGAATTTAGGTACCTTCAATGCGACCACCATCACGATCTTTCGCGTATTTAAACTACGACTTCATTACAGTTTCTACTTGAGCTTCTTTTACCAGCTGAATATTGGTTGAGAGCCTAACAGCTTCTGGAAATAAATCATTATTTAAGCGATTAGTTTAACCACAAACGAAACTTAATGGTTTCTGTATTTAATATTTTCTGATCGTTTTCGTACCATCATTATTTCTAAATCATACGTTTTTGGCAGTAATATTAAACTTAAACTCCCTTTTCTTTCTATGGTGAATTAGCCGTTTAGATTACCATAGAGCCTCTAGTGGCCAATGCGAGAAGCTCGCGTAGCTACTGGATTTACGTCATCTAACACACTAAGCCTCTGCTAGACTGGGAGTAGACGACCTTAGCAGACAGAAATCCAGTAGCTAAGCAAACTTCTCGCAGTGGCCGCTAGAAGGCTCTATCGTAACCTAGGTTTTCACTAGTTCTAGGTAAAGCGAAAGTGGGACTAACTTTATTATTTATAAAAAGCTGCTACTTTAGGGCCTTGAAGTAGCAGTTTTTTTTAAATAATAATTTATAATTAACAATGGCTCCAAGTTTTAATATTTATGGGACTAACTTTCTTGTTTTAGAAAAAGCGCCGAGAAAATGACTCCTCTCCAAACGCAACTAAAGGGCCACTTCCCCTATTTACTTCTGATAATACCCTATATTTAAAGTCCAAAGTCTGAAGAAATTAAAAAAATGATATTTTATTTTACCTTTGGAAACGTAACAGTTTTTAAATATGCTTATTTCCAACACTGTTTGGCGATAGTTTTCGACTATTTCTTTTGATACGCTTTTTTCATATTAACTACCCTATTCAATTACTTCCTGTGAGCATTGAGCGTCAGCTTTGTCGTCTGCTTATATATATAGGGCTTTAAATTAATTGTGTCCTATTGGTTTTATCCCCAAATTGACTTCTTATATTTTCCTATATTTCACTGAGATATGTTATATAATTCCTATTAAGGATTTTAAAACATTCTGTAGTCACCATCCTAATTTTGAAGTTAACAATTTCCTCAATTTCTATAAATACAGGTTTTATTAGGTGCAGGTGCTAGAATTTGTCTAAGAATTGCTTGATTATGGATAGTGGATATCATAAATATTTGTTATATTCAATATGGCAACGCTGCACTAATTTGAAGATTACGCCACCCAAAGTCATTGAAGATACCGAGGCCCAAAACCTAAAGTTTTAGCTAAGTCATATAAGCTCGCAAATCATACGATCTTACCTTTTATGTAGCTATTACATACATGTAGTAATTCTAAATATTAACAACTTAACATTTAATAATATTTTATATCATTAGAGTATTCAATTCAACGTTATTATCTGCTCATAAAGTTTACACATGCATCCAATTTGTCGTACCGACGTAGTCTAGATTATCTTTAGTTCATTTGCAGTGCTGCCGACTTATAAAGAGTTTACCCGCCAACTATTGTATAAGAATAGCCCAAAAAGACTGAAAAATTTAAATAAAAATAAATCGTGACATTTAAAAACATTTAAAAATTTGCATGATTATTATTTTTGATCAAATATGATATAGTACATTTTCGCACATTTATTGCTAATAAAATCGAAATGATTATTTCTTCAGCCCAGTTTAAAAAAAAATCCCGTCGCTGCCGCGACGACTTCCCAACGCAACTATTTTCCCTGATTAAGCCCCTCGTCATATCTTTCAGGTTTAAATATATTAATCTGACTTCTAAGGCAATTCAATGTATTTTACGTGTAATTTAAATGCATATTTGAGAAATATATGATTTATCAATGTGCGAGTTGGCCCAAAGTAGGTGTGACTCATTTTTGTTTTTAAATATGACCACGTACCAACTATCACAGATGCACACAAAAATGACCAATAACAGACCGGAAATGGCCATTTGTACAAATCTCCCGACACAGTAGATGTTCGGAAGTTTATAAACAATAAAATCCGAACGTATATTTTTCGCGCAATTGTAAAACATGAATACGACGTAGGCGCGACGACGTCCCAACGATACCATGTCAAAACCCAATAATTTTCACTGGTTTTGCCCCTCATCAAATCTTTAAGATTTATATATTTTAAATCTGACTTCTAAGGTAATTCAGTGTATTTTACGTGTTATTTAAATGCATATTTGAGAAATATATGATTTATCAATGTGCGAGTTGGCCAAAAGGAGTTGTGACTCATTTTTGTTTTTAAAAATGGCCACGTACCAACTATCACAGATTCACAAATAAATGACCAAAAGCCAACTAAAAATTTACCATTTGCAATGGTCGCATTTAGGTCGGCTGTCGACCGAGACCATTAACCGACTTTCCAACCCTTTCCCTACCAAACACCGACTAGACTGTGCTGCTGGGGTACCCTCATTTTCTCAAGTAGATTTTCATATATGCACAAGAAAATTCAGATGAAATTTTTAGAAGAGGCATTCATTTCTTAACTATGAAGACTGATTTACATCAACTATTAAATTTCAACTTGGAATTTTTAATGTTGATATTAACATCTCCAAAAGAAAAATATCTTTTGTCATTTAAATTGTTTTCGCGAAGACATTTTTCATTTAAAAAAAAAGATGTCTAGGAACTACCTAAACTTGATTTTAAGTTTGTATTTGCGACAGTCTAAATATTTATTAAAACCAAACTAAAAACCAACATGTAATTATCTGGAAAAACCAACTAATTACAAACTTAAAATTGAAAAGGATTTTCCTGCCAACTTAGTAACCACTTATTACCCCTTTAACTAGTTTTGAAATATGCTAACAACTTAAGCCTACTTAAAACCAAGTTAATATCAACTAAAATGTGTATATAAAGTTATAAACTAAAATCCAACTTATTTGTTTGTGATGGTTAGTACCGTCATTTTCTCAAAGTAGATTTTCATATATGCACTAGAAAATTCAGATGAAATTTTTAGAAGTGGAGTGGATTTTTAAACTATGAAGACTGATTTACATAAAATTTTTAAATTTCAACTTATAATACTTGTATTGCATATTTTGAAATTAAAAAGACATTTTATATTCAAATCATATTTGTTTGGAGTTTTGTTTACAATTATAATAGGCATTCATAGTGACATTAAACTATACTCAAATTATTTTCTATTTGAAATTTACTAACAGAATTAATGGCAACCATTTATAGCGAAGGTGACAGGACCACCATGATACATAACTACAGTATAGCTTCCATTATAGGCATCTTTATATCGCCACAGAAAAAAATATAACAGGACAGGTACATAGAATAAAATGGGAAGGATTACAATAATTTCATAAGAAATACCTTTATATAACCCAATTAATTGTTAATTTATAACTCAAAATCAAAATTTAGTCATATATTAATTATATTTTGGGCTAATGGTCAACCTATATTTGGGTAACTTAAAAATTTAACCCAAAATAGCGTTATGGAAATAACCCATTTTTGGTGAAAACTAAATCAACTCAATATTTTGTTTTGTTTAAATACTGACCCAACAATGGGACCATGGGTAAAAAGCAACCCAAACGTTTTACGAGTGTACAGCGCGAACTATCTTATAAACAAAATTTGAAAGGCAAATGGTTCCAACGACCAACTGATCAGGTAGTTCTTGTCATAATTTTCAGATATCAGAATGTAAGGCGTCAGATCAGGCTAGTTTTTTATATCCCCTTTACCCTAGAATATGATTTGAAAGTGTATCTGATTCATTATGTCAAGTATCCGATTTGATCTGCTCAGCCATAATTAATCTTTTCAGATTAATTTACTTTAGCATTTATCTAAATTCTACGTATAGTATGTATAAGTTTCTGGAAAGTACATCAAAATAAACCTATTAAAATTTCGAAATGAAATTATTTTATTGGTATGTCAATTCGATAACTGTGACGCATCTGAAATTTGCTCACCTTGATCCCATCGCTTTCAGATTTACAGGCATCACAGTAATACTTGGTTTAAGCGTGAGCTTCGTACAGAACGATTTTATGTTCTGACCCGTAAAAAATTGTAAACTTAAAAAAAATTAGGCTGTTTATAGATTCTATTGCGCAGTTTTACCGGGCGTGGTATTTTAAACAGGAAGTTTAAATTAAGGTTCGGATGCAAAGCCTTATTAGGAATAATATGGAGAAATATGTATTTTGACCGGGATAAGCATTCTAACAATTACGATATTTTGATTGTTAGTAGATTCGAAGGCGCTCCTTCGCGTGATGTCAGTGACCGGTCGGATGAATGTAGAAAATTAGCTTATTAGAATATTTAATCTTAAGAGTTGTATAATATACTGTAGCTGTATCCTGCACCTTTCTAACTTTCAAGAGTTATTGGCAGCCCGAAGCAAATTACATCGAATCGTTCGAAATTTACAGGGTTCGTTCTTTTTTATCGGTACCTCTCACAATCAGTACTTATCAAGTGGACCAATTAAAATTAATCAATGGAAATAATTGACCCTAACAAGAAGGAGAACCACTCGATAGTGACGATAATAGCCTGTGCCCTAGAACCTGTGAGGGGAACTTGGAGGAGTGTAAATGTATCTTATATAACAGACTTCCTATAATTTCCACCAACATTTGCGCTGGATTAACCTGTCGAATGAAAAATAGAAAATTAGTGTGACGGGGATTAAGTGCAGCTCCAGGTAAATGTGACTTCTGTAGTGATTATTATCAAGGACACACAAGCGCAGATGCAACCTAGCCGTAAGAAGTGCGGCCCTCATTCCTGTGCCGCATTATCCATAAGGCTGACTAGGCGGAAGCCGATAGAGCCCACCAAGAGGAAATGCCAATCAGGGGTCCATGCGTCATAAGGGGATGGGGAATGATGAAGGGTTGCGAGGTCAAAATAATCTCGAAGCATAGGGGCACTGCCTTGATCACGCATGTTTAAGCCCTCCTTAACTGGGGGGCGAAGGGCTATGTAACCCTTCTGTTTCACTTCCTCCCGCATTTTTCTGTGTTTTTATTTTACGCATTTGTTAAGACTCCTAATTTTCTGAACTCTTGGCCTAAGTCAAAGTTAAAATAATATTTTGTTTTTTCTTGTTTTATTTTTAATGAGATTTATGCCTTTATTATCCGTTAATTATTGTCTTAACAATTTAATCCCTTCATTGATAGAAACTATCCCTTATTTTAAATGATATTAATTTGAATAATATCCTAAGAGTAAAAACGTTATTGAACGCCATGCAAGAACTAAATTTAACTAATACAGATGCTCGGACATGTTCTACCCTCACTTCATAATACAAAATTAGGCTGATTAATTTAAGTTTTCCTGAAATTATTTATAAACCAATCCCTGTCTTCCGCAAAGCTGAAATTAGATACATAAAATTTTAGTACTAACGAACATGCTCCAATGCCTTCCTTCCAGCCCTGCTGAGAAAAATTTAGTTGTGGCTCCCAATCTCTCTTATTATTGAAGAGTATCCTCTTTCCCCTATAAGAACCCAAATCAACCCGGCATCAGATTGGTAACCTAAAGCTGGTGTCTTTCGACGTCATTGAAATCCACCGGGGTAAATTAGACCACGACGTCCGCGAATCATTTTAACAAAATTATTCTGCATAATTAAAATGAGAGTTTGGAAGCCTAAAGCGATTCGCGCAGTTAGACAAAACCATTCAACTCTCAGAAATTTAAATTTATCTCTTACCAAAGCTTATTGGTGAAAGACATTCTTAGAAATATTCAAATTGCCGTTTGCTAAATTAATCCCACGATGCTTGAAAAATTATTCGAGTCAATACTTAAGTTTTTAAAGGGGATTATATTTAATTAATCATAGCGGAGTTGGCATATGAGTGAAATGTTTTGAGGAAATTTTAATAGTAGTATAAAAAGTGTATATTTTTTCCAATTGTATCAAATTATCATTAAAATGCATAAGAATCAGAATGTGAACTTAGCGATGAGGGCAAAAGACCATGTAGGCATATCTGGTATATCCTTCAAACACGGAAGTAAAGGGTTATGGTGATAGATTAATTTCAATTCAATACATTAAGATAATGTATGAGGCGTGGTTTTCTTCCGAGATTTTTAAGTCGAGGAGGCTGGTGGCTGCGTATTCTCTGCTAAACGTTTTATTTTTGGTTACATTTTTATACATGCCTAGGCAGTGGGATTGAAATAAACATTAATAACAAAATATATTAAACGCGCGAAACTAAACTGGTACAACAAAGTGTTTTATTCATAGAGAATTATAAATAGATTCGATGAACTCGTCTTTTTGCCGAACCCTAACCCCAATAGTTTAACAACGGGGTTACGAAAATAAACCTTCAAAGACGAGTTCCGAAGATTTACCTAATGTATTTCATTTCAGCTAGACAAACCTCCTTATACGGAAAGAGATTATTGGGGAGGTAAAAGCAGAGGGTCACCATTTCGTTTCGCTCCTGGCGCGTCCACCTGTTATTGCTTATACGATTTTCTTGATGATCATAAATTTTCTTTAGTATCCCTGGAACGGTGCTGAAGAATAGTACACGGCTAGAAAATAAAGGTAGGTCCAATTTTTTCTATATCAGAATTTATAATACTAAATATTTAGGACTACTATTTACGCAGATTGTTTTCTTAATTGGTTTGTACTTAAAAACACTTTTAAAAATAAATAATTTTTAACGGTCAAATGATGTTTTAAAACCAATATCCTGAAAATCACTTCGTGTGATGTCATTCAATAAATGGTTAAGACTGCACATTTTAATCGAAAACTTAAATTTGCAATTCAATATGAAATTGTTTAGAATTTTGTATATTACACTGATTTTCGGTAAGAAGGGAACTTGTTTCCCTCCTGACCAAAATTATAAATATTTTAATATTATATTTAAGAGAATAGATTTTGAAAAAATTATTTATTTAAAAGTCAGGTTGTTTATGTTTTTGCTCTTTTAAAAAATCTTTATCAATTGAGTAATAATGCAAGTGCAGCAATAACGTAACCTTCATTTTTTTATTTAATTTTTTAATCAAATTAGATTTAAGCTAGTTTCCTCTGAATTGCCACTGCCAGCGAGCCCTTTTTTGTGAAACACATTTAAATATAATATTTAAATCAATGATTTTTTTATTAAAGCAATGAAGAAAGTCATTTAAAATCATATATTTTGTAAAAATAAATATTTAAACTGATATTACTACATTCCTTTAATGTCCAGACAATACCTATTTTTCCTAAATTATATTTTATTTAATATTACCATTTAAGAGAGTTGTGTTAATTAAGGGCAAATAATTAAATAATTTAATTTTTTCTAAATTGGCCATTACATTGTTTTGCAAAACATTTTTAAAAAAATTTAATTTTTTTAACAACAGATTTTAAAATAGGAGTATTTAAATTTAATATTTATAAAAATAAACTATATTAAATGCTTTACTTGTGCCGTTAACGCCTTGATTTTCATTTGTAGTATAACTGGTAATCATAACAATTTAACGTTTATCAATGAATAATGAATTCGCCTTTTTTTTTGGTGTAGAGATTAATTTAACTATGTTATCAATGAAAGTGATTTAATAATTTGTGAAACGGTTTTTTGTGAACGTTCGAAGGTGGATCAATGAATTTGAAATAATAGTGACTGAAATGGGTGAAAGCCTGGAATGTACGCATTTCATTTGTCCAAAATAGAAAATGTAATTACTTTTTTAGAACCTGTTACCGACTAAAAATAGCTCAGCCATTTACAAAATGTATTATTACAGAATAGGTCATTTTAAAGTGACCCATCGCGGGAAAGGTGATTGTTTGTATACGTGTTAGCTAAGGGTCATTTCTTTTTTTAAATACTGGAACCATAAACATGTTTTGTACATTATTATAACGCAATAAGCTTTCTTAAAATATGTAATATTTCATAAATTTTTTATTGATGATACTTTTTTAATTAATGGGTTAGTTAATTTTGCTTTATTAATTAAATCTAATCATTTATTTTGTTACCCTCTGAAATAGGGCTTCACATTTCTATCTGTTGAGGTATATTTGTAGTTTATTCCTATACACTGATAACGTCACTGAGAAAACCCGAATTAACTCCTTTCTCTTAACAGATCAGATTAAATCTGTTCGCCTTATTTGAATTTATTGACAGACCTGCTTTATAACTTAAACATCAGTTACAGATTGCAGAACAATATTGTTTTATCTAATTACTAAATGTCAACATTAAGTGAAAGTTTTTAATATTAATATTAAAACCATTACCTAAGTTAAAGCTTTCTAAATAGATTACTTTCTGATCTGATATCTCAGATAAGAAACAGATGAATAAGAAAACAAGGGAATTTTACGATTGCTCTCTGTTTGTTGAGATTTCTTAAAACCAGCTATTTGATATTTCCAGATGGGTTTAAATTGGGTTAATCTGATTTGGATTCTTTCTGAAATGCTTTTTACGTTTTTGGTTGCCAAATTTTAATAATATTATTTGTATATATTTAATTTACTTCCCTTTACAAAGTAATAAGGTTTGATTACTCTTTGTAAGAAATTCTTCGTAAAAATTAATTTTGGATAATAATACAAACATTTTAATGTGATTGCTTCCCTATTGACTAATTGAAAACACCGATAATTTTTGTATAATTTTTTAATGGCAGTTTCTATAAAAAAATTTATAATTGTATAATCCGCGTCAGACCACATTTAAAACCCTGGTTTTAGTTTACTATCCTCATTTGGATGTTTTGTATGGACACACAAAATTTGATACATTTTTTCTAATTGAAGGTTACTTTAGTCAAGATGAAAATTTCACCATCGTGGATGTTCGAAGCCTTGCTGATCCACGTATGTACTTGAACAATGTTTAAATTAAAAGGGGACACTGTTTAACCAGTCATTTGGCTTATGCCCGAAATCCAGAATGTATTAATTTAACAAGCGAGCACCATACTATAGTTTGAGAAATAAACTATTCACTAACTAAACGTTGGCCAACATCGAAATAAGCTAGCATCGCTTCGAAGTTTCATTTTATAAATAGATTTAAAGTAGTTGTAATTCTTTTTTTTTGTAAATCAGGGTGTAAAATATAATAATTTATGAAAAACATAAAAATCAGAACAATACATAAAAACCAAATTTGAAAAAATAATTTACGTATTTAAAGTTAAAATTTAAAATATTACATGTTTAACTGCTTCAAATTAATATAATTTCATTGAAAAGCTTTTCAACACAATATTTTGTGAATTAATTGAATGAAATAATACAATATTTAACGTAACTTGCTAATGTGTCGACGTCTTTGAAAAGTGAAAGTGCCGACCCAAAAGATCCCGAATGATTTATGAACGAACTTAATTTTTTTATCATTTGGATCTTGTGCCCCGCAGAGGGTGAGTTTCTTAATTTACCCGCGATAAGGAAAACCGGAATCTGCGTATAAAAAGCGCGCTGCTACAAAAGGGAGAGGCGACTGGTTTCGGGGAGATCCCAAATTATAGACAGCGGAGTGTCCTTCAGGTCATGAGGGATGCGAAAGGTGAAAATGTAAATTAAACGAATCGCAAATGAACTGTAAATTGAGGCTAATTGATCAGAATGATTAGTTCTATTTTGGGTTTTTAATTTATTTTGAAAACCTCATTTTGCATTGGCCTTTAGATGAAATGGGTCTCTTCCTCATTCGAAATATATTTTATTAGGATGAACTTTTTGTGTCTAGCAACTGGTTTTATAAAATTTTCAGTGGTTTCCAAAAAATTCTCGCTGCAGCTTTCTACCTGAAAAAGGGCTAGCTCTACCTTTTCCCAAAATAGCACTTTCCTTTGTGAATCTTCAAAATTTAATCTCTGGAGCTA
Source organism: Leiobunum rupestre (assembly GCF_980474605.1). Lineage (NCBI taxonomy): Eukaryota > Metazoa > Arthropoda > Arachnida > Opiliones > Sclerosomatidae > Leiobunum > Leiobunum rupestre. Next base: position 53,588,826 of record NC_143388.1, on the reverse strand, counting down.
AATCCAACGTAGAAGCGGTTTCCCAACGTGAAAATATCATTTGTAAATTCACAAAATTATTTATTAAACAGAATTTGAAAATTTATAATGTATTCTTAAATGTTAATTTATATAGATAGTGTCATTTAAAATGTGAATATTGAAATCGACGTCTGAAACGCTTTTGTTTTAAGCCATATTGTACGCGTGGGCTAAGAACTTATTAAATAACCAAACAATTTTAGGGATTTATCTCCAACAAACCATAAAGCAGCGCCGAAAACGTCAAAAGGCATATGAGGGAATTACTAATACTTAAGCGCTTTGGGCGGTGACAGCTTTACCAGAGGTCAATAAAAGATTACGTTTCTGTCGTGACCTGTCTAAAAGTGCAATTTATCATTTAAAATGGTAAAATTTACTTATAGCGTACACGCGTCTCAATTTAGAACAAGCGTCTCAACCTAGAACAAGCACCGCAACGCTTGTCTCATTAGAAATTTATTATTATTATGCTATTGGTGCTTGAGGTAACCGGTAAAGAGCACTATTATTTGATTTAGATTCGATGTTTCTCTTTATTCAACCTTTTCTGCCAAAGGAACGCGTTTTTAGAGGGACCGAAGTGTTTATCATGTTCTGAATGAAATAGTTTTAGAGGAACCAAAGTGTTTATCATGTCCTGAATGAAATAGTTTTAGAGGGACCAAAGTGTTTACCATGTTCTGAATTAAATAATTTTAGAGGAACCAAAGTGTTTATCATGTCCTGAATGAAATAGTTTTAGAGGGACCAAAGTGTTTACCATGTCTGGAATTAAATAGTTTTAGAGGGACCGAAGTGTTTATCATGTCCAGAATCAAATAGTTTAGAGGGACCAAAGTGTCTATCATGTCCAGAATGAAATAGTTTAGAGGGATCGAAGTGTTTATCATGTCCTGAATGAAATAGTTTTAGAGGGATCAAAGTGTTTATCATGTCCGGAATGAAATAGCTTAAGAGGGACCAAAGTGTTTATCATATCCTGAATGAAATAGTTTATTTGTTTAATTTAGCCGGTCTTTTATCCCAGTAACCTATGCTCTGATAGAATTTATTTTACTTTATTGAAAGTTGTGGCTCTTTTCAACTTTTTCATGTGGTTAAAAATTTATGAAACTTGGGCAGAATTTGTGCCAGCAGCCCTCACACATCGGGTTTGGGTTAAAGGGTTTTGCATTTCGGCGAACTATAATTAAATGTGCCCATTAACCTCGGGCTTTAGTCCAGGCTATATGTTTTTTTCTGGGCAACCTGCATTTCTGAAGCCATGACCGGCATGTTTTAAAATAACGTTAACTCTAAAAGTTTACTTGTTTATGGATTTGATATAAATTTGCTTAAATTTTGAATGATTCTAAGTTAAAAGGGCAATTTAATTTTTCTGCCTTAAAGTCAAAGTTTTTAGCTTTTAAACATTTTGTTTTATATTTTATCTTTTTAGGTGGTTGTAATTAGGACCGTGGTAGAATGCACAGCGCCAATCATAAAAAATTTAGACGCGCAGTGCATCGATTCAGGGATGGTCGTTCGAGTGGAATTCGACATTCCCTTTGATGGTATCATATTCGCCAAGGGATACTTTCAAGACCCTTCTTGCAGGTATCAAAGAAAATTTGTTTAGAGAGATAATTTAAAACGATATTGTATGAAAAAAAATATCGGTCTGACCAATGTTCATTTTTACGTGCGCACTCCTTATAACTAGTATAAAACTATCAAAAGTCAAAATTTCAGCCAGAGATTTGGACCGTAGACCGGTTTTGCCCTTTTGGTGCTCATATCAGTCAATCTAATATACTGCTTACACATAGGGTGAAATACTCAAATATAGGTACTTCTGTATATTTATCGTATAGATCGGTCAAATTTTAATGCTGTATTTGACCAGGTATATTTAACTGGTAATGCGAAATACTATACTTTGATCTTTGCAAAATTATGAAGTAGCTCATTATGAAATTTAAAAATATATAATGCCAACAATATATAATGCCAAGTAATTTTATAAAAACTTTATGGTTATAGTTAGTGTAGGGAGCTGATGCAGTTTAATCCGACCACCAATTTGAAGGCTTAAAAGTCGTAAGATGATTTAAGCCGAAGGTGGTGCCTCGGGTATAAGCCTAATTGATTAGTATTATTAGCTATATTGTACGGGTCTGGACAAACACGCAAACACAAAAAATAGATTTCGAGTAAATAATTTTTCTGGGCAACAATAAAGGATCAGCCATGGCAAATTTTTAAGAATCTTTTGACAATATCCCAATTTGGTATGGAGGATTCGAAAATGTTTGATAATGATATGCCCGAAACCATTCTTTTTTGTTGGTTAACCATTTTAAAACAAACGACCTATAAAACAATGGTGTGCAGTGGCATAACTAAGGTTACAGGGTCTCTTCTAATTCTACCAAGGGAACGTCACTGACGATATGTCAAGGTTAATTTATTATTGCATTATAATATTTCTATAGTTTGAAAATATTTAATTTACGTCTAAGGTCATATTAGTTATTTAGAAAATATTGACCTACTGGCTGCTCAGTTAGAAAAGACCAAAGAAATAATATTTTTCTTTTTGTACTATTTATACAGCCAAATTGTAATCAACCATGTTAAATGAGTTGACGGTCTTGGGGTGTACAGAATGGTGGCGCTTATATTTCACTCCGAAACAAAGTCTAATAGTAGTGATCGCTCCCATGGCTGTGGCAGACCGCACGATCTCTTGGAGCAAAAGGGCTCCATTTCATTTCTGGGTTAATTTGCCTTCTTATTTCATAGCCTGGGAATTATATTCAAAGTAGAAAATTTCGCTTCCAGTTTAGAAAGCTACCAAAAAGTATTGTGTTTTATTTTTAAGCAATTAAAGAGGCACACGGACATTTTACTTTTCAAAGTTTCCCGCCAGACTTCCGGAAATATGTCAGTAAAATTCCCACGATACGATTGACCTACTTGATTTAATCTATTTTTTCTAATAAAAAGGGGCCCTTACCGACATTCTGGGGGAGGCGCCATTACCACTTCGCTCGCACGGGGTCTTCTATAAAAGACTTTCACTGATGTTTAGGTATCGTGGGATTAAATAATACTGGGCTAGCTGCGACGCCACACGGTTTTTTAGTTATGACGTCACCAATCTTTGGAAAAAATAAACAAATGTGACCTTTCCAAATATCAAAACATTAAAACCAAAAGCGATTAAAAAGTAAAGGGACTGAAAAACGTTAATAAAGGATTACCCATAATTCATTCCGTGCTTTTGTTTAATGAAAACCTAAATGAAAAGAGGTCAACAATATTACTGTGTTTACTTTAGCCTTGGCCTTTAGTGCCGTTGTTTCTTAACTACGCTTGTTCTATTGTATTTTCAAATTATAGAGAGGTTATTTACCTGGGTGGGGTCCCGGACTCACCCAGTTTAGTTTGGCCCCACCTAAAAATTTCCCAAGAAAGCATATCCGAGCAATAGGTCGATTCTGAAAGTCAGTGGCTAAAAATTTAGTCCCCGCTTTCGCGTGCAGACTTATTTTTAATACGTCAAACCATACGCTCTTCTTCCCTCACGCTTGGGAAGTTTTGTTGTCCAATGCGAGGGTTAAATTTTAACAATATCTTGTCTTTAACAATTAAGGTTTGTCCGACGAAACTCAGGTTCGGCCAGCTATGAATTCTTAGTTCGTTACGACACGTGTGGCTCTCAGCCCAGTTACGGCAACTCCACCTCAGAACCGGGAGGGTACGAGAGCGTCTTGGTGTTTCAAAATGACCCCACTTATCAGGAAATTTGGGACTCTGCTCGAAAAATATCTTGCAGCGTTCAATCGAAGGGCTTAACGAAGACTGTGAAGTTTCCCCCTTTCATGGTGGACATGCTTGAAGTTGTCACGGTAAGTTGCACTTAAATTATGATATTGTCGATCAAAAGAAATTTGGAACATTTATTATTTATAAGGTTGTTAATTTTTTCCTAAAGAATTCCTATAACAAAGATTTCATTCCAACCAATGATATGAGAACGAACGGAATTTTATTTTTTACACCTACCGACATATCTACACTCTTAAAAAAGGGTTTTTAATGGTATATTAAGGGTGTAATGTCTGTAAAAAAACACTCTTTAATGTTAATTTAAACGACCTAAAGGGATTTTTATTGTCCCAAATTAAAAACTTGAAAAGGTGTATAAAGGGTGTTATATTACCCCGAAAATAAGGTGATTGAACACCTGGTAGGGAGTAGCTCCCTTAAGGCAGTAGTTTAATACCCTACATGGAGTATTTTAACACTTTAAAGGGAGTATTGTAGCACCCTTAAGGCAGTAGTTTAGAACCCTTAAGGGGGTAGTGTAACACCCTGAAGGGAGTCGTTTGGTACCCTAAAAGAAATAGTCTTGTACCCTCAAGGGAGTAGATGATAACCCTGAATGGAATAGGTTTATACCACAAACTATATAACAATGGAACCAAAACGGAAGACATAAGCATCCCAAACAGTTTAAATAAACACCCTAGCAGGAAAACTGCTTTTTAAGGTGTAGAATAACATCCTTTATAAACCTGTTAAGGTGTTAAATATGGGACAAGAAAAAACCCTTAAAAGTTTGAAAAAACACCCTTTTTTAAGAGTGTAAATTTGTTGGCGAATCATGTTTTGCAATCGTCAATTTATTGATTTCGCGACCACTGCTGATCGATAAGATATAAATAAATCTATGCATCTTGCCATGTTTTCTACCAGAACGTGCTATTATTAGCCATGCCAGGTGGGGATACGCTTATACGCTTTCTCTACTTGCAAAGTAAGAGGAAAACAAGATATAAAATAAGGGACATATCATTACAAGGACAATCATTTGATCGCATTTTTACAAGGTCTTTTATAATTAAATTTCAAAATTAATTCAGTAATCAGAAATTTAATGCAATAAGATTTTGCAATAAAAATATTAAAAGCAGCTCGTCTGAGCACGAAACGATTCAATGAGAAATAGAAATAGGGATCAACTCCAGGGTCGTGGAAAAATAATTTCCGGGAAAGGATGGCGTTTTGAAACAAAATAGTTTTCAATACTTTTAAAATAACACAAATTTCAGTGGTGGTTATTTAGGGTATATCCAGGCCTACCTTGAAATTGGAATGCCCCCCCCCTTAAACCAACAAAGGAGGCTCAAATATTTAAAATGAGCGAATTTCACTTCTAATATGTACCTAAATTTGGTATAGAGAGCCCCAAAATCCTTTTATCGTATAAAAATAGAAGTCCTTTAGATTTATTGGACCAAATATTCCAGACAACATATCTTACAAAGATAATGAAAAAATACTAGAATAAGTAATTGAACGTCGCTAACAATTTAATTAAATATTTTCTATATCATAAACGATTTTCTTAAGCTTAGTTCAAACATTGGCGAAAATAATAGATTAAATATGGCTTTTAGAGGCTGAAAATATTCTGGGTGTATTTCAGTCTTCATTCAGTCAAGGTTTAATTAGACTTTTCTGTGAATAAAAACTCACCTACTTGCCAAATAAAGAAGCCTCATAACTACTAAATATATTTCGGTAAACAGAAACCATCCGCTTATCAAACGACAATTGATCATCTAAGAGATCTTCTAGCTTTGACCCCTCGGTGGATCTATGTTAACTGAAAAATAATAATTTACCGAAACCTTTGGCTGTTGGCCTAGCTAGTTCATATAAGAAGGGAAAAAGTATTACCAATTTATTTCTGATGTAACCTGCTTTTTGGAGGTTGATGCTATGCCCCGTAGAAACAAAACAGCTGTATCGCTTAAAAGTATTTGATCTTTTTTTCTAGTTTTCTGTCGAGGCTGACAAAGTAGAATGTTGGATGGACATTCAAAGAGGGGTCTTTCCTGAGACGATACCTATCGAAGGAAATGTCAAAATCGGGGAGGACCTAACCATCTTTATTTATATACGAGATCAGGAAAATCTTTTCGACGTGAGAGTTCAAGATTGCTGGGCGTACGATTCGCCGAACTACGACAACCCCAGGAACGCTCCGTTGCAATTGACGGACGAAGAAGGCTGCCCTTTGAAGACCAAACTAATCGACTACTGGAGCCGAGCCGTCTCTTCCGGAACTCAGGAGGCCACGACCCTTCTCGCATACACCACCATCAAAGCCTTTAGATTTCCAGAAGCCTCGGATGTGTACCTAACTTGTAATATAGAGGTCTGCAAGAATAAATGTGAATATCGTTGCCAGGGAGAGTCAAATGAAGTACAATTGCTACCTTACGAACCAACTGTTCCTCTGGATGCTAGAAAACTAGTTAAGACCCCGCCAATTGTTTATTCTGGACCTGGAGATTCGACAGTGGCACACGGTGTTGGAAATAACATACCGGATCCGCAGGCAGGGGCATCCTCTCAACGAGATGAAAATGGCTTAAATGGAGCTAGGCCATCGTATTCACAAACGGAAACTTACTCCCCACGAGACGAAAGTGGTAGTTATGAAGATACAAAACCAGACGTAAGCTTTCCTGAACAAGAACCAGAAGGGGGTTACGGAGGCAAGCCACCTCCTTCACAACCAGAAACAACCTACCCACAAGGTCAAGGAGGTGGTTATGGAGGAAAACCACCACATACAAAACCAATGGGTTAAATCGGTATAGTGTTAAATTGGCTTTTCTATAGATGGTGAATGGGAGATGGGGAACTGTGCCAACCATAAGGGTGACAAAGATAAAAAATTATCAAACAATAAAAATGTTGAATTTCTTTTATTTCCTCTTATCCTGAAGAATAAAGTTATATTTCCAATTATGTTTTACCGTCAGACAATTGGTGTTATTATTTTGGTGTATTATATTTATCCAGTAAGGCAAATAACTAGCTATATTTTGTTAAGACCCCTAGCTTAATTACATTTAACATCTTAATAACACGTTTTATACACCAATATTTCGATATTTTTAAATATATCGCAACATATTTAATACAATTTTTATAAATTCCCAAATAATTTAAAAAGATGGTTTTAAATTAACTGTTGTTGATTAAATGGTCATCTTTATTGCCTAATTGTGTAGAGCTTTGATGGCCAACACGCGGACTGCCGTCATTTAAATTTCGACTTCCCTTCCATTAGGTCTGTAGAGGTTAAATGCGTGTAGTTGCATTTTATTACCAGAAGACTATAATAAGAAAGCCTCTATCTCCCTACGTAAAACTTTTGAAACGTCTTGTTTTCGACACTGAGCAAAGCAGTAATTAACTCGGCCTAGGACTAGTGAATATATTTAGTCTTTGTGGCGAAAAAGTAGTTTGCTCTCCAAACGCGTCGGTTGGAAAATCTGAAACGTAGGTATAGATGATCCTTGGTTTAAAACTTTAAACGCGAAATATTTAATGGATTAAACTTATTAAAACAACTAAATTTACGTGATTTCAAGTAATTTCACAGCTTAATTGTACACCTGAAGTCCCTCGGTATTAATATATGGAGAGGACTATATTTTCTAGACACATAATACCTCTATTTAGAAAACGAGACGTTTCACGATTTTGGGCGAGTTAGAGGCTTCTCTTATCATAGACTTCTAGTATTACGTGTTACTTTATATTTATATTATTATTAAAATAGAGATGATAATAGTCATAATAATAATATATCGTTATTTTATTAAAGACACATTGGTTTGTTTATATTATTGCACAATAATATTGATTTAAACCGATTTTAAGCAAATAAACTAATTATATTTAAATGGTTATATTTAGGTATATTTTATCTCAATTAAGGGGCTGTTCACAAATTACGTAACGCGGTAGGGGGGAGAGGGGGTTTGTGCAAGCGTTACTAATTGTTACGTGGGGGGGGGGGTTCACTAAAATGTTACGTAACACATATTATTTTTAATATCGTAGAATAAAATTTTAATAACTTTCAGAAACAGTCGTAATTACTAAAAACATAAGCATTTTCATTGGTTTACTCACGTTTAAAAGAATTTCATATGACCTTGATCTACAGTTTCGCCTATTTTCCCCCGCTCGGGATGGACAAAAGTGCGAGAACGATTAGTCTGGATCTACCACGTGAATTTTAAAGTTTTAAATTTTTTCCTCAGTTTAGAATGATTTTTCATTGTTAAAAATGGACAAAAGCGCTCTATTTACGTCCCTCATATCTGCTTATGGAAAAGCGTTCCCCGATAAGACACCACAATAAAACCCATGGGTGGGTATAAAGTGTTGCATTTCAAGTTTAAATTACAAACAATAAAATTTAGCACCTGATCTTATTGTACTTTATTACCAGCATATTAGTTGTTACGTACTAAAATAATATAAGGGGGGGGGGTCGATATTTGTTACGTAATTTGAGAAGAGGGGTCTTTCCATTTGTTACTTTTTGTTACGATAGTAATAACAAGTCGGCCCAGGCCGTAATATTAGTTCCACATCGGCGTATTCGGGTGGGCAAACCCATACACCCTTAGTAGACACAGGTGTGTCAGAATTTATAGCCTGGTGTACCTAGTAACAGAGACCATACCACCGGAGGCCTATCATCATAGTGCCCTACGCCAGCGTCCCCCTAGCCCGGACAGGTGACAAATCCAGCATGGGTAGCAGAACCCCACTACTGATGGTCGCACCTTTGACGCAAGCCACTCAACCCAGCAAAAGGTGCAGCAATGGGTGAACTAATCCCCACTTCGCACACAGCAGTGGGATTCAGAATAGATGCTATAGTAACTCCAGCCGACACCCTACCTATGAAGGTAAGGAGCCAAACCCTTTGGAAAGAGCTCCTAAAGGGGAACGACGAGCACACAGCAGCCCAAGTAACCCGGCACAGCTGGCATCGGAGATCCCGGTGGGCTCCAAAAGGCTGGGAAACAGGACCGCCGTGCCCGCATATGGAGGCTCGCAGCCCCACAGCAGGCTACCCAATCCGCCGAGGCGGCCAGTTTGCCTGGACCCTCTCCGTTAGCCTGAACCGAAGTTCAGTATCCAGCCCAAACCTGACCGAAGTCGGAGGTGGAGATAGGACCATTTGATCAGAGCTAACATCTCCCAGTGCGCCACCGCCCTTATGGGTTACAAGAGCCGAACCCCGACTCCCCGGTAAAGCCACCAGTTATTGCACACTCTAACCCATTTAGGGCCAGTAGACACAGGTAGGCAAACTATTACTAAAGCTGCTGAGGCCATGTGATTTCCAATCGTTTGATATATAATTTACCATCCTTTGTTAAAGAGTGGCCACCGCCCACCCTGTTGAGGCCATGTGATTTCCTATCGTTTTCGTTAGATAGACGGAAAGTATCAAAGGTGAAATAGGTAAGCAAAACACGACGAACATAATTCTTTTAAATTATTGAAATTTGTGGAAATATGATATAAAGAAATTCCTAAACTGGGATTAAAATGGGTTTATTTTAGGAAATTTATATCAAACAATTGGGTAGTTAAGGCACCAAAAGTCATGTAAATTCGCTAATTCATAAAAATTACCCATGAATTTATTAACTTTTCGATCACTTTCCCTTTAAGGGGGTTGGTCGGAGGGGGCAAAAATTAACGGAAATGCGTGCGCGTCAAAGAGTTCTATCGAATGAGACCGACTTTTTTTCGGTCACTCTCCCTTTAAGGGGGTTGGTCGGAGGGGGCAAAAATTAACGGCACTGCGTGCGCGTCAAAGAGTTCTATCGAATGAGACCAACTTTTTTTCGGTCACTCTCCCTTTAAGGGGGTTGTTCGAAGGGGGCGGAAATTAACGGCACTGCGTGCGCGTCAAAGAGTTCTATCGAATGAGACCAACTTTTTTTCAGTCACTCTCCCTTTAAGGGGGTTGTTCGAAGGGGGCGGAAATTAACGGCACTGCGTGCGCGTCAAAGAGTTCTATCAAATGAGACCAAATCTCTGGACCATCAATACAAACTATACAAGTTTGCCAAGAAGGCGATAAAGTTATTTCGTGCCACACATAAACGACTTCGATAAGAAAGTGCCACACTTATTACTTCTGACCATACACGGTTTCGATAGCCTAGGTCACGTGTGACGCATCACGCATCAAATAAAATATCACATCGGGTTTGATGATTTCGCCCGCGAGAGAGCGTTCGGGGCAGGTATTTTTAATGATTCTAGCTCTGCTGAACATCCTTAGTTTTTTAATCCATGTTTCACCTAAGAAGAATCTATTTCCGTTTGATTCATCCATGATAGATCCTTCTTAGGTGAAAGTTAAACATGGATCTATTACCTGCAGCTTTAGCCTGTGCAAGTTTTTATCATATAACGATTCTGGTTTTTTCGTGGAGTAAACAGAAAACACGATAAAGAAAATCTCTACGCCCAGGAACTAGGAAGGCGTGACCTGGTTGGTAGAGGCGTCGGTTTTTGGAGATTACGCGGCTCGCAGCTATCTACGTTCGAGTCGCGGTGAGGCCAATGAATTAAATTAAAAAATATTTTTTGCAGCTCCATCTACGGTGTCGTTGCTTTCCACGCCAAACAAACAAACAACACACAACACTTAACGACATTCCGTCCATAGCAATAGTCCCACTTTGATATATATATCTCGATGTGGAACTAAAAACGAAGGAATGCGGGCTTGTTTTGAAGCCCAGGACGTTCTCTTTCCAAAAATGTCATTGTCGAAACAAATTTCCAAGCCTAAGTGTATTAACTTTGAGTCCGAAACTGACCTTTTTCGCTCCCTAAAATCCTGAAATTTTCGGCGAATTTATCTACTCCGTAGCACGAGCAATTTGGGGCAAATCAAAGCTGTAGTTTTATTCCTAAAATAGAAGGAACTGAAGTGGAGGGATTCTGTTTACTTGTAGAAGTTTTCAAACCAGAGGTTTTTAATCATAATATTAGGCTTATTATCGAAATAAAAAAAATTACGCGCGCGCTACGCGGCGTGCGCGACCCGACGTTTTAAGGCGGATGCACACATAGCCTCCGCACGCGAAATTTCGCTAGCAAATCGCGTCGCGTCGCGTGACTTAAATAGAATGGAAGTCATGGCGCATGGGCGCGTGCGCGAAAATTCGCAGGCGAAATCGCTTGCGAACCATATGTGTGTTTGGGCCTTTAAGGTGAATTTACATGGAGCCTTCGGTTTCATATCGTTTTTCTACTACGTAGGCTTGTGTATGCCTATTTCAATTACTACTGCGTGGGACTTTTTCCTGGGTGTTATATCAACCTGCTTTTAATCCCAGATGTAAAGAAATGTATTACAGACAATTAGCCAATGATACGCTTCGCATTTTCTGACGTCATGGGTGCCGAGAAGAATTTTAGAAGTCTGGAAATTCGCCGAAAAACTCGATTTCCACCATTTCGACTTCTTTTTATAATAATTCAAAGACCACTTAACCGATTTTGATGAAATTTTCTGTACTTGCTTTAAAATGTTTGCTCTTTCTAATGAATCATTAATTAGCCATAGCTAAAATTTCGTGCAACCAACACTTTAACCTTTTCAGTTTACATAGAGCCAAACACGAAAACCTAATAAACTGCTGGATATTCGTCTGCTAAGCAGACGCTTTAATTTTTATAATGGGAAATCGTCTGCTACGTGGCTCTATGTAAACTGAAAAGGTTAATTATATACCTGTTAACACTTTCGAAACCTTTGACCAGCCGTTAGAGGCGCCACTAGTAGCTCTGCTGAAGCGCGGGGAAAATTATGACCAGCGTCTGCTATTGCATGCAATGTTGACCCTCCTTGGCATTTATCCCAAAATCTTGGGAATATTTTAACACCTGGGCATTTTACCTAGGTTTTTTTTTGTCATAGGAACTTTTATTCTCCCTGGGATTTCTTTGCGAAAAGGTTTTTTTTTTAAATTTTAATTAAAAAGACAAAAAAGGGGGTCTACGTATCTGAAGAATAGCGCACACAGTTACGTGGTTTTCGGTATTAGGCAGCGTGAAACCTTTATAAGGAATGTCATCGTTGTTGATAGGTGGCGCTGAACTCTGTCGACTGTAACTTCCAACCAATTTAAGTTAAGCTTCTACGTCGCACGAACAGCGTTGGCAATGTTTCGTCCAAAATAAACTAAGTTTAAAAGTAAAACTATCAATCGATCTCTGACCCTTGAACTCGCCAATCTAAGTACAGGGACGAGGTTAGATCATTTTTCTGACGCTAAGGTTTCCGTATTTTCGAAAGTGGACGCTTTCAATGCATAAAGGTCAGTGACAACAACTTTTGATTTTTTTTTATAATTAACGTTTTTAATTTAAATTTCTTTTTTAATGAACAAAGTATAAAATGACACAAAAAATAAGACGAATTTAAAAAAAATAAATGTGGATATTTTAAAGTGATTAACGTAAAAACCCTAATTTCATTTATATTATTACCGCAATGAGGCTCTAGAAATGTTTTTAGATAAAAGGGGGCGCTGCAAGGACTTAACAGCCTTGAATTTATTACGCCGCACGAGACAGCACCAACAAAATAAAACCGCGCGCCAAAAAAAGCGCTCGCGCTGTCTCGTGCGGCGTATTAAATCACGGCCAACTTAGATTCAGTGCTACTCGCAAGACCCCGCAGCTTTATTTTGCTCCCATATTAACGAGCGTATGTTGAGGAAAAGCCGATTTATGCAGGAAAACATTTTCGTAGAGTACCACTTTTAGGATAATGTTTCGTTATCTTCGTGATTTTTGTCAGCGTTGAGATTTTAATATGATTTGAAATAAGGTTTTAGCTTTATTTTAAGCCTATGAATGTCATTTTACGATATTTGCTTCGCTCAAAATCTTCTTTTAAAATCGACCAAAAGTTTAAGGCGAGACATTCAATTCAATTCAATTCAATTCAAATTATTTAATTATCTTTAGATAGTTTTGTACAAATTCGAGGGCCAAGTCATCTTGCGACTTATAGCCCTCTTTTTTAGATAGGAGTAAATAGTTTAACCATTTGTAAATAAACAAAACAACAAAAAAATTAAACAATAAAATTAAACAATTAAACTAGTCAAAATTTAAAACGTAGTTTTTTATGGTTTTTTCACTGATTGTATAGATATCAGATTTGTAAATGACTTAAAAATTTCATTGTATAATTTAACCCCGGAATAAAAAATCGAGGTAATTTTTTTAGTTGTACGACAATTAGGAATTCCTAAAATATGTTCAAATCTAGTTGTGGTTTTAAGATTACTGAGATTAAATATACTACTTGTGCCAAATTTTAAATTTTTATATATAAATATTAAACTTGAAGATTTGTAAATTTGGTTAATATTTAATAATTGGCTTTTTTGATAAAGCGGCTTGGATGAATACCTCCAATCAACATCATATATATTCCTAAGAGCTCGTTTCTGCAATGCATTTAATCTTTTAACATAATTATTACACGTGTTACCCCACGTTACAATTCCATATGTAACATAAGGATAAAAAAAACTGTAGTATAACTTGAATAAGATATTTCTTGGAAAAAATTCTTTACATTTGCGGATTAGATATGTTGCACAAGTTAATTTTTTGCAGATGTAATTTATATGTTCGTTCCAATTTAGTTGGTGATCGAATATTATACCTAGATATTTGTATTCATATACCCTATTAATTTTTCTACCTTCTATACAGATATTACATAAAGAATTATTTATTTTTTTACCACGATTTGCAAATATTATGTATTCTGTTTTTTTGAAATTTAATTTAAGGCCGTTGTTTTCTAGCCATTTATTTATTTTTTTAAGATATTGATTAGCTGTTTTTATAAGTGAATCTAAATTGATATTTTCAAGTAAGAGAATAGTGTCATCTGCATACAGAGTTAACGAGTCTGCAATAATAGTTGTGATATCATTCGAAGTTTCATTTAAATTCGAAGTTTCATTTAAATCAAGGAATACTAGTTGTGATATCGTTTATATATATGTTAAATAGTATAGGTGATAATATCGATCCCTGTGGGACACCAATTGATATATTATTTGCTTTTGATACTGTCTGATTTAGTTCAGTGATACATTTTCTATCGAAAATAATAAGCCTCGACGTCATTTGTTTGCATGTTTCAATAGGCCGATAAAAATATTATCCTACGAGGAGACTTCCCATCAGTACTTCCCCAGCGTTAACCTGCGAAAAAGAGGATTTCTCTGATTGGTCGGAATTTACGGCCAACTTCGACGATTCTTTTTGCAGTCTAACGAATTCGCAATTCGCGAATCGGCAAGTTTGAAGCGATGGATTCTCCAAAGAAAAGGTTTGTTAATGTTTTTGATAAATGTAAATTAAATAACATTTAAATAAAACAGCAAACAGATCCTCCAATTCCAATTAGACGATTCATTTTATATTTTTAACTTATAATTGACGTGTTCATCATAAGAAACGTTCGCGTAAGGCAACGATTCTTGCTAAGGCTTATGTTTCCCACAGACGAAATTTGTGTTTAACGTTTTTTATAGTTTTGATATCTGTACATAGATGGCGCTGCTGTTGAACATACGTCACAGACTGACTTCACCTACGTACCCCCTTTCCGAAATCCTCTAGTAGTTAGGGAAAGAGAACAACTTATGCGAAATATTTTTATCGGCCTATTAACAGGCGCGCAAGATGACGCCGAGGCTTATTTCTTCTGGCTTTTCTTTAGGACGTTCTCGTAAGGGGCTGTCCATAAAATTGCATTAACTTTTTAAACGGAATTGTTTAAGAGGATATAACCTGCAACGAAATCTTTATGAAAGACCCCTTCAATTTTTCAAATAACCATGTACAGTGGCGCCAAACGTTTCTTAAGCCAAAGGCAAGAGCGGCCAGAGCTGCAAACGTTGGTGTTCCACACCACTTCCATGAGGTTATATTCACCGGGACCCATTAAGATTGATGAACTATATAGAACTCAATATGTTGCTTTTAATTTCATGTTTGTAATAATATTTTAAGATATTTTCATTATACTTTGTTAATTAAGCTTGTTTAAAATTACAGGTATTAAATTACGTCTACTTAGAGAAAATACACCTTTTTAATATATCGGCTTTAAAATAATATACCAATAGGTCTGAATGTGTGTTTCAATAATATTTTAATTGGGTAGTTAAATGTATAGGTGGTTATAGACTTCTACAAGTTGGATTTCTTCACCCTTTTTCCATAAATCAGTCTATGACTATTTTTCGAGGGGTTAACCACTTTTGAAATCAGGTGTACAAATCAGCAGTGAAATCACTGCAATCACTTCAAATCAGTAGCTTTCATAACGTTAAATCAAAAGTGAAATCACGTGAAATCTGAAATCAGGTGTACAAAATTTTGCAACAGTGAATCTAGAGTTTTACTAAATACTTGAGAAATATAAATTTGATAGCCGGTATTCATATTTTTCAACTAGATCCTCGTCATAAATCTAAATTACACATCTTATTTCAGATCGATTAAGAATTTCGATTGTACATTAAATTTTTGTACTTTCCCTTGGAACAATTTTGGAAAATACTTCAAACACTGCGCCACTCATAAAAATCTTCGCTATCACAAATTTTCTCGCGGTTTGTCAACTTCTGGCAATGTTTTTTCAACATTTGGTTCGTACTAAACTATCTATAAAATTTTTCTTAGGTCAAAGCTTGGATTAACAATAGTAGTGCCTACCTGGATATATCACTCTATCGCTCCGCGTGCATTTGCTAAGTGTTTCCACACGGGCGACTTTATTTTTCCTTTTTTTTGGAGCGGATAAATTATTTTTCCCGTTTTCGAAAACCGTTTTTCCTGCAATTTTTCCCGCTAAATTCTAACCGATGGCACTTATGTTAAAATCGCGTGCGCCGCAGAATTTTTTTTTCTCCCAAATGACGATTTTCATTCCATATTTAAGTTTAAGGAAGCCACAAATGGTATAATTCTCTTATCGGTTCCTTTTTTTCAGTTTTAATAGATTTTAAACTACTAAACAGCCGCTCTGTTACTGCATTAGAATAAGGCAAGCACAAACATAATCTCACTAGATTTGGAAGCTGGGTGAACATTGGCTCATTGTATTTTTTCGAAAGTAGCCCAATTGGGCTGGAAAAGCGCCCAACTGGCAGCCCTGCTTCGAAATGAATAAATGATATGGCCCGTAAGTTCGTAATGGCAAGGATACGGGTACCCAAGGATAGGATCCTTGGGGTAACGACCCGGTAACGACCCAGCCGGGCCGTAGCAGACGATTCTAATTAGAACAAGAGCTGATTCAAGTACGCAGTGAACAACCTTTCACAGTGAATCTAGCGAGTTCAGAAAAGGTCTAGAAATAAGTACGATAAACAAAAAGGTCTAGAAATAAGCATGCACTATATAATTTTCTCTATCGTTAAAGGGGCTCCAAAGTTCGGTGGCAAAAAAAAAGAAAATTGAGCATGCTTTTCCTTCTCCCCAACCCCTCACTCCGCCTTGGCAGAGGCGGGCAGAGTCAATCGTAAATTTCGCACTTTACTGACTTTACACACATTTTGCCGCCGAACTTTGAAGCCCCTTAAACCATTCCCGCGAAATTTCCCGTTCTGAGTGATTTTCCCCGCTTTATTCCCCTTTTCCCGCTTTCGAATATTTTGTAGCGCTCTTAGTCAGTTTTCCCCGAAAACGGGATTTATTCCCGCAATGTAGAAACACTGAGTGTTTGTTACGGGTTCTGCCTTGTAGAAGGCTAAGTGTTACGAGAGTATCGGAAATTCTCCGTTAACTTCGCAGAAGTGGCGCTGCGGTCGCAAAAGTCATTTGCTGGACAGATTTTTCCAAGTGATATATCCAGGTAGAGGCACTACTTTTGTTAATCCAAGGTCAAAGCATCACCTACGCCAAGCAATAAATTTGTGTTGATGGTTTTATTTTAAACGATCACCTCCCAAGAAAAGACAGTCCCTGCGTAGGCTTTTTTATTTGGAATTTATTTTATGTTAAACATCAATTATCCTAAACGCATATGTGCGCGCACACTTGAAATTTTTCAAAGGTAAGGGTTTCTTAATTAACAAATGATAGAAATTTAAAGCTTATTTATGCCCTCATTTTTCATGTTTCAATAAATCCGCCAAAGTTTTAAAACGCAGAGTTAGGCTTATAGCTTTCTCTCAATTTAAAGTAATAATAATACTCACACTTTTATATAAGAGCATCGATATTTTAAAATAATTGATAATTTTATAATAGTTTTGAATCAATGAAAGATATCGTTAAAATTTGGTTTCAATAAATACTAAATATTTATTTTCTCGATAGAGCTTACGATGTTGTACAAAATAATTCGTTAAACTAGCTTATTACATAGCCTTTTGGTATTATACTTCAAATTTACTTATTTTTTTTACAGATGCGCTGCTGAGTTAATCCAAAAGGGATCGACAAAGTGTGCTCTAAAGTTTATGGACTTATAACAAAACTTTCGAAGTCTGACTGGACAAATTCGTTTAAAAACTTGAATAAATAAATTTTGCAAAAGATATGATTTCCTATATTATAAACAGTTTCGGAAATTCTTTTTTGACATAATTATATTCAATGACAAGAGTATTAAAATCAGTTGAGTAAATAATAAGTTTTGTTCTTTTTTATAAAACTTTCAGAAAACTTTATGATATAAAATTTCATCCAGCTGAATTTTTATCACAATTACCATAAATAATAAATTTTCTTTTATATTTAGGACAATTTTGTACGGTGAATATTCTATTAACGAATAATCAAATTTACTTGGCATGGAAATACTAATGTAAAGAGGTTTGCAAAAATTATATTAATTAAACAGTTTATCAGAACACAATTTATAAAGCCTAAATGTTATTAATATAATTTGTCAGTGTAAATTTAACCATAATACCGTAGCGTACATATTACGCGTGGAACTGTAACAATTATTTTCTTGAAACATTATTTTTTCTTGTCCTCTGGTAAAAATTACTTCAAGATAGTTTAAATTTTAATAAATGGTAATTGATAAATTTTACCATCGAATTTTATATTTTACATTATCTAGATTGCTATATTAACAGGATTTAAAATTAAAATTACAAGCTAGTTCTTGTTAAATCGACAAATATATTGTCAGTAAAATATACACTTACGAATTTTCAATTTCAGATACTATCATAACTTGTAAAATTTACGCGACCTTCTTGGCTTAACCTGTTTCCTGTAAATTTAACATGATATTTTTCCTCATTGTAGAATTAACAAGATAGCACAGCCACAATAGAAGCCTCTTCCTCGTAGCACTCTTGATTTTACTCCTTTGATTAAAAACCGCGGCTCAACACTGGCATAGGTAGATAGAGAGAACTTATACCAATCGAATGACGCCTCAATTAAATTTATATCGAGTGCGGTTGAAGATAATTCGTCAATTCCCGGGGACCTATACGGAGCTATAGATTCCACTTATTTAGAATTTTAGAATTTGACTCTTGATCTGAAAGGATTGGCCACCCCAGGTATAAAGAGTTGTAATTTAAGGGAATATATCCCCAACGTATTTATGGAAGACCCCTAACAATTTACTTCAGAATAAACTTTCTATAGCGACGGAAATATCTAAAGTCACATAATTCTAAACCACACCAAATACCCGCGCTTCTACTCCAGGGACGATATTTAAGATTTTTCAGGAGGGGATAGAACTAAAATGCCCGGGGGGCTGGCAAAACAGGTTTTTTTTTTAAAGAAAAACAAACTCGTCAAATTTAATATTTTTTTTGATTTTTAATCGATTTAGATATTGCATAATCACACTAATAACATTCAAGCCAAAACAATCAATAGAGTATTATCACCTCGTAGCTTTGGCCATGGCCGCCATTTTAGGCGCGTTTTTTTCTCTATAGGAAAAAGCATGGGTGACGTTGCGTGATGTAGCACTGACACTACTATATACAGGATATTAAACTTTTCGAGTATTGATCTATCGATTACGAATTATCTTAAATTTGCAACAAATTCATAATGCTAATAAAATACAGTTGACCGTCCACGACTTAGCAGAGAGTCGAATGGAATTTTCTTTAGTTTTATTCTCTATTTTGAACAGTTTCCAATTAAAATCTAATGCCTCTTGCGAATTAAACTAAAAGTGAACTTCATTTTTAATCTTATCTTAAAATATAATAGCACAAAGTCTGCTATAAAAAGGAATGTTTTACCGCTGTATCTACATTTCAATTTCTCAAATTCGAGCCCAGTTTAGTCTCGTGAACAATATCATTGTGATGTTTTGCGCCATCTATACGGTTACTTAAAGCAAATTATAAGATACTATATAAACATTATTATTTTAAAGCACAAATATTTTATGTTTGTTTAATTATTTCTTCAAAAATCCATTTATATAAAAAAATTAAATATGAAATCTAGTAAAATTAAGACACGCAATAGATGGCGCTTCGTAAAGAACAGATTTAGTTATTCTAAAGTTTGGCGCTAAAAATCACAGTTCACTAGCGGTCGATAGAAGGCGTGACTCTCTGTGTACTCCCATTCGCTGTCACTTTCACCTGGGAGGACGTCCTCCCAGCTTTCACGAGCTAAACGCTGAAACCCGTTTCAATTTAGAGCTGGCCGGTCTCATTATTTAACTGTTTAATTCAATAAAGAGGTTTTTGACTATATTTGCCTTTCTGTTTGGGCTTAGTCATTATTCATCCAAGCTTATAAACAAATATTATTACATATTTATTTATACCAACAATATATTTTTTATACTTAGGGTTCATAACTATGTTTGGACGATCTTTAGCTTTGCTCGTAATCCACCTCACGTTTCTATTATATGATTGAATATCCTGCGTATATTATCTCACTAAAAATATACGCCTCCATGAATAATATATAAGAGAGTAAAATTTTAAATCTTAGAAGAGGTACAGGAATAAAAATAACGATAAATAAACCTTTTATGGTTAAAAATATGGTCACAGAAATTGGTCCCAGAAATAGGGCATTGATCATTAGGAAGACTGAATGTATGGTTGACTACATTTCTAAATATATGAAGATATAAAACTAGATATAAAGTAATATTTGCACCTTTAAGGCTTTAAATGGTAAGATCCCTAAAGAGGTTTTTAGTTCGGAGAACTGTTTTTGTTGTAATATATGACCAGTTATTAAAACTCGAAAATTAATTTTTTTCTCTTCATTCAAACATAGTTGTCAATCTAAACATGTTAATTCTTAACATGTGACTTTAGTACAAAAGATTATTCATGGCTCACCCAACAACAAACTATCGCTTACTTACGTTCTTTTTGTACTACCCAAAAACCAACTTCCCGTAGCGCATGCGCACCAATGAAAAATTTAAAAGACAAAATGGATGCCTCTAAACCGTAATTTCGTGGCTTCAAAAACTTATATTTTATGAATGTTATTAATTAAATTAGAAATCATGAAAAGACGGGCCTGTGAAGTGAAACATCCTGATTTTTATTCCGTTTACAGAATCCCATTACGACAACGCGGCGGGCGGCGATCGGAAACATTCCTATGAGGGCCCTTGCCAAAAATTTATATACTGAAAACTTAAGCAAGAAAAAAAAAGTATTTTTCTACTATCTCGTCCGTCAATGAATTCATTGATAACGAAAATTAAGTCGATGCCTTCAGAAAAATATCATGCATCACTAAGGTATTTTAGGCTAACTTGCGTACCTTAAGATTATTGGCTAAAACAGGGTACACGACGTGGCGATTGTCTGTTTGGACGAATCTATCGAAATCAATTTTACGCTTTTATTATCTTATGTTACTTACATATTCAATATCAAAATAATTTCTGTAAAAGTAAAAAGATCGAATTCGGACCAAAATAAACGCAGTGAGATTATAAATTTTTCCCTGGTTGCTATATCCTCATAATTATTTCTATAGGGGCTCAATCCCTAGAGCACCCACAGGATCGCCTCCACTGATACGACAAGTGGTGGAGGTAACAGCGCGACCCAAAAAGGCCTAAAAGTCTCTCAAACTGAGTTGACGTCTTCCACGACAAAACCGGTAAATTGCCAATATACGCACAGCAGAGGTGGAAATGGGAAAAATAGTTGAGCTCTAACTATACTCTGCGGCTGTGGAGAATAGTTAACAAATCTAACATTTTCCGAGGCGAATGAACCACACCTAGGTTACGTTTTTCCTTCCCTCCACTTGTGCCTGCGGAAAACTCGGCCGTGATCAAAACGAATCTTCTCAACATACTGCTTAAAGTGATTATTTTATTTAAAATATAACCACTTAAATTCAAATAATTTTAATTAAAACCATTAAAAATCGGACAACTTGTTTCAAAGGCACCACCAGGCTAGCGAGAATATATTATTGATAATTAAATTATTAATAAATATAAATTAAGAACTAAGTTAATAAGAAATTAAAAAATTATAAAATAATGTTATAAGTGCGCTTTTTTGGCCAAATATTCGTTTTAATATTAAATTTTCGTAGATGGCGACGTAAGCGAATAACTATACAATTTGTTTTAAAGAATTTTTTTTGCATTTATATCTTCTCTGTTGCAGTAATTTAATAGGTAAATGCGTATTGCTTTCTTCCGCATTTGCTTTAGAAGGATTTATAAAAATAAATGGTAAGGGCATGCTTGAAACACGTCTTTTCCCAGAGCTTTAAAGATCATGATTTAATTTAATTTTATGAGCAGCCGTACAAGATATAAATATAGCAATATACAGCAATAAAGATAAATATGAATCTACATCTACATAATGACTTCCAACCTCAACTTGGGTGGGCTCTTCGGAAATTAAAATATTATTTTTGCTACATATTGTAGTGCAGGGCTGACTGAATGTGCGATTTTTAATAAATATGGATCACGAACTGTAAAATGCTCATTTGTTCATGTTTCGTTGCACCCCCTGGTTGTCGAGGTATCATATAAAGGTCGTACATTGAACTAGAGGTGGAAACACCTATTCTTAAAAGAGGACTATTACACAGTATATCTCTCTTAGTTAATTCTACCATTAATTTTCATTAATAAAATAGTAACTGTAAATATACCACTTTCTATTTTTATAATTGTAGGTTTCACTGAAAGTCTGATTAGCTAATGACATGGCAAACAACTATCCTCGAGCCGTTACTTATCTTTGGAACGGTCAGGTAATGGTGACATTTCAATCACCGCCGTCATAAGACTAAGTAGTCGGTTCCGCCATTTGTAACAGACTCTCCCCTTTGTAAGTTATCTCCCAATTGGTTGAAATGGTTTTCTCCGAGTTATTAGGTTTCCCCTTCTTATAACAACCTGTAGAACTTAGCTGTAATAGTAAGAGTAGAGGGATATTAACTCGCGTGGCAGGAAGGGCGTATCACTTCCTACGCTATATTACCTAGCCACCTGAATTAAAGGCATAATAAGTCACTTCATGGCATGGGTAATAGCATAAGTGGTATTACTCTAAGCACCCAACTTCGAACGGGTTCTATGGGAGCCATGCTTGTCCGTGTGCCAAACTCTCTCTCTCTCTCTCTCTCTCTCTCTCTAAAATAGTACTATCTATACCTGCTACTAAAATGAATGCTAACCATTTCCGTCGTAGGCTTACGCTTTAGTGCTCGGTTACTAGAAAGCCGACGGGGAAGAAAAAACGAACGTCTCTCGAGTTTCCTCTCGATTCCCGAGGCTCGGCTCGATTCGCGGAGAGGGGGATAGTTCTGAATATTCTTTCCCCCAAAATCTCCTATACAAGAGAAACGGCCTAACCCGATGAGTTTCAACCGCCCCGTTAATTCCCGTTTGGCACACTAGTGGGCGCCACTAGCAGAAATAAAATTCAAATCTTTCTCTCTTCGATTCTCTCCAAGGTTCTTACAAGCGGCACTATAAGGTTGGCTTTTGTAAGAGGGGCGCGAAGGTAAATTTCTAAAGTCGCGCGGGATGGGGGAAGATATCTATGATTCCCCTAGTCTGGGGACGGGGCTGGCGAGAAATAAAGAAACAAGATGCCGCAACAGAGGCAGAGGTTAAAGTAACTGCGCAGGCGCGAGTACATAAAGACAAATCCCATTTTCCACGTTTCCACCTTGAGATTTTAGTAGCCCAATTTGGCTATATGTAGGCCATATAGTGGATTTTATTTCCAATTCTCTAAGTATTTCATTTATAAAACAACGTCAGCTTTTACTTGTATTTTTAGGAAGCGTAATAGAACCTTATAATTGTTTTTAAACATTTTTTTAAATAGAGCTAAGGGAAATAATTTTTATTTGTTTTTTTGTTGGGCGGTATTTAACAAAAGTTACTGCCGGCCAGCCGTCTTAAGGTTTCATTCTGCAATTCAATTTCCTACAAACAGAATGGCATTTTCCAAATGTGCCTAATTAATTTTAGGTAAAGTTGTAAATTACAATAAGTTTCAACCACTTTTTACTTTTTAAATATATTTGCTTATAGGTTTTTTCATCATTTTCTTTTGAATGGCAACTGCCTTAATTGCTTTGTTAGTACTGGTACACAAATCTCTAGGCCTTTGCTTTGAATTAAGCAGTTTATAATTGGTTAAGCTTTTTGAACATTAAATGACGGTAAAATATAATTTTTCAATTTTATAAACATGCATGCCCCATTGCTTAATTATTTGGTTAAATGTTTACTAATTTTTCTATAGCTATGCCCCCCAAAAAATGTGCTGTATTTGATTGTCGGAATTATTTCAAATCAAATACAGAAATATCATCTCATAGATTCCCTTCTGAGGAAAATTTAAGGGCAATATGGTTAGCAAGATGTGAAGGGTGCAATGTTATGAAAAATATAAATCCAAAATATGGTAGGGTATGGTCTGAACATTTTTCTCCAGAAGATTTTGAAAGAGATCTCAGAGCCGAGCTATTTAATGAAAAAACCAAGAAGAGGTTAAAAATTAATGCCATTCCAACTTTAAAACTTCTATCAATTGAAGTAAATGAAACTGTAAGTGAGTCAAGCGATATTAGCGTATCAAACACCCCAAAAACTTCGAACAGTCAATGCCAAGTGCCAATAACCTCTGATAAGGATTCCCCCAAATTCCAAAAATTTTCCCAAGCTATGGTAGACTTTCCCGCAACCCCCAAATCATTGCTAAGCTTCCAAAACTACCCAGTAATGTCCGAAACTGTGATAAGCTTGCCAATCACCCCTGTAAGCTTCCAAAACTCCTCTGAAATGCCCGAAACTGTGGTAAGCTTGCCAGCCATGCCTGAATCCTTTCTAAGCTTTAAAAATTCCCCAGAAATGCCCGAAGCTGTGATAAGTTTGGCTAGCATCCCCCAAGGGTTGATTAATTTTAAAAAATCCCCCGAAACAGTGATACGATTTGAAGAAGCCCTTGAATCTGTGATAACTTTACCAAAAGATATTCAAAATAAAAATTATTTTAGTACCCCCAAGTCCAAACGTGTTGGTTTTAAAACTAAGATGAAATTATGTAAATGCGATTTGCAAGAGGAAAATGAAAAAAATTCCAAACTGGAATATCAAATCAAAAGAAAAAAGGAAATAGTCAGTAAAATTTGTTTAAAGCTGTTAAAAAAGAGTAAAAAAATAAAGAGTTTTAGGTATAAAATAGCAACTGCAGAAATACTGAATAGAAAACTCAAAAAAGATGTGAAACGCTTGAAGAAATAAAACACGAAACTTTCAAAGCTTAACTGTGAATATCAGAGTATTTTATCTAAGTGTTTCACCCCTATTCAAATTAAAAGATTAAAAGGTAAAAAGAAATTGGAATGGGGGGATGAGGACCTCGCTAATGCTTTTGCATTACGATATTTAAGTAAAAGGGCCTATACATATTTCAGGGAAAAACGAAACTACCCTTTACCACACATATCTACTCTTAAACGACATGCTGCCAAATTAGACTTTAGTCAGGGGCTTCTAATTGATGTATTAAAAATAATGAAAGCTAATGCCCAAAATATGTCCGAACTGGATAGATTAGTTTCTTTAACATTTGATGAGGTAAAAGTGAGACCCCTGCTAGAATACGATTTGAAAAATGATCAAATAATAGGTGAACATCAGCAGTTGCAGGTAATAATGGCACGCGGGTTATTTAGTAACTGGAAACAGCCAATTTACTTAGGGTTTGACAAAAGCATGACAAAAGAAATACTTTTTTTAGCCATAAATGAACTACACCAGTCTGGTTTTAAAGTTGTAGCTTGTGTTAGCGACATGGGGGCTACCAATCAGGGTTTGTGGAGATCATTAGGTGTTTCAATAAACAGAACCTTTATAGAAAATCCAGTAAACGCTGATTTAAAAATATTTTTCTTTGCTGACACTCCTCATCTCCTAAAATTAATTAGAAATTGGTTTTTAGATTATGGTTTCAAGCTTGATGGGTGTGTCATAAATAAGGATACAATTTTAGAAATATTTAAAAAGGATGCGGCTGAGCTTAAGTCACTTCACAAGCTTACAAAACTTCATTTGGAGTGTCAGAAGACTCAAAGGCAAAATGTTCGACTAGCCGCCGAATTATTGTCCCATAGTGTTGCAACTGCAGTCAGGAGAAGGAACTCTGCTAGTGAAACTGCTGATTTTTTGGATTTAACTAACCAATGGTTTGATTGTATGAACAGTTATGTTCGCATCGATAAAACGGTCCCAAAATGTGGCTTCGGTGTCCATTTACATGATCAAGTCAAAATATTAAAAGATATGACTAGATTTATGGAATCTATGACTGTGGTTGGCAAAAAATCTATTCAGCAATTTCAAAAAGGCGTGATTATAACATCTGAATCAATGTTAGGGTTATATTTTTTCTTGAAGGATAACTTCAATATAAAATATATTCTAACTCACAGAGTCAACCAAGATTGCTTGGAGAATTTTTTCTCCCAAATTAGAACTCGTGGGGGTTTGGATGATCATCCAACCCCTCTCAATGCTATCTATAGAATTAGAATGATTATACTTGGGAAAAACCCTGGGGTTGTGAAGTCTAATACTAACTCAGTGTGAAAAGCAGATGATGAGTACTTCATCACAAATGTTTTAAAACAGGGTGAAATATCCATCGACGCCACTGAAATTGAAGTTCCAAGTCATTTAGATTTAGACATGAGTTTAGACAAATTAGTGTTACCAAATGATGAAATTGACAATATCTCAACGAGGTTTAGTTTCAGATGTCCTACAAATTCCCCATTGAAAAAAATTTCAAAAGTAGCTCATAATAGGCCACCTCTAGTAATACTTCGAAAAATAACCGGTCCTCAGCCTCTCATTCAAAATCAATTACCCTTGCAATTACCTTTAAGTTTGCCCTCTACAAGCTCTATTCCTGATAAAGAAAACGAGAAACTCTTAACAGCTTACGAAGAGGGTGGAATGGAGTATCTCGCAGGATGGGTTGCCAAGAAGTTTTATGAAAAATACCCAAACTTAAATTTAAAATCGAATTGTAGTGATCATGATTATAGTTTGCCTTCATGGGTGGAACACCTCAGTTACAATGGTATCATAGTTCCTTCTCAATCCTTCTTAAAGGATATGAAACTTATTGAATTCGACTTTTCAAAATTCCATCAATTGAAATCCTCCAAAGATATTGCTTTAAGTAAAGAAAAGGGAGTAATCAAAGATCTAACCGCTATTATTTCCAAAAAAATTCACACCTATCCAAGAGAAATTAAACACACTTATGTGAAAATGAGAACCATAATTAGGATGAAGTATTTAAATTCTAAATTCATTACTGACGCGCAAAACAGAAGGCAAGCTAAAAAAATTACAAAATATGTTAATAGCAAAAAGTAAACCCTGGAGTTCCTATTATTGTCAGTGTCACAAATGTTTTGTACGGCAGCAATATTTAAAATTGTAGTCATCAGAGCTTAAAATTGAATCTACCTCCTGTTACAAGATATTAAAGTTATAAATGGATTTAATAGTTACTAATGAAAAATGAAGTCATTATATTCATGTACAAGCGTTTTCAATTTTATTTGATGTATCCCATATTTATATAGTTATTTTATAAATAGAAATTTACAAAGAATATTTATAAAGTTATTTTATAAATAGAAATTTACGAAGTAACTATATTTATTTAGTGATTTTATAAATAGAAATTTACAAAGTAGCTATATTTATATAGTGATTTTATAAATAGAAATTTACAAAGTAGCTATATTTATATAGTGATTTTATAAATAGAAATTTACAAAGTAGCTATATTTATATAGTGATTTTATAAATAGAAATTTACCAAATATATTTTCAATATTTTTTCTATTTACATAACTATATAAATATATATTTTATAAATTTCTATTTATATAATAACTATATAAATATATATTTTATAAATTTCTATTTATATAATAACTATATAAATATATATTTTATAAATTTCTATTTATATAATAACTATATAAATATATATTTTATAAATTTCTATTTATATAATAACTATTTTATACATTTCTAGTTATATAATAACTATATTTTATACATTTCTAGTTATATAATAACTATATTTTATACATTTCTAGTTATATAATAACTATATTTTATAAATTTCTATTTATATAATAACTATATTTTATAAATTTCTATTTATATAATAACTATATTTTATAAATTTCAATTTATATAATAACTATATTTTATAAATTTCTATTTATATAATAACTATATTTTATAAATTTCAATTTATATAATAACTATATTTTATAAATTTCTATTTATATAATAAATATAAAATAACTACACAAATATTTTTCATAAATTTATATTTCTACAATAAATATAAAATAACTATATAAATATATTTTAAAAATTTATATTTATATAAAAATAACTATATAAATAAATATTTGTTTATACCATTTTTAAAGTTATTATATAAATTGAAATATATCAAATATATTTATGTAGTGATAATATTTAATTACATGTTGAAAATAATAATAATAAAAATTTGCAATAACGCGAGAAAGTACTCGAGACGTTTTACATGTGATTTTATAGTGCCGCTTGTAATAACCTTGGCTACCAGCTGATTTTTTCGAACACGTGACAATGAAAGACTGACAACGATCAAGACCAACGTAGCTACCCTGTAAATCGCTCGCTTGAAAATCGGACCAGTGACGTCATTGGCCCGAAAGAGAGCTACGTTTTTCTCTCCGTTTCGACTTTCTCTCCGAAATGCTGTTCCAGAGATGCGCCCCCGTTGGATTCTCTCGAGGATTTTTCGTGCTCGCAACGGCCCCCTGAACCTCCTCACGTGCTGACGTCACGAAAAGGGGGAGAACACGTCCCAGAGAACAGCGCGTCTTGGGTACTTAGAGTAATAGCATAAGTAACATAATAACAATAATAATGATAATTAACGATATTTACAACCAAACTGATTTTCATAGTTATTGCGTAATCAAGATGTTTTCTTAGCACAGAGCCCTCTAGGGCCTAAAATATGCGAGACTTCCGCTAAACCAAAATATCTGGTTTCCGATAGATAAGCGGAATATTAGGGTAAAATGATTAAAATTAAAAAGGTTTTTCTATCACGCATGATTCGCACGTCGGCATCAAAACAAAAACAAAGCCCCTCGTGACTCCAGAACATAAGGCTTAAATTTTTATCAAAAAGTAGTCATCGAAAACGGTAAATCGCGAGTCCATGTCCGAGCTTGAAGAGATTATCAGTGCCGAAAAAAGGTTCGGTTAGAAAATTAGAAGCAATAGGAAGTGCCATACTTATTGTTATAATGTTACTAATGGTACTAGCTAATTATTATTATTATTATTAATTGCGGTGGCTCTCTTGGTTATGTTACACTTTTTAAAGTTATACTAATTTGACCCCCGACTTCTGTCACTTAGGGTCTTTAAATTGGGCTTCAGGTCAGGATAATGGAGGAGCCCAACATGCAACGAAATTTTTGAATAAAATAAAGTTATTGAAATACTAGTCCTAATTGTATACGGGGGGGAGAAGAATAACCCCTCCCTACTTTTGACATGAAGTGGTCTTAGGCCCATTTCTTCGAACCAGCTCGGTCGGCGGAAGATAAGAATCGTTTTTGTTGGTCGCTGTCCTAAGTGTTCCCCCTTCCCTCACTTAATGGCCGCCAGGGAGTTCCCAACCTTTCATTTTCATCTTTTCTTCACAAATATACCGTGCCGATGGTCAAATTGCCAAATGTCCGAGTTTTTCAGGAAAACGTTTTACCTTTCGTGTTGACGAATTTATGACTTTGTTTTGAAAGTGTATGCTTAGGTGTTTGGGGGAATATTTTTACTTGTCAGGGGATTTTACTTTTTATATAATTTATTAGTGTATTTTGGTGGGTTAGTGATTGGGGTAATTGACAAGCCATGATGAATAAGTCATAAAGCCATCTTCCGAATAGCTTTTAAAATCTCTTAGTGTCAGTTGTAAATCACAAATAATTGTAGAACTGTATTGTTTCTACTCGTTATTTGGGTAGTATTAACTCCAACCATGGTCAGCGATTGGGTCACCTTCACGTGACCCAAGATTCCAGGATGAACCTTGACATCAAAATTCTGTGGAAAATGGTATCATTATTATTACTTTTCTATCAATCCGTAATCTCAAATTAATCCTCAAGCTTAGCTTAATATCAGTGTTCGTGAAATTAAAACCCTAGGTTGGGTCTTGGACCTTTGGGCCAACTGTACCAATCTATTCAAATTCCATTTCCAAAGGTGACGCATCGGCTGGCGGTACCGACCATTATATGCTGCTACTAGATTTGTAACATTTATTTTAATTTGGTGAGCGATTCGGGCGCGATAAATATCCCCTAATTCTTATAAAACGTATGGAATTTTCGAAAGTTTATTATCAATATATGTTTAACGGTAACATTAATTTTTAAAAACTTAAACTTAAATATGTATGCGTAAAATATTTATTTTTTTAAAAATAGATAAAATTCAATGAAAAACATTTTTTTTTCATTTTGCTTAGATCAAAGTGAGGTATCATTTAACTCGGACCAATTATATAACTTGCTATAATATATTGTTTTTAAAATTTAAAAGTAGGTTTCTTTATCATTAGGTTAAGAACAAAATTTATTTTTATATCAGCAAGAGAGATAATGTAGCTTTAATCTTCTTCTCAGTTAATAATAATAATAATAATAATAATAAACTAGGCTAATACATAAGGCACCACCTTAGGCCCAAGTCATCTAGCGACTTATAATGCCTTTAACTAGATCAAAGTGTAGTATCTTTTCCCATCATCAAAATAGATGACTGTTAATATTTTCTTGGATATGGGAGACGCTTGTGACGCGCTTTAAAAGAGCTAAAGTAAAGTAAAATACGGTGTCGTCTCAAATTGGGAATTCCTGGAAGTCATATTTTATCCGAAGAGTATAATGGCCAGTTGGCATTTATCGGTCTTTGGGAAGCGCAAGACCGTCGGGCTCTCGCATCCATCGGCGCCAGTAGAGCAATGAACATCGTAGAGTACCGGTAGGCGAGAGGCGAAAGCCCAGTCCGTTGTTGTAGGCGAAAAGGAAAAGCGGAAAATCGAAGCTCTCGGCTCCTCGAAGCTCTCGGCTCCTCGAAGCGGCTGCCGCCGGACAAAAAGGGTGAGTGACCATTTTAGTTTTATCTGTTCTCCTTTTTATTTCACTTCTTATCAACGGTATACGTGTATTGCGCATTTTGTTTCTTAAATACAAATTATATTAAAAGACCAAAATCCCCTGAGAGACATTAAGGACAGAATTATATACCGGAAACTTGAAAGAAGATCTGGTCGTTAGACGTAGGAATTTCTCGTTTTGCGAGACGAAAAACCGATCGATAACGTATTAACGGTAATGAAGCTCGGCTCTGACAGCCTATTTAGGATTGTACGGTGCTTTGTTTTCTCAAAAAACTGACACACGGCTATCTAGGACGGATTCGAATATCTGTGCCGTCTAGCGGTTAAAGTGCAGAAATGATATGCTATTTTTGGTTGGACGAAGTTATAATCCGAAAACTATTCACTGTTATCTTGACGATGAGATCGGTTTTAATGCTTCTATTTAAAATTAATATTTTAAATAGAACAGAATAGAACTGAAATTTTTGTGGTGCAAAATAACGTTAATAATACTTTAAAAGGTTTTAAACAAAAATTAATTATTAATTAATTTTATATTTCATTCGAAATTTACAATACATAAGTGTTATTAAAATAATGAATATTTTTAATAAAGGGAACGATTTTATCTAGTGTTATTTTTTAATTTTGCAATAAATTTATGAATATAAAATGTTACCATATTATCAACTAAATTAGCTGCGTTTACTTTAAATACAGCAGTTGTGTAAAAATAGATGGCATGTTAACTCTAATTCAATGTTAAAGAAGTTTCGTTAAAGTTTTATTCACTATTTGGAATGTTAGACAAACAAAGTTTTTTAAGTTTTACAAATTATGACATGAGCCCTATTTAGCATATTTCCATAAAAACGATTTACGTGTTAAATATTTTATACTGCAAAAAACGTTCGTTTTTCTCATACAGTGGATTTGAGCCCTTAAATTCTTGATTAATGCGTTTTAAGGGGATTGTGGAGTTTGTTTTCCTAATGTTTAGTTATCTTGCCAGTTATGCGCTAATTTTCTAGCGCATTAAAAGATGTCAATGGCTCTCATGAGATTTTAAAACTCCCGCTTAAATTTGAGAAAATCCTTATATTTCATATCTTGTGAAAGCAGAGCTGATAGTCAATTTATAGCACTATTTAAAGGGGAATTGACACCAAAACCAAAATTTACGAGGTTATTTTACAGAATTATAGAAAATACATCAATGATTATGTCCCAGAAATTTTATAGTTATTGGAAAATAATTTAAAAAGTTACGCCACTTTTTACAAAACCTACATCAAACGGCTCCAAAAATTTCAGAAATCGCGGTTGAATCTACGTGAAGCGGCCAAAATGTGCGAACGAGCGGCAGCGTCAGCTGATTCATTTTTTATGCTAATTCATTTTAAAAACACGATAAACTACAAATATAACTCGGGTAAAAATTAAAGGAGAATGTCGTAGCAGACGACAGTTCCGATCGATTATTTTATGTCTTAAATGTTTAATTTAATTGTTTTTAAACATTTTTGGTCGCTTTATGGGAAAACTAATATTTAAATTATTCTATTGACGTTTTTAGTTTGCTATGAATTGTGCTACAGAAACCATTTAAGTTCAGTTATATTAATTTAAAAATTAGATTTTCGAAATAGTGTGAAACAATGTTAACCAATAACATTAGTTTTCTCTAAGTATATATTACTAACCTTTATATAAGGATTAGAAATATTAAAAGTCAGGGTTACCTACGACTATTAAAATGATAGGCGTTTAGCCTTAGTAAACATCCTCATAACGTTGCTGATCTTTGACATTTACTTCAGAGCGCTCAATTTATCTATAGGAAAGAAATATTAGGGTGATTTCGAGTATAGACTTTGTTTGGCTCTAAAACATGGGCACCGCCATTGCGGTGATTGTAAGTGGAGATTTTAATAGATTCCTCCCATATTCCCAACAATGAGGTAGAATAAATAGAGATCGAAACAAATTTGGGATTCGCGGGACACGTTTTATTAGAGTAGGAGAAGAAGGCTTAAGTTTCAACTTTATCCAATCGTGTTGGCGCCATCTGTTTCTATAAGCAGACAATTTTGCAAAATATATTAGCGTTTATTTTTCCAATAACACGATAGATGGCGCCAAAACTATTTGATTAAGTTCGTTTCCTAGGCCTAACTCTCCGACTCAACAAATACTGTCCCGCGAAACCGTAGGTCGTGGAAGGCGGATTCTGATCTCTATTTATTATACTTCATTGATTCCTACAATCATCCTGCAGTTGCTTCTGTTAGAATGATTTCTCCCTTTTGAGTAAGAAGGGACGAAGGTTTATCAAGATTTTAGCTATAAAGATATGAGTGCGAAACCCTACTTATTATCTGTTCTAAAATAAACTGACGTTTGAAGTGAAATAACGATATCTCAATGTTGTTTTAATATTCCATTTATAATTTTTTATATTTTGAAAAATTGCCTAATAACCTACTGGCTGAATTAGATTATACCAAACTATATAGTTATTTATTACTTTACTACTGGTATTGAGAAGGAAACTGGGAAATTGTGCAGTAAAATTGATACTGTCTACTTTAAAAAAAAAATTATATCATTGTAGCAGATCATGAATTTGACAAAGTTTATAACGATAAAGTAAATTATAATTTATTTAGTTTTCCACATAATCAGTGAATATATTTCATAAATAAAATGCTAGTTTATTTGATTATTATACTTTTTATTAATCGATATCTTCGCGGTTTAGTAAAAGTTCAAGTACGAGTGTTTTTTTTTTGCCCATATTAATCAGCACCCGCATCAGAAATTAATTAAAAGAAATATCGCTACGGAAAGTCTATTGCTTTTTTCCCTCTAATCGAATGTTAGAGTGATTCACCAGTCAGTGAGAGCGGCATAAACACGCGATAGCCTCGAATAGTGATTTGGCCGTATCGAACTACGCCGCGAAACTTTGGTGAGGTGTAAGTTTCAATCTCGACGGAAATGTGTTAGTCGTAAAAACGTTTCATCGGCCATTTTCGTTTCCGAATAAACACTAGCCTCGACCCAGTGAGTATTTTATGCTTAAGGAGAGTATATATTATAAGAAGTAATATAATTTAGCTCGAATAAGAAATGTTTCCCCGTCAGATCTAAAAATGAAACGTGTAAATTCGCAAACGCGACGCATATTTCCTTATTGAAATTTTATACTTAATATTTTAGTTTTTAGGTGTTTTTGGCAATATTATTAAGGTAAAGGAAATATTTTTATACCAAAAGATGAAAGCAGAAGTTATTGATAATTATATCATTACAGAAGTAGCCACCAATTCCAGGGAGCCCTTATGGCTATCTATAAATTCCAAATCTCAAAGGAATTCTAAAATCGTGTTAACGTTTTTTCAAACCAAAATATGAGCGTCTTCATTTTGAAAAAATACTGTAACCGGCCACACTGCTCTCATGGATTCTTATAAATTGGCAAAATAAATGATTTAGTTTGGATGAAAGCTATTCATAATAGGATTTTCAAATTCACCAACAAGATGCTATAGATTTATACATACAGCAAAGTTAACCTACGTTAATAGAACGGTTTTCAAAATATTAGAAATGTTTAAAGAATATTTTCACTGCATACAATAACTTGGCTTCGCAAAGCTAACCGATAAATCTGTTGTATGATTGGCAGATCATTTATTTCACACAGAAAATGTATTGCAACCCTGTTAATAAGTCGCTGGAATCAGGGCTGTAATACATTTTCGATGCGAAATAAATAATTGAGAACGAAAATAGCATGGTAACCTTGTTAAAATAGCGTCTGCTTCACTATGTTCCAAACAAAAGCTTCCTTCAAACTGCCGTTTGAATAACGCCCAATACACCATTTTAGTTTTGCCATGGAATCGCATGTGATTAATCAAGTCATTGCAAGTCCAGGTATGGATAAATTTGAGGAAAAACACAAAGAGATAAAGACCAACTATGGTGATTGGAAATTCAACTTCAATTAACGTTTCATATAAATCACGTGTTCCAATGCCAAACGGCAGCGTGGCCCAAGGTTAGTAAATTTTAGGCTATAAAAGGTTGCCTCGATACGCTGTGGTTGCTAAGGGCTAAGGTTGGTAACTTCGTTGCTAACGAACATCGTGATGTCACTGAGATGAGATCCTATTGAAAATCAATGGGATCTCAACTGGGTGACGTCAGCAACAGACGAATTTTGGAGGCAATCCAAAAATTCTTTCAAACCGTTTCTCGATCGAGACCCCGTTGAGCGTGGCCCGTGTGGAGCCATAAGCTCATTTTAAAGTAGTCTTAGCCTCATAGGTCTTTCGAAACCAATTGATTATTACGGGTGCCACTTAGGAATTTGCTGGGCCCCCCAACTGAAAAATCCTGACTACGGACCTGCACAACTGCATAAATTAATTTCGAAATTTGGGCACTCCTGATCTAAGACCTAAATGTTAAATATTTACCTTCCCAGACAGCAGTTTTGGGAGACTCATATTTAACGCTGGAATACGCGACACAAAATTCGTCATAGGTATTGTCCTGCTTAGCGATATTAATTGTTAAAATTACTCTACTTCAGGATGTTTTATTTATATAGAAACTTTTGTTTACGGTAACCTCGCTGTTATAAAGAATTTAAGTCGCACTTCATTTTATTTCGAAGCGTAATTTGAAAAATCAACGAGTGGACTCAAGCCAATATCATTATTTCAGTATTGGAAGATAAATATTTTTCTAAGAGACATATAATGTCATTCGGATATTATTGACGAATACGATTTTTTTTTAAATATTTTCCCCGGTTTTATCAAAGATAATAAAAAACTCTATACTCAACATTCGAATACTTATAGCTTTCTGATTGACGGTTTTGTAAAGAAGCGTCTACCCAGTTCCGGCACGTGACCTCCAAAACATCGGTCTCCACGGTAGCTGTATTGTCTAATCATGGCCAGCTTTTATGATCAAATTAGATTTAAATTTTGATATACCTCTGAGCGTAATGTTACATAAGTGTGGCACTTCCTATTCTTCACATGAAAAAGTTTTACTGAGAGCTATTCACAAGGCAGACTTCATTATGGGCTTCGTCAGTGTTTTGCGTCTAATTGCCAACGCGTCACACGTAGCCTTCTTGTGACGACGTCACTCCGTTACTAGTTCTTAGTAAAATATTAACCAAAGTGATAAACTTATGGAACAATATTATAGACTTATGCTCTTAGGCACAAGATGTTTAATCAGCTGAGATCATATTTCATTTTATGTTAATTGAGGCACACACTATTTTTTTACTTGAAAAGGACATAAGTAAATTTTTTTATGACCATAATAATGAAAACCTTCAAAAGAAAAATGTTGCTGTTTAGAAAAAAAATGGTGAGATAAAAAAGGCACTTATGTAGAGTCAAAATGCTCTTATTATTCGACTAATTAGGTCTTAAACGTACCCCTTTACTTAAATAATTGAGAGATTAAGTAGTCGACTTTAAGCCGGAAACGCGTAGAGCTCCGTCGTGTTTTGATAAATTGGTAACGCTGACGTTGCTGTAGAAATTTCATCCTCTCAAATGGAAATATTTTCAACCTTACAAAAGGAAGTTCTATGAATTTATTCGTCGTACTGAGCCAGAGACGGGTTTGCTAAAGCGTCCAAACTAACGATGTAAGTACTAACCTTGAATTATTCATTGCGCTTAAGTCTTTGATCCATGAGAAATAGTATATGATATTACTTCATCTTCCAAAACTGATAATATTTTTATTTATTTGTGGAATGCGCCATCGCAAGCTTACAGCTATTGTTAAAAATTTGTTTTGGAAGAAAAAAAATCGTTTTTAGGATATGAATGGCTCTAGTGAATTCTTTAATCAATTTAATCGGATAATATTGTTTCATTTATCTAAACTTTCATTCAAAGTGAAATATATATATAAATATATATATATATATATATTTAACATAATTCACGAAATAAAATTGAAACCAAATTAAGTGTGCTTTTTCAGTTCGGTCAAAAAATCGCCCCTGTTCGAAGGTACATGTTTTATTTTTACTTAAAGGGGAACGGCCAAGCTTTTCCAAATATGGCCTTATTTCCGTATCAAAAGATTAACAAGACGTTCAATATACTAACACGTACCTTTTTTGTCTTGATAAAATAGCTTTTGGCCCAAAAAGTTGAAACTAAAACTAACGCCAGGTGTTTGGATTTGAATTTGCGCCGCCATCTTAGGGGCTGCCGCCAGCGCCTCTAACCCCGTATGAGCGATTTGCGAACTATCCTAACTTTTAAAATCGCGCAATTTAGGCTTTAAGGCGGATGCACACATAAAGATCGCGAGCGAAATTTTCGTGCGCGAGCTAGCTTTATTAGTACTTCGCGCACGAGCTTCTGTCTCGCGCTGCGAATATAGAAATATTCCTATTTCCGCGCGCGTCGCTTCGCTTCGCGAGTTATGTCTGCAGCTGGCTTAAGTCTCTTATAACTGGAAAGCGCCGCGCTTGCAAAACAAATTTTTCGCGTCTTCAGCAGCGCGCGCTTTAACGTTGTTTTTCTGTCTCACCGACTCCTCACCAGGTGTCGCGGTGGACGCGCTTTTCGATTTCCCGAAATTTCTTTATTTTATTAAAAATTAACCACTCAATATTTTTGTATGCGGTTTTCACCATAAATTTTAGTTTTTAATGGGCTATAGGGCTATCTAACTGGTTAAAGCTTGACCGTTCCCCTTTATGATAGACTCTTATCTTGTTATATTATTATTTTATACTCTTGATTAAACGTATTTATGTAAAATTATGTGTATTAAACGGTCAGTGAGGTCCAATTTGAAATTAATTTTATTGAAGTTCTCTTACTTAATTTGTACCTTTTTTAATATCAAAATACGTTAATTGAGGCGTAATTAGATCAGTTTCGTGA
Organism: Leiobunum rupestre; assembly: GCF_980474605.1. Classification (NCBI taxonomy): domain Eukaryota; kingdom Metazoa; phylum Arthropoda; class Arachnida; order Opiliones; family Sclerosomatidae; genus Leiobunum; species Leiobunum rupestre. Next base: position 53,551,223 of record NC_143388.1, on the reverse strand, counting down.
CGATCGGTATAAATTTAACGATAACTCCAGTGAGAAAATAAGTTAGGGTTCTTAAATGCATTTTCTAGTACATTGGTTTCTGATTTCTGAGACGGTGGGCACAAGCCAATGAATTGAATCTACGCCTAACGTCTCATATTTACGTTATTATTGGCTCCCTATTAATTAGGATGTATTCGCAGCACGGTAGCAGTAAGCAAAGGTATCATTTCTTTTGATACTGAAAACGTCGTTATTAAAAATTTCCTTCTGATAACTATTCATCCATTTTCACTTTCTCTCTCTCTCTCTCCCCCTCTTTCTACACTGGTCTCTTGCAACTTCCGACGATTGCGGGGACCACGTATTGAAGAGCGTTGAAAGATTACGACCCGGAATTGCACGGGCCGACAGCAGTCCAATGTATACAAACGGGGAAACGTAAGATGTCCATATCTGTCGACTAACGGCCTTCACTCGGGCATCAATTGATGCTTCGAAACTCGACAGGGACCTCCGTTCCTCCGCAGCACGGTTCGAATTGGAAACGGTGCCTGCTTAGAGCTTTTTAACTATTTTAAATAATTATTAATGATAAATTATACTTTATTATTTCGAAAATAATATCATTAAATATTTTTGATACATCGATTTCGGTGTTGTTACCAAATAACTCGGAGTTACTATACAGTGTGATTCTGGAGTTATTTAAGTTTAAATTTAAACCAGTCTGTTAGTGGAGAAACTAAAGCCTCTGGGGCCCACCCGCTTTAATCGTTTTTATACCCCAATTTGAGGACGTTTTTTCCAGGAATATTTTGCAGGCCGTAGGCCCTAGACTTCGTTTTTTTATAGCATTTGAATAAAATTTTTACAATTGAGTCAAGTCTAGAATTAAATTTTTTAAAGCTGATACTTGTTACGTAAGTCGAATTTTAGAAAAAGATGCCACCAGAGGTCTCTTTCGAGCCTCAATCATCAATTCCGCTTTCACCGAACGCGTGCGGGCGTTATGGACGTTTTCATTTTTACAATTTAAACCATCGCTGATGAAATTCGTCTGGCCGCCAACTCACGAGCGCAGCGGCTCCTTTGTGATGACGGAATATTATTTAAGACCGCCGGTTTAATTATTCATTCCGTTAACAGAAACTTCGCGTCGTTATCGGCTTGATTCGGACACTCTTGATTATCGTGACCGAGAGAAGCCTTCGCGTGGGGCTAAAAGTCGAAGTTAAAGAACGACGGTTATCGTCGAGAGGCATTTCCGAGGCGCCGAGCAACGTCACCCCGATGATTTGAATATAGTCGGATTAAAAACAGCACGTCTTTGAATATGTATTCCGAGGAAGTGATGCGGCTTTCTTATATGTACCAGGAAAAGCGTGATTATACATCTTTTGCCAGGTTTCTCAGAGGTTAATATAAACAATAACTTAAAAGCTTTTTCTCGTTCGTCGTGCGATCCTTCTCCGAAAAGGATCATATTTGCATTCGGCGCTTCGTTATTGTTTCCGGCTTACGGCGAAATTGAGTGGATCGTATTTTTTGATTGAGTGTGTGTTGTGGTTCAGCGGAAGGTTCGGTTTATTATTTCGCAAAGTATCAATTATTGTGGACTCTCTTTTTTTGAGGGTTTAGTAACTTCTTGGCTCAGAATTCGTGAAAGTTTGAAGGAAATATTTAACAATGAATAAGGTAAGTAGGTCTGTACTACGACGAATTTTGGTGACGTTTTACGATTTAGAATCAAATTTTTGAAGAAAGATTTTACTAAAAATGTAACTTAATTAAATGATTAATTTAGAAGAACTATTTATTAAAATCGCTATTTTAATCAAATGAATTTTTCAAATAAATTGTTGTGTGAAATCATATGATTTTTAAAAGTCATTGAATTTCATCACGAATTAATTTTAATGTTTGTTTAAAGAAAATCAACGTCGGTTTTATGAAGTCATTGGGTTTATCTATACTTAATTAAAATTATTGCTTTAAAGTTTTAGCTTTAAATCTTGACTTCTATAAAATGATAATTGAAAAGAAATATTTAACCCTTGCTTAAATTCAATGAATGTTTTAATTAAGAATTGATTTACAAAGGGATTTAAAACTGATCATAATTTTTATATACTTTATTTCTATCGCCTTTTTATACCCCAATGTAATAATGCAAATATACAAAATAATTAAGCTTGGATTCCAAATTCCAATATAGAGAACATTAAAATAAATCTTATTTAAATTTTAATATGCTTCTAACTGCCGAAAGAAAATTGTTTATCAACGTATTTCAGAAAGGCATGAAGTATGTAATATTCAATAAATCATTATTTAAATCAATTAAAAATTAAAAAGCTTTGATGGTATCAAATACACAACATGTTTTAATTTTTAATTTTATGTAAAGAAATAACCAATACCAAACGTACTTTAAAACAAAATTGTTCTTACTTGATAGCATACTAAGTAACGCTTACAGAAATGCATCACTTTATGTTTCATTTATTTGGCAGTGGATTAGCTTCACCAAAAAAAAGGTCACGCATACCATTAAAAATCTAAAATCTAGGTGACTTAAAATGTTTTATATCTTATATATAAATTCAACCACTTTCTATAGATACTATCTGAGGGCATATGAACTTAAATGTATTAAAGCTGTATTTCTAAATAAATTACACAATATATAAATATCCTTCAGGGAACTCGGGGAATACCCACTGCTAGAAATTTTAATTACAATAAAATTTTATTTTTATATTCAACTAATCAGAGGATTAAATAAATATTTTACGAGAACTATCCATTTCACTATTATACTCATGTTACTCGCTGCACCCAGGTTCATACTGACTTTGGGTAGTAAAACCTTGTGTTATTAACCTGTTAACCCTTAATCAGTTAAGTCACTGACCTGATACTAGGCAATTAGCATTTTCGTAAAAACCAACTTCACCTTTCAAATTCTAAATTTATATCTCTCGTATCAAATTAGTGTTTTCCATAACATAGTTTATAAGATAAGATAGCATATTATATTGTGTAAAGACAAAAGACTGCCACTGAATATAAACTAGCCTATTGAAATAATAACGATATTCATTTATTATCAATAGTGCTTCAATTTACACAGTAGTTGAATACGTTTCACTAATGAAGGAACTAACAGTGTGTATTATTTAGCGTCATTCAATTTACTTCCCTGTTTCGACTGTGAGCGTAATCCATTGGATCAGGCAGCGGCGTAGATAAGGGAAGGTTTTCCACCTCCAAACTCCCCAAACCATAGCCTTGAGACTTATTTTGAAAAGCAAAAGACAAAAGGCGGAACACTAAACTAATTTGGTCGTTTGTAAAGGGTTATTCCTCTGTTTAAAAGTTGTGTTTGTAGCTTCTATTGTATGACAGGTGAAAGTTATCAACTCAGAGGGCTCCTGGTCACTCTTTAGCCGGGTGGGTAAATTATCCTTGTAGCCCCACTTTTGTGACTAAATGGGGGATAAAGGCTAGAGATCGGCGGAGCAGATAAATAAACTGGCAAATTTCGATTAATCATAAAAATTGCGGTTAACCGTTTATCCATGGATAGAAACGATTTAATATGGGAAAAAGCCAAAAATAACAGATTATTTTTTGGATAATTTTTGTTTATGGATATTATCCAAATAAACGGTTAATTTTTATCCAAACGCCGACCTCTAATAAAGGCACAGTACTTAACTACATAATGGTTGTTCAAATTTCACTAAAACATATACCCAACCCTATAGAATCATCCCTTAGTGCAGAGTTACAGGTCCCAAAGCTAAATTTAGTCAAGTACCCGTGGCAATTGGTCCCCCTGTACACGTGATCAGATTAGCTCTTAACCAACGGATTATTTTACAGAAACGGTTTGTGTTGGCTTTTTTACAATATGAGCTATTTTCAAGGAACAAATCGATGTAATCTATCTACAATTCTTGGAATTTCAAAAGAGACTAAAGTACCCACCTCTAACCGATATTACAACAAATATCGCAATGGACTTGAACGTGTCAACGTAATCGTGACATATCTCCGATAAAATATGTCGGATGTTAAATGCAATAATGGAATAATACCAGAAGTAGATATTATATCTGTTACTATAGAAGTATCGTTCTTCGATGTAAAAATGAATCGCGTACTTTGGCAGGCTCGAGACAGTTTGCTATGGCAGCCTTTTTTTAGTCAACCCGCGTATTTGGGCATCGCAAACTGACGACCACAAATATGAAAACCATTATTTCTACTCTGTAGAAATATTTAATTATATCAACACCAATTTGTTATTGATTGTTTTGAAGAAAGTATCTTTATATATTTTTAGAAAGATATGGTAATTCTCACTCTGCACTGTTTTTTCCTGAAACTCATTTTCTTAAATCTGTGAGAGCTTGCCGAGGAAAATTTTCACGGAAATAACACTAACTATAACTTAGTTGAATCTATACCCTTAAAAAAAGTGTTTAATGGTATATTAAAGGTCTAAAATATATTACCAAAACACTCTTTAGGATTAATACATACACTCTTAAGGGTTTTTTTTTATTCAAGGAAGAAAGGGCTGATTGAGTCTGAGAAGACCGCGAGCCCGGCGAAACACCATCTGATTAATCAGGGTGAGATATGTGTAACGGCCACGCCAACGGGGGGATACGTGGGGACAGGGGTGGGGACACCCGTGGCGGAAGTATTCCGACCACCCGTTGGGTAATTGGTAGTCGTCCTCACACGACCATCCACAAACTCTGCCTCCCGGACGCCGGACGCCTGGGATTACAGGAGTGAGCCACTACTCCCGGCCACTCTTAAGGGTTTTTTCTTGTCCCAAATTTAAACCTTGAAAAGTGTATAAACGGTGTTATATTACACCGTTAATAGAGTGATTTAACACCCGGTAGTATGTAGCTCCCTTAAGGCCGTAGAATTATAAAGAAAGTAGTGTAACGCCCTAAAGGGAGTCGTTCGTACCCTAAAGGAAGGAGTTTGATACCACAACGGAGGACAAAAGCACCCCAAACAGTGTATATAAACACCCAAAAATTAAAAATGCTGTTTAAGTTTCAGAATAACATCCTTTATAAACCTGTTAAGGTGTTATATATGAGACAACAAACCCTTAAAGGTTTGAAAATATTTTAAGAGCGTACTGAGCACCTGATTTAAAGGCATTAAAAGTAGCTTGATGTGCAGGCGTTTCTGGTTAGGAAACGGGTTTAAAAAAAACCAAAATAGCAAAAGCTAAGAGTGTTTAATTTATTTATCCATAAAGCAAAAACTAAATTTTTATAACATAAGTGATTTGTTAGTGGCTTAGCCAAACATTACTACATTTAACCCAAAATCTTTACCGAAAATGCACCGACTTATACGAAATCTCATATTTCTCACCGACGACATTTTTAGAAACTCCTGAACATTGATAAGTCTTCAGTATAAAACGACACAGTTAAAGCCAAAATGGTTTTGATTTGCATGTAAGCCTCGTTCGTTTCGCTCATCGTCCAAAGATTTGCATATTTAACAGATTAAGAAACTCACTCTAAAATATAATTGTTTAGTAATTAAAAGCAGATGCTACATAACTTTGAAATAAAAATATAATTTAATTTTAAATGAATTAAGTTTATTGTTATTTAAGCAAGTAAACAAATATATTATCTCATTTTTTGGGATTTTCTATAAAGAAACCACTTTGAAAAAGGAAAATAATCCGTATATGGAGATGCAGACTACTCTCTCATACCATATACTTCTGTTAATACTTATTCTCAGAAAAATTTTTAACTATTTTTCGAGAATTCTGTCGAAAATAGTTCGAGTATCAATCCAATTCATCATACAACGTTATCTTGTGACTTTTCTCGAATGAAAGTCGCAGCAAAGGTAGAGCTTTACTCTAGAGTTGATACAGCTGAGAGAGCGATGTTAGTGAGTTGAGTGAGATAAGATAAGGAAATAATTGCAAAGGATTAATAACAGGACACGTAAATCTCCCATTATCTTTCCTCTTCGTCGCCCCTTTCACGCTTGACATTTCGTCATCAAAATTCCAAACGAAAGCTCCCTCGGGTTCCTCGGTTTCCAAAACGATTTCTTTTATTTGCTTTGTAAGTTTCCCTCGCAATCTTGTTGACTTTAAATCAAACATAAAAATTCCGTTATTGGCAAAACAAAATCAGTTTTCATTGTCATTTCAGATACGGACTATTGCGATTCTTTTTGAAGGTGGACAAAATGTTTAAAAAGTCGTCCGGGTCCAAGCAAGTGGTCAAGACCGAAAAGAAAACGTCCACCAGAGAAAATGGAGCGGTAGGATTGATTCTTTTTTTCAAGGATTAGATTTTAACTCACTTTAAAATATATTCTGAAGATAATGATTTTATATAAACCAAGCTGATTAACCAAATTTATCATTGTTTTCCAAATAAATTTTAAGGGCCACCGATCTTTTAAGCTCGTATATAAAAGTGAAGTATTACCATAAGTTTATAATATCGAAAATAAGTGTGGCACTTCCTATTCTACACATGCAAACGTTTTACTGAGAGCTATTCAGAAGACAGACTTCATTATGGGTTTCGTCAGTGTTTTGCGTCGGCTTGCTTACGCGTCACACGTAGCCTTTGACAGCGCCTCACTAGAAGGACATTTTCTTCATGTGATGACGTCACTCCGTTACTAGCTTTCAGTAAAATATTCCTCAAAGTGACAAACTTATGGAACATTAATATAGACTTATGATATTACATTTTAATATTACCATTTTGCAAAACGTCGTTTTGTTTCAAATAAATATTTATAGAAACCTAAATTAAAAGGGAATGTTTCTATTTGTATGAAAGTGCTTTCTTTAGACTCTCATTAGTTTTTGAGCTAACGATTTAAGATAAATACATTTTAACGGTTCTTTAAAAAAATAATGTTCCGGGGTAAAGTGGTGCACTTGCGCCACAACAATAGGAGCTGCGGCTTTGGTAAGAACTCTTCTACGTTAACCTACCTCTCAGTGGTTAGAGGGCTTTCCCACGAGTTCTTCGGTTTCTAATAGTAAGTGTACGGAGCTGTTAGATCACGTGGCATTCAGTGCTTTCCACCAATTTAAACTTGTGATAAAGGGAATAAACCTCGCTAGATGACTTGTGCCCTGAGTGGTGCCTTAGGTATTAGCCTAGCTGATTATAATGATCAAACTCTTTCTGAGAAGAATGTAATCTAAACTCAGGCGGGTCTTTGTTTATGAGTCAAATGAAAAAATAATATTGTGTCATTACAGAAAACTATTTCAGAAAAGTATTACTAAATGTTTTATTGATAGGGTTTTTGTAAATCGGAAAACGTAAAAATTGAGAGAATGGCACTTTCAAATGTCTATAATGATTCATTTTATAAGCAAACCTCGGCAGATATTTGAATTTCAGCATCCTAGTAAAAGCTGATTATTATTAATATTATAAATAAATATCAAAACCACATTTTAGCATTGATTTCCAATCCACGAAAAGGCGCTTAGTTTAAGGTCCAATCAATTTCGAAGTTGATCTTTTACTTTAAAGTAAAATTAAGTGCTACCCGACTATATACCTAAAAAAGGGAAAATCTAATTCAAAATCTGAATTAGCACTCCTTTCTATCTAATGTTAATAATTTACATAATTTAAAACCAAAAATTTTCTATTTCTTTAAATAAGCCCGCCGCACTTTGAGGAATTTTATAAAAGAGTTGAATAAACCAACTTAAAACGTTTGGTTACATTATCCTAGTTCATTAGTTAATATGTATTAATTTGTTTTTAGTTGTGAATTTTATTATGCCAAAATTTGGCGCTAACGAGCGTGGACATGTTGAGGCTGTGAAATAATTAAGTTAATGAAAATAATGCAAAATATTTATTAAGAATGTTCATTTGAAACTAATTTACTTCCTGCACAAATATTACCTGAATTTATAAAACATTTGATATTCCCATTAAAAAGAGCAAAACATTTTTTCCTGCAGCAAAGAGTGACCATTACAGAAACCATTGAGACTTTCTCGGATGGCAGTGTCCAGAAATCAACCGAAACTTTGACAGAGACAATGTCAAGCACTCAGAGAATCAACCAAAACTGCTCCAACTATAGCGAACGTACCGTTAGCAGCTGCAGCGGCAAAGCCTTACCGAGTAAAGCTTTCGCTCCGTCGATTCAAGCCAGCAATGGCGCGCCTGCCAAACCTGCCAAAGCGGAAGATTTTCAGAAAGAAGCCCTTCAATGCCACAATCAATTCCGCCAGAAACATGGCGTTCCTCCACTCAAGTTAAATTCCAAGGTATAAACATTAATCGTACTTTAAATATTTGATTTATATTGATCAAAAACATCTTTGACTTCCATTGCAAAATTAAAACCCCAGGGAGTCTTCAAGTTACAAAAAAAATTACCTAGGCCCAAAGATTGAACGCCACATGTAGTAATAGCCATTGAAGCTTAGACCAAGAAACACAGGGACGTCACACGGTAGGTATTTGCCGCCCGAAGCCTCGTTGCGGCTGCCTATTTCCTATTTATCTCGCGCTGTGTCGCTAGTAGCGAAGGTGAGTCAATTATTATTGGCTACTTGAGTCACGTGCACAGCCCTACAAAATGTCAACAGCATGGCTTCAAAAAACTAAATTTCTGGTATGTTTTTTAATATTTGTGTCCCTAAAATATTAAAAAAATATAAAATAATTTAAAAATATGTAACTCTTAGCTGATTATTTTTTTTCAAGTTCTTTAAAAAACGTTATTTTTATCTCTCATGGATGGCGCCTAATGACTATCTGTATCACCTAACCTCCCTCTCCCTACCGCAGCCGCAACAAAGCCCCGCCGAAAAATAAAGCGTTGGGTATGCTATGAGCGAGACGTCCCTGTGTTTCTCGGTCTAAGATTGAAGTATTATATTTAAGTGCTCCTCTTTCTGCGTACCTAGCTTCCGAACAACTGGAACTCCTTGGGAACCATTTGAAATGTAAAACGAATCATTCTAAATATACCTTTCTGCTAATCCACCGGCTTACTTTATCGGCATGATAAGCATTGACCTTTACCAACTTGTATAACTTGTGAACTGTAGATTTTATATTTAATTTAATTTTACATGGCATTTATCAGTGGTGTACCGCGAGTGTGTGACGTTTCTTATATTATACATTCAGGGACATTTCTTATGCCACCATTGAAAGCTCTATTCTATCCCCGGTCATTATTTTATGATGTGACCATTTAAAGTTATTTTATATTTACGGACATTTCTTGTGACCATTGAACGCTTTTTTTTTTTAAACGTACATCAACTTACTAACATTTCTAAAATGGCGATGAATAGATTGATAAAGCAATAAAAATAATAAATAGTAGATGATCACGGAAACTTCTTAAAAATTCAATAAAAATATAAAATATCAGACTGATAACATGAAATATCTTTGATATTTTACAAAATGTTTTTCACGTGAGAAATATATCCAAGGATATTTGTATTATACAATGTCATTTGTTGTATTTCGAACAGTTAATGTCAGAATAACCATATACATATTTTCGATTAAAAGGTCTTTTATTTGGTATCTCCCCATTGCGCCGAATCCCATTCGACCGAATTCCCATTAGACTGAATTCCGCCAATGTTTTGATGAAACTAGGCCAAAGGCGGGTTTTGAATTTTTCTAATAGACCGACAATTGAGCAAAAAAGTTTTTCTTTCTACTCCTTTAGGTTAGGTTAGGTTAGGTTAGGTTAGGTAAGGTAACACTGCATACTGTTCTGACAGATGCTGAAACGGATAAAACCGAATCCTAAACCAGGAGAAGTGCGGGTTTTTCGGTCGAATGGGATTCGGCGCAATGGAACAGTTTCTTTTATTTTAGGGGAATAATGGCAGTGTACGATATAATGTGAAACGTTTCCATATTAATTTTATTTGATCTAAACAGTTGTGTGTCTTCGCGCAAGAATGGGCGAATCATATGGCCAGTACCAGATCATTTAAACACCGAAGCGACCTCAAATACGGAGAGAATATTTACTCTAAAATGACGTCAGACCCTAGCTTCGTCTTAAGCGGCAGCGAACCCGTCGAAAGTTGGTACTCGGAGATCAAAGACTACAGATTCGGATCCAGTGGCTGGTCCAGTGGAACTGGTAAGCGATTAGGAAACGCATCATTTTGTTCCACTCTTTGATAACGCATTTACAATCAACTATTTTCCCAAGTATTGACAATTTTTCACCTGAGATACTTTTGTAAATAACAAGACGTACGACGCGACGGTAAGAATACACACAATCCTTCTAATGTGTTAAGTTTGTTTGAGCTATTCACAGCAACTTGCAACGCCGGTATCACAACCAAAATATATCCACGGTCACACATATATACATATTAACGCTTATTTGAAAGCATCAAAGATTCCTTCGATCAGTGTCACTCTTATTTGTTACTTCTGATCATACTTATTTGTTACTACTAGTCAGCCGTTGAGTGTCCCACTTATTTCTTCTGTTTATACGACCAAGACTAGTTTGATCAGATTCATGTTGGAAATTGCGGGGGTCCGTATACAGTGATTTCAGTATCACGTGACACGACGTCACCCCTGCTTTTTCCCACAGAGAAAAAATCCCGCACAAAATGGCGACCATAACCAAAGCTACGAACTGAAACTACTCTATACGCTGCCCAAAAAAACCTTACTTAGAATTAAAATTAAGGAACGTATTTGCAACTCTACGTTATATGTAAACCACAGCTATTCAAAAATATAACTTTTATGAAAATCGCACTTAGATTTTTAGATATGCCCGACACGGTGGCATCGGCGGCATCGGCAACGGCTACACTGTACGTGAAACTAATACACACAAATCCTTCGGATTGTGTGTAAAAACTATATTGCGGTTTGTTTTACAGAATTGGTACTAGAATTATACCTCCTTCACGTTAGGTTCACGCAGATTATAAAATCTCTATAAGAAACTAACTGCCTTTCCTTGATTCATAGATTAAATTTTGATTGACTCGAATCTAGTAAAATCAATTTATGAATTTTACCAAAAGTATAGAAAATATATCTTACTAGAGAAATCCCCCAATTAATTTAATTTCAAAATAAATTGTTTTAAATGAAAAGCGTTATTTTTATACGAAGCTAAATACTTTAAACGTGCCTCTCTTCATATGAATGTTTTATTCGCGTTTTAAATAAGTATGAGTTACATAAAAAGTATATCAATAGATGCTTGGAATTTGTTTAACTATATAGAGAGATAGTGCTTCAGTTATAGCGTCAGTGCAAAATCACCAAATACAATAAAAATGTCCAACTCTTCTAGTAATTATCGCTCACTGTGCAAATAAAATATTAGATACCAATGTACTATATAATATTTTAATAAGCACTTAAAACTAATTGGAATTCTTTTAACCTTCACAGGGCATTTCACGCAAGTGGTCTGGAAGGGCTCTAGTGAACTGGGTATTGCGTACGCGAAGGCTCCTGGAGGATGGTACTACGTGGTGGCCAATTACGATCCAGCCGGAAACATGATGGGCTCTTTCAACGAAAACGTCTTTGCTCCCAAGAAATAAAACTTATTTCTACCAATCTTCGTTTCAATTCCACGGTTGGTAAAAATATTACAAAATTTATACACTCGGTCTAAAAGAACGGATTTTCTGATGGTGGTTGCCCCAAAGAGTAAGCTTATAATTATGTTCCATAAGTACGTAAACAAGGCCAAATAATTTCCCGTTTTAATGTGAAGTGATGTATAAATTGCGTTATACCGAAAAAATAGATTTTATTGAGCAAAAAACGCAACTTAAAAAAAATATCACTCGTTGGTACTAAGCCTAGGCACGACTTCACGCCGAAGCTCACTGCGATGACAAGGCAAAAAACACGTATTAGGCCTAACGACTTAGTATGAAGTCCAACAATAATGTGTGGTCATTCTCGAAACTTGGTAAAATGTTTGAACAATTAAGTTATTAAATGCTGGATGACTCAAAGCCGAAATGCAGACATATGAATTGGGAAAAATGTGGAAAATAGCACAAAGTTGACATTATGGAACATAATTTAGGTTATAAAAAAGCGGCACCACCACCGAAACTCGTTTTTCCGGTCGTTTAATGTAACGCGATATCGCTCTCTGAGAAAACGGGTTGTTCTAGTTTATAAATATCTAATCATATATATTGACTGCTATCATATTTTACATCGAAGAATCTACCTTAAGGCAGTGTTACCAGATATATGATAATTATCGTACTCGTCGAGTTTTAAAGATTTTTTTGGATCATTAGTAATAATATTTATATATCTATTTACGATAATTTGGTTTGAATTGACGAAAGTTTTCGTTCTCATCGGAAAACCTCTTGAAATATTTACCTAAATAGATTAGTTTAATTAATAGTTGAAAGGGTTTTAAATAGGCATAGCTTAAATCAAGCGTTATTTTGTAAAGACGATATTCCTTTAACTTTCGAATAAACCTGTAATTGTCCTAAGTACCTTAAATTGTTTAATGATATGGATAATTTGCTGACCTAAAATGTAACTGGTAACGCTAGCTTAAGTCTATTTCTTTTTTCCAAAGATTATAAGTATTAACGTAGAATAGAATTTTTATAATAATTTTATATTTTAATAAATGAATAAAAATATTTCTTATATACAAAATATTTATCCTGTTAATCTATCCTACTTTGGCTTAGCCAAAGTGACTAAAGGATGTGAGCCAAAGATTTATTATAATTTTAAAAGTCAAATTTGTTTGTTTTAAATTCCTTTTTACATAGAACTGCTTTGAATATTATCTTCAAAAGGGGCCTAAAATCTATTTAAAAAACACTATTTTCATCAAATGTGTGAATTTAGTTCAATTTCGTATGCCATGAAATGTTAGAAATTAAGATAATATATGAAACCTTTAAAAATTCTTTTGTTTTAAAAAGTGTTATTAAAATTTATGTGTAAACCGTAATTAAATGTTTCGAGTTATTCAGAATTAATTTTTGAAATTAAATTTTTAATACACAAAATTTAACAGTTTTACAAAATGTTATAAAAATATGTCCAAAAACTAGTGAAATTTCAAAGTAAATGTTTAATAGGAAATTTTCTTAATTGTACCTTAACCGAATGTTACCTACATTTTTATCAAACACTTGTTGACAATAAACAAAATATGTATAGAAATGTTCTATCTTTAAAAAAAAATTAATTGACTTTTCTGTAGAAAGTTTGCTACTAGCTAAGTTTAAGAATGCACTCATTTACACTTAGGTGGAATAATTATGTTAGGAGGACTGTTAGCGTTACTTTCCCCTTGAAGCTCGATGAATACGCCCATTTTCCTTAATAATCAAATCAGGCCGGTATAAGATTGGTTCGAGGGGCTAGTCACTCGCTAAAACTGGTGTACACATTTCACGAAGTCTTTAAAAAATCCGCATCTTTCAAGCAAAATCTTTAAAAAAATTATGAAATCTTTTTAAGTCTCTAAATTTTTTGGCCAAATTTAAAAACATTCTTTACCTCACGAATAAAAATTTCGAAGTCTGAATATTATTTCAAAGTCATTTGAAGTCCGAAGTCCGGTGTGCACATTTAGCCCCTTGGATAGATTCCCTAACATCTCAAGTCTTTCGACGCGATTGAAGATCACGACAGTGACCGTTGTTATTTCCACTTTCTTGCCGGTGATATTTTGATAAAATAGACCATTATGCACGTGTATCATCTCCACACAAGTGCTTTGATTATGTTTATATATATTCACTCTTTATACGTCAATATATTGGATTGCAAAATATATGAAATATTAAAAATAAGTTTTTCTGTATAAATGGCTCTGCGCTTTCTCAATGTGCTTAATTATTTTTTACAGTAAAGTTACTCTTCGATTGTAAAGAATAAGTATCCTTATTGTGTCAAAGGACACGGTGATTGAGGCGGTCGGGCCCGTAGCCACGATTTTTCAGTTGAGGGGACCCGGCAAAGCCCTAAGGGGCACCCTTAAAAATTAATTTATTTCCTAAGAGTTATGAGGCTAATACCAGGGGCGTCGGAACAGGGGGGGGGGGCAGGAGGGGCACAAGCCCCTCCAGTCATGAAATCTGGGGGGGGGCTCCGCCCCTCCAGATTTCATTTTCATTACTTTACGTCGCATACTAATTTGTTTAAAAAAATTCAAATATTAGAAAACATTCTAGATAACCACTGATTACAGTTTCATTTAGCTAAGCTTAATTTAGCTTGTAAGTACGACATTTTAAGGATGTAGATAGGGTGTCAGGTAAAGTTTACCTGACACCCTATCTACATCCTTAAAATGTACCTTTACCTGGTAAAGGCACATAGCATAGATTTACTCGGCTAACCCGCCAAATATTCATCATCAACTCCATTTCAAGAAGATTTGTGCATTTCATTTCTTTGGGTACAAAGTAGAATTACACAATCACGGCGGAAAGGAGAAGCCCGTTGCTTATTTAGTCAACAAATGTTCATCTCTGATTCTTTTGAATCTTTTAACTTCTACCTGGTGTGGTACGAAATGCTACCTAGATTTGCGTTTATTTTACTACCGCACGACTCACGAGCAAATCGTACACACCTAGAGCAATAGTCAGCACGATGTTTTAGCGCTTGATTCAACCACTTAGAAGTCTCAAAGAAGTTGTACGCATACGGTTTGAGGTTGTTGACTAAATTAGCGAAAGCCTTTGGCTGTCCGTCTGTGAACTTAAATATTATATTTCTATTTAGAATACTCGTGAACTCTCCTACAGTTCACTTAAAATAAACGATTACTTTCTTTACTTTTTACGAGTAACACCAAAGCAAAAGTGCTGAATATTTTGTTTCTGTAGTAATAGTACCTGCGTCCTGTGCTCAGTTTCCATATACCCTACTTACGGTATTTATGTGGGAGTACAGACGACGTACGTGGCAGACCACAATGATTATTTAGACAAAGAAATAGATTTTTAGTGACTTCAGCAAATTAGTCAATTTTGTCCAGACGGTTTGAAAATAAAGTAAAATTTTCGGGTCCAGAAATTCAGCACTTCAGCAAATTAGTCAATTTTGTCCAGACGGTTTATAAGATAGTAGCTTCTATGTAGGAGGAATCCTTCAAAATTCAGCGGTACAGACGTCCAGAAATTCAGCAAATTAGACAATTCCATTTAAATTGCGTAAAAGCGGCTACAACGGTACCTGTGATGCAATTTATTAGCCAAAACTCTAAAGATCAACAGTTGACTAATGAAAAAGTTCTTAAGACCATCGTTAGCTCATAACGATATTTAGCTAGAACAGGTCAGGCATTAAGAGGGCATTTAGATGACGCTGGGAATTTACGTGATGTTAATGATTTAAAACAATGGTTAGAAAAACGAGACAATTGGTTAAGTGGTGACATTAAAACGAAATCTTAGAACGCATGGCACTCCGTGTCCAGAGGAACATTGTTGATAAAATCAAGAAAAGCCCCTTTTATTCGATCATTGCTGACGGGACCACTGATGTGTCTGGAAAAGAACAGTTTACGTTGTGCATTCGATATACTGACCCGGGAACTCTTCAAGCGCACGAAGATTTTATCGGCATGTACAATTCACCCGATTCTAAAGCCGAAACGTTGTTTAAAGTAGTAACAGACATGTTGGTTCGAATTGATCTCATCTGCGAAACAATCATCTGATATTCTACATACAACCCTCACTGAGCTTCGCTCCGATGAGTACTTTGACCAAATTTGGAAGGAGACTGAAATGATGGCTAAAACATTGCAGCTGAAGAGCCCTAAAGAGACAAGAAAGATATGGGTACCTCGTCGTTTCGAGCAAACAAACAGTCCTTGCGCCGCTGTAACTCTTAGTCCACGGGAAAATATGCAGAAAGAGTATTTTGGGATGTTAGATTATGTGATTTCCAAATTAAATAGACGATTTTCTCAGCCTGGAATTGATCGGTTGATTTCTCTCGAAAGTGTTATATTAAATTCTAGTAACGGAAACTGTCCTTCTATAGACTTTCTCAAGAGGGAACTAAATATCAATTTGTTGGATGTCCAAGAGGATATTTTTTACGCTCAGTTAAAGATGCTGTCAGCAATAACAACAAAGAGCACTCAGTGTCGATGAATTAACTGAAACATTAAGAACGCACGACGAAGCGTTTCCATTGGGCGTATCCGACCTGCCTGCAAATCTTCAAATTCTCAACTCCAAGTTTCAATTCCATAATGAGACTTAATCACACCTACCACCTTTTTCTGCCTTGTCCACTGATATTGACACGTTAAAGCACGATATTGTTAACCTTAATGCCAGGCTGGTGGCTCAAGAATCAAAATTTAATGGAGATTACTCACAGGTTTTTGATTCAGTCCCCAAGCTCTCGGACTTTACCTTGGATCAAGACCCTTCGAAGAATTCACGCATTCTAGAGGGACATTTACAGATTTACGATCGTAAATTCAATGCGATCATTTTCAATGCCTATAATGATAATAATTTGCAGGAAGATAGGAAATTTATTTTTGGTCTACTCCAGCATATGGGTTTTTCTCATTCTGATTGTTCTAGATTACAAATTGATCGCCTCGGTCGCTTCCTACCAGATGACTCGAAGCGCAGACCTCTCCGAATCAAGTTTACTAAAGTTACTCATCGTCAGCTATTTGTGAAGAGGACCCTACTGTGGGTTTCAGTTCATTCGTTGCTCCTTATCGCTCTGAGCAGCAACGTCATTCTCGCCGCAGCCTAATCTCTTGGAGTTTATTAAATCAACTTTATTTGACTTAAAACACAAATCTATACCTCTCTTCTAGCCGGAGCCCAAGTCTCGTCGTCTCAAGCTTCCTAGAGCAATTAAGAGAGATTTGCGCCAGAAAAGTTCTCTCTGGAGTAAATTGCGCCATTTGTGTCTTGCGGATAACCTCCAAGCTTAAAACTCCCTCTTGCCTACCTACAAGGATCAAGTCAAATTGGTTAAAGTTCTGGTTGCTCAAGCACGAGCCCAGCATACTCGCAAAAAGTTTGATCAAATTAAAAAGAATCCAAGGGCTTTTTACCGTTTTGTCAAAAAGGAAATTCGTGCTCCAAAATCCAGGCTGAACATCTAGGTTGATGACAACCATCTGACTGACTCCGATTACCGCATGGCAAACTGTTTTAATGAAACATTCGCGAAAAACTTTAATTCTACCGCCCTTGATAATTCCGATCTTCTCGTCAATCCCGCTCCCTCTATGGAGGACTTCTTCCCCAGTTTTCAAGATATTCGGTTAACCCTAAAAAACTTGATGTCAAATCTTCCTCTGAACCTGATGCAATTCCAAACCGTCTTCTGAGGAATTGCTCTTCAATTATATTGGTCTTGGTCATATAACCCCTATTTATTAAAACTCCGGTAAAAAGTCAAATGCATCAAACTATAAAAAGTTAAATTAGCTTTTTCACACTTTTGTTCTAATATTCTGCAAAGAGACGAAGTTATTGCATCCGCTTTTCTTCCTTCAATGGCTTCGTGCCACATTACGCAATAAGCTATTTTGTTAGATGATAGGTATTTTGAAGCAGAAATTAGAGCAAATGTTTCATTGAAAAGAACCAATCGATTAGTGAAAAAACAGTCCTTTGATCCTGGAAGAATGGGCAGTAGCAAAACTTTTTGCAAATCCATGGAAAATACTATATCTTTCTGATTTAATATTCTAGTCGAATCAATTTGGTATTGCTCTTTTGCCAAGTTGGCTCTTGTAATGTGATCTTCATAGGCATTGGTTGAGTCTTCACAATTATCCATCTCGCTTTCCTTTAGTTTGAATTCAGTACAATCGGGGCATTCGTCAGATTTAGGCATACAGAGAGAAATATTCATTGATTTTATTACTTTTCTGTATGACTCAATTTGACACTTTTCATTTGGGTACGTCGTTTTAAATTCATTGTGCATTAGTTTAATAGTTAAATTTCTTGGAATATATCTCACGTTAGGGGCATTACGCCTTCGGTAATGAGCTTGAGTTGGATTAAATAGTTCAATGTGACCTTTTATTAAATCTACATTAATTACATCCGCCTCTTATTTCTTTAACGTTTTCTCCCAAAGATGAATTTTCTACAGCCTTTGAAAGGGCTGTTAAAACGAAGCCGCCTGAAAACCCCAGAATGCCTAAAAAAACTTCTACAAACTTTAACTGTTTCGTTGTTTTTGTTAAAGAAAAACTGACGGTTTTTATTTCGTTTGTGTTTGTTATCAGGGCTTTTGGAAACAGTTCTACGTTTGACATATAGATATTTAATATGCGATGATAAACTTTTCCTGCGGTCGGTATAAGATTGTCCCCAGAATACACTCTAGTTTTCTTCATTAAATTCACTGCATTTAAAAATTTCCTTTTCATCATTTGTATGGGGATTGCATCTATCTATTATTTGATGTTTATTCCTATTTCGTGTTTCCTTCTCGTCATCAGTTCTTAAAGCAAAATAAAAGCGCTAGAAATAAGGCGAGAAAACGCACCATCTGCTCGTTTTGCTATGAGATTTCAAACTCCCACGGCAAAACGTACCAAATAGTGTAGATAGTTTGTTTTGTTCTGGGGTTGTTAACAAAAATGCCCAATGGCAAAACAATTTTTAATTGTAATTAGTGTTCTAATTAACGATTGAATTTCAAACTGCTATGGGATGTTCTAATCAAGTTGAGTAATCAAAATAAAATGTTAACTAATTTTTTTTTAAATGTTGGATAGTGCGTTTGGCAGAAATGTTACAAGAGTGCCTAACCATAGAGATCTTGGTATTACCAATACTTCAACCCTTAATTTTCATCAACACATCTCTACCTTATGTGCTCGTGCCAAAAGTCTCCTTGCTGTAATTACCTTTTTGTATAATACCTTTGTGCGACCTCTTCTCGAGTCTGCTTCCTGTTTATGGAATCCCTATCATGCCCAGGACATAAGCCAACTTCAGAATGTACAAGCTCGAGCTTCAAAAATACACTTTTCTATTAAAAAACTTGACTCGCGTGGACAGGCTTTCGGCTCTTAACTGGCCTCCATTAAAACTTCGCCGTCTCTATCTGGACTTAGTGACCTTATATAAACTGCTCAGCAACCCTGGCCAGTCCTACTTCTCTTACGTGGCTTCTACTATCTCAACGAGAGGGAACACTCCCAAACTCAGTCTTCCACATTCCCGCCGTGATTCGTCCAAATTCTCCTTTTTCCGTCGTGTCATTATTCCTTGGAATTACCTTCCTGATGAAATTGTGTGTGCGGGCTCTGTTGAAAAATTTGAAAGAAAACTTAAAACTTTCATCACTGACAATATCACCTCGAACTATTGACTATTAATGTTAACCGAATGGTCCCCGTGAGGAAAAAAAAGCGGTGTTTTCGTTACTTAATTAAGCAATAAAACTCATTTGATTAATTAAAGCCATACCGGCTTCAGCTGCTGGAGGAGAAAGAACATTTAGCGCTCTTCGACGTGTTAAAATGTTTCTCCGCTCAACAATGACGCAAAACCGCTTAACTCATTTGTTGATTCTGCATGTGCAAAAAACCGAGCAAATCAATATCGACGATATTGTAACTGAATTTGTCGAAAAAATCTCCGAAAGAAAAGGAGTCTTGGGAGTTACGATGTAAATTTATTTCTAATGTATAGTTATTTCTATGTAAAAGTAAAATAAAAAATATCTAAATATTTCTTTATTTTTAAATATTGAGAAAAACTACGTACGTAAGTGTATCAAAATAACGTTATTTAGGTATTAAATTTAAATTATAAATATACATTCATACAAATATATATAAACATAAAAATACATACATAAATTAACATAAATATACATAATATAAATAAACATATATATAGGTAAACATATACATATATGTATAGGTATATATATGTATATTTAAAACTTCATATATACATGAAGTTTGAAATATTCTAGCCCCCCAGTCTCAAAATCGTTCCGACGCCACTGGCTAAGACTACTTTAAAATGAGCTTAAAGGTTGAAGTTGAATTTCTAATCATCTTAGTTCTGTGATTAATCCATACTTTGACTTACGATGACTTGATTAATCTCACGCGAGTCGATAGCGAAACCAAAATGGTATAAGCTGAGGACCAATTTCTAACGTTATATTATTCTTAAACATAGAATGTCACTTCACGGAGGGAATAAAGTTAAATAAGCCCCAGTTAGTATTCTTGGGTAAAACTGAATAAACGACGACACCGTATAAAACCATTATTTGTACTTGATTACATGATAATAAAATAGTAAGGTACATAAAGTAAATAAAATAGTTTGGTCAGATGGACTTAACTAAATATGATAATTGAATATTTTTGGTTGATTTTGTTTACTTACTTTGATATTTTTCTAGGGCCGGAATGATATTTTAAAGGGGGACAGATACTTTTTGAGGGTCACGACGGGGCACTCTCAAATGTTTGAGGGGGGGAATTATTTTTTATGGGATCTGGCCCCCTCATGCCCCCTCGCTGGCTATGGGCATTTGGTGAATATGGCGCTTATTTTGGTGAAATTTACACCAAGGAATGTTTAAGTACGTTTATATATTTATTGTAGAGGGTGATTGAAATAGTGTTCCGAATAAGTGGACAGGGTGATAAATTGGGCATGTTCTTTAATAACTTTTTTGTTATTGATGCTTAGTGCGATAGTTATGTTAATAAACCGCGTGATTGATATATTATTTTTTTTATCACACCCGTCGAAGCCACTTCACCTTGCTTGGCGAAACAACGAAGCCAACCCTGGTTTACATTCAGTATCGTGGTTACATGTTTGTATAACATTATGAAAGAGTTAACCTTTGTTTTATTGGGCTTTACTGTCGTATGACTGCGGTTTAAATTGGTGGCTCGAATCCCAGATTTGCGGAAAAAATTACATTAAAAAGTAGTCGTGAAAAGGAATTTGTCGAATTCAATAATTCTTAAGCTCAAATAAAGCATGTGCTATTGTGTCTATCTTACAATCGGTTTTCCAGCGGTTCTCTATTATACCAGAGAGGGTAAAGTAGCTTCGCTACTGAGAGGCGTCTCTTTTTTTTATTCAAAGAAAATAAATAAGGGCTGGTTGGGTCTGAGAGGAGAGGCGTCTCTCGTTCAAAAATCCGTATTTATTTTTTTCCGCTAAAATGCCCATAGGATCCGAACGTTTGATGGCGCTGCAAGAGTATCCGCCAGTCCCAGCGCGCGATTCAATATTCAGTTTAGGACGCAAAAATTGATTAGTTTGTAATTTACATTTGAAGTAGTTTTTAAATGTTTTAAATATGCTGGGACCATTTTGTTCCGCCGTAATTTGTTCTAATACGAAAAATAAGAATTCTCGATTATCATTTTTCAAGTTTCCAAGGGAAAAGAACGGTGAATACGCGTTTTTTACAACGGTTTATTACTACTTTAACTTTCTTATCGAAATTTCAGTTCCCTATCATGGTTGAATAATGTAAAAAACGAGAAACTGACAAATAAAACAACGGAATACCTACACTTTAACCATAGGCTTTGCTCTAATCATTTCACTCATGCTAGTTTTCGGAATATTAAAACTAATATTTTATGAACACCACTCATTTTCGAGTACAGTTAGTGAAGGTAAAGAAAAACACCTAAGGGCTCTTAATGTGGTTTAAAAAATTTACTGACAATTAATATACGAAAATGTATAGCATATCCATACGCGACATATGAACATGGGTTGGAAGAAAGCGCGTTGGCCACAAACGCATCACAACCAATTTCAAAGGAAAACACATTGAATGTTCTAGATGAACATAATTACACTTTTTCCAACAGTATTTCATGTGAAAATTCAGAAAATGGTAATTGAAATTTGAAACTGTCTATCTCAATAGTAAATAATTTTAATAAATTACATGACTTTAGTTGTTAATCACAATGGTAAAAGAACTTTAGATTTAAACACGCAATTGTCATCATCTTCTAAAATCTAAACACATTCGAACAGAGCACTTCAAAAAAACCATGTTTAAAATAAAGACAGCGTATATGGTGGTATAAATTTATTTATCTTCAATTCAATTACTTTTTAACATATTTTAAATTATTACATCAGTATTAACAGATGTAGGAGCAGAAGCTGAAGTGGGTTTAACAGAAATAAAGCCAAGTGAATATAAAGCGTTCCAAGTTACAGGGCTGAGATCAAAACAAGAGTTAAGAATGTAAAAAACCATTAATAAGCAAAAATCCAAAATTCAAAGAATGCAACATCAATTGAAAAGCTTAAAAGAAAAACTAGCGAACAGTGCTTCAGTTTGTGATGTAATGCCACAAGATTTTTATCTAGTTTTGGTAAAGAACTTTTTGATTTAGAGTTGAAACTGAGACCTAGAAGTAAAAAAGGAAGAAGGTACTCAACTATGCTGAAGAAATGGGCGCTTTCTTTGTTCTATCACAGCCCCCAAGCATATAGAATGTGGCAAGCAGTTTTATGTCTCCCAACTAAACGTACTTTGGAGAAATGGTTAGCACGTATGAAAATTCCTCCGGGTTTTGATCACAAAACCTTAGAGGCCTTAAAAATGAAGTTTCAAAGTAGAAAAAGTAGTTATAGTTTCCTTTGTAAAAGAAAAACTCACCTATGACCGTGAAAATGACGTCATTGAAGGTTTCGTAGATTATGGGTCCTATGGAAGGTCGAAGCAATACGCTAATCAGACCCTTGTCTTTATGGTTAAAGGCATAAAGCTCAAATGGAAGCAACCAATTGGGTAATTCCTCACCAAACATGCGTGTCCTGGTCAAACTTTTAACTTTTGCTTAAAGAATGCATATCACACCTATAAAATATTGGACTCATTGTCAAAGCTGTAGTGTGCGACCAAAGAACAGGAAACCAAAATCTATTTGGAATTTTGGTTGTCACTGTGGAAAAGCCTTACATTGAAATTGATAATGATAAAATTTATTTCTTCTTTGATCCTCCACATCTTTTGAAAAGTGTTCGAAATAATTTCCAAAGATATCCAATTATGGTGGAAGTAAATGTGGTTTCATGGAGAGATCTACAGATATTTTTTGACTTGGATCAAGAAATGGGAAAGTTTCGAAGTGCACACAAATTGAAACGAAAACACATTAAATTACCAGCATTCTCTAATATGAAAGTTAGTCTAGCAGCCCAAGTATTTAGTAGAAGCGTTGCTAACAGTTTCCCAACTGCTTGCTCATTGGGGTTGGGAGAATTAAAGCTAAAAAGCACGTACACCGCAGAGTTTCCCTTACATATGAAAGATTTATTTGATTTGTTCAAAAGGAGGACCCTCAACCATAAAACCGTGTGTAAGAGAGCAATGAGCGACACTACAATTCATGTACAAATGTTGACGGATAAATTGGAATGGTTCAAGACATGGAAACCACTAAACTGCAGATACAACACCCTGCCATGCATCGAAGGGTGGAAACTTTCGATTCAATCTTTGTTACTCCCGTGGAAAGATTTAAAAGAAAATTATGGTTTTACGTTTTTATTAACTGCAAGAATAAGCCAAGATTTTGTTGAAAATTATTTTGGTTCCATAAGACAGAAAGGAGGTAACAGGGATCACCCAAACCCTCAACAGTTTCGAGCTGCATACAGAGTTGCATCTGTAAACCACCTTTTAAAACCATCTGATTCTAATTGTATTGATGACTTAGACGAGTTCATTTTAAATATTGATTTCCTTAAATCACCAGCCCCTGGGCCAGATGAAGACATACTGACAGACAACGAAAACCAAAATGTTTTGCAAGGCCAACAACAATGCACAGATGAGGACTTGGAAATATGCAATTCAATTGAGAGTCCAAATCTACTTAAACAAAATGTACTGAGCTATATATCAGGATACTAAATCCATCGCTATTTTTCAAACCACCAATGCTCCACTTGCCTCAGCCAACTCAAAAAGAACGATACAATTATTGATCCTACAAATGTGCTCTCCTTCTTCAAGTCTTTCAAAGCAACAAAGAACTCTTCTTTTGGTAGCCTTATAGTACCTACTGTATTTGATACTAGCTTTAAACTACTATCTTACATGACAAATGTCAAAGAGCGTATGGAAAGATTTATTACACGTCGAATTGACAAGACTTTTTTTCAAGCTTCAATAGATTCAACATATGTACAACTGTATTTCAAAACATGATAAGTTTCTTCGTTGAGTTTTGCATACACAGTGCCCGAAAAAAACAAGATCTCGATAATAAATACAAAAAGACCCAGAAAAGACCGACCAGGAAATTGATGACGATACAGCACTAAACACATACCTCATATTCGTCTTTCTTGAACTACTTCGAAGCTTAACTTGTATATTTTTTACCTCTCCGAGGGGACAAAGTCCCCTAGGAGGGGTTATACAACGACCGTGTCTGTCTGTGGGTGGGTCTGTGGGTGGGTCTGTGGGTGGGTCTGTGGGTGTGTCTGTCTGTCAGGACTGCGAACGCGTTCGCATTTTCGGTGCAAAGTGTAATCACTGCGTACGCAGTTTCTCAAAGGGTTGGCAAAACCACCGTGTGACGGTGAGCGTTAACGGATGCATTTGCGGTATGGTTTGGATGGTGTTTTTTCGCTCACCGTCGTGACGGTTTGGTGTATTACGTTTTTGTAATGTTTATGCGTAGGTTGTGAGTGTTGAATTTGTTGTGTTTGTGTTCTGATGGTTGTGCATGTTGAGTCTGTTGTGTTTATATGGGCGTTTTCTCTCCAACTTCTTCTTAATGACTTTGGGACGGACCGAGTGCTGAGTGTAATGCTACCTCTCAACGTCCAATGGCAGGGTTTCCACCAGTTGTACACGGTATTCGTCTTAGTATCAATTTGCGATCGCATCGGGCGGGATTTGAACCCGAGACCTCCTGATTGACAGGCGGACGTTCTACCACAGAACCACCGACACTTGTTACGCCTTATTGAAAATTAGACCTTCAGCTTTATCGGAAGCGTATTTAATAGAGTAGGAAATTTTGGTTTAATTGAAATAGAATTGAAATTGAAATTATTGCATCGAAGAAATTCTAATTTAGCGTTTCTCTATTGATTAAAAACAAATGCGCCACCCAGGTTTCGAACCCAGACCATTCGGCTTGGCAGTCGAGCGCTCTACCACAGAACCACCGATAGCTGCTTAGATTCACTGAAATTAAGACAGGCATCGTAAGCATAATAGGTAATAAAGTCTTTTTTTATTAATGAATTTATGAAGGCCTAATCTGGTATTTTTTAAAGGTTAAATCTTGTTTTAGCGCAGTCAGCCGAGATTAGAGGGTTAAAGGGTAGACCCTGTGGGTGGTCCACTTTCTTAACGACCTATATATAGTTCTGTTAATTCAAAGGATATAATTTAACGTTAATTGCTTTAAGAGGTGGCGGTTAGTCAAGTGGCTCTCTGTGCTTTGGTGATGGTAAGGTTTTTGCTTCTTGTAAATACATTTGGTGTGGATATTTGGATATCTACGATTTCTAACGCAGTCAATGATTTCTTGGGTGTGCGAGTCATTATATGATATTGGAAATTGGACGGCATTGGTCTTTTTCATGTGGTATGCGTCACAACGTCAACAGGAAGTGAACGAGTCGTCCACTACCAGATATCTACGGTATCTTCATCAAGGGCGAGTGTTGAAATAAAATGAGCGTTAAAGATGCGGCAAGTATTTCGTAAGCGAGTGATTCCAAAAAGCCTCTGTAGATATTTCTTTCATTAAAATTTGCTTCGTATTATATTTAAC
This sequence comes from Leiobunum rupestre, assembly GCF_980474605.1. Lineage (NCBI taxonomy): Eukaryota > Metazoa > Arthropoda > Arachnida > Opiliones > Sclerosomatidae > Leiobunum > Leiobunum rupestre. The sequence continues at coordinate 53,525,369 of NC_143388.1, read as the reverse complement.
TGATAAACTTGTTCTGTAAAAGGGTTTAATTCAATTGTGCATTGTTATAGTACGTCTAACTTACTGTTGTAACTACTTAACTTATGATATTCTGAATAAATTAAAATTGGTCGTTCGTCTCAATTATTTTAATTATAATTAAAATTTTATACCGGGCGGGATAGAAATGGGTTAATATTTTTAACAAATAACTCTAAATTGCGGAGATATATCTTTAAGGGTTATCTCGAGAAATTAATACCACTAGGGACAATTCTACCGAGGAGAGGTATATTTTGGCTTGCCAACTTGTTTCTTATTTATTTTCATTAAATTATTTGATCTTATTTCATTTAAAATATATTAATTTCTATTGTTATTGTTCTTAGGCCTTGGCTATTTATGTCTCCCATTATTTTAGGCTGTTAAAAAGAATTGACACTTCTACTTGCGTCATAAATACACATGAAACAACCATTTCACATTTTATTTACATTTTTTTTAGTATCAGAATTATCGGTGCCATATTCCGGATGTAACAAAAATCTTCTAAACATATTTAACTAACGACACCCTGTAATGGGATCCTGATCTTCATTTGTAATTTCTTCTATTCGCGCGTGCGTCAAAAACTGGAAACGAAATTTTAACATTGCGGGAATAGGAAGAGATGCCTCTCGGTAGCGAAGCGACTTTACCCTCTCTGATTATAATGTCAAAGCTATGATATATTCTCTTTTACTTTCTGGCAGAATGTGGCGAGTAGGGAAAGAAAGTTGGAGACGATTTTATTGAAGCACTTCTTGTAAGTTTCGCCCTTTCAGACGAAAGGATGAAACCGTAGCCAAACAACTGCCCAAAAAGTGTCACACCTTTTGCAGGTATCTAGGGTTCTCCAAAAATAGACTAGAATACGAAGAGAGCTTTGAAAAAGTAGGCATTAGTTTCTTGGAACATAAGTTAACGAGTTTCAGATTTTCCAAAGGCACTGGTATCCCGATGAAAGATTATTGGCTTTGACTCAGCGGCGAGTTTTTGGCCACAACCTTCTCTGGAACCACCGATGTGGACGTTTGTGGGGTGGTCACTACGAGGAGAAAAAAAAAGCTTCTCTATCTTCTTTTATTGAAATTTTCTTAAATAATTTTAACCCTGGTTAGTCACCCCATTTTATTTTAAGCATTGTTATATTGTTGTGTCCGCTCTTTGGAAAAATATTGTGTTCCGTGTTGACGTTAGATCTTGAGCGCACCGTGGAGCCAGCAGAGACCAAATAGGGCCACTATAAATATATTTTGTATAAATGACGCATAAGCCTGGTGTGAGATGCGGACTCAGTCCGTTAAAATATAAAGAATATGAGTTGGTGAGTTGCGAGTAGCTAGCTTGGGAATAGTCACGTGACCAGGGTTCCTAGAAAATGGACCAAAATTGGCGAGAAGAACGTGGGGCAACACGAGAGAGCAGACGAGTGAATCTCTGCTTCTCTTAGCGACAAATTAATGAAAATTATGGCCCATGATAACACCAATCCTTTTAATTCTATTAAATTGGGTGATGGTAGCTATTCTACCTCTGGTAAAGATACGCTAACCCACATGTTTCATGAACATTTCCAAGATTCCAGAGCCACGAATAGTGTTGACACTCATCCTCTTCCCTCAAGGATTTCACGTGCCAAAGAGGAGGATTGGATTGTGGCAATTAAGGCTTTCACGCATTCCAAGCTTATATGGGATATTAAATATTTTAAGCCCAATAAGTCTTCAGGTGTTCTCCATTATTTTGCATTGATATTATCTGACCCATACTCTGTAGAATCTACATGTCTTGTATGGCCCTTGGGTACATATCAAACACCTGGAAACTTCCTTAGGTGATTTTTATTCCGAAGCCTGGGAAATCTAGTTATCTCGAGGCAAAGGCCTTCAGGCCAATTAGTCTGACCTCCTTTAACTAAAGATTTTGGTGGACAGTTGTATAAGGGTGAAGTTTATTTCCTTAAAGCATCTTTCAACGGGTCAATATTACTTTCTAAAAGGCAAATCAACTAAGACTGCCCTTCATGGCCCAAGTAATTGCATTGAAAGGGCTACCAAATTCAAGGAAGTAGCTTAGGCGTATTTTCTTGATTTCGAGGCAACCTTTGATAAGGGGTCTAGCGCATTCATATTGAAGGCGGCTAAGCGCTTTGGTATTAATGACTCTCTGTGTCTCGGGATCAAGGCTATGCTGCCTAATCGTATAGTGGTATCATCCCTTCTTGTTGAAACCCTTATGGTCGTAACCAGCCGAGGTTTCCCGTAAGGTGGTGTCCTTCCACTCCTGTCAGATGCCTGGTGGTGGATGAATTATTAAGAAAGCTACGAAGGGATGGATACCGCTGCTTGAGATGGATGAAGAAATTCAGGTCAAAGAAAAGTTTACTTTTGGCCCTTCTAGGCAGAGAGCAAAAGAGTTGCTATCGCTCTTCAAGTCTAAAATAAGGCTGGATGTTGGCCTCATAGGCGTGCGCAGGCATTTTAAGCAGGTCGGGCCAGCTTATTTTTTACGCCCTTTTAAGTTCCTGCGCCCTCTATCCTTTTTTGTTAAACTTATAAATTCCACGGCGCTCCTGTGTAGTTCCTTTCTTTCTCAATAGATGTAGTTCCTTTCTTTCTCAATAGATGTAGCTAGAAATTGGTATTTTTTTAGAATAAAGTAGAGTATGTGACGAAACAAAAGTAATTTTTATTTTAAACTAAACTAAAAACCAATATAGTTTACAAAATTACATTGCCGCATGTTGCTTTCATAATCCCTTAATATCACATTTTTACTATATTAAAAAAAATCCGTTAAACCTTTTATTTTATCATTTTTAATCCAGGTATCTGGTTTTCATGTTTGATTTATTACTAGCTTTCTACCTGTAGCCCTTTTAGACGTTCCTTTTTAAAATCGTTGCCCGATTTACGTTTTCGATTTAACATATTTATTTCTACGCGAAGAGGAGAAGGATGCAAAATTGCGAGACGAGCTACTACCTGGCTCGTTAAAGTAGTCACCCCCAACGGGTGGATGCGGTGGGTTGAAAAATCGGGGCCTCATCCTGGTAAATCGCTAGCTGTTTCCATTTAGAGAAAAAAATTCGCATCTCGCTTCAAGGATAATCCTTGGTGTCGCCAGTATGGAAAGAGGGCACTAAGTATTGAATCTACCAGGATCAGACCCCACTTCATTGCCCCTTCTCTCCCAACATGTGGGAGTAAAGCGTTACGGGTGGGGAGCAGTAGCGTAACTTGGAACTCCGCACCTCCCCCCCCCCTCGCAAAAAATGACTCGGGCCACTTTTAAATAGCACCGATTGTAAACATAAACGTTTGGGGCCCCCTACTTCTCGGGGGGAGCAAGAAAGGCGAGTAATTTCGCATCCTTCTCTATATTATCTTTGGTTCGGCGAGCGGTTTCCATTGAGTTGGGAATATTAATCTAGAGATCCAATGAAATCTGCTCCCCGCGAAACAAGTTTTTGAAAATTACGAATATGCCCTCTTCACTAAAATGACGGAAAAACGTTATCATATGACCCGTGGCGCCATCCATTATTTTTGAAAAAAAAATTATTGCCGGAAAACGCGTCTTATTTGAACGAACCATTGAGAGATAGACGGCGCCACGGGTAGAATGATAAAGATTTCTCGTCGTTTGAGAGCAGACGGCAGTATTCTTATTTTTTTAAAACTTTTTTCGCGTAATACTGAAATCCGACGTTTTGATTGGACCTCTAGATTAATAGGTTTAAAGGTTTTTATTTGCCGTAAGAGAAAAATGGAGCTCAGCAGCACGTTAAAAAATATATTCAGATAAACATTAATGGCAGCACTTTCAGAAACAAAAAACAGAGATTATCTGAACAAGTTGAACAGGAAAAATAAAACTAAAAGAATATAGAATCCATATACAAAGGGAATAAATGAAATGTAAAATTACAAATTGTATACAAAATTACAGATAGATACAAAAAATATAAATTTAAATGGCATTGAAAATAGGCGAGAGAATTGAGAGGAACTGACTACTGGTAGAGGGACTAATTAAGGCAAGTTGCTTCGCCGCCACTCCAGTTTGAGTTTTTGCCAGAGTGTAAGGATGGATGCGACTATTTCAAAATTCCAATGGGAGCCGGTAAGACCAAGTAGTAGTTCTAAAGGGTCGTCACGATTGACCTGATTTCTGCGAGGGAACGCAGAGGACAGACGAGTAGTACATGGAGAGTGTCCTTCCTAGCTGCTCCACAGAGTTTGCACTCAGCGGCTTGCCGTACACTGGTTAGCAGGGAGCCTGTCCGTGCTGGGAATAGTAACCCACTACTGCAACTGCCGGTATAACAATCCTCAGTCTTGGGAAGTCGTTTGAGGGTAAATATGCCTAAACTACGCCTGTGCCCTACCTGACTCCGCCAAAACTGGGCAGCAGAAACCGTTATTTCGGAATTTACACAACTCAACCACTGCCTATAGTTAGTCGCATTACCACGTTTAGTACCGATCCCATACTTGCGGTCTAGCCGGGCGATGCGTGCGGTCCACGCTACTTCGTAGCCATAAGATCTAATGAAGTCATAGACCTGCTTCACAATACGTCAGTGATCGAGAAATTTCAACCGTTCCAGGAACCTTACCTTGCTATGATATTCACGGAAGTCCATAGTTGACTAACCCATCCCGCCCTGTATGGCTGGGCTGGCCGCAAAAGGGCCCGTGTGAAGCAGCGCTTGCCCAACATCACGTTGATTGCGATCGAGACAGTCAGCTGTAGACTTAGAGTAGCAGACCACCTCGTTCCTGTAGGTGAGGGTGGGAACCACCACAGCCTTCCACAACGTACGGCCGACGGTATATTTGTTATAGGAGTGTGACGCCATATTGGTGACTGCCCACCTCAGTTTTTTTGCCTTAGCCTTCATAAGTTTTTACATACCATGAAGATAATCCGCCTGATTTGTAATAAAAATACCGAGATAAGTATAGCTTACCTCCCAGAGCAAACAAGTCGACGGCGTAAGTATTAGACTGTGAACTTTCAAAAATCATTATATTAGATTTCTCTAAACTATAAGTCAACCCCTGCCGCGCAGCGAAAGTAGCGCAAACATTCAAAAGGCGTTGTAAATCAGTTGCAGTGTTAGCCCTAAGGACCACGTCATCGGCATAGAACAGACACGAAATCCGTAATATTCTAGGCGGGCCAGACTGACTCGGAAGAGATGCCCCCGCAGTTAAAGCTTCAATATTATTTGCCAATTCATCGATATAGACAACTAACAGCAATGCCGACAGCGGACAACCCTGACGGAGGCCTACCTTTCTCTGAACGGGGAGAGTAGTGAAACCAGAGAGGTTAAAAACGTACCGGCAGTTACAGTATAAAGCGGAAAATTGTCTCGATTGACACTATCATAAGCACTCTTAAAGTCCAGAAAGGCGAGATAAAGAGCACGCCCGGTCTTTCGAGATAGTTCAATTAAAGTACACTCTAAAAATTACAGGTTTAAATATGGCATATAATTGGTTTAAATGGAAATTGTATACCATTAATGGCGAAAATTATGGATGTATAATGGTTTGTAAATAATTTAACCAACTTTAAACCATAAATGGATTACCTGCTGTACTGGTTCTAAACCATAAATATAGTTAAAATTCTTGCATTATTGGGTAGCCTTTAGTGTGCTACTGAAAGGACTATATTGGTTTAAAATTAAGCCTTTAATATACTAGCAGGAAGCCTTTATTATACTGTTGAAAACACCATAATGGTTTATAGTTAAACTCTTATTATATTTGGAATAAACCATTATTGTGCTATTTAAATCATCATAATGGTGGGAAGCTAAACTATTCTTCCAATATTGGGTAACCCTTACTGTGCTGTTGAAAGCACTATACTGGTTTAAAAGTAAGCCTTCAATATACGGGCAGGAAACCTTTACTATAAAGTTGAAAACACCATAATGGTTTATATAGTTAAACTCTTATTATATTTGAAATAAACTATTATTGTGCTATTTAAATCAGCATAATGGTGGGAAGCTAAACTATTCTTCCAATATTGGCTAACCCTTACTGTGCTGTTGAAAGCACTATACTGATTTAAAAGTAAGCCTTTAATATAACAGCGGGGAATCTTTACTATAAAGTTGAAAACACCATAATGGTTTATAGTTAAACTCCTACTATATTAGAAATAAACCATTATTGTGCTATTAACACTGTATTATGGTGGGAAGCTAAACTATTCTTCCACTATTGGGTAACACTTACTGTGCTGCTGAAACCTTCGAGAGAAAAATGATATTATAAAAAACGTCGGAATTGGACAAACTTCGCCGGTTAGTGGCGCCTCGCGTAGAAAAAACAAGTAAAATAATTAGCCATTTTGCGTTAAACGTGGATTTTTTACGCATGCTGGAATATTTGAATTTCCTTGAAAGTATGACCATTGAGTATGACCAGAAATAACAAGTAAGTGTGGCCCTTATCGAAACATTATGCGTCACTTTCAACGTATGACCAGAGGTAACACATAACTCTTTCCCATTGATGAGGGAAAGGCTCAAACCTGGGACCCTTTGGTTGTACGGGCCCTGGGAATGTGTACCGGCTTTTATATACGAAAACTGTATGGTTATGCCACAGCCGTTACAAAAGTTATATTTCTAAGTAGGTGATGGTTGGTTTGAAGGCTGTGCATATGGTATCGTATTACCAAAAGTAACATAACAACAATAAGTATACGATAACTGTATGGTTATGACAAAGATAAGTAAACGAAAACTATATGGTTATGACACAGATAAGTAAACGAAAACTATATGGTTTAGACACAGATAAGTAAACGAAAACTGTATGGTTTTGACAGAGATAAGTAAACGAAAACAGTATAGCTATACCATAAGCGTTACAAATTTAAGTGTATGGATACTGTATTATCAAAAGTAATATAATATAACAAGTAAATTTTTACGTTTTTCCATGGTGAGGCTTTTTTTCGTACGTAAATGTGTTCTAAGTGTACAGGGTGATTAAAACATTCTTCGTAACTAATGAAAATGTTAATTCAAATATTGCTTATAGTATAATCGAGGTCGAGTTGGCGAAACGAAGAAGACCTCCATCAGCCACGTCCCCCCCCCTTCTTAGAAAGGTGTTACGATATGCGTTCCTTTAACCTTAGAAAGTAAGCTTTCGAGCTATTAAATAGTGAGCCAATGGCTTTTTCAAGCGAGGGCACTTGATTCGTTTCAGGGCTCAAACGTTTTAGCTCGTAGTTCGATGCGTTCGCCAAGAAACTAGCTCGACTCGTTGCTCATACGCCACGAAACTAGCTCGACTCGGTGCTCACTCTCCAAGAAACTAGCTCGACTCGTTGCTCGCTCGCCAAGAAATTAGCTCGACTCGTTGTTCGCTCGATATGACATAGGCTCGGTTCGTGACACGGTTTGTTTTCTGCTGATTAACGAGCGAGCTCTAGAACTCGGCTCGATACGTTTTTGCTCGCTTCGACACTCGACTCATTTATTCTTAGCTCGAGTCGGTTCGATACACTTTGAGCGTGTCGGGTTGCGAGCCCTCGCGAGTTTGCTCGGCTCGTTGACACCTCTAGTGGCGGCATTAGGTTAACGTAAGCCTACCTCTTTTGTTAATTATTAAATTTAGGTTTCTGTATTTAAATGGATTAAATTTAATTATAATAAAGATTAAAGTTGTTTATATTAGCATCACCTACCTTACACTAGCAAGGAGACTACCCGAGGTGTAACTCACCGATTTTGTTTAAATTCAGGGATTAAGTAGACCTTCATGTAACTTAAAAAACCCCAAAAGGGAAAAAATGCGATGGGATTTAGTATTACTATGGCAACTGAAAACGTTTTTGACAACTAAAATATTATATTTCTCTATGTAAATTAACATGGCAATTCAATTTTCTTTAAACAAAGGTGGTTAAATTTGGGTAAATATCAATTTTGGGTTATTGTCTCAATTTGGGTGGGTATTTTAAATTGGGTATATAAATTTAAATAATAATTAGGGTACAATCTACTATATGTTTTCTGGTAAATAACGCTAACCGAACAACCATTACTGTCTTTTCCAAAGCGCAGTAAAGGTCTCCCGCCAGTATAGTAAGAGTTTAAACACCAACCATTAAGAGGCCACTAGAAGTACAGTAAAGGTCTCCCGGCAGTATAGTAGGAGTTTAAACACCAAACATTAAGATGCCACAAGAAGCGCAGTAAAGGTCTCCCGGCAGTATAGTAAGAGTTTAACTTCAAACCATTAATCTGCTATTGGAGGCGCAGTAAAGGTCTGCTGGCAGTATAGTAAGAGTTCAAATTCCAACCATTAAGCTGCTTTTAAAAGCGCAGTAAAGGTCTCCCGGGAGTATAGTAAGAGTTCAAATTCAAACCATTAAGCTGCTATTGGAAGCGCAGTAAAGGTCTCCCGGCAGTATAGTAAGAGTTCAAATTCAAACCATTAAGCTGCTATTGGAAGCGCAGTAAAGGTCTCAAGGCAGTATAGTAAGAGTGTAACTTCAAACCATTAAGCTGCTATTGGAAGCGTAGTAAAGGTCTCAAGGCAGTATAGTAAAAGTGTAACTTCAAACCATTAAGCTGCTATTGGAAGCGCAGTAAAGGTCTCCCGCCAGTAGAGTAAGAGTTTAAACACCAACCATTAAGATGCCACTAGAAGCGCAGTAAAGGTCTCCCGCCAGTATAGTAAGAGTTCAAATTCAAACCATTAAGCTGCTATTGGAAGCACAGTAAAGGTCTCCCGGCAGTATAGTAAGAGTTCAAATTCAAACCATTAAGCTGCTATTGGCAGCGCAGTAAAGGTCTCCCGGCAGTATAGTAAGAGTTCAAATTCAAACCATTAAGCTGCTATTGGAAGCGCAGTAAAGGTCTCAAGGCTGTATAGTAAGAGTGTAACTTCAAACCATTAAGCTGCTATTGGAAGCGCAGTAAAGGTCTCCCGGCAGTATAGTAAGAGTGTAACTTCAAACCATTAAGCTGCTATTGGAAGCGCAGTAAAGGTCTCCCGGCAGTATAGTAAGAGTTCAAATTCAAACCATTAAGCTGCTATTGGCAGCGCAGTAAAGGTCTCCCGGCAGTATAGTAAGAGTTCAAATTCAAACCACTAAGCTGCTATTGGAAGCGCAGTAAAGGTCTCAAGGCAGTATAGTAAGAGTTCAAATTCCAACCATTAAGCTGCTTTTGGAAGCGCAGTAAAGGTCTCCCGGCAGTATAGTAAGAGTTCAAATTCAAACTATTAAGCTGCTATTGAAAGCCCAGTAAAGGTCTCCCGGCAGTATAGTAAGAGTTCAAATTCAAACCATTAAGCTGCTATTGGAAGCGCAGTAAAGGTATCCCGCCAGTATAGTAAGAGTTTAAACACCAACCATTAAGATGCCACTAGAAGCGCAGTAAAGGTCTCCCGGCAGTATAATAAGAGTTCAAATTCAAACCATTAAGCTGCTATTGGAAGCGCAGTAAAGGTCTCCCGCCAGTATAGTAAGAGTTTAAACACCAACCATTAAGATGCCACTAGAAACGCAGTAAAGGTCTCCCGGCAGTATAGTAAGAGTTCAAATTCAAACCATTAAGCTGCTATTGGAAGCGCAGTAAAGGTCTCCCGGCAGTATAGTAAGAGTTCAAATTCAAACCATTAAGCTGCTATTGGAAGCACAGTAAAGGTCTCCCGGCAGTATAGTAAGAGTTCAAATTCAAACCATTAAGCTGCTATTGGCAGCGCAGTAAAGGTCTCCCGGCAGTATAGTAAGAGTTTAAATTCAAACCATTAAGCTGCTATTGGAAGCGCAGTAAAGGTCTCAAAGCTGTATAGTAAGAGTGTAACTTCAAACCATTAAGCTGCTATTGGAAGCGCAGTAAAGGTCTCCCGGCAGTATAGTAAGAGTTCAAATTCAAACCATTAAGCTGCTATTGGAAGCGCAGTAAAGGTCTCCCGGCAGTATAGTAAGAGTTCAAATTCAAACCATTAAGCTGCTATTGGAAGCGCAGTAAAGGTATCTCGCCATATTATAGTAAGAGTATAGCTTTAAACATTTGTGGTATTTGAAGTAGTATATAAAAATATTTAAAATGGTTTATAAACAAGCCATTATTAAACTCTAATATCATATAAATCGTTTTATATTGCTACAGTAATGGTTTAAAATTAAACCAAATAATTAAATGTTAAATTCTTTGGAAATATAAATGGTTTAGAACTAAACCAATTAAATTTAGAATGGTTTTTATGAAATCCTTCGATGGATTGGATTTTTGACAAAAAGTTTATACACATTAATGGTTTAAATTTAAACCCTTAGTTTTTAGAGTGTAGTGAGCACAAAGAGATTGTCGGCAATTCTACGGTCAGAACTAAAACCACATTGAACTTCGCTGAGAAGCCGGTGAGATTCAAAATATACACCTAACCTATCCTTGAGAATCATAGCGTACAACTTATACATAACCGATGCCACGGCGATGGGACGATAAGAGGCCAAATCAGTGATATCTTTACCTTTCCCTTTATAAATCAAAGTAACTCGAGTAGTGGACCAGTAACTATAGGGGTGGAATTACCTAATCGAATCTGATTGAAGACGTGTAGGAGTGCCAGTTTGGGTTGAAGACCAAGCGCTATTAGACATTCCCCGTAGATATCATCTAACCCATCTGATTTGCCCCGCTTAAGTTTCCTAAGGGACGACTCCAATTGTGCCATAGTAAATGCGAGAAACAGACTTGAGTTAACCGGGTTGAGCGGAGCGGGAAGGGCTTCGGTAGGGGGAGGAGGGGCGACAAGGGATGGATTCCGCGACGATTCAGCCGGGGCTGAGGGAGACAATAATTATTTTTCTAGATCTCTGAAATGTTCCTCAATTCTCCGACCTATCTCATGCTGACCGAACAAATGTGAACCATCTTTCGCGCGAATCCCTCTGAACTGGGTGGCTAGCTTTTTGCCTTCCTTTCGGAGTTTTTTATATATTTCCAGAACTTCTTACCGCGATCCTTGCCAGCATCTCGCATGTTATTCCCAACTCAATGGCGGTTTCGGCTCGAGTTTCGGCGTTGATAGCACTCACTTGAACCTTTATCTGATAAAGCAGGATACACGAAGAAGAAAAAGTGATTGAACGACACTACAGCAATGGTAAAAATCCCTTTGGACTAAAGTCAGGGAAGTTATTTCTGTATTTTTCAGGGGGGGGGGTGCATAACTTGATTTATTTACAACATACAAGAGATTACGTCTTTTATTTTCTTAACAAAACTCGAAAATTTCCCCGACAGCGTTACATTACACCGACTAGTCTGCAGCCCTAGGTACTACTGAAAATGCCGCAGTTTTGGTTACAATTTCCTCATACAGCTCCGTCCTACTAAAATTCTAAAAACGCAACAATCCATCGAAAACTTCCCAGTTTAAAACCTAAAATACGAAATCAACGGCCGGCCCATCGCTTGTTAAGTCACTGAAGCTTATATATTTTAGTCATCGCAAATTATACTGCATGCCCCCTGCGTCGTTTTATCTCTAGTTCCCGTAGGCATTGGTAGGAGTTTCCCGGATTTTACTTAATGGTATCCGCTAAACTACTTGTGCCAGATTTTAATAATTTTTGGATAACGTAGTACTCATGAAGTAAAAGAAAAAGGTCGAAGCAAATTCTTAGCAGGTATATCCGCACTCATAACGGAATCTAAGGAAATAAATCATAATGTACTGACGGCGCCGCGCACTCACTTCGCTCGAGCACTGGGGCGCACGGCGCCCCTCAGCCCCATACTGAAGCTATGGGCCATCTAAACCGCAACCTAGAGGACAACACCAAGCCTTACGCATCAAGTATCGTCAACCCGATATTGCAGTCTAAAAATCACAAAACTTTTATTACACAGAATTCGAATTCTAGGAAGCGCAGTTCAAACATATTATGATAAAATACGCGAATAAGTATATTAGTCCATAATTAAAAGGGATAAAATAGCTAAACCCTAAACAAATTTGAAGAAATTAAAAATCTTACAAATAAGTCGTACCAGGAGACATGACTAGGATTTCACACCCGCGCGCCCTGTCAACGAAAGACGCGTTTTTCCCTTCTCTAACGTTTACCCCCAAACCGTGGTATCTCCAGTCTCGGAGACGGACCCGATTGTGTGACGCTCTCTAGCGATGATTGTGGGAACTACCGCTGAAGAAAAACCCAATTCTGACTGGGCTGTAGAACCGCCTCAGCGTGAGCCTGCTAGAAGGTTTTTTTCCCAGAGGGCGCAATGTTGATAGTATAGTTTCTCACGTGACGGCCGAGAAAAAAAAAGAAAACGCCAGAGAGAAAATTCGAGGGGTGGGTAGAAAGTGGGAATTATTGGGAAAAACGGGATTTGTGTTCACGACGCCGGGGCCCATTCACCGCGGCAACCGCTGTCAACTCCTAGTCATGTCTCCTGGTGGTACCAATAGGTGTTCGAGCAAATAAAAAGACGTGAATCTCGGATCAAATAGATCTTCGAGTAAAAAATCACAATAAAAAACTAAATAAAATAGCCAGAAATTCCAACGGTAGACCGGTTTCGTTCTATTTGGAACTCATCAGTACCGTGGCGTCTGTTATATCGAAAAGAGAAACTAAGCCTAAACATTAAAATTTTCAAAACGCGTTGCATAGCAACGGAAAGCCGAAAAGTGGGGAGTGAGGTGGAGAATAGTATATTCGAAAAGTTAAGTTAGAAGGAACCACCTATGGACTGTGCAAAGGATGATAAAATACGCGAATAAGTAGATTAGTCCATAATTAAAAGGGATAAATTAGTGAAACCTTAAACAAATTTGAAGAACTTAAAAAACTTACAAAAAACTCGTACCAATAGGTCTTCGAGCAAACAAAAAGACGTGAATCTTTTTGCCGGAAAACGCGTCTTATTTGAACGAACCATTGAGAGATAGACGGCGCCACGGGTATATGATAAAGTTTTATCGTCATTTGGGAGCAGACGGCAGTATTCTTTTTTTAAAACTTGTTTCGCGAAATACTGAAATCCGACGTTTTGACTGGACCTCTAGATTAATATTCCCAACGCAGTGGTTTTCGCCGCGTTAGAAAACCAAATAAATGGAACAAATATCTAAAATATTCTCAAAAGTGGTGGCTTATTCAAAAGGTAACTAAGTTTTCTATCATTTAATACCTACAGTCCATCCTTAATATGCCGTCGTCATGTATTTCGCTGTAGCAAATATAGGTACGACGTTGTACTAACGAATACCAGTTGTTATAAAGGGCTCATTTGACCTACATTTAGTTAACTAGCATTGAAACGGTAAAACTGTTTTTAGCAAATAGATTAAAATGTACTATCGAATTGCTTTCGCAGTCGTGTGACCGTGGCTACAGAGTCCCAAGAAACATATCTTAGCTCCAAACGACAAATTTCGCGCCAGTGTCCGTCAGTCGCCATTTTCACGAACAGTTTATTAAAATATAAAATCCGTGTCCGAAAACGCCTGGGAGATAGAAATCTCTGGTGAATCTAGAATATCACCAAATAACAATTATTTTTTTATCATGTTACCGATAACTATACTTTTTTACTTGTATTTTACATTCTTATCTTTTTATAGATTTCTTTTGTTCTAGTTTAGAATGTTATTTTGGTGGATTTTAGGAAATTTTGGGCACCTACAATATTAAGGCTTGCGCCCTTTTTCCCCAGATTTTTTGCACCTTTTCAGTTTTCAGGTCGGGCCATGGCCCACCCTGGCCCTAGCGTGTGCACGCCTATGCGGCCTACTTACAGGTCACTGCCCACACAATAGACAATACTTGATTGGTATCAAAGACGATCCGATTCTAGCGGCCCTGTACGACGTCAGGCCGAGGAGAAAACGTTCCCTCGCCGTCTTTGCAGATTCGAAAATTATGCAATACGCAGGTTAATGGTTTGAACATCTTGGCGTGCACCAACTGGAAACGTCTGATTTCTTCAACATTTTGGTCAAACGGATTCTCAGTTTTGCGTCGGAGATTGGACTTTTTAAGTCCTAAGGTCTGGGGTTGCATATGGACCTATGGTCGAAGTGCGCAATTGGGCTTATATAGGCCCCTCTCCACTTTCAATAATAATAATAATAATAATATGGATGGAGAATGTGAGTGCACTGAAAGACAAACGCCGTTTCTAGAAATAAGCCAGCAAGAGTCGCACGTTAGGCGTAAAAGTGACCGTGAGGGCGCTGATAAGTCCAAGCGCTGGTGAGCATAGAATTCCACCTTTCCTTTCCTCATCAACGTGCCGTTCGCATCAGTGCCCACCCATCAAACGGAAATCCTGGAATTTGCCATTAACAAAATATTCAAACTAGACATAGGACTAATGTCTGGTAAATATATTGTTAATAATCCTTAATGTCCCATTCCCCGCATGTTATAGAAATGAATGATTTAAGTCGTGAAGAGAAGTACTTCCAATAAAGTTTGATTACGTAATTTTTTATTTAAATTTTATCTTTTAATTTTATTATTAAATCTTTGATACTCGCAGATTCTGGTTTTCAGTTTAAAATATGCCAAAACGTATTCATTCCGCTAGACAACAACTAACCCGTGCTTATGTGGTGGTTACGCAAATGGAAACCCAGGATGAAATTTAAACAGTGTGTATCCCGTTTTGTAGATGATATTTAGTTTCCGCTTGAAAGAGGCTCCACTTATTTTGGTTTGGTTGGGACATTCTCGTAGTCTGTAGGTCTGACACCGTCACAAAGTCACCCCAAAAAAAAAACATCTTCAACACTTTTAGCGGAAAAAGAAAATGGCGAAGTTTCCTTGTTTCACCTTCGAACGTCCTTCTTCAAAAGTTCAACATCTTTTAAATACAACTCTTATGTATCTACCGCCATCTGTCGGCACACTCGGGAAATGGCGATAAAAACGAAGCTTCTTGGTTCTATATTCATAACTTTACTCTTCACCTAAATTCCTTCCGATTCACTTATTCAAGAATTACCGGGTCATCCCACCCTCTCGGTTGAAAATAAAAAAATTGTTACTAGATGTCGCTAATTTTTAACTTCTATCGCGAAGTGTTTCTTAAATGAAATCAATACGCAAAACGAGTCTTAAAAGCTCTTTTATTGTTTTTCTACCTTTGATATACACAGAACCGTAAATATTTACATTTCTAAATTACAGTTTAGATAAATTACAAATAATTGAAAAATATTCGTGCGAGTAGATTTCTCGTATATTTTTCATTTTTCAGAGTGAAGTTATCTAACATTCAACAATCTTTTTGTATAATTTTATTTAATTTAAAGTTAGTCTAAAAACGCTTTTTCAGATTATATTATCACGCTTATATGGCTGTCTGCAGCGGAAAATGTTTTATCATAAAACAAATAATATTAACTTTCAATAATATTGCAAACAACTCCAAATTCGATGTAGGTTTACGGCTAAAAGAGTAATTTATCGGAAATGAATTACAATCCACTAATTCTTCATGAAATATGGTTTTTTAAATGATTTTACGAAAATGTAAATATAATTGTTTAAAAAGTCAACACTTTATTCTCGAAATCAATGTTATTTGAGATGTCTACATTTAATTTAAAAAGAAACGTCCATGCCACTTAATTATATGACCAGTGGATGGGGTTGTTTATTTTTAAACAAAAGCATTAAAATAGCAACACCGAGCTCCCAGCTATGGACTATTCACTAATGCTCACAAAGGAAAATAAACGGTTTAAATTACCAAGAAATAATTTAACGTTGTCTGTCCAGTATTTAGTATTTTGTAACATGTTCTATATTTAAGATTTGTGGTCTTCAGCCTTATTATTAAAAATTGCGATGGTCCAGATATTTAAATATAACTTCAATTTAAATTTTACGGTCAACAGAGTCGTACCGATAAGGGGGCACAGGGTTAATGTTGAACAGGGTGCCGCTCTATAGAGGTCTTCTGGAGGGGCGCCAAAAAGCCCAAAATATTCCAACTATACGTTGTTTACATTCAAATGTTCCTACAGACCCTTTAGACGCGTTTGACGTTTCGAATCATGCACGCGTAGGATTTACTTTATAACGTAATTAATGACAGCACACTGTCGAAGAACGAATTCATCTGGGTTTTATTGGGAATTTAATCAGAAGAACAAAGCCAACGACTTAATATGTATGGTATAATTGAATAATTTTTATATATTTTTTTATTAATGACATACATCGGAAGTGCCATATCAACATTTTTAACCGTTAAAAACATTTATATTTTAAATAATTTTATTTGTTAAAAATATAAAATTGTATAAAAATAATGATCTTCATTGAAATTATATTATTTTATTTTTAATTTTAAATGATAGTAAAAATTACTTATTTTAGTAAATAAAATAATGATTTTACTAAAATGAGTAATATTTCCTTAAATAATAATATTTTCTTAATAGAGTAATTTTGAATAAAATAATAATATTTACTTATATCATTAAATTTTATTGAAATAATAATGTTTTCACAAGAACTTTAAAGTCTGTGTCAGGCAATATATTTAACTTATCTCTAAAAATCTAATATAATATAGCTTAGCGGAACGTATTTAAGCCTTTGGTAGTGATCGCGGGTAACAGTGAGTTCGGGAACGGAATGAATTATGCCTATAAAGCCCTTGTGCCTTTAACAAGCATCCCGTTTGTTGGCTTACGGTCTTAAAATAACTAAAAGGAGAAATTTGAGAAGAGATGTGTCCTTCACCGCACTGCGCCATGCCAAGATATTAAAAAGAAGAAAAATTATCGGTGGGAGAAACGTTACCGGCCCGTTTGCTCTTGTAATGACCCGAAAATTAAGAACCTAATGGTTTCACCAACAAGATGCCTCCTTAAATTCAGAAAAGCAAGACCTTCGTATTTAGTGTCACCTCTTATCTTCCGAAACATGGTTTTAAGCCTCGATATACCATGAATCTATTTAACCCATGAATATCCAACTCTATCATTAGCCACGGTATACTCTGAGGGAACGTGGGGCGGAGCCTATTTTCGCGCCATACGAGTGATTTACTCTTTAAGCCAATAAGAACGAATTCGGAAATGATGTCATTTTAGCGCCAGATAGTTTACGAGAGCTCGGAGAGCAGAATAGCCGCGAAATGACATCTCAGGTACGGTTCACGTTATTTTGTTCAAAATAAGCTTTACAGTTATAATTCTTTCTAGTATAAAAATATAAATTAAAAAGGAATGTTACTCCAATATTTTGAAAGCAATCTTATGCTATCGAGTGTCTGTGAGATTTATAACAATTTAAACATACAAACTATCTCTGAAAAGCTAAGCCTCGGTGAAACTTTGGAAGAAAACCTGAGTCAATTTTTGCCATATTATTATTAAATAATAAATGCTCTGTTATCATTTTATTCTAATAAAATCTATTCTAATAATAATATGAAATAGATCTATTTATTTAAATAGATTAATGATAAGTACTGCAAAAAGGAAACATAACCATATCGCGTCATTTTAGGAACTAACGCTGAGTTCTACTTCGGCTCCGTCACTATAAATTGGCTCCACCCCACGCGTCGCCAGAGGTGACCTAGGGTATTCCAGTTGAATATTCATGGGTTAAATAGATTCATGGATATACTTATTTTAGAAAATTTATTTTGAAAAAGTTAGAAGTGGTGCAAAATGCTTAGAGGTCGGCGTTCGATTAACTTTTATCCATGGATAAAATAAGTTCGGTGATATTTAAATAATATTTATTTAAATAACCAATATTTGAATAATAATTGTAAAATGTTTAAATAATCGAAAGTGGATAAGCCTATTATTTAAACAAAACAAACAATTATATAAATAAATACCATTTTAATTCAAATAAATAAGTTAAAATTATTTTCTTTTTACCAACTTTTGTTAAATAATTCGGAAATTTTGTGAATACACAATTCCGAGCATTTTAAATGATTGGGTATCCTAAGTCTACGAATTTCAATGATATTTTAATAATTTGTCGATACGCTTTAGAAGGAAATATGAAAGTCTGCTAGCTGTTCGTAGTGGCATAAGTATATAAAATATCCCTAAGTGTGTCATTTGGACTAAATAATTAGAGATAAATATGAATTAAGTGACAAATATTCAACTTTCAAACAATATAGCGCGTATATGGCCAATTAACTTTCTCTGAAGTCTTAAAAAGTGTGGTCATTCCATTGGCGGATCAACTAACAACAGAACCCTAGGCTTGAACATTTATTAAGCCCACCCCGACCTTGCCTAATTAGCCTATTGGTTAATCCGCCAATGGATCATTCTAGAAATGGTTCTAGAGAAGTCAGTAACACGGCCAAGATAATGAATTGACACACTTATGGGTAACTTAATTATAACCTTATGGCATAGGTAAAAATTAAGGTAAAGTATATTGCAAAGAATAATGAGACATAGTCCGTAGGCACCCGTCAATCTCATCATAAGTAACATTTGATGGTAAGTATGACACTTGTTTAAATGTTTAAGAACATCCTTTTATTCACAGTGCCATAAACAATATTGTAAATGACGTCAATCAATAACCACTTCATGAACGATTTGAGTTCCAAGGCCTACTGAAATTTAAAAGGCTTTCAACATAAAAGCTAACGTTATTGCACAAAAAATAAATGATTAAGTTGACAAATAAAAATTAACATTTAAAACACCCGCTTTACATCAACCTTCATTTTGATAACTTTTCAAAATTTGATTGACCAATAGAAAAACCGAAACCCACGTAGACTATTTAATTTTATGGTTATAGATATGCTTATCCCTCTACTATATTGTCTCTGAAACAGCGTGAAGTTTCAAGCAGATAATATCAATTACATCATTTCAGAAAAAAAATTAACATGAGGAGATCGAAATTACAAATTAAGTAAATTATCTCGCTTGTAATATGTATATTAAATTTCGATATTTTTTTAATATATATTTTACCCGCTCGCAAAATTAGGTACTTATCCGGAATATCTCAAACAGATATAAATTTTAAATTTAGCTTCATTATGACAAAGCTCCCCTAGTTAGGTTAAAATTTTGGTTTCAATAAGGTAACTTACTACGCTTTGGATAATGACTTACATTTTTCCATTAGAGTCAGCCTCATTTTACATATGATATGCACGGACATGGGTTCTATTGTCATACTTAGGGTTATAACGTTACTTATGATTATACATGTATTGCACTTCTGTTTGTCTGCCCCAGTTCATAATAAACTAAAGAAAACCGCTTCATTTTTAGAAATATCACTTAAAATATTAGCAAGGACATTTAAGAATATTTTCATTTTCCCCATCGCAGCGGCTGGCCCGAAGGTCTCCCGCTGGCCGAAGGTCCGCCCCTGGACACGGCGCTAACGATATCGCGGGCCCCGAGGGCGCTGTTGGCCCCCGCGTCCTGCAATCCGGCCCCGGATGTGTAGGGGGTGCCTCCTCTCCACCTCGTGAAGAGACTGAGCGCCTTCTTGCTGATGCGAATGGGGATCCTCCCGCTGCGGTACAAGAGGGGGTAGTCGACGCCTTGGTGGCTGAAAAAGCGTTTGCTCACTTCAGGGGTGTCGCTCAAGTAGCGCACCGTGACGTCGTTCTCCGCGTCTTGGAATGGATTGGTTTCTTCGAATTCATTTGCGTAGTCGCTTTCCACTGGAATTACGCTATTCGGAATGGCTTCCGTCTAAAAATATTCAAAATAAGACTAAAATAAGAAAATATTTGTATTTAAAACAGTCATAAGGATTTCTCTGTATAACATTTTTTAATAATTGGTTTTTTAATAATTTTTTCAGTAGCAGTCAACGGGAAAAACCCGATGGATTTGATATTTTCCACCGATGAGCTTTTTCGTCATAATGACGTCGTAAGTTGCTGAACGCTTTTATTCGGCCATCGGTGTTTTTTTTTAAATGGCGTAGCTTTTATAGTAGTTTTACGTCAGTCATCGGAAAAACCGACTCTTGTAACCGATGACTATCGTGACGTCAAAACCGAAAACCGCGAAAGTGCGTACAGTAGGAAACCGATATCACCGATTAGTAATCGGTGAGTCCGATGAGCGCTGCTGAACGTACCCATAGTTTCACAGTGAACACATAATTTTCGGCACGTAAATGGAAAACACAATTTTCGTGCTGCTGAAAAGTTACCGTGATGGCGACTCACGATTTTAACCACGGATTATCAAAATTTAAAAATAATAACAATTAATTATGTGGTCCGTTTTAAGTATCTCTGTGAAGAAATTCTAGTGTTTGTGATCTGTTTCGCCTCTCTGTCTACCGCCTCTTGTCGTAAGTGACCATCTTAAGAGATATTTCTAATTTTATCGTTCGGAAATTTGAGTTATTTAGGTAAAGCAGTTGGCATGCACAACGGAAGAAGTTCTAAGCTTCTGAATTCTCTTCTTCTAAGCAGAAAATTTGCCATGCAAAATCACTAGCCGTGTGCTAGGTGGGCGAAAATACGGCATCTGTTAGAGCTCACGTCGGCCATTAGCTAACTTAATGGTAACTAAAAGAGTAGTTATCTCTCTGTTATAATGATTATTTATTATCAGAAACAAATAGGAATTCTAATACAAAAGCCATTCTTTAAGTCGGATGAACATATTTCATCTGCCAAAATATCTCGGATTAGGTTTCCAAAACTAGCTTGACATTTACCTGGTATGCTTGAATGAGAAGAGCAAAAAGCGTGAACGTGAGCGTAGAAATGGAGATCAGCTGCGGACACGTCATTGTTCGGTGTGTCTTCTTAATTATTGTCGACAGATTAGTCGCGTTCATGTGAACAATCTGAAAAATCAAAGAATCATTTTAGTTTTATAATTAGTTATGATTAACAGTATGACTTTGGAAAATATTATTAGAAAATAAGTTTTATTTTGGGGAAATATTATCGTTGAATTATCTAATATTAAATTATGAAATATTTCTAAAAATATTTATTTTGATTTTGAAAAAAAATGTTGCTTAGTTATCGTCTCACAAATTATTAAATATTTAAAATAAAATTATTTCGATTCTGGGTAATGTATCAAATAATAGACTATTAATTATCCAAAAAAAAATAATTTTGATTTGCGAAAACGTTTTCCTTTAATTATCCATTATAAAAACATCTTTTTAAATAAATAAATTATGATTTTAGGGAAATATATACTTATTTAAATTTTGCCTTGTATTGATGTAAAATATGTGTTTGTTTGAAATGCTCATCAAATATAAAAATATTTAAATATCTTTATTATGTTTTACATGTAGTTCCGCGCTAGCATACACTTAGATAAAGATATTGTTATAAAATTACATATTTATTCAAAATATGAAATTAACAGTGCAGTGGCGTAGCCAGTGGAGGGGGGGTCACAGGGGGCACATGCCCCTCCCGCGAAACGTATGGTCGTACGTTCAAATATTTTTATTTTTTTACTTTTTTTTCAATGGTGTGCCCCCTCCCCGAAACATAATCCTGGCTACGCCACTTAGCTGAAAGCCTATAGGGCCTCATTGTCTCAAAGGGACAAGAAAATAATTTGAATACATTTTTAAAAAAATTGCGTCTAGATTCCTCCCAGAGGTAAGTTATTCCAATTGAGGCCCCTAATCGCGAGGTGATTTTCGTGCCTGCATGAACCCTCAAAAATGAAGACTAAATATTAAAATAAAACATTTGGAACCCCTCCGCTTCGGGCAGCCCTAATGCGCCTAGGTGCAAAAACCCCTATAACAAATCTTTGAAACTATTCAATGAATACAATTTATTTTAATTTAATTAGAAATGATGACTATTAAGGTTAAATATAGCATTTATTACCTTGCGACTTAATTATATACCGTTATCTCAGAGAACAATTAATAAAATTAATGGTTTAGCAAAGAAACGAGGGGTTTTTTAATGATGAGGTTAAATTCCGCGTATGGAAATGGTACCGCAAGTCACGCTTAAGAAGGGGAAGCCACGAGAGCTGTAGACAAGATGGGGGGGGGGGGGTTATATCCCAAGCCCTTTAATAAAACGTTATTTGCCATACGAGTATACTCCAAATATGAAAAATCTGTTAGAAAATACCTACCCGACTAGTCAATATACAGGGTGTTTCAAAAGGTTATGCAAAACTTTCAAGAAACTGTAGGGGGTGAGTTGAGAAGTATGCCTGTTTTTCCCCCATTTTCCTACGATGAGTTAAAAGAGAGCCAGAGAGCTTCAAAATAATTCCTACTAGCCCCTGGAAGTAGGCTGCAACAAGCACAGAATCAAGCAGCAGGGAAATGCGAACATTAAGGTTAGGGTTCGTGTGAAATGTAAAAAAGGACTTTGTAAACAATTCGAGGTAACCAGCGTAAAAAGGTAACCAGTGGCGCCGATCCCATGGGGGCGGCGGGGTCGAAGCCCCCATTGGGAAAAATCAATGGGGGCTCTGCCCCCATTGGTAAGACCACCGATGTTAAAGGCCATTTACCTTTAAGCATCCGTAGCAAGAAAGTGTTGCAAGCAGCCTCATTCCAAGTTTATTAGTGAGCTTCGGCCCCCATTGGGAAAAAAAGCGATCGGCGCCACTGAAGGTAACTTAAACCGTATTTAAAGTCTCTGCTGCTCAAAGCATATAGGGTTTGCCACCACCCTCCTACCGATTGTTACCCGTCCACATGTTTAAGACATTAATTCGCTCGATGACTTGGGTCAAAAGTGGTGCCTCGGGCATTAGCCTAGCTGATAATTATTATTATTATACGCGAAAGAAATTCTCCTGTATACTTTTAAAATTAGAGAAACATTAGTATATAAGACGCGTTATATTAGAAGTGGAAATATAGAAATTGAAAAAAAGGTCTTAAGAAATTTGCCAAAAACATGCAACACACTTAGGCCCTAAATCATACAATAAGTTAAATCGAACTATAAAAGAATGTGAAACTTTATCTTTATTTAAAACTAAAACTGTAGCTTGGTTAATTGATATCGATATACAGGGTCTTTTTTTTTGCTCGGAAAAGTGTTTTTTTTTCAAAAACTATTTATAGTACCGATTTCAAATTTGGAAGGTCAATTCTCTATACCGGGGGACATCAGTTTGAGAAATTTGAGCGTTTTCGGTAATGTTTTTCACCAATTTTGAAAAATTATTTTTCGACCACTAGGTGCGAGATAAAAAATTTCTATTATAAAGTTGTAGGCCGTCATCGAAAACCCTTAAAAATTGTTCACTCGACGAAAAACAACTTATTTATCAGTGAAAATTCGAGCTTGAAAAATTTACAAGTTGGTGAAGCCAAATTACGATTGTTTGAAACGATAATTGAAAAGGGAACAAGTCTAATACAAACGTAGTAGAGTTTTCACACTTGAAAAAATGTACACGTTTGGTTTTTAAATGCAGATATTTTATTCACATAAATTTTTACAAAACATTTTCAATAATATCACCATTGGCTGCAACACAGGTTTGTGCGCGGACAATTGAGTTCTCAAACGCTTTCTCTACCATTTCTGGTGTGACGTCTCGGCAAGCACTGATTATTCGTCTAATGAGCTCCTCCCTGGTTTCAATGGGCGTGGCGTATACCTTTGCTTTAACGAATCCCCAGAGAAAATAATCCAGCGGTGTTAGGTCAGGTGACCTTGCTGGCCAATGCACTGGACCATTTCTCCCTATCCACCTTTCAGGAAACTCGTTGTTGAGGTGCTCAGTTACTTGCCGGGAAAAATGCGGAGGGGCGCCATCTTGCTGAAACCACAACTGACGTCTTTCAGCCAATGGAAGGTCGTCGATTGCGTCACTCAGTTCGTTCTGTAGAAAATGTAAATACCTTTGGCCGTTGAGGTTCGTCGGCAGGAAAAAGGGACCAATCAAACGGTTTCCAACAAGTCCAACCCAAACATTGACCCGTTCAAATTGAACCTGGTGATGATATTCAAAACCCCAATGTGGGTTGATGTCAGACCAAAGATGGCTGTTTTGATGATTAAAGGGCCCATCTCTAGAAAATGACGCTTCGTCGGAGAACAAAACATGGCACAAAAATTGTCTATCTTCTTGGACAGCATTTAGTAACCAGTTGCTAAATTCATAACGTCTTTGATGGTCTCCGTCAATTAGTCCTTGGTGGAGCGTAGCTCTGTATGGGTGATAGCGATTCTTACAAAGAATTTTCCACACACGATTTGCAGAACAACCCAAATCAGCAGCGGCGTTAGCGCAACTGTGACGGGGATATGCCACAAAGGAAGCGAGTACATTGTTCTCGAAGTCTAAATCCGGTTGACCCAATCCGCGAAACCTAGGTTGCAAGTTACCAAATTGATTGAAATCGTGAATTGCTCGTCTTACTGTATTTACAGATGGTGCTCCATTTGGATGTCTTTCTGCGAAGATTTCAGTCACTCTTCTAAGGTTTTGCGCTGCTTCTCCATAGTAAATGGCAACTATCTCGGTACGCTCAGCTACTGAATAACGAGGCATTGTTCGAAATATTATCAAACACTGATAATAATCTCCCAAAGTTTTCCTTTAAATACCCAATGCATGTTTAGGATTGACCTAGAGCCTCGTGTTTTTTAAATCCGGTCGTTTTTTTAACCAAAGTTTCAACTGGATTAGGTAATTCGGTTTCAATTATCGTTTCAAACAATCGTAATTTGGCTTCACCAACTTGTAAATTTTTCAAGCTCGAATTTTCACTGATAAATAAATTGTTTTTCGTCGAGTGAACAATTTTTAAGGGTTTTCGATGACGGCCTACAACTTTATAATAGAAATTTTTTATCTCGCACCTAGTGGTCGAAAAATAATTTTTCAAAATTGGTGAAAAACATTACCGAAAACGCTCAAATTTCTCAAACTGATGTCCCCCGGTATAGAGAATTGACCTTCCAAATTTGAAATCGGTACTATAAATAGTTTTTGAAAAAAAAAACACTTTTCCGAGCAAAAAAAAAGACCCTGTATATAAATTGTATGATATGTTTATTATGCTATATAGGTAAAAATTATATTTTCTGTTTGTTATTCCCTCCCTTCAAAGTTATTTGTTTATTTTTGTTGTTTGCCGAATAAATCTATATGTTTTATTATGTAACCCTCGCCATGCTCAAGCAATCTTTGCTTCTGTGCCATTTTTGGGTGATGTATTATTTACTAAAAAATTTTCTTGTATTTAAAATAAGGCATCAATAAAAAAAATTAATAATAATAATAATAATTATAATTTTTATCATCCACTGCCCGTGGTCATTATTTTAATGATTTTTTTAACTTTCGTTGATTAACAATTTACGTTATTCAAAAACTACGCTTGAAATGTTTTAGAGAATTCGTAGATTTTTGAGAACTCCAGGGAAACCCACTTATATTAGATTATAATTTGAAAAGAAACTACGTTAGCGTGTGGTAGATCGCGCTTCATATCTCACGTGCCAACTGTCCCCTACACTTACTATTACCGTTAACCTTAGCAAGTTTTAATGAAACGGGATACCACATAACCTAGAGGGAAAACCTTTAACACCACTGGGTGGATAACTTTGCAAAATACTTTTTGTGTTAACAAAGTCCGCCGAGTGTGACGAGTTTTCCGTTCCGATTCCACATCCGATCACGCAATTGCTCCTCGCCAATCTACCATTAATCGATATATTGCAGAGTCATGCTTAATACTATCATATTTCTTATGAGGAAATCAATTATAAATAAAAACCGACATCAAAGAAGGTCTCCGAAATTCAATAAATGGCCAAATCCAATCACGAAATAACCTCTCCTATTATATTTCATTTCGCCCAAAATGAGAAAGATACCGAAAGGTGTTGGGTTTCGTGGTTGCGTCACCCCCTGGCATCCAATTGTACCCTCCTTCGTCTCCCACCTGGACATTTTTCACCAAAGAAATAGAAATGTATAAACTAATCTTTCCAAAAAGTCGAGAGGCGTGCGAGAGTAACAGACACGAGTGGCGGTTCTGTCCGCTGTTTGGATTTATTGATCAAGTTTACACAGTGTTAGATAAATTGTACGATATAGACGGGACTTGGGAAAAAAATTCGATTGCGACTTCGCTTATCGATTTTCTTGTTTCGTAGTATACGTACGCCGATTGTAGCCACTATGTTGAAATTCAGTAAAATTTGCCACCAATATTACCCCTAGAGTACCCCCAAAGCATGGTCAGAGATAAATTTAAATCGCTCTGTAAAAATATTAGGACAACGATTTAGTTCAATAAGTAATCTATACACTCAAACACTTGGAACGTCTAAGGATCCATTGCCACCGTGCTCCGAACACGTCTCAAAAAACGAGCGGATTTTAAACTACGTCAAATGTAAGACGTCACGCGTTCTTTCAAAATCATTGGCTGGCTGCCGTCGCTTAGAAACGGCGCTGCAGGGGAAAAATTTACGATGTTTACTCAGAAAATAGATTTAGCAGAAATTTAATTTATGAAACGAGGATTAGTTTTGGTTCCACATAAAATTGAGTATTTTTGGCTTAGAGAATGAGAAAAGAAGCTCTATTCGAGACAAGGCATAACACCGTTACGGCGCCAAGTCAAGCTTAGCACGTCGTGAGCAAATCATCGCCGTAAACTATGAGAATCGTCAGTCACCATAGTTTTCCTTGGACATTTCTAGTTTTGCCGGTTCAATCTGTGATACAACCAACGAGCTGTCAGAGTACATTTCGTTGACTTTTGTTAGCTGTAACTCAAAGATACATGCGTATCTTAGGGACTCGACGTAAAGGATTACTTAAAAAAAGCTTCATTTGATAGTGACACATCAATTTTGACTGTCATTATTCAATTTAGCAACTTCCACGATTAAATGTGCATGGCACCTCTTTTATTCAAAAATCTGTAACCAAAGACTATCAATCGACAGTCTTTAGCGTTGTAGAAACTTTGTGCTTATATCTGCCAAACTTATTTTAATATATCTGGCAATGGTATGTTGGTATAGGTTTTTTTCTAAAAAATACGGGAGGTTATGGAATAATGTTTTGTCTACGTCACTAAGCTGTTGATCTTGAAGGTAGAAACCACGCACTGAAAACACGAGCTCTTTCGTTATTTGAAACCCGCGTGCACAAATCGCGTGCCAGTAAAGCATTTAAATAATTTGTGCTCGTGACGCAGATAAAAACATTTTATATTTCCATTTCTTACTGTTCTATTTTATAGAAACACCTATTGAAATGGAAGCTTGACCTTAAAGGGACTTTCACGGAAAAGCTGTGAAGTTCATTTAATAATAATAATAATAATCAGAAAGGCTAATACCTAAGGCACCACCTTAGGCCTAAGTCATCAAGCGACTTTTTATAATACGTAATTCGATCGCCGTTCCTTGCAATTACAAAGTAACACTCTGATGACGTTTCAGTGACGTTTTTTGGAACCAACTTCCAACCCCTCACACTTTCCTTGAGAGTCCCTTTAAATACTACGGTTATACTCCCTTTAATGATCTTTTGCCGACGATCGAAACTTGGAAAATTTAAAGATTGAATTGATGTTTTGTCGAAGAAGGCGCCTCAATTATCAGTGTAATTATTTCGCCCAAAACGGCCCGGGGCTTTAGCACAGACAATTTTCGGATCGGGTCTTACGAAAAGCTCAGCCTGTTATATAGGAAAACTAATTTTTAGGTCTTTACAAGCTGTACAGTCTTTAATGCTTGTCTTTGGGCTGAGATACTCCAATACCTACCTACTGCCCAATTAATGAAGTTCCACTAGAAATTTTTATATAAATATGAATATTATAATAAGCTTATTTTCAAAATCAGGTTTCATTAAAAACTACATTTCTTTTTTAAAGAAAAAATTTATAACTTCAAACAGGAATCAATAGCTCTACTTTGAATGCCGTATCGCGTAAAGTAAGATCACTCTGACGGCTTTGGCCCCACCATCGACAAATAACATAGGAACTAATAAGGTAAGCCAAACTCCCGGTAGGAAAATTTCCCAAGAACGGTCACGCTAAACGACTGGGAAATATAGGACAATATGGCTGCCTCGTAGATTGCTGTTTATTTACGAAATATTTAAATTTTTTACGTAAAATGACGGTAAAAAAGTGTTTTTATGGTGACTGCAAGAATGATTCAAGGCGCGAAGTTGAGGGGATTAAATACTATAGGTTTCCAAACCCTAAAAAGCAATTTACAAAATTTTAAACGTGGTTATTGAACAGCAGTTGGGACTTGGCCTAGATTGATAAATTCGACTACAAGAAGAGTGCTAAATATGTTTGCTCACTACATTTCATAGGACAATCTGGACCAACTATTTTATATCCACATTCAGTTCCACTAGTTGGAAAGGTAATTAATCAGTCTGTTTATAATATTTAACATATTAGGTTTTCAAAATCGTTGTTTAGAATATCAGAAAAAAAGCTATTAGCAAAGGCCTAGAAGTCATAAGCAATTATCAAAAAAAAAAATATTCTAAACACAAGACTAGAAAGATTCATTTCATTTTCTAACTATTCCAAATTTATTAATAGTAACACAAAATTAATTAGTCCTGTATCAAAATTGCTCAAAAAACATTTTTATTCCTTTTATTAGCGACTTCTCGTTGACTCGTTTGGATGTTGCCATTTTGTCCTAAATTTCTTACTCCAGAGTGCCGCGCTAGTGGGCGCGTCGTTAGTTAGGCTAGACAGAAAAGGGCAAACATTTCTATGCTTGCCTAATGAGTCCCTATGTTATTTGTCGATGGCCCCACCTAATAGAGAAAAAATCCCCTCTGCGCGCGCTCCCCTCTCACGTTGTTGTTTGTTAAGTTAACATAGTGACGTCAAAAAAAACTCCCGTCAGCCAAATCGAGACGAAAATCTGCTGCGATAAGCATTCCAAGTAGAGGTATGGATTCCAGCTTCAAATCATGGGGGTACTTCTTTTCATTGCTTTAGTTTTGACGTAGGATCCAAATACAAGGAAAATATAATTCTAGTAAATTGAATTACCTGCTTTTGGAATTTAGGTGGCAGTTACTATAGCCTGAGCTAACAAATATTTTAATAAAATAGATTTTTGAAGTTTTGATAATTGATTGGTTCCGCTTAGAAATAGGTCACGTAAAATTCTTATACATAAAATTTAGGACGTGAACCTTTTTTAAGAAAACTTTCCAGACGACGAAGTATATAAGAGCCTAGTTTTAAAAGTAAAACGTTTGCAAAACATAATAAAAGACGATGCTTATAAAAGAGATTAATCATCCAATTTTAGTTTTTAACGTAACATTGTTTGGAGAGTTTATTGTCTTAAAATAGACCAAACAAGGCTTGTTTTACGGAAAAGAATATTATAAGTCATTCCTAATACCGAAGTTTTGTAAAAATGTCTTAGAGATTCTATCTACTTTACATTTCCGTTATATAATTACAACCTTTTTACAACCTCTATCGCCATCTTATGATTATGTTTCGCCATCTTATGATTATGATTCGCCATCTTTGCTAATGAATTAAGGGACAGGGTGAGTTCGACTAATTGAAGGAAACTACGAGATGCCTCATCAGGATTAATCTTTCAAGCAAAATTTTTCTAAAAGACCTACTTAAATATTCGAATTATGTTAATTATTTCGCCTTAGTTGTAGGTATTTTCATATTTCTTAGCGTTTTATAATTAAAGAGACACTAACGAAAATATAGAAGAGCAATAGAAACTGTTGCTACTAAAAGGCATTCAATCATTATGCTATTTAAACTTTGGACAGAAGTATCGCTGCCTACCGAATGAGTTTTAAATCGATTTTGTGAAATATATCTGTTCATTCCAAATTATCTCGATATAAAAGCTGAACGTTTCAGTTAAAGAACATTCATATTCAAAAGTCGTCTGTTATTTCTTCACATATTTAGTTGACAGGTATTAAATAGATGGCGCTATCTTTTCTTAGCTCCAAGCCTATAGATGATAAAACTCCTTCAAAACTGGACGCAATTTAGGAAGGGAGCAACAGATTGGTTGATATTCGGACATGCGCAGATACCATTTTTTACTTGTTGTCTGTCGCCTAGAAACAAATACTATGGTAGAAGTAAATCATTATACCTCACGGAGCACGTGGTGCCATCTAAATAAATTTACTATACTATTTCTGAAATAAAGGTTTGAGAAAAGGCTCGCGTAACTATAAAGCTAGCTATAACTTTGAACTCGATAAATTAAAATGCATATTTTTAATTGAATGCACGATCATTAACGTGAAAACTTGTAGAAAAACCTCAGTGACTATTAAAGTTGGAAAGCAGTGAGGCTATGCTTTCTCGAAATGTTTCTCATTCCTCCTACCCCCAACTTCTAAACTTATTTCTAGGCGAGAAAAGCCTTTGGAAAGTTTTTAAGCGTCTATTGGGCATCATCAAACGAAATGAAAAACAACACAAATACTCTTTAGACAGCACCTACCCCTCGTTACCAAATAATAAATTAAGACTTGGGTACGTTATAGTTTGTTTCAATCAAGTGTCAATCACTCCACAATAGCATTGAATTCTTAAACAGAAGTACATAAAATGGTTGGCAAAAAAAACGTTTTTTTTCTAGAAAAATCCTCTGGTATGGTATTTTGCTAATTAAAACCGGGTTTTTTTAGGATTAATCCAGATTTTTCCAAAAATAATAATATATGCTTTTTTAACCTTATTTCTAGCCCTTTTAAGCACGTAAAACTAGTAAATCGTCGTCTGCTTATAGTTCCTATCTCTAGACCGCCCGAGAGAACGTTTCGGGAATTTTCGCGCTCGTTTTACACTTAGCTGAAACATATTTTTGGTGGAAATTAGGCTTTGCTCACTACTTCTCTTTCAGAGATTTTAGTTCTCAGTATTTTATTAGTATGCCAGTGTCATCATAATGCCTATTTTACGGAAATGATAAAGCCATTGCGCCCAGGTTATAAGCCACCGAATAGAAAAGATTTGTCCGGGAAATTGTTGATGAAATGGCCGAAATTTAGGAAAATCCGGATTTGTTTAAGTGGTTTAAACCCGATTTATCTGGGTGGATTAAACCCGACTGGTATCCACTTGGCTAACCCTGGTACATAAAAAATATTATTCGAAAGAAATATTAATCCATCTATCTTGCTAATATTTTATATATCTTCCCGTTGATTTTTCAAAAAACCGTCAAGGCTGTCAAATAAGGATTTTCTAATACTATTTTAATATATAAATATCCCTACGTTATAAAATTCAAAGATTTATCCTCTTAAATCAAAGTAATAGACTTGGTAAATTTCGGACTGTAATGCGTTCTACAAATCCGTGATTTGGCGATATTTTAGCATCCCACGGACTCGAGCCAGTGATTAATAGATTAAATTGACACTTCTTTCCTAAGGAATTATAACTTACTTCTGCTTTTTTAAATAAGATAAGAAAAACAAAAAGGCTGTTCACAAATGACGTAACGCAGTAATATTGCTAAAAGGGAACGAATGGGCTGCTGAATTATTCATTGTTTTAACTTACAGTCGTAAGTTACAATTTTTATCGTTTATATTAGTTTACCCACTTTAATTAGTTACCTCGTGGTAAAAAAAATATTTTTTTGTTTATGGTGCTATTATTAGCAAGGGGATTACGTATTTTTGGTGGTGCGGTTTTAACAAAATCGATGTAAAATACGCCTTTTACCGTAAGACTAAACTAATGTTTACGTTTACGAAATAGAAGCGACATTCAAAGACAATGTCCTATTAATTTAGTTTCATTTAAGACTATTTTCAAAGAGAAGACGCCACTTTAGAAAAAGAGTCAGCTGATACGAAACGGGACTATTGACTGCTCTTCCCGGTAATAAAGTTTTTTCTGCGCAAATTCTCTCTGAGCGGGAATAATTCGGTCGAAGTAAAGGCCGTTAATTGGTTGAAGAAAAAAGGAATTTTACAGGGCCATTAGATTACCGAGACTGAAAAGAGTTCTGGTTAAAATAGAATATATGCCGAAAAAAAGCCATTTGTTTTAGCTCTGAATTCTGTGAACTTAAAAACCGATTGTTCTATTTCATTAAACATTATCGCTCAAAGGAACGCCATTTAAGTTATTTTTCTAAAACCTTGTTTACGGAATATGACGTAAGTCACTTCGAGCTCCGTGACGAAAACCGTTCCGTGATCAATACACCCGAGAAAAATCATATAGTAAATTTCTAAATCGTGCAGCTAAGTCATCAAGAGTTTTTGCTTTGACAATTCATAATTATTTCATGACTCTTGATCACGAGATTTATTTTCACGAAAACCTTTTCAATGGCACAATGAAAATAAGCCTTTTTCTCCAATGTTCCGAGTGGAATTCGGTAAACACGGTTTCTATGGAAATGTAACAGAAAAGCAAATTTAAGAATGATTTGTCAGTTTTTATAAACAAAACGGAATATAGTCTAAATTATTAAACGATTTTTAAGGGTCGCTAGATTTAAGAAAATATTAGCTGACTTCTTATTAAACTAATTCCTAAAGAATATAAAATGGTTTTTACACCTTTAAACAGTTGATACTAACTATTAACTAGACATTCAATTTGAGTAGAAAAGACAATGCAACATCTAATTGAATTTCTACACTTTGAATTTTTTTCCCGATAGTCGTTTAAATTAAGAGTTTCAACTCTTTAATAACTACGCTTTTTTATACGCAAAGCCACTATATCACTGAGTTCTATCAGCGCAATAGCATCTTTTTCATTTACTTTGTTTAGAGTTAGAGTACGCAGAACGATAATATTAAGTTGAAAACCAAAAAGCGATATTTCAAAATAATTGGCTTATGTTTCATCCATTTTGTTATCTTTCTTTATAGTCAATTATAAAATCAGTGACAGATAATCGACCTCGTAATAGA
Organism: Leiobunum rupestre; assembly: GCF_980474605.1. Lineage (NCBI taxonomy): Eukaryota > Metazoa > Arthropoda > Arachnida > Opiliones > Sclerosomatidae > Leiobunum > Leiobunum rupestre. The sequence goes on along the minus strand of NC_143388.1, from coordinate 53,492,415 downwards.
TAAAGCTATTATTTTTGAAAACTGAAAGTTGACATTATTTTTATAATAATTTATGCATATTGCAACACCACTTGGGAATAATGAAGAGGAGGGATTAAACAACGGAGCAACCAAAACAAACAAGAGGTTTCCCAGAAAAAATGCATTTGGGTTAATTTCGAGAAAGCTTTCGTCCAAATATTCTATCTTTAATATTGTGGTATGAGAATATTTTCAAAATACGAACGTTTTCATTCTAATGGGGGAAAAATCAATTACGTTTATGAATATACGGATCACTGACACTAAACACACAGGCGTTTCTAGGAAAATGCTACACCTTCAGAAATATCGGAAAAAATGTAATTTCATTTTATGAAAAATGCAAGCTATAAATTTACAAAATACGCTATATTTAATTTAATCGGTAAACTTGACTTGGTGTATTTAATTTATTATTAATCTAGATGACGCGTGGTTTTAAAGCAAACTAAATCAGTTATAGGAGCTCTAGATCAGCGGGGACAAATTCTGCTTTCATATCCATTAGTGATAGCTAAGAATAAGTGGAGCTCTATAGAATTGACGTCATAACCAGAAGTAGGAACTTTGAAATCAATTATTCCCCACTCACTAAAATGTGGAGACAAAGAGCGCCTCTTACGCCTTATGATTCGGTTTCCACTCCCTTAAGTTTCCTGATGTAATATTTAAAACCGTTTCCGATCCGTTGCATTTTGAAATGAAACTTTCCGTCCGAATCTGTTTCGTTTCGTTATCCCATGTAGCGAAATGGTTGATCATATCAATTTGGTAATTTGTTAATAATTTTATAAATAGATTATCATATCAATTATTAAATTGGGTTTTTACAAGTTTTAAAATGGTTGATCATATGACTTTGTTAAATTGTTAATTTGCATATAAACAAATTTATAAATAGTTGGTCATATCAATTTAACAAATTGTTTATTTTCACAATATAGAGATTTAAAAAGGTTGATCTTTTCAAATTTGATAAATTGTTAAAATGCGTTTTCACGGGTTTTAAAATGGTTGATAATCTCGAATTGTTAAATTGTTATTTGCGAATTTATCGCGTAAGCAAATTGAGGATGAATATAGACTAACATTACTTAGAGTTTTAACATTATAGCTCGAAAACTCTTTCAACTTTATTTTATTTAACAAGTTTCAGAGTTAATGAGAAGTCGAAAGTTTTAGACACAAATTAAGAACGGTCTTCATTAAGGAGGTTCCAAGGAGGAAAAATGTATTCTTTAATATTTGAACATTTAGTTTAGCTAAGTTATATCTATTGCACATAGCAAGTTCGTTTATTGTCATGAAAACGGTAAAACAGAAACTTACCATAGTTTTGATTACCCGATTTATTCAATTTATAATTTTTTCTATATGATATTCGGTAGACTTAAGTTATTCTGGATTAATTTCATTAAAATAATAAACCATTAGCCCATAAATAGCTAGGAGCAACAAACACAAGGAGAACGCAGCTAAACTTTAAACACGCTAATGCAGTGTTGTGTACAAATTTCATTGGGCGGACCTTTACGCTGAACGTTTTACCGAAAGGGGGAAACAAGTTCCGAATTTTCCCCTTCCGACAGCAGCAGGCGCTAAAGCGTCTAATGCTTGTTTTCCACTGGCGCGCGCAACGACGCGTTTCTCAGCTTTGAAACGTTCAAACGTTTTTACGCGCGTAAAGAAAATAACATTATGACGCGCGCTAGTGGAAAACAAGCTTAAAGCTTAGTTTCCACTGGGCATATATCCACCGAAAAACGAACGAAAACCTGTCGTGCCGAAATTTTTTACGGCGGCCGTCAACGAAAACGGATTTTCGGCGGACGAAAGTCAATTTCTATTTTTTTCGCCCGTAAAGTTTTACGTGGCCAATGAGGGCTCTCACCAAACTGCATTTCGAGGACTAAATTATTAAAATATCCCTGATCTTCGCGTTTTCGAAGAATTTCTCGAATCCAACATCTTTTCTTATATTTTAGTTTATTCTTCAAAATATTGGTCGCTAACAAAATAATAGCTATATTACAAATTATGAGATCGAGTCATTTCTTATGGGAGGCATTTTCTTTTCTATATTCCAAATATCGTCCGTAAAATATTTCAGTGAAAATGCCAAATCGTCACGAAACCGAAAACGAAATATTTTTGTTAGTAAAACCAAAATTTCCGAACGAAAAATATGCCCAGTGGAAACTAAGCTTAACCAATAAAAATGTACAAACGAATATCCACGACTTTTGACGAGTTGCTTTCTCCTTGTGTGGGGTGCTGCGTTTGTTGCTCCTAGATAAATAGGAACCCTGAAGATCGCAATTTGAAATCAGTATATCTCGAATTGTTTTTTCTACCATTAAAAGCAGTTTAAAAGTTTGTTGGACCATAAATTCGATAGATAAACATAGTTTCATTCTTAATAATTTAGAGTTTAGTTCTTTTATAATATTAACGATAAACTATATACATATACACACTAGGAAATATAAGAGATGTTTAATAAATTCTTGGTTTGGTCTGGAATAGCATGGCCCTCTCGTTGGTGACGGCCCTAAGGTAAGAGAGGGTTCTCATACCAAATTTACACGTCCACCACACCAGTCCTTTTTAGAGGTTTTCCGCTCTTGGACATCTTCAGGACTTACGGTGTGCCCAGGAAATTGATTGATGCGAGTTACGCTTATACCTTGACGAGCGGTAAGTGATTTCATTTTCACCGTTTCTCGGCTGCAACAGTTAACACCCTTCCAAATACATTAAGCTAATAGTGATCAATCTTTTGCCTTTTTGTATACCAGAGTCAACGCTTCAAGCTTATCAATTTGGTTGCGCTAACTCAATTGTTTGGTCTCCGTCTAACAAATAATACTGAAGACAGTTGAAAAGCGTTGCAACTAAAGCCAGTTCATATTTTCCCAGAAATAATTCTAAGCCATGAATTAACTTCACTTCTTGTAATGTACATGGAGAGGTATTTACGTACGTTGAATTATAATTGTGTCACCGCTACAACGACGGTGAATTGCAATATGAAATTTTAGACATTCTTGTTGAAATAAAAAGACAAATTGCAGTAAATTTCCAAGTTAAACCGAATTATTTAACGTTATAGACTTCTAATTCATTGAAAGGATAACGATGTTGTTACTTTGAACATCAACTTGCTAAATAACTTCAAGATAAAATGAACTATTCCGAAAAGTTTGGGAGGGTTTGAATTGAGGGAAAATTATTTTATTTTGAATTATCTTTTCGCAATCAACCAAACGTACTCTCTGATACATTGCGATTGGATATTTCAGCAATATTACGAAAAGAGTGTGTGTATTATAATCATATATAACATAACCACTCAATAAGTATTCCTCTGTATATCTATTCCCAATTAAAAAAAATCAATGAGACTTTGTTTCACACAGAATTTTTCGAAATAGTAAATTTCTACCCAGGGGTTATTGAACGGTTACCATAGAAACGTAATCATGTGACCGCTAGCACGAGCTATTCTGTAGATTATCAATGTTAACGCGAGCCTAATTCTGCACGTTTTCAAAATCGGCTTGATGAACTTCCATTTCCCATCAGTAAATCTGATGACGTGTTTTCCGTCATATCCCGAGATCAAAGTTAAATTAAAGAAAATGAATTTATAGCATACTTATGAGTGATTATGTTACATTTGGTATAATATTTTTCAAAGGAATCTAGCAGGAACACACTAACCCAAATTTACAGAAAATGGTTGAAATAGAGGAGTTTTCAGTTTGAAATTTAAGGCTTAGCGCACTTCTGATCTCTTAACAAAAAAAGTTCCACCATCAAACTTTCTTCTTTAAACTTCCTAAAAAACGTATAAATTCACTACTTTATCATACCGAATTTATAAAATTATGCAATATAGCGATTATACTCCACTATAGCTATACGATTCACCTTAATGCTATATTAAAATTCCAAGGAGGGCCCCCAAACATTGAATGGATTCTCATTTGAAATTCATTAATGATAAAATCGTCCTAAAAAGTCCTAAATAAAGTACAACTTTCTAAAATGTTTTGTTAGCGGAATATTTAAGTTAAGTGGACATAAAAAAAATTCTTAAAAATATCGTAATCAAAATACGCGATCGATTTTTGGGAATTCGAACCTTAAGAGCGTTTTGACATTTGAATAAAACCACATTCCCTGACGACCAATTCTCTGGAAATGGAGCAATGTATATCGTATGCTTGATTTTGGACGTTCGAGTTTTTTCGTCTTAACTTGGTTATGCAACTAAAGCCTTCCAAATTCCCAAATTCAAGGGCATGATAAAGCGATATTCCTTCATTTTACAGATTGCCGGATGACCGTGATAACTATTTCGAAAATTAGTACCTATTGTTATAATAAATATGATTTAAGGAACAATTGAGTACGCGTAATCAGTCTCGTAAATAATCCGTTCTTTTAGAGTAAAATTGAATTAATAAAAATTTTCTACTCTCAACCTAGTGGAACTGATGGGTTGCTACCTACTTGATCTACATAAGAGGTATTAATATTTCAAGTTCAAATAAAGGGCCTCCAAAATTAAAAATAAACAAATTGAACAACAAAAGTATTAAATTTTGAACGATTTGAAATTTTATATCTCTTACTGCTCTCTGGTGATCGCTGTTTCATATTTTTGGGAATTAATGTACACGACGACGCAAGACGCAGATAGGACAAAATCGAAGCTAGATCTAATACAGTAGCTTAGACAAAATTCTGTACTATGGTCCATGAAAAGATTTCGTCGATTTGTTAATATGCGCCTCGTAGCAAATCGTGGAACCGTAACAGAAGCAACCCGTTAAATGTTATCGTAAATTTTCTTGGTACCTAGAAATTAAAGGTGAATGACAAAGTAGCATAATTTTCAGGATTTAACATTGATTTCATGTGGCTGGAAATACATTGATATTTAGGAAAAAGCGTGGTTGATATCGTGCCATGAAAGAGACGAGATTTAAAATAAATAATTTCTACTTCGCTTCAAAGCCATGTCAAGAATGTCTTTATTTAGACATAAGGTGAAATACAATGTTGAATCGATCGGCGGGCACCACGGTAGAATTTTTCTCTGCCCTTTTAGTGAAAAGATGTCAGTTTTAAATACGGAGCTGATTTGTTTTTTTTTTAAAAAAGAAGTAGCTTACTAGTCGAGATCCAATCATGACTAAGATTTCGAGTAACTACATTTTTTTCAGTAATTATAAATAAATACATTCAAAGCCATATTTTATTATTAATTTTACCTTTAAAAGTTGATTTATATTATTGATTTAACCATACGAAAATTCTTTCATAAAACATTGTTTGCATGTTCTAAGTACATGTTTTAAGAACTTTTATTTAAAATAAAAAATTAAAATTTGGAGCGAGTGAAGCTTGCAAGTTATACTAGTTGCCTTGAAATTAAATCAATTGAAGGGCTTGCCACCACCCTCCTACAAATTGTAACCCGGCCACCTGTTTAAAGGCATTATAAGTCGCTAGATGACTTGGGCCTAAGGTGATACCTTGGGTATTATTTCATAAAATTTGGATCAATATATAGCATATATACTAACACAGCACAAAGATTATATCATGAGCCAAGATCACACTAGAGCTTAAAACCCAGTAAAAGTCCATTTGAATGTCAGATTTGACCAATAAAATTGAGATTAACACTCCATGACAGCTAGTGGCTGTAGATTCAACTAAATTCAAGGTTCTAGAATTATTTTTGTAATAGAAATGAAATTGATTAAGTTGTTATAAACAACGAATCTATTGTTATCAATTTTGTCCGCGTGAAGCGTTCAACACGTTGACGCCTGCGTAGGAGTTTTATTGCACTCGGCTTAAGCCCTGTAGTAATCCCAAGACGTATGTGCGACTTTGCGCAGGGTCATCTTAATCCCCTTAATCCCTTTATTTTCTAATTTTGGTGACGGGCAGGTTAATATTTTCCCACAATGCGCCAGTGGACGCCTGTGAAAGCCAAGCGGGTTATAAATCAATTAGGAGCACACCGGTTATTACGAAGGCACCTTACAAAGAACTGAGACAACGAAAAGCTCCCACTTCCGTACTTTTATGCTAAACAGGAATATTCACTGACGAGGTGTTCTAATTTCATAAAGTGATAATATATTCCCCTTCCAGTGTTTTTCCTAATGGTAATATTTAAGTTTCTGAAAGCTTAGCAAATGTTTGAGCTTATATTTATATTCTTAAGATTCGAAGTCTACCTCGAGATCGAAACGCTATCCCAATCAAAAGTATTTTTTTAAAAGCTTCAAACTTAAAAAATAGTACTTTCTTTCAACAACGATAAAAAAAAACTTTGTATCCCAGATTCGAATTCTAAGAGCTTTCTAATTAACGGATTTCTAACTCGTGAGAGTTTACCGACCTCCGATAAATCGGCCTCCATCGGTCACTATATTGTCCCATCACGGCTTACTTTGATGAGGCGAACAGCGCGTCATTATAGTTAGTTACCATGGCAACGATGGGGTTATGTTTTTCGGAGTTCCGGCAGGAAGTGGTAAACGTTATTCAGTAAGAGTGAGGCAGTTATTTAGTTAGGGTAAGAGGTTTATATTATCTTTGTTTTTAAAAAATTCTTAAAAAAAACTGCAATTTGAATCGATGATCATTAGAAACGACTCTAGTAGAATGAAAATTTTAAAGCAAGCTAGAGTCAGTTTTCAATGAAAGCAGTAAATTCAGCAAATCGCATACATCTAATCCCATCCTAAAATTTAACTCACCTAATGACGTCAATTTAAAAATTACACTGCCTAGAGATTTTTACCAATTTTTAATTATCTTTATATTATAGAAATAGTTTAAGAAATTGAACATAATAAGTATTCTATTCTTCGAAGAAATACAGGATCGCAGTAAGCCTGGGAAAGTTTAAGTTTCACGCACACTTATCTCTTAAGCCAGGTTCATACTAACCCTTAAAATCAAAACCAGCGTTAGAAACCTCTTCGGGTTAGTTCAGGAAGCAACTCGTCCAAGTCGATTCGCTTAGAATCGCTTTCCAAACGACAAGGCGGGGAAGTAAAATATCTCTTTTTTTAAATAATGGAAATCAAATTCTAAATAATGTAAAATATTATTACTGTATGTATAGTAAACACGATTAACTAATTGTTTTGGGATTCATTTTAGAGCTTAGGTTTTAAGCTCTAGTGTGACCGTGGCTCAAGAGATACCATAAAAAAGTCCTCTTCTATATTCATAGGGCAATAATGGTTTATCATCACCGCAGCGGCCCATTCTTCACTGGCAACGCGATAAATAGATTGGGCCGCCAAAGAGGAACTTAAGAGAAGAAGAGGCGAACGACCGCGCAAAGGCCTAACACGCCGACACGTTCCATCCCGCGGGTCCCTGGAGGCAGCTAGCCGGACACCTGTTGCGGGGCTTTTCTCTTTGATGTCTTCACAAACAAACTATCCATAAATTTACGAGCGAAGGGCGAGGTCGTTTCCGTGTGACACTCTAACACGGCCAATCTAGTGATTGCCCATTTCAATTTTATTTCTCTGGTACGAACCTTTTATCGCGAGGTTACAGCTTAAGCTTAGAAATTCGTTCCACATACATGTAAATAAATCAAAGTAAAATTGGCAAGATATTTCGACAGTCCACCGGGTTCGGTCTTTTGAGGTTTGTGAAAAATATATAAATTATTTTCGAAAATCTGCAGATATCAGTTAAACTGAAATTCTTCACCATGCAACTTCTTTTTCTTAGTGTGTTAGTGTTACGTTTTTATTCAGAGCCATTTATTGAATACGCTTATTTATGAGAATCACCTCACGTATTAAACTTTATCTTTGCTGAAATGTAAAACGGTTAATCGATGCATTTAGATAATCTAATGATTATGGCTAAAAGCGACAGTAAAACTAGTTTATTTAAGTTAAGCTATTACATTGATAATAATTCCCGAGACGTTCAACAAAGTACATTCGATAAATACGTCACAGATAAATTTTTGTTTCGCAAATAAATTACCTTGAATTAAATGATGAAAACAAAAATATTCCATCATAAATAACACATGCAAAACTGAATTTAATCTTATCGTCCCCAAACTAAATTAGTGTGATTTTTTAATTTTAAAATTATCAATATATTAGAGTTTCTTTTTGAAAATACTGGAAAATATAACCAACAAAATGGGATCAAGAATGTGTATTTTGTATAAAAAAAAAAAGGTTTTTAAAATATATTTGATTTACTCCGACCAAACCTGCAATGATTTAAGTGTTCGATTATACTGCATTTACTCAAGTTATTGAAATTCCTTCCACATGCTTAAAGGACGTCGTACTTCTTCTATGGGAAATGTCTTTCTATGGATTTATTTCAAATTTAATTATGTAGTTAAACCTGGTCAAAGGTCCATCGCCAATTTTCCTAGCTCTCATAGTTTGTCCTGTATCATAGATCAAAGTTTGAAAAAACTTAGTATAGTCTTTTTGTTATAAAAATTAACGCTTCATGGGTTCGCTTTGTAGTCTCGAGCGTCGCGGGTTCAGGTTTACTGACATATTATTAACTTTTCCATATTCAAAATCCAAACCACGTTACTCTTTTTGTTTAGCAAACGTCACAGGGTTATTTAAAAATAAATAAATTGATAAGTATAATTATTAAAAAAAATTAAGATCGTATTTTAAGATCAGAGAAAATACTAAAATAATATAATTGTTAAAAATCAAATAAAAAATATCACCATTTATACTGTAGAAAGCTATTTTGTATTTTGTTATACAAGAATTACAAACTAATTGAACTGAACAGAACAAAATCTCGATTTTTGGATTTTAGTGTTGTCTTTTTTTTAACCAAATTGAATTATCGCTTTATATTTCAATATTCGAGTCAGCACAACTAATAGTATTTTCCGCTTTGATCTAAAATATTTTTATGTTATTTCAACCGTTCAAATACTCATGTGAAATTGGATATCCTATTTATGAAAATTTGTGTGAATTTCCTTAAAAAGGTTGAATATGTATTACCATAAAATAAAATATTAAATTTTTTTATCATTATTTCTTCGACACGCGCGATTCTTCTTAAAATACTTCGATTCAAGCTTTCGTTTCTTTTCATAATAATTTTATGTAAAATTTCATGAATTTAAATAATGGATAGCAATAAGAGAAGCATTTGGGTGTTTCAGACCAAAAACAATTATTTCAAAAACCAGTAGTTATAATTTTTAATAAAATATAATATCTTCGGCTAGTTTAGGATATAAAACATTCACAAATAAAAATTATTATTTTTGTCAACAACCTATTAGCTACATCTATTGTATTCACACAACTTTACTCAGGTTTTATAAGTGCTGAATAATAAAGTTATCGAAGTAAAAGCACAATCGCAAAATTATTGTTTTGAGTTTCTAATATATAAAAACAAGCGATGTGAGAGAAGATACAACTTCCAGGGTCCGTCCAGCCAGTGGGACTGATTTCAACTGTTATCTTTAAGATTATCGCTAAAGTGTATCTCTGTCCAAAGTAAAACTACTCTCTTTGGCGCCCAATAGTGATTGTTGGGAGTCAGGCCTGCTCTCAGGGGCCCATTTAATAAACCAAATGTTTAACAAAAAAGGAGAATCCTACCTTGTTGTAAATTTCCCGCGTACTTGGACAAACTTTTAAAACTTATAAACGCTTCAAAGAAAATTCTAACGTTGAATGTCTATCTCGAAGGAAGCGGTTACGAAATTTTAGTAAAAGAGCCGTTTAATTTATCTCAGCAAATCTGAACGCGTCCGTGAGAGCCACTGCTTCGAGCATCAATGTTTTCCGTGGCCAAAACTTCTGAAGAATATCTCGGCTCTAATCTTTCCGGTTCGGATCTGCTGCGCGGAACTCTTTCGAAAACGAGTTGTTTGGCAGTATTTAAGTACTTGGTCGCCACCCCCGTAAAATCGCGAACGCCGGCTCTGGCTTCGCTATCTGCTCTACGATCAGTCTCATCAGCGTCACGGAAAAGAAACGAGGCATCGAGAAGGCAGCAACAGATTGGAGACCTCGGCCCCCTTCCCCAGCCCGCCCCCCGCGCCACCAGCCCCCAAACCCCACCAGCCTCCGCGCTCCCGTCGCCTCCTGGAAAGGGCCTTCTCTTTCTAGTTTTTCTTCCGCTGGCTCCCGCTCGTATGACGTTGCGCCCGTTTAGATAAGAGATCTCTGTTCTGAGCGACACTTTGCCTTGATAATGGGAACGCCATAGGATGAGCTTCCTATATCATCGCCGCTAGATACATTAAGCAGTAACTTTTATTACGGAGTTTTCCGAATGTAATGTGTCTTACGAAATTCTACTTTCATTTTTTAGCGTACATCTAGTTTCATTTACTATAGATAAAAACGAAATCGAAGGTCAAAATTACAAATGACCTTTTATTATCCGTGTTTCCATGAAAGAATTAAAATAGTGAATACTATATCAACAGTTATTTCATTTACTCTACAACCATATGTAACATAATTACTCATAAGTATGTCACTAGTTCTATTTCTTCACTAACGGTTTGTGTCACAGATATTGCGTCATCCGTACCCTACGTAATATTTGACGTCATCGAAACTCAAATGCCGATTATGCCGTCGCAAAATTAGCTCTACGTCTGTTAAACCGGCGGCCATTATTTTAGTAAACAAACCGGTTTGAACAACCAAGGTTTAGGAGCTAAATTGAACTACAATATACTGTCAGGTGCTTTTAATGCAATTAATTTTAAAATTAATGAAGTTTTCGGAGACTCAGATTCTAAAATAAATTTGCATTGTCAAATGTTTGTTGCAAAAAATAGTTGATATTCGGGTTGAGCTTTTCTGGGGCATCTACAAGATTGGATTCTTTGCAGATTCTTTTAAGGCTATGCCAAACTCTTCTAGGCTTGGTATGGGTTTTAATACCCTGGTGGAATATCCCACTTCGACGGCTAGTGCCATTTTCGGAACGCAATCACTGAACCGTATTGGTCATTTTCTCCAACCTTTTCTTTTTCTAAACTACTCATCATTTAACTTAATCCGCACAAACCAAGTGAGTTTATAAATTTCAATAAAGCTACATTGGGCTGACTAAAATTCCGACACAAAAATCCCTTCTCAATTAAGAGGTTTTCCATTGGCTTAAATACATATGTCAGTAGCCAATAATGTGACTCCTAAAATTACTAGGATGAATAAAAAGGTTAAAATATAACGTAGTCCACCTTTTTACTGGTTCGTGGTGAAACAAACCGTTAGTGAAGATTATTGAATGGAATAAAGGTACAGTGGCATACTTATGTGTAATTATGTTACATATGCTAAAACCATTAATTAAATTAATTTAATAAATAAGGTTCTATTTAAAACAAAACTACCAGCTGTACTTTATTTCAAATAATATCAAGGATTAAAATACATATTCATAATTAAATTGTTGCAATCGTTATTAAAGTTATTAAATTGTTGCAATCGGGATTATATTTATTAAATTATAAAATAACGAGTAAATTATTGAATCAACAATTCAATTATTAAATCGTGATTCAATTGATTTAATTGTTAAATCACGAGTAAAATATAGAATCATAAACGGAATGACTAAATCGATGACTAAATTGTGTTTTTTTTATTAAAATTACGAAATAACGAGGAATATTTTGAACCAAGAACTAATTTCATTAAAATATAAAATAACGAAGAAATAATTGAATAGAAAAATGTTCGATTAAATCGTGATTAAAATGCTAAAATAAGAATTTAAATAATCAAATCCTGATTACAATAGTTAAATCGGCTATTGTTTGTGAATAATTTAAATCGTGACTGAATGACTAAATAATATGGTCACTATTAATATTATTAAAAAGTGATAATCCTTTTAAATTTTTATGATGATTATTAGAATACCCTTATTAATGTGACCTGCCCTCATCAATACCGCAATTCTTTAAAATATATAGATTTATTGTTTTTCGTTATGACTACCAAACCCTGCTCAATTTAAACCAAATTTAATAAACCTGAGTTATCCGAAAGATCAGTTTCGCTAATGTAACTCCATGTTTGTCCTCATTTTAAATATCATTTTTTTTAAATTGTATAAGCGTCATCGCTCAATATATCTGGCAATTTCGCACACCCAGCAGTGGTTACAGGGGGTGATTTCCACTTATAATCCTTCAATTATACTACAGCATTCGACTTCAATTATTTCTACCTTTAAAACGGAAAAAGTATTTCTAGATATTAAATATCAGAATATGAAAATCGAATTCATAAGAATTCCTTTTCATTCTTAAAGTGTATCATTGAGATCGTGATATGTTCTCATGATCTCTTATTGCAATCGTTGGTGACCATCAAATGTTTTGGCGTTCTTGAAGCATAAATATAAACTTTTAAGCATGCACGTTTCACTCCTCAAGAATACCAAATGAAACGAAATTATCTTTGTGTTCGTAAAATGTTATGAATATTTGTTACAAGCTGTTGAATTATCTATCATCATGCAGGTCCTGGTTAAAATCTGAGGGTACCGATATGTTTTCATTCTAATCTCTACAGCAAAAAGTGTATATGTATATATTGTTAAATTATATACTACTTCTTTTTAAGCTCTTTTCATTAAAAAGGTTCAAATAACTAATATCAATTAATTTATTTGCTTGAAAATATAATGACGTACGTTTCTCACATATATTTATTTAAGTTAGTGAAGACGAAATATAGAAATCGAAGAAGCTCACAGGCACATAATAAGAACACTGCCCGTCTATTTCGTTCTAGATTGGTCCTTAAACGGATACCAGTTATATCAGTGAAGGTAATATAGGTATCTTGATTGGACATTTATTCAGATTGCCATTTGTCTACGCCACTGGTTTCAGAACACTTTCAGCATACTTTCGATAAATAAAAATTAGATCACTGTCAGTGTTCCTAAATCGGGAAATTAAGTACATCATACATTTTTAAACATATTAAGCACATTAAACTGCAACATTTGAAGATCATTTGAACATATCTTTAATTTTTTTAAATGTTCGTTAAATGTCTGTGTTGTTAAATCGATACCCAAAATCATGTTCTTGCTTGATTTGTTCTATTAGCAGTCTTAAAATGAATCTCAAATTGCCAGTGTGGGTTTAATAATTCAACTAAAACCTTATTTCTGTTTTCTTTTGAAAGGAAGAATTTCTTGCGGAACAAGACGAGGCTGTATTGAAACAAATCTTATTTCCAAATGGAAAATACCCGCCAGGTCTCGGGTCTATAGTTAGACCTAGAAAAAGTTTGTGTTTGTGACGAATATGCAATTCAAAAAGCATGATCTGGGGAAAAATACTAAGTAAACTTCTTTTGGAATTTTAATGTGAATAAAAATCGAATGGAAATACAGCGTACCCATTGAGTTTATGTTTGAAGTGATTTTCTTTCATTGATTTAGCGAAAAAGTAGGAATATTAACCGAATAAAGGAGCAGGCGTACTACGTTCAGCTAACTTATTTTTAAAGCCTAGTTCATACTTGGTTTCAGGAAACCAATAAAAAAACGGATCAGTTTGATTGAATTGAATCGTGAGGTGGATTAGGAAAAACTTTAAAACCCGTCTCAACCTAATCATATTACCTAAAATAAAAATGAATTTTAGTTAACGGAGTGCAAACCTATATAATAAGTATCGTCTAAATATAAGTCAAACTTGGTAGAGTGTTCAAAAAAATTAATATGATCCATGTATTTAGTGTAATTTATATAATACTGTAAAATAAAGACGCTGTATAATTAATTTAAAAAAATGTCATCCAAAAAACCTTACCTGCGTAAACCGAAGCATAAAGAAATTAGCTGAACCAAGATTTTTGAGCAACTTAAGCATTTAAAGAGCAATTTTAAATAAAAGCCTAAATTCAATATTCATCAATTAAATCAACAATTTTTCAAGTGTAAAACTTTTATTTCTTTATGGGATTTTTTCTAATTAGTTTCAATAAGTGTCTGATAGTTATGTGTAAAGTGAAAGAGAGTTGACGTTATATCCAAAACCTTAATAGCCAAAATCGTGAAAACACTTTAAAACCAATAATCACGTCGTCAGCTTTATAACCAGGGGCGTACCGAAGAGAGTACGTTTGGGGGGGGGGGGGGTAAGTGAAATTTGCCAAGTAAAATTTAATTAATGGTACTACTGTACTTTGGAAGTTATAGATGGCGCCACCCGTATAATGATAGAGTTGACGGCTGAGTGCGCCGACTGGAAATTTCAGAATTTGTTTCGCGAAACCACGACTATCGAACGCGCCTATGTCATTCTAGCGGGACTATTCCCAATTCAATGGCGAAAACGGCTCGGCTTCTAGTTATATTGAGTGAAGCATTTGCGTACTCTCTTTATATACAGGGTCTTTTTTTCTACTCGGAAAAGTTTTTTTTTTCAAAAACTATTTATAGTACCGATTTCAAATTTGGAAGGTCAATTCTCTATACCGGGGGACATCAGTTTGAGAAATTTGAGCGTTTTCGGTAATGTTTTTCACCAATTTTGAAAAATTATTTTTCGACCACTAGGTGCGAGATAAAAAATTTCTATTATAAAGTTGTAGGCCGTCATCGAAAACCCTTAAAAATTGTTCACTCGACGAAAAACCATTTATTTATCAGTGAAAATTCAAGCTTGAAAAATTTACAAGTTGGTGAAGCCAAATTACGATTGTTTGAAACGATAATTGAAACCGAATTACCTAATCCAGTTGAAACTTTGGTTAAAAAACGACCGGATTTAAAAAACACGAGGCTATAGGTCAATCCTAAACATGCATTGGGTATTTAAAGGAAAACTTTGGGAGATTATTATCAGTGTTTGATAATATTTCGAACAATGCCTCGTTATTCAGTAGCTGAGCGTACCGAGATAGTTGCCATTTACTATGGAGAAGCAGCGCAAAACCTTAGAAGAGTGACTGAAATCTTCGCGGAAAGACATCCAAATGGAGCACCATCTGTAAATACAGTAAGACGAGCAATTCACGATTTCAATCAATTTGGTAACTTGCAACCTAGGTTTCGCGGATTGGGTCAACCGGATTTAGACTTCGAGAACAATGTACTCGCGTACTTTGTGGCATATCCTCGTCACAGTTGCGCTAACGCCGCGGCTGATTTGGGTTGTTCTGCAAATCGTGTGTGGAAAATTCTTCGTAAGAATCGCTATCACCCATACAGAGCTACGCTCCACCAAGGACTAATTGACGGAGACCATCAAAGACGTTATGAATTTAGCAACTGGTTACTAAATGCTGTCCAAGAAGATAGACAATTTTTGCGCCATGTTTTGTTCTCCGACGAAGCGTCATTTTCTAGAGATGGGCCCTTTAATCATCAAAACAGCCATCTTTGGTCTGACATCAACCCACATTGGGGTTTTGAATATCATCACCAGGTTCAATTTGAACGGGTCAATGTTTGGGTTGGACTTGTTGGAAACCGTTTGATTGGTCCCTTTTTCCTGCCGACGAACCTCAACGGCCAAAGGTATTTACATTTTCTACAGAACGAACTGAGTGACGCAATCGACGACCTTCCATTGGCTGAAAGACGTCAGTTGTGGTTTCAGTAATATGGCGCCCCTCCGCATTTTTCCCGGCAAGTAACTGAGCACCTCAACAACGAGTTTCCTGAAAGGTGGATAGGGAGAAATGGTCCAGTGCATTGGCCAGCAAGGTCACCTGACCTAACACCGCTGGATTATTTTCTCTGGGGATTCGTTAAAGCAAAGGTATACGCCACGCCCATTGAAACTAGGGAGGAACTCATTAGACGAATAATCAGTGCTTGCCGAGACGTCACACCAGAAATGGTAGAGAAAGCGTTTGAGAACTTAATTGTCCGCGCACAAACCTGTGTTGCAGTCAATGGTGATATTATTGAAAATGTTTTGTAAAAATTTATGTGCATAAAATATCTGCATTTAAAAACCAAACGTGTACATTTTTTCAAGTGTGAAAACTCTACTACGTTTGTATTAGACTTGTTCCCTTTTCAATTATCGTTTCAAACAATCGTAATTTGGCTTCACCAACTTGTAAATTTTTCAAGCTCGAATTTTCACTGATAAATAAGTTGTTTTTCGTCGAGTGAACAATTTTTAAGGGTTTTCGATGACGGCCTACAACTTTATAATAGAATTTTTTTATCTCGCACCTAGTGGTCGAAAAATAATTTTTCAAAATTGGTGAAAAACATTACCGAAAACGCTCAAATTTCTCAAACTGATGTCCCCCGGTATAGAGAATTGACCTTCCAAATTTGAAATCGGTACTATAAATAGTTTTTGAAAAAAAACACTTTTCCGAGCAAAAAAAAGACCCTGTATAAAGTGAGATACACGAAGAAGAAAACAGAGATTGAACGATGTTACAGCAATTTAAAAATCCCATCAAACCCCCTTACTATTTTCTCGTCGAGTAATCCGCTGTAGTAAAAAATAGATACATTTCATCCTGACGAATACTAGTTGTTGTTTAACTGAACTGCTTTGAATAACTAGAATTATTCATACCGAAATATAACATAAACAATTCAAACACTTATTACTGAAATATTAACGTAAGAACAACCGACACTGTATCACACCATATGATCACACGTTATCTTTATCCAACGCAACTTTAGGAATATTGGCTTGTGAAATTTTCACTTTCCTAAAGAATATCACTATAATATTCACGACTTACCTAATTTTCCCTAAGTAAAAAAAACTGTAACATCTCCTATAGAAATTAAAACTATTTAACGTAGAAAATGAACACTGAAATAATAATGAACAACCGATATTCTCTATCACGCGTCTATCTGCCTTTCAATTTTATAAGGTGCTGTTGGAAAAATGACTATTTAAAAAGCTTTTACCACAAGGCTGAACTAAAGTTCCGACACACTAGCTGCCTAGCGTAGAAATCAGGTCTTGTAAGTTATACATAAGGAGCAGCAACTACATAGAAATCTCAAACATAGTTAATGACTTTAGGGAAGTAAATTGCTGGGAAATTCTAAATGATTTGTTTACTATCGATTTAGGAGTTTTTTTAATTAACTAACATGTTTCATAATTTTCATTTTGCCAAGTCCACCTCGATTTGCCAACTCTACAAAACTTTGGGGGGGGGGACTCCCCCCTGCCCCCCAAAGGTACGCCCCTGTTTATAACTTAGTTTGATGTTCATTTAAATGTGTGGTCATTCTATAAAGGTTTGAATCTTACTCACTTTCGTGCTGCTCTACCCATTTTTAAAAATTAGATATCTAACAGCCTCAGGTATAAGTCGTGATTTCTCTAGGCTATAAACGTGTTTCCGTAAAATAAAACAATAAAAAAATTAAAAGTATAAGATGTTTTTCCTCGCGTCACGAGCTTAAGCTTTCTAGTACTTTATTGGCACTCGTGTTTCGCACGTGGACTTTTTATTCCGAAATCGAGCGCGTGCCCTCCATTTTCAATAACTATAGCTAGTGACGTAAAAAACTATTTACATGTGACCTCCCGTATTATATGGAAACACCTATTCCAGCTCATCAGAAGATTTAACACTTAAATGCGTAGAGTTTGCTAGTTCTTTCCACAACGGTGACGGGTCTTACATCGAGTCCTTTGTATATCCCTTTTCATAGAAACTTGTAGACGTTAACGGTTATAGTGTGTGTAGGGAGCTGTTGGATCGCTTGGCATGAAGGGCTGGCCAACACAACTGAACCTGGCCACGTGGAATACAAGCCTTAGAAGTCGCTAGATCATTTGCGCCTACGGTGGTCCTGATTATGGCTATTACTTTCGGCCTAAATGTATTAACAAGAACGTATTGAAGTTACTTAGAATATTTCAGCATAGCATTAACCCCTTGTACCTTCCTCACAGCTTTTGTGGAGAAAGTTCGTCTGCAATTAATGGGCATTCAAGGTCATACCATATAGCAAACCTGAATGGGAATGCAGACGAATTTAAGCTACAAAGGCTGCGAGAATGGGAATCAGAATCCTTTAGTTCCATATTCTAAGTAACTTCAATACATTTTTGGTATTAATTATCACCTGAGTCCCTATCCTCTAGTTTTTAAGGTCATCTGTCAGTGTTCTAGCCTCTTTTTGGGGCAACCAACTTTCCGATAAATTCCGAGGATTTAGATTACTCCAGGTTTCGCTTACCCTTAGAACAACAAAAAGACTCTCACTGCATTGTCAAAAAAAATAATATTTTCCTCGGAAGTTCATTGTCCTCCCTTAACGCGTATCTTTCTAGAAAAGTCTTTAACCAACATAAAAATAAATAAATGAGATAACGCTAATCGTTTCCGACGAAAAACCATTTCAAACATCCATAACCAAACCTAAGTAAACGAGTTACGACAGTTTCCCTTTGAGGAGTCGATATTCTCTTCGTATTGGGCGTGACCTTATCTACGTTGCAATAACAAAACGGGCGGGACGGGGGCGTGAAAGAAAAATTTCCCGCGAAAATAAGCGCGAAGGGTGACACGATGGAGGGAAAAACGGTTCTACCGCGTATTCACGCGCCCGAGCACAAAGAGAACCTAAATTGAGGAGCCCGGAAAAAAGAAGCTTTTTGTCAAATTAGAATATCTCCGAAGTGCCGATAATAAATTAAGGTTCCCGTTATTCTCGAAAAAGTCAATAGATGGCTCTGGCCGACGAATTACGCGGAAAAATTTCCAGAGTGAAAAATTTCGGCGTTAATACGTCATTCGTTTTTAACAAAAAAAGTTGCTTTCGCACTTGGTCATTTTGTTTAGCCAACGTTTCGTACAATTCTATAAGTATAATAGCGGTTTCCATTTGATTGCTCGATATACTCTCCGACTCGGTCTCTGACTCGTAGATCTCGAACCGATCGACTAGAGTAAAACATGCTCCTGCGCTTTTTTGGTTTTTAATCTGTTAATAATTAGAATTTTCCGGTCGTTCTGAGTCCATTTTGCCCAAAAAATCTATAAGAAACACGCAAAAATTTGCTCAAATCTCGATCTCGATCGGTTGATCTGTCGAAATCGGCAGATTGATTTTGGGTGTTCCCTGAGCACCTGAGAGCAAAATATGGAAAAAACGAAACTTGATCGGGGCACTACTTTGCACGCAAATAGAACATAAAATGGTTATCAGGGCGATCTAGAGTGCTCGAGAGCAGTCAAATGGAAAATGCTATAAGATTATAAGTCTGTTTCCTTATCTTTCGCTCGCGTCATATTACTGAGATAAATTTCTTGAATGACCAAGCATTTTTAGGGAACTTCAGATTAAGTAATTAGGCCTAATAGTCGCTTTTGGTCTCGTCGTCAACGGGAGCACGTGCAGGAATCCATGACTAGTCGACAGTGCGTAACTTAAACATTTTTTTTAAATCGCTTATTATTTTTGCGAGACTTGCTTATCGTCTTAGATATGATTTTATATCTAATTCAATGAGACACCTTGCAGTTTCCGACAACCTGAAAAACCCATGGAACATGAACGTTTAATTACCAAAGTTTAGGTTAATGTAATTGTTTTGTCATTAAAAACCTACAAAATGACATTGATAATATAAATTGTTTTTTATTTATCAGAATAATACCATTTTATTATACATTATTAATCGTTATTTCATTGCCATGTTGTATATGTCTTTTAATAGCTAAACAGTTATATTATTATTAATTTCTTATAGATTCTCATGGACTTTTACGTTTTGTTTTGGATATTACTTTTATTTCTGAAAAAAAAAACTTTATTTTCAATAAGAATTTATCGTTGTAATTGATATTGAAGGTTGAAATCTTACCAATGGCCGAAGATAAATTGTGATTTTTAACATTAAAAGTTGACGATCGGAGGCCAAACATTTATTTTCACACGACGCGACAAACAAAACTTAAGCTGGCCAAAGTTGACCAAGTTCGTGTAGTGTGAACGTACCTCAATATTCCCAAAAGTCGAAAAATTGTCTCCTCAGAAAATCTCTAATTGTTCGGAGCAATTAGTGATTGGTACTTTAAAACAGATGAGGCGGATGGTGCCATTACAAATAAGTGGAATTTCGTGCTCATTCGACATAAGCCTCGTAATCATTATTGGCAAATGTCAGTTATTATATTAAAAAAGTGCTTTCAGTTGTCTCTAAAAAGCTGTATAGAATCGAAGATTTATCTTTAGTTATTTTTAAGGAGTATAAAGTGGGTCTCACGATTGTAGTTAACGGGATTTATTTTTCAGCGCTGGTGATTGTTTTATAGTGTCCAAACTGAATATGCCACAGCCAAATGGAATATTTGGACGCGTTTGCCTTTCCAGTGGCTGTACCTCTTATAATTCAAACACCTTTCTGCTAAAGGATTCACTGGTTAAACATTGGGAACACGGCTATTGTAAAATACTCGAGTACATATTTTGCAAACTGTGAAATATAAATTTGAAATTCAATTAGTGCCGCCTCAATTTAAAACCCCAATTAAAAAACCACCATATTTTCCTTTAAAATAAATGAATTTAATAAGTGCTTAACGTAACGTTACCTAACGTAATGTAACGTCACGTCATGTGATGTAATGTAATGTACCGTATTTTTACGTAATATAACAATGCGTAACGTAACGTCATGTAATGTTATGTACTGTAATGTTATGTACTGTAATGTTATATAATGTATTGGAATATAATATATTATTTATAATATCGTAATTCAGAGATAAAAGACAGATTTATCAGCTCTCAAAATTTTATAAAAAATATTAAATGTTTATTATGTGAAAGGAAGAGGAGTGCCAAAACATTCGATTTTAAGTAAATTGTGATCGTCACCTTGAAAATGGTTCTTTAGGACTTCAATATATGTTTCTTACGAAAATTTATATAACTAACGAAAAAATCACTAGTATGTTATTTGAACGCATTTTTAAAAACGCCTGCTTGGGTACCCTATAACTGCTACCCCTATCTCTTACTGACAGTTATTACTACATTTTAATGCTATATTCACCTTAATATATTACCTCATATATATATATTAAGTTAAGTCGAGAATCGTACAAAATATAATTTAAATATGGAGTGTTAACTACTGGCTAAAACATTGACGTACATTTCTACATTTGAGTCGATAATAAGAAAACGTGGCTCATTTAGTTCGCCCTGATCCAATTACTTAATAGTTTATATACTAACAAGTTTTAAAAAACCAACTTGAATAGTTTTACGTTAAATTACATTAAGCTTTAGTTAAGGTCTTATTTTGTCTAAAAAATTAGATCCAAATATCTTTCAAGACACTAAAGGAATTGAAAAGATTCAAAACAATTGATCCACAAACATTAAAAGATTTTGTAAAATTTGCATTGCTAAGTGGCAAAAATATGATATTAGGATTTAAAGATTTAAATTTTTATCGCACATTGTTTTCGCAAATTAAAAACATTACATTTCCGTTTGATATCTTTACATTATTCGTCGATTTTTACAGGCCAAAATAGAACATTTACAATTGGAGGTTTAAAATACATAAAGTAAAACATTAGTTTTATCAGAGACAATTAAGTTATTATTTTCCTATAATAGATTATGTTATTTTCTTAAAGTCGCAAATTTTCAAAAGACGTTTTGAATGAAAAGTAGTGCTTTGGAAATTCGAGCTTGCGAAGTAAATGTTTCATTCGGACACTTTTAAACATCATTTTCTACAGGACGTATAATTTGACGTCAATGAAATAAAATCAAATAAATATAACAGAAGAACACCACAAATAAATGTTCTATTAATGTGAAGCAAGTTTAAGAAAAGAGCTCCAACATTTGATTTTGTTCCTGCCATTTCAGAAAGAATCCATTTTCCCATAGATTCCTTGTTCTGTTAGTAAAATTATTCCACCCGTAAATTAATCTTTATTTTGTTTCAAAAAGCACCAATCGATTCTTAATATATCGGTTAAGTTGCATCATAAGAGAGGAATATGAATTATTCATTCTTTGAGACGGAAAACGTGTTTGTACATTTTAAAAGCTAGCAATAAAATCGTCGTGCATATTAAGCAAATAGAAAGGTTACGCAGAGCACTCTAGAAGGTTGAAAGACAACGTCAAAAGTCACGTGATCATTCTTCGCGGATTTCTTTTCACGTTTCCACTTTGGAGTCGGAACCTTTTATAACTTGAAGACGGCCTCATATTTCATCGAGCTAATGTGACACGTGATATAATATGCAAAATAAAAATACTAATGGCCAGAAGTACTCAATAAGCGTGACGAAGTAATAAATAAGTGCATGGGTGGAAGAGGGGATTATATTTCAAATTTTATTTTACATAATTAAAACTATCCTAAATAAGTGTGAAGAAGTAATATTATGTCAACTGCACAAGCCTTGTATAGCCCGAAGTAATAAATAAGATTGCAGGTTAGCACGTACGAAAAGAAGGGGTTTTTTACTTTTGGCAAAACTCATATTTTCTTTAGATGGCCATGCTGTGTCGGGCCTCCTGCTAGGTCATGGAGACAGCTTGGCGGTCTGCTCGGAACGACAAAAGTTCCTTGCAAAGAAAAATCGTATCGCTCTCTGTAGTCCCTTTTTGGCGGGGCGAAATTTCACTTTTGTTTAGCGTTCGATAAACCTTTCGATTTTCTAAAAATTATTATTTTACTCTCGTACCTTTTTGTTAACTTAAGAATGTAAATAGGAAGTTATAATATGCCAATAAATATATTTAAAATTTGTGCCAAAATAAATGTGAGTCACGGCCAACTATGGCCAAGTGCTACCACACTGTAGCGAGTAATCAAAGTTTCCAGTACTAAATTAATTTTTGTGGCCTGGTAACGCTGAGTAGTGTACTTTCGGAATAGTTTTGCTTTTGAAGTGTTTGTTACAATTTAGAATAAGTTTGCCTCGCTTATTGGTTAATATTCGAAATCGTTTCCCTCTTGTTCTAATTAAAGAGCTTTAGGTTTATTACTAATTCATGATTTTATGTAACCTGCTTATATGAAATACGGGCACGAAATAATATCATCGCCTTCTTGGCGAACTTGTTTACTCCATTTCTCTTACCCCGTTGGATTGATTTACAAAAAACTGCTGATTTTAAGGAACCCTGCTTTTCTCACGGCCAACTCTATGTAGCCTGCTCCAGAGTTGGTAGTCTAAAATATCTCTACATTTTTGCTCCAGATGGAAAGATAAAAAACATAGTTTACCAAAATCGATAAACTAGATTAAGTTTATTAAAAAATTAATGTTGAAAAATTGCAAAAAAATATTATTTAAAAAATTTATCATAATAATACTTTTTATGCAAATAGCCATATTAACCAGGAAAATAGTGGGTACCCCATCTAGTTATCTACAAAATTGACACTAAACATAATAGCTCAAACATTTGTTGAATAATATATGTATAAAAATGATTAGGCACTATAAATATCTGTCTCACGGCTTACACGTATGACTTTACCAATAGCAGCTAAACTGAACGTTATTTAGTTTGCTATGCCAATATTTCACTATATTTTTACTTGCTTTTTAGTGAAAGTTGTATAGATTGAGTTATCCGTAGCAAAAAATTTCCTTTTTCCACTTTGGAAATCTTTTGCTATCAGTTCTAAAGTATGAATTCCACTGCTGCTTGAAGCACTTGTTTCCGCTGTCATGGAAACTCCGTAAATTATAATCACGAATTGGGCTCTTTCAAATAAGTGGCGAGCAAAATGGACCAGGAAACGCCGTGTCGTGTATTCATTAAATCTTTAAAAATAATGAAAGTAGTATTTTGGTTAAAAGTGTATTATGATAAAACAAATATTGCCGCAAACTGTAGAGTAGAAGTAGATCTATTTTTATCATGATAAATTGTAAATTTCCTAAAACTGTAATTGTAGTAACTCATTTTGATTAAGGTAATAATGAAAAGCCTTTATATTCTATATTATTTTCATAATTTATTCTGTGGGGTACCCAGGTTAACATCCTGGCGCATCGAGAAAAACGTGTCGTAACATTTTTTTTGTAATCTGTGTAATTATGTTACATGTTACATAAAATATTTTTTGAAGGTTTATATCTTTTTTTTTGATAAAAATAACTTATAAATCTATTATAAATGTTCTATGCATAGACGTCATCAAGTAAGATTATTTTTAGATTCCGTTAGCACATTATTGATACAATGGGCACATTAATAATATACATATTTACGATACAAATAATAAATTTTGAAAAAAAAAATAGTTTTAAATGCATATTCGGCTGCCGTGGCGTAGGAACGGACATTAGACCCCCCTACAAGATATGGTGAAGTGGTTAGCACTTTCACCACCCGGCATGAGCGGGCGGGTTCCATCCCAGTTTGTGGCGCAGGCTTGAGTTGGCCAGTTCTTTCCGCACGGGATTAAAGGTTTTTCCTTGAGTTCTTCGGTTTATCCTTTGCATGGCAAATTCTTCAGTTTTGTTTATTAGGGCTGGGCAACTAAAGTATCATCTCACTAACTAGAGCTGAGTTGGATACTAAAACAGAGCTGCTGAATATTTCCTTAATTTAACAATCGAATTCTTGAAAATTTTGATTTCACCACCTCAACCAAAGTTTGCCACAACGGAAAAAGCTTAATTGCTTCGTAATTTTTGCCTTATATTTTTTCTTTAACTCGCTATTTCATTTTAACATATAACCAGAGATCCTGGAAGTTATAGAGATGCGAAACTCCCTATACCCTAAGCAAACCAGTGTTTTTCAAATTTTAGCCGATCGCAGCGACGCCTGTACGTGGGGAGTAATCGCAGAGATCCTAGGATTGTTACCGTTGTTTACAATTTTTGCGTCTCTCGGCTTGAAACGAGCGCTTCCTTCCGGCCGAAGGGCGGCGCTGATGCTTGCATTTTTTTGTCAGGTTTTCGGCGGAGTTTCGCATCTCTATAACTGCCAGGATCTCTGATATAACCTAGAAAAACCGTTTTTAGTCTCAAAGATTCGATTAAATCCTAACTTTTCCGAGTAGAAAGGCTTCTTTCAGGTTTCCCAGCTTAGAAACTTAATGTTTTTACCCGTATACAATGACGGATATTCAAAGCAATTAATTTGCGGTTGAATTTAGAATTTACTGTTAAGGATATAACGTCTTTATTAATTCAAGATATTTTATACCTTTTGATTAAGGAAATGTATAATTAAATGATTAAGGAAATATATTATTTACCAAATGAGGAAATGGGTAATTATTAAATTAAGAAAATAAATTTTTACTAACTGATTAAATGTGTAATGAAATAATTACGAAAATTGTTAATTTTATGATTTTCTTATAAAATGAATTATTTGTTTACTAGTTTTGGAAACTACTTAATAACTAGGCATTTATAAAATTTGCAATTTCGTGATTAATGAATTTCATAATTTGCGAAATAATTAAATTGTTATTTAGCTTAATGAGGAAATTGTTACTTGAAAAAATATTAAATTTTTAATTTGGATTAATGAAATGGGTAATTAACTATTTACGGAAATGGCCTTTTTCCTAATTTACTAGTTAAAGAAATCATTAATTTAAAATTATGGTAATTGCTGAGCTAAAATATTATAAATATGCAAATTTAATAATTGAGGAAATTGCTTATTTGCTATATAAGTAAATAGCTTATAAACTAATTAAGGATATTCATAAATTTCCAATTGATAAAATATTCATTTTACTAATTATGGTTATTACAAACTTAGTAATTACTTTACTTACGAAGCAAAGTACAAAATTTAGATTTTAAATATGACAAATTGCTAATAATATTAATATTTATATAAGTGCAATCAATGTTCCTTACTTTGTGTTTAATGAAGCCCAAAATGTTGTGTAAGGAATAAACGATATTGATCTTCGATTTGTTTTGTTTTATGGAGGTAAATAGGAAGTTTGTAAAAAGAACTATGAGTCCAATTATGACTAACCACACATGTACTAAAAGTAATAGAATGAAATCCAATTAGCACACGTTTAAAGGTTTACACAAAAAATAAATATGTATTATCAATTATGCTTGATTTTTGAACGCCGACAAAAAGTGAGCAGGATCCATGTCAATTGCATCATCGGTGAAAGCACAAAATTGGTATCCTGAAATGTTAACATTGTTTCGAATCAGCAGCGCAGACACTAAAAATAATTGTTTTAAAATATTTTATAAATAAGAAGGGAAATATGTTATTTTCATTAACTGAATATTCACTGGATTAAAAAGCAAAAAATATTTTTTCTTTAAATATATAATAATATATTTATTTTATTTTATTTGATTAAATATTGTCTTAAATATATAGTTCGTTTTTGACTTAACAGCGCCGATAAGACTTTAAACTATCTCCGTATGATTTATGAATCTTGGCTTTAGCACTAAGCAAGATATAAAATTTTATTTAAACGAATCTTAACTGTAGTTTGAAGCTAAATAAATAATTTTTTTAAATCTGAAATTTATCATTTCTGAAGAAAGAGATAGAAAATCCCTTAATGAACCTCAACTTGATTTCGAAACCAGGTATATTATTTATTTCATAATAATTACATTTCTCAATAGCTTTCCAATGGCACCACTCCAGCTTTCATATGGTAATAGTTTCCCATATTCACGATTATTAATTGGAAAGCAAGTTAGTCTATATCAAAACACATAACCGATTTAAATTAAATTAATTCAATTGTAATCTTCTGAAAATGGCTTTGTACCTGGTTTGAGTAATTTGTTTTAAGTCAAATGATAGTTTATAGTTTTTATACCACTCAAGACTTAACTGATTATTGTAGCGCCATCTACTGCAGTTTCTCGAAAGAAATTCGTAATTGAGATGTGCAGAAACGGGTATTGGGAAGAAATATTTTTTTGCTACAGTAGGTTACACGTAAGGCATTGTAACTTTAGTTACGTAATTTAATACACTTATAATATATTTAAGTTCACAATTATAAATTTAAAATTTGAGCATTTCTTCTATGTGGTCTGCATTTTAAATTTTTTTTCGGCTTATTAAATTATAAAATTTTGGTCTTAAAAGCCCGTAAATGGTTTTTTTTTAATATCATCGAATTTACAAAAGTTTAATCATCTAATTGGTCGTTTTTTTTAAACAGGACTTGTACGATCCCTCGTCATAAAATATTTAGCTTACGTGATATTTAAATTTTGAACGAGAACCTTCAGAATATTTGAAAGGGAAAAGGAAGACTTTTAGTTATAAATATAGTTTCCACTCTTTTCGTCATAAATCTTCGGTTTACTCTGTATTTCACTGGAAGTAGGCTTACTGCAATACACGTGTTCCATGCAGTCAGCCTACTTCCAGTGAAAGACAGAGTAAACCGAAGATTTATGTAGTCGGCCTTTAAAGCATAAAATGACATAAATTTTTAAATCGGAAATTAAGTTGCACTGTCAATATTTAAAAATATTTTCCACTATTTACAAAACATTTTATAATTACAATAAAAATAAAATATTGATTTTTGGCCTAGAAAAAAGTCCTATGCATTGTGTCATCTAGATGTGCTCCACGTGTTCTTTAGGCTTGAATTGGTTTAAGGTTTGCACATCTGTTTGATTATCAATGACGGTGATGTCTTAATTCTTATCTAGATAATGTTCAATAAGGTATAAGTCGATAAATGTAGCATTAAGGTTGAAATTTCATTGTATCAAATCTCGTGTTCCAGAGATATTGAAGCCAAATACATTTCGATAGATCTAAAATATCTAGTAAAGTTAATTTTAATTTTTTTAGATATTTTCATGAATATCTAACTTTCTGTGTTTAGTGGCTAGTTACTTGGTTAACAATGTAGATATTAGGGCGAAACCTCACTAATTTCATAAATCATTGTTTTATGCATTCCTTGTTTTCATTGATACAAAGATATCTTGTTGATTGTCAAAATATTCAATTTATAATATTGTATTTAAAAATTATGTGTATGTCTGTCTCGCTCCGTTTTCCACGTAGTACTAACATTTTGACTATTGTTTACATGTTAAGTTAGCATATCCCTCTATTTAATTAGCTACTCTCTTAACTTGGGGACCCTTTTGGTTTCCTTGATCTCGTGTTTTCGTTATTATACAGGTGAAAATGATAACCATAGAGACCTACGTTTGTAACAGTCAAAAGTACAAGCGACCATATCAGACTGTTTTATACTTTAGCTGTCATAATAATTTGGATTCCTTCAGACATGCATCAGATTTATAGCCCGGTGTACCGGTAAGATTTAAACCACACCACCGGAACTCCGTCATCATAATGCCCTACGCCAGCGTCCGCAAGCCCGGACAGGTGACAAAACCAGCATGGGTAGCAGAACCCTACTACTGATGGTCGCACCTTCGACGCAAGCCGCTCAACCCAGCAGAAGGTGCAGCAATGGGTCGACCAGCCCCCACTTCGCACACAGCAGTGGGAATAAGAGCGGATGCTCTGGCAACGCCAGCCGACACCCTACCTAGAAAGGTAGAGAGCCTAGCCCTTTGGAAAGAGCGCCTAAAGGGGAACGGCGGGCACACGGCAGACCGCATAAACCGGCACAGCTGGCACCGGAAATCCCGGTGGAACAACAAAAGGCCGGGAGATGGGCTCCGTGCCCTCATACGGAGGCCCGCAGCCCCACAGCAGGCAACCCAATCCGCCGAGACGGCCAGTTTGCCCGGCCCCTAGATTCCTTCAGACAAATGTGAAACGAAGTTTTTAATTTATACCCACACCATGTGTCATTCTACATATATGCACTAACAAGGAGACATAATGATGTGTAATCCACTGATTTTTTTTTAAAACTCGGATATTTAGTAGAACTTAATGTAACTTGAAAAGTACTTCAATGGGCTATATTTTGGTCAACACAAAAAAAAAATTCTTCTGTGATTTAACATGGGACAATTGTAGATTTTATGATAAGAAATTACCGGTAATTAAGGGTAAATTGCGAAAAGTTAACGTAAGTTCGAGTAAATGTCAATAACTTACATTCAAATGAGCTTAATCCAAAATCATTCAGGTAAATTACGATTTTTGTAAATACCGATAAAATGCGACTAGATAAGGTAGAGTTGACTATTTGAAATTCAATTGATTAAATTTGACGAAATTAGACTAAGTTGATTAAACTGCGGAAACCGAGCTAATTTGGTGAAAACAAAAGTCAATGTATTTTATAATGTAACAGCCACGAATGTTAAACATTTTCACCTTTAATATTCACATACAAAAACAATTTTTTAACGAATTAGTTATTATATACTAAATTAGACAGTCTAGTAATTTCCAGTTAAATAATTAATATTTAAATAAATCAAAGGCAACAAAGGTAACTTTTAAATTGCGTTTCCTTTATGCCTAAAAGTTTCGTATTTGAAAATATTACCAACAATTGTTTATCCAAAGGTATAAAATTTATCTAGACCCGCAGGAGATCAGTAATGGTTAGTTATATTTTAAAGGGACATAATGAAAATTAATTCTAAAAATGTTATTGACAAACATTTATAAAGTATTGTATTTCGCTAGATGACTTGGACCTAAGGTGATGCCTTGGTTATAAGCCTAAATGATTATTATTATAATAATTATTTATTTCAATTATCATTATTCTAGAATGCAAAATGCTTTTATTAAATTAGATAAAAGCGATACACAAAAAATTCGGTTAGATCACGTATAGTTGACTAACTGAAATTCAATTAGGTTCAAAAAAATATTTTTTTGAAATGGAATACGCGAAAAATCTAATGGTCCAAAGTTATAAACTAAAATAAAAATTAATTGAATATTTTGTATGGATTCTCAAATCTTATTTTTGAATTATTCGAATACCCGAAAACATATCTTTCAAACTCACATATTTTTGGTTTATGTTAATTTATAATATCAAATTGCACAATTTTCTTGAATTCTGACACTTTCAATTGTTATAATTTCATGAGAAGGTGAATCCATGTGATATGATCCGTTACGTCATCAAAGAGCGAGTTAGCAGACGAGTTTTCGATTAGTTTCTTCTTTCTTTTAAACTCACAGTAAGTTATTGGTTATTAAGTGTTATAAATAATCTGATCATAGCTATCAGAAATTTTACCTTCCAAAAGGATTAATTATGTTCAATAGTATAGACCACAAACAGTTATAATGAAATAATGGGTGGGAGCCTCCTACACAGAAAAAAATGTGTCCGATATTGAACACAATACATGAACACCACCATGCATCTATTATCTGCTCATGTACAAAAATGATAACGTGTTCAATTAGAAATATTGTCAGGTTTTGAACGTGTTCAAGTGGAAATATGTTCGTGTTTTGAACGAGTTTATGATATGTGTTCAGGGTTAAAAAGTGTTCTAAATGTAATGTGTTCAGGTTTTGTACATGAGTTACTGGAAATGTTTAGCTACTGAACATATTGAAAACCTCAGGATCCTTATATTGTAGTAAAAACCCTTTAAATTGAATATCTATTTGGTTTAAAAAAATTGAATATATTTAAAATTGGCTAAAAGAGTAGTTACAAAACAAAGCTAAAAACTAGTTCGATTGCATCACAGGATGTTTAAATCCCTTTTTAAACAAATCTAAAACGTATTATCACAGCATACAGAATTTATTATAACAGTTTTGTTATATAGAAAATTTTAATTTTAATCGCCTGTATATTGTTATGGCTCTGTTTTGCTTCGTGAACTTATGCTTTTCAGAAAGTTCTTCCCCGCAAATTTTCGGTTATTTACAAACCTGAAAAGAATTAAAATATTTGATTTGATTTGATTTGATTTTGACCTTCCACTAGAATTAGCCCAGCGGTTAATTATTTTAAAACCGTGTAGGTTCCGGAACTCTTGTACGCGAGCCGCGACGGTAATAACCGAAGGTGCTAGAAATGATGAAGGTCCCAGAGGTGGGTGCCCTTTTAAGACCTTTTGACAACATTGTAGTGATAATTGCAGTTGTGCTCCTGGAAAAGTGCCTTGTGCAAACAAGGATCCGAAAATTCAGGTAAGCTAGTCCAATTTATTATTCTACTTATGTCTAGACAAAAGATAATTACTTTTTCCATGAAAAATGTAATGGACGTTTGGTCCATTAAAATCCGATGGTCAGGCATTGACGCTTAATGGGCAGGTCGCTATTTGGTTCATTGCATTTATTCTTGATTTCATCACGATAAAATCGTTTGTAATCGCGACTAATCGTGACTAAACTAAATTTTGAACGACGTAAAATTTTTATATTTGATCTTATCTCTCAAGATCCGTCCTGTTTCCAGTCCTCGATTATTTACATAATATTATGAATATTTACAATGTATTAAGATTCTTTACATAATATTAAGATTCTTTACATATTATAAAGATTCTTTACATATTATTAAGATTCTTTGCATAACATTAAAATTCTTTACATAACATATTACTCGATAATAATATAGTAACTTTTTCAAGTTGCGATGTTTCTAGCGTATTTATAAAAGATGACAGAAATTACGCGCTACCTTAAATAATCGTTTTTTCATCACCTGCTCTCACGTGCTAGTCGCTGAGAAGTATAGCCTCCTCATCAGCATACTGCCAGAACTTTGATGAGAAAAACTATCAGCATTTACAGTGTAAAGATAAACCATAGACAAACCGGTTGTACGTCAAGTCGCGGAAGCTCAAACTCTACATTTTACTTTGATGGGGATTTTATAGAAAGACCTATTAAGCACATAATAATTAACGCGGAATATGATCGAATTGTTAGTTCCACATGATAAGATTGCGTTGTTTTAAATGAGGGGCTGTTGTGCCCCTGTTTACCTGACAGAGCTGAAACGTTGTTGTTGGCGGCCACATTTGCAACACCTTACACATCGTTTTAGTGGAGTGCCATAACAACGACGTTTTCTCCAGACACAATGAATAGGTTTTTTTAAAAATACGCAGTCGTATAATTTTGGATCCGTTTGACTTTTAAACTTCAATTCTTTTTTAAAATTTATAACTGCTATACCTCTACATTGTGTGCACGTTGCAGCTCTGTCGGTTAAACAGCCCCTCATTTAAAACAATTACGCAGTCTTATAATTTTTGATCCGATTGACTTTTAAATTCCGTTTCATTTTTAATCTATATTACTGTAATACCTCTAAACTGTGTGCACGTTTCAGCTCTATCAGGTAAACAGGGGGCGCCACATCCCCCCTTTTCCGATTGTGGGCGTTGATTTTCGCACTCTTATTACTACGCAACTGAGCCAGGTTTCGGTGCCCTAGAAAAATTAGGGGCCCTTGGGCGCCCAATAAACCACATTACCGCTAACGAACGTTCGTTTTTGTCATACGCAGAGTACGAAAGTTCCCAAAAAATCTCCCGAATAAAGCGTTATTAATAAATTAGTTCCTATTGGATTTGAGATACGGGACGCAAACTAAGAATACAGATAAAGTAGCTGAAGTCTGACGCTAAGCTTAACCCTTTTAACATGCGCCGAGGGTTAGTGAGCGTAAGCGAATTTTCTTCGTATTACCTATTAGGTTTGAGATACGGGGCTTAAACTTTGAAGCTTACGTTTGACACTATGTTCAACCATAATAACATGTGCCAAGGCTTTGGGAAAAAATTATTTCAACTCATCGATGTGGAACTAATATAACGGCATTGGTTGACTTGTTTTTATAAGTTATAGATTGATGTTAAATTGAATGAACCCCGGATTTTGGCCGAATTTAGATTTTCGTAGCTTTTGCGAAAAACCAAAGATAAAATCTTTTTAATACAAATATCATTTGACCTACACTAAGTACTGAGATTTGAATGGGGTGTAGAAAAATGTAAGAAGATGACCAATTCATCGAGGTTTGACACACATACCAAAACCATTTCTTCATTTGTTGCATCATTTGCAGTTACGAGACAACTTTTGTAACTATTAGCAGTATAAATAATTTTAAAACTGTAAATTTAAGAAATATTATGTTTAGTACCTGTTGTGCAATATGGGAACAATTGACAGTTAATAATGGCGATGAGAATGTTGAGCTTATGCCCACAGTTGGGCTTAGAAAAGAACTCTGAAATTTAATATTGTCATTTCAGGTATTTTAGCACATGCAGAAATGTAGTGCACAAACCGAAGAACTGGAATTATCGTTTGATATATTGCCTCCTTGCGAAGAATTGGGACCACTAATTATAGAAATTATAATAGTATTATGTAACGTTTTCCTGGTAAGGAGCCTAATAACTATCTTCTGACCAGCGTATGATTTTCGTGAAACCGAGAAAATCCCATGCTTTTTTAAATGTAGATTTTTTTGTTTTAAGTGGTCAAAACATTTACGGTTGCCATGGCAAATCGAATGGGTAGTGCAACGTCTCCTGTTGAGAAATTTCAACTCATATAGGTCTACATTACGCCCGACTTTGAACAAAATCAGCAATAAACTAGGGCTGTGCAAGTAATTGAACATCATCGAGTACTCTGCCTTTATTGAGGTCGAGTACTCGCACTCGAATAAGTAATTGGAGAATACTCGTCGATTACCGAGTACCAAAAAATTGCATATTCGGGTACCCGATTACTTGAATAAGCTGATCTCTTAACTCGTGGAGTATTTGTTTTTCTACCCTCGTTGCTTCAAAGTTCAAAGAGTGGTTTTTATAACCTTTTTGAGGGCAATAAAAGGTACCTACAAAGTGCTAGAAACTGTGTTATACTTTTCAGCATTGAAAGTTACTCTATACTCCTTTTAAATTTAATTTCAAAATTACTTGAATAAAAATAGCTCCCAATCAAGTACTCGATAACAGACTCGAGTTTTTTTCAGTTACTCGGTTCGAATAAGAGAAAGTTTCCCCTTAATAAAGTTCTTGATTACTCAACTCGACTTTAATATTACTCGACTTGAATATTCGATGAAAAAAAACTGGGATTTTTTCGCCCGACCTGGCTTTCCTCGAACTAAATTTATAAAGGTGGCACTGAATACTACTCGCCCTCCTAAATTACGGTTCGCCCAGTATACATATATATCCTGGCTACGGCCCGGTTTTGACTGAATGCAGTGTTGAGGAACGAAGTGAAATTTTAATAGAAAAAACTACGATTCCCCTAGTAAAATTATATGATTTTATGGAACCAAATTAATAAAATGATTTAATTATATACGTCTTTTTAAATAATTAAATTTGACTGGTGTTAAAGAAGAATCACTTGATCCAATTTTTATCCATTATTATTTGATAAAATTATATATGATCAAATTATATTTGAGAAAATAAAGGTAGAATTTGATTCACTGGATACAAATTCCAAAATTCGATCAAATCATTTTCGTAAGGGTACATTAGCCGTAACTAAACAACTGGGAATCGTCTGAAAAATACGAATGCATATTTTATAACTGGGACTGTAGATATTTACTTAAAAATATAGGATTTTATAGGTATTATAAGACCTCTGGGGAGGCCTGCTTGTAGTCTTTATTATTTCGCACCTTTTTGGTCCCTTTTATACGAGGGCCTCAATATTGCACCACACGAGCACACACTCTTGACTGGCGCTTCCCAAAACTTCCACTACGGTTTTCCCTGACCTTGTTAAAAATCGAAATCTGTATTAACCAAATTGTGTAACTGTATAGTTAATTGACTTAAGACTTTCACGTTTATTTTAATTTTGTATATATGTATTTTTTCTTTGCTTGTATTATTGATGTAAATTTCCGAAGTGTATGATTATTGTGAAACTCCTTTTTAGAATCCTTTTTGTAATTGTATCTTTTCGCTGTCAATCAGCATTAGTGGTGGAGGCAGTAAGGAGCCATTTCGGGGCTCGCCCGTGAAACGTTTGGGTTTTTTCCAGCGAGAATGCTGGTCCTTTTTCGTTGCACGCTCTTTGGAAATTTCCCAGCATTCCGGGAGGGATTAAACCGAGTCCCATCGGAGGCTTCCTCGCGCCTCTAGAGCCAAAAAAGGGCAGAAATGTTTTACTGTTGAAATCGTGCGGTCAGGCAATGTGCGCCGACCAAATGTATAACGTCGTGGCCAATGTGCGGTCAAAGTAAATAAAACTTTAAATTGTTAAATTTTAAACCAAGTGCGTTCCAGTTTATTTTTCTATAAGCGAGCTCTTACGTGCTAGGTCCCAGAACTTTTACGTGCTAAAGTTAATTTTAGTGTTTCAGTCCGCTAGATTAACTAATCTAGATAACATCAGCTCTCCCAAAGCTATTTAGTGCTATTAAATTGAACATTTTTTGGTGCCGAAACCAGGGAAAATTCGCGATATATTATAGACTGGACAGTTAGTGAGATATTGAAAAATGGCACAACTTTTGAAAAAACAACGGAAGTCCATACGGGGTGGTGTCACTCGAATCTGCAACCTCATTAAAGACGAGCTTCAAAAGTCAGCGGTAATTTCTGAGCAAAGTATGAGTGATTATGTCGAGCAATTGAACGCGAAAGAGAAAAAAATGGATGAACTGGGTAACAAAATCCTGGTCAGTAAAACGACCGAAGATGAACAGGACGAGGAGCTGGAGAAAATGGAAGAATACAGCGACACGTTGGTAGTTTGGCGTGGCCGAGCGCAAAGGTGGCTAAACGAGAAGAATATTCCGCCAAGCGTTCCTCTACTACAAGGAGATAACAACAGACAACCGGGATCCCAACATTCCGGAGCCAGTGATCAGGATACCATCATTACACCACCAGCAGCAGTTGTCCGACTTCCGAAACTGGAGATCAAAAGGTTCGACGGTCATTTAGACAGATGGCAAGCATTTTGGACTCAGTTTGAAGGAGCGATCCACAACAATCACCAATTATCCAATATTGATAAGTTCAATTACCTAAAATCTTATTTAAAGGGAACGGCCGAAACAGCCATAGAAGGGTTAACATTAACGGCTGAGAATTACGAGTTAATTGTAGGCATTTTGAAAAGTTGTTTTGGTCGTGAAGACCTACAGGTTAGCGCAAGATTAAATAATTTTTTGAAATTAACTCTGGTTACTAAGTCTTCGGACGTAGCCGGATTAAGACAGTTGCATGACACGTGCCAAATTGAAGTTAGGGGTTGGACTTCTCTAGGTCATATGACGGATAATTACGGGGAATTATTGGCCCATATTGTGGGAGGCCTGCTACCATTGGATTTAATAGAACAATATACTCGAGGTAACGACGGAAGTCAACCTTTTAGAATAGTGGGGTTACTGACATTTTTAAATAGCGAAATCCAATGCCGCGAACGAGCCTTAGCCGTTCATAGAGCAGGCCCCTCACAACCAAAAGGCAATAGTATTCAAGAAAAACCTATTGTTAAAAGTGTCCAGAATGTTAGTAAAGGTTTACCTCATAAACCATTTTCGGCAGCCGCTCTTCATACGAGCGTGCAAAGTAATCAGAATAATTTTAGAAATTGTGTTTTTTGTAACAGTGCCGAACACCCGTTCTATAATTGTACAGGTGTTCCACTCCCAGATAAAAGAGCCATTGCTAGTCAGAAACGGTTGTGCTTTCTCTGTCTCAGGGCAGGGCACGCCGCCTTCCAATGTAGGGGTAGAATCCAAAACTGTAGAACTTGTAGGCGCAAACACCACCAAGTAGTATGCGATCAAGGTCTAGAAAAATCAGGAAACGAAACTAAGTCAGGGCAGTGCGATACTGCACCAGTGCAGAACGAACCGATTAAAGTGCAATATGGTGCTCAAAATTCCGTAACCCTAGCCACTGGTTCAGCTAACTCCGGCGTAATCCTTTTGCAAACAGCGCGAGCCGACATAAGTGATAGGTTAGGGAACAACGTCCGGGTAAGATGCATCTTAGACGGAGCTAGTCATCGTAGTTTTGTTAAAGAGGATTTGTCCCGTAAGTTACAGTTGGAGGTTGTCAGTAGCGTAATTATGAACCTTTTTCCCTTTGAAAGTGAGGTTCCAATCAGATCCACCCGAAAAAAGGTCAAGGTCTCACTGAAAAATGTAAACACGGGGGACCAGGTAGATATTATAGCTCTAGAAACTCCTTCTATCAACGGGGCAGTTTTCGCAGTGCCAGGAGAAAGGTTGAAATCGGAAATGAGAGACAGGAATTTAGAACTGTCAGATTTAGTATGCCACACAAGTGAGGAGGTGAGCCTTCCTATCGATGTTTTAATCGGGGCAGATTATTTCTGGCGAGTAGCGAAGGGACAATTTGAGAGACTGTCTCCAGATCTAATGGCCATAAACACAGTTTTGGGTTGGACAGTGCAAGGGAGGTCGGTAGGAGAAGGGTCATCTGCAGGGGTCAATTCAGTAGCTGTTAACCACGTAGCGGATCAATCCGAGGAAAAATTAGTGTCAGATCAATTGAGCGCTTTTTGGAACTTAGAATCGTTAGGCATACAGGATGGCGGTGAAACTGAAACTAATCAGTTCGAAGCCACTTTGAGCGATTTCGAGAAAAATGTGAATTTGAAAGAAGGGCGCTACGAGGTGGCGTTACCTTGGAAACCCAACCGTGAGCAAATGGGAGATAATTTAGAGGTGGCCAAGAGGCGAACAATTAATTTGTTGCGAAAATTAGAATCAAAACCCCTAGAGATGTTGAAATATGACGAGATCATACGAGAGCAAATTAGATCAGGGATAGTGGAAAAGGTTGATGATCAAGAAAATAGTGTTAAGCCCAACCAGTGTTATTACTTTCCTCACAGAGGCGTCATTCGAGAAGGTAGTGAAACTACAGCCCTTAGAATCGTTTATGACGGGTCCGCTTCCCTTAATAATTGTTTAGAGGTGGGACCTAATTTCCTGCCTTTAGTTTTTAAAATGTTGGCGCGCTTTCGAAAACACCGAATAGCGTACTCCGGCGACGTGGAAAAGGCCTTCCACCAAATTAGCGTAGTAGAGAGAGATAGGGATGCCTTACGATTTTTTTGGATTAAAAGTTTAGCGGGAACAGATAGAAATGAATTAGTGGTTTATAGGTTTAGGCGGGTTCCGTTCGGTTGTACGGCCAGCCCATTCCTGTTAGACGCCACTATAAAATATCACGCCAAACAATACGTAGACAGATCCCCTAAGGCTAGTGCGGTGTTGGATAGCGACCTCTATGTCGACGACTTAATTTCTGGGGATAAGGAGGTGAAAGAAGTTGACCAAATAATAAGTGAGGCGTCAAAAATCTTAAGGGAAGCTGGAATGAAACTGAGGAAGTTCCATAGCAACTCTAGAGAAATCAGGGCGAAGTGGGGAGAGGAAATTAGGGTAGAAAATAGCGTAATAACCCAAAGCGGCCCCACCAAAAACACAAAAGTTTTGGGCATGTCGTGGAAGGAGGCGCGTGATACTTTTAGTTTCAACGTCAGCGACATCTTAAAAATGTCAGAGAGAATGGAAAATACCAAACGCTGGGTCTTAAAGGTTGTGGCCAAAGTGTTCGACCCCCTGGGTTTATTGTCCCCTTTCACCATCCGGGCTAAGATCATTTTTCAGGAGATGTGGAGTCGGGGGTTAAAGTGGGATTCCCCTTTGCCAGATGACCTTTCCAAAAAATTTGAGACATGGTGCGCGGAGCTTCCTCACCTAGCTACGATAGAAATTCCGAGATTTTATTTCGCCAATGAGCCGGCCAAAATAGATCCCGAAACGGAAGTGCATTGTTTCGTCGATGCGAGTAAAGACGCATATGCGGCAGTTGTTTACTTAAAAAGCATATACCCGAATGGTCAGGCAATCACCTCTATGGTGGCGTCGAAGACCAGAGTCTCCCCTTTGAAAACTTTGACGTTACCCCGATTAGAGCTAATGGGAGGGGTGGTAGGTGCTCGGCTTACCTCCAACGTAGTTGACACGCTGGAGTACTCTCCTAGAGCGGTTAGAATATGGACTGACTCTACTATAGTATTGCACTGGGTTCGTGATAACGCGGCCCGCTGGAAACCAGTTTGTCTCAAACCGGGTGAGTGAGATATAAAAGTTAACAGCCCCCTCTTATTGGCAACATGTTGCGGGAACTGAAAACCCGGCCGATCTACCATCGCGCGGTACAACGGTTGAAGAGCTGAGAACCTCTAGACTGTGGCTTTACGGTCCTCCTTGGCTATCCGAGAACGGGATAATAGAAAGCGATTTCACTCCGATTGACGAGGGGAATCCGGACATTAGAATTGAGAAAAGAGTGAACGTCGAAGCTAGTCTGGCGCTTGTCGGGGAATCGGACAAGAGAGAGCCCATATTCGCACTGTCGAAATATAGTTCTGCCAATTTGGTCTATAGGCTTACTGCTTGGGTTAGGCGTTTCGTTAACAATTGCAGAAATTCAACTAAAAATGTTGATAGAATTAGCGGTCATTTATCAGCGGATGAGATGAACGACGCTGAAAAATATTGGGTAAAAGTAGCGCAGGAGGAAAATTATTCCACAGAAATTATTGGCTTTAAGTCTGGGAGTGGAATTCCTAAAAGTTCAAAAATTCTGTCATTATCCCCGTTTATTGATCAAGATGGCTTACTGCGTTTGGGCGGCCGTCTAGACGCCGCGGATATTAGTTACCAGGAAAAACATCCTTGGATTTTGTCTCATAAAAACAGGTTAACTGAATTAATTGTCGATGATTGCCATCTCAGATTAAAACACGCGGGAGTAGATGACGTTTAAGTTGAAGTTCGAGAAAAATTTTGGATTAATAAAATCAGAAGATTAGTGAAAAGAGAAGTGCAAAGCTGCCTGAAATGTACGCGATTCAGAGCGAAGGTGCCAGTAGCGGTCATGGCACCCCTGCCAGAAGCCCGAATTAATCCGTCCCCGCCCTTTTCGGTTTGCGGCGTTGACTTTGCCGGTCCATTATACGAGAGAAATGGCAAGAAATGTTATATCGCACTCTTCACCTGCGCGGTAACCCGTGCCATACATTTAGAGGTAGTATCAGACCTATCCACGGATAAATTTTTGTTATCATTTCGGAGGTTTTGTTCTAGGCGTGGAATTTGTAGTATTATCTACAGTGATAACGCGAAAACATTTAAGAAAGCAGAGTCTGATTTAAATGAGCTTTTAAAAACCTAAGAAACCCAAAGGTGATAGATTATATCGGATCCTTGCGAATACAGTGGCGCTATATCGCGGACAGAGCGGCTTGGTGGGGAGGGTTTTGGGAGAGGATGGTCCGTTCAGTGAAATCCTCCCTCCGCAAAACCCTCGGAAAGGCTCGACTCGGCTACGAGGAATTCGAGACCCTGTTAACCGAAATCGAAGCGACCATAAATTCGCGTCCAATAAGTTACGTGTCGACGATTAACATCGCTGCCATCCAGAGTTTATTCGAACAATGAAACTTTAAACTCCACTCAGCAAGAGTTTACTAAAAGGTTAAAATACCGCCAAACATTGTTAGATCGTTTCTGGTCTAGGTGGAAGAAAAACTATTTATTAGAATTGCGATCGGCACACCATAGGCCGAATTGCACCCCGACGGAAAGTTTAAAGGTCGGAGACGTAGTCTTGATAGAAGAGAAAAATCAACCACGATTGATGTGGAAAATGGCAGTAGTGGTGAATGTAGTTGAGAGCAGATTAGATAAAGTGGTGCGGTCGTGTATGGTTCGCGTACCAAATGGTAATCTTTTGAAACGACCTATTCAAATGCTGTACCCCCTTGAAATTTAAATGTTTTGAACGCTGTTCAAAAGGGGGGAGAGTGTTAAAAATCGAAATCTGTATTAACCAAATTGTGTAACTGTATAGTTAATTGACTTAAGACTTTGTATATATGTATTTTTTCTTTCCTTGTATTATTGATGTAAATTTCCGAAGTGTATGATTATTGTGAAACTCCTTTTTAGAATCCTTTTTGTAATTGTATCTTTTCGCTATCAATCAGCATTAGTGGTGGAGGCAGTAAGAAGCCATTTCGGGGCTCGCCCGTGAATTGTTTGGGTTTTTTCCAGCGAGAATGCTGGTCCTTTTTCGTTGCACGCTCTTTGGAAATTTCCCAGCATTCCGGGAGGGATTAAACCGAGTCCCATCGGAGGCTTCCTCGCGCCTCTAGAGCCCAAAAAAGGGCAGAAATGTTTTACTGTTGAAATCGTGCGGTCAGGCAATGTGCTATTAAATTGAACAGACCTACCGAGCCATACCGAAGAATTTCCGCCGAGGATGAAGGTAATGGCGAACGCGCGGGGGGCGAATAAGAGAGGGAGGGAAAGGCGTGAAAACGAGTCTATACCAAACAGCTTAACAATATCTGCTGCGTTCAATAAGTGGGGAAAGGGGTTTCTCAAGTAAAAAGCCCAGCTGGTCAGAAGCAGATATTAGCGACCTTTCCCACATTCCTACTTTTTATAATAAAATAAATGTATATGCACAGGCTGATATGTCACTATTTCTTTTATCAACGTAGCTAATGGACTCGTTACCCGTAGGACTGACTCAAGGGGATAGGTGCGAAACGTAATACGGAATTTTATTCAGGAGGAGGTGAAAGAGGTAGCAAAATGTTATAAAGCGTTTAGAGCAACGGTCTCGTATTATCATTCTCGTACTGTCCTATCTATTCAACCATACGGGCATGACTTAAATAAAATTACCCTTGTAAAGAAAGATCCTTGGAAGTCTCATCCAATCGTGTTAACTTCGCGCTTAATGACTGCGCCCTAATATAACAAGTAAAAATAAGTTAGTGGTGGGAGACAAACACGGTGCATTGGCTTCCACGTCGTTCATACAACTTATGGCTAACGGCGAATTTATTTATATTTTGTAGTCACATTTCTTAACCACTTTCTCAACCCCAAACGCACAGGATATCCCTGAATTATGATAAACAATTAAGTTTCACAGATATTTCCATTATTAGAATAAAATCTAATTGGTTGATTGCCCAAGTTTGTATGAACCCTGTTAAATCACAAACAGCTGACGAAAAAGGGGAAGAAGTTCTTTTCAAACATGATGTAAATCGAGATATAGGTGTGATTGGAAATAATCGTGTTTGTCGTGGAATATTAGGACTTGTTGTGGAAGAGCTACGCAAATTTTCGGTCTCACATGATCCATCTATATTTATTTGAAACAACATCATACTTTTTCCTAATTTTTTTAATACCTTTTCTCTTTGAATAATCGTTTTTCCTATTATACATTTCATTCTTACGTATCAAGGCGTCATGCTCATCCCTAGTTTAAATTAAATATGACTATAATATAAAATACACTACTAAAAATGCTAGATTATGTTTATAATCAAAATTAGACTCACCATTTATTATATACGAAAATGGCAAACTTTTCATTTGTATATCCAAGTTTTGATCTTTCGGGAGTCCACCTATCAAACGTTTCACTACCCATACTCACTTTGTGAGTTTCACACCATTTAGTATTGTCACCCATAATTATATGACGATCATGGTTAAAATATGCTTAATCCGCGTTAAGGCAGGAATTCCATCCGTACAAACTATTAAACATATAACAACTTCTATTTCAATAACTTATATTAATGAACTATTCCGATTTCCCGCACCGAAACTAATTCAAATAAATAAACTTTCCTCCTGGGATAGTGATTTAACCCACCCGCTCCCGAAAGATGTTTAGAAAGAAAAGTAAGAAAGAAGTACGTACAAATAAATACGTGTTGTCTCTCTGACCCGCCCATTTTGCCATTCTACCATCATTTAAAAAAATGAACTCTGCCAAAACTGGTCTAATATTGACAAGGTGGAAAATAAAACGTGCCAGTGTGAACAAATCTTTTATACAACAAAAGAGGTTCCATTAAGGTAGATGCGCCATCTATTTCCAACAAGCGAACTATTTATCCGAATTTTAAGAAAATGCCCAGTGATAATGTACCTTTAAGATAGCAGGATCACTCAAATACAGCACAAATGTAATGAGCGAAATATAAATGCATTCTAGGAAAGAGCTGGCCTCGCAATCACTTACAGTTTCATCTACCACAATGAATCCGTTGTTCAACTGTTCTTTGTTGTTGGTTATTAAAACCAGCTGGGGTGCTTGAATATTACCTTGAACTGGAAGTTCCTAAAACGTAAAAATTATTTTTGAAGGTGCTAGCAAACCAGTTTTACAACGAAACTAATAAAAC
This sequence comes from Leiobunum rupestre, assembly GCF_980474605.1. Classification (NCBI taxonomy): domain Eukaryota; kingdom Metazoa; phylum Arthropoda; class Arachnida; order Opiliones; family Sclerosomatidae; genus Leiobunum; species Leiobunum rupestre. The sequence goes on along the minus strand of NC_143388.1, from coordinate 53,449,200 downwards.
ATCAATTAAATAAGGCAGTTTCCGCAGTTACTTCATCACAATTGACTGCTAGTGAGCTATTTCACTATGATTTAATAAAATATTTAAGCGTAAACTTCCATATTGTCTTCCTAAGCACCTTACATCCATTAAATAAGGCAGTTCCCGCAGTTAATTTCGTCAAATTTGACTGGTGGTGGGCTATTTCACTATGATATGATAAAAAAATTTAGCAGTAACTTCATATTGTCTTCCGAAGCACCTAATACCATAAAATAAGACAACTCCCGCAGTTAAATTCCTCAAATTTAACTGGTTGTAGGCTATGCGTTGGTGTGTTGACATTCTGCCAAATACTTGTCGGGCACCAGAAAATGATTGAGGAAATGTGGGTTCAGTATCTCCTTCGTGCAGATCTTGGTGGAGGGCAACTCGAAACGGATGGAAGTGGTGATTGCGAAGGGTTTTTCACACGTAGTACATTGACAAACAAGATATAGCCGTGCCTTTGGACTAGGAATAATTGTGGTCAGTTGATCGCAAATATTCTAATCAGTTTTCACGTATGGGAGATATATAACATTTTGCTTGATCATATCTCGAAATTGAAACATCCGGAGATTTTTGTGTTTCGATCGCTCTGTCGTAATATGTTTTTGTGCAAGTTGAATAGCTCCTCCGTTATCAATTTGTCCGACTATTGGATTCCTTACAAATGCGGCTTGCCCGATTTCTTTCAATAGAGTTTTAATCCAAGTGTATTCTTTCGTTACTTCGTTGTAAGCTTCAAATTCCGCCTCAACGGTGCTTAAAGCGGAACAGCGTTGTTTTCATCACGAACAACTCACCGCAGCACCTTATAACTTAATCACATATCCAGCGCCGTATTTCCGCCTAGACCAACCTAGGCCATGGCCTAGGGGCCCATCCTTGGAAGGGGCCCTCCAGTGACCGTAATTACTGTATTCGAAGGCATAAATCTATAATATCAATCGTAATTTATAATGGAGAAATTCTTAGGTTGAAGATTTGGTTTTAAAATTACCAAAATTTATGCCTGGCAGTTTACGGACGCAGCCTTAAATCGCAATGTTTCATAATTATTGCATATTAAGTCGGTGATTGTTAAGAGCTTTTATTAAGTAATATAACCGTAGAGCTCAGACTTCTACGCTGAATCATTGAAATTCAGGCACAGCCTAGTTCCAGGGATAAGAGTAAATGCAGCGCGTGAAAAGGGGGCCCAGACTCCTTATCTGCATATGGGCCAAGGATCTCTAAGTCCGGCCCTGCACATATCCACTGAATGTCCTCACCTCAATCAGCGTCTGTTAATACTTCTAAAGGTTTTCCAATTTTCAAAAATTTCAGTGATCGATTCTTGGTGCCTTTTAAGTAACTTTAAATATGCTTCATGCCTGTCCAATGTACATTAGACGGTCTGTGGTTAAATTGGCTCATGTATGTCGCTGAGAATGCCAGGTCGGGCCATGTGTGTGTTTGTATTTTACACCTAATTATAGCGGTGTGGCTATATCTTTTGACTCGCTCATATCCATCTTCGTTAACAGGTCAGTCACGTAGAGCTCTTGGTTAATAAGAACAACCTCTTTATCATAAGTTTTACGAATTCTCATCGAGAGAACTTGGTTGGTATTTCGTAATTCATTTACATCGAAATGTCGTTTGAGGGCGCTTTTTACCGCATTACTCGCTTCGAGTGTACCATAAAGCACTAAGTCGTGCACGTATGTAGTAATGTACAATGAGATCTCCTTTCGTTTGATAATGTACACAAGAGTCGGCTCTTGATCTTTTAAGACCTTCATTGTTGGATTATTTGGAAATTGTTGCCTTATGTCTTCATTTAGATCGCCGAAGTCCTTTGGTATCTCTAAATATACTTCGTATATTTCCGCTTCAGGTACGCTGCAGTGTTGTATACATGTTCGATATGCCGGTACTTTTCAATAGCTATTCCGAATAATATCCAGGTGGTCTTAGTTTGAACGACTGTCGAGTTAGTTGGGTCATACACCTGGCTCGGTGTCTTGCTAACTTCCCCTCTTCGATATATTTAGATTCGATTATCCATTTGGTTTTAACTGTCTTTCTGTTTCGCAGTCTTTAGACAAAATCAAATTTGTCATTTTTCAGTAGGTTATTTGCTTCTTTAGGCGGTAATGGGCCAATTGCGCAGTTCCCATTAGCGCAGTTCCCATTTCCGCAAATGCAATTTCGCGGTTTTCCATTTGCGCAGTTTTCATTTGCGCAGTATCCCATTTCCGCAGTTTTCAATTAGCGCGGTTTATCATTTGCGCAGGTTTTCCACTTGCGCGGTTTCCCAATGGGGCTGTTTTCCATTTGCGCAGGTTTTTCTATTCCGCGGCTTCTCACGACTTGATTATTCTATATTAAGCAATTTTCCTTGAAATAAGATTTTTTCAGGTAGTTTATTTTTAACGTAACCTTGTTTACCATCCAACTGTGCTGCTTGTGTATTTTTAATTACCGGTCGCGCTGTCCATACCAATAATTGAAAGTTGTTTGAAGTTGACATATCGGTTGTTGAATTATTTTGTTGGGAATAAATCTTCGGTCAACAAGTGAATCGTAGCTTCTCAGCCTTTAGGCTAAACGAAATTGTAGTATCTGTAACACTGAGGACAGTATATTGGCTGCTATTTAAATTTAGTGCCTTCCACCAAAAATGCACCTTTTTAATTGCACTGCATGTTTCCTAGGGGTCAGAAAGAATATTTTTTAACGGTTTGGTTAGCCGGGCGCGCCATAGGAGGTGTTCTATGACAGAGGCCATTCTAACGAATTATCTTGGTATTGGCCTCTCACATAGGACGTAACTGTCCTATGACAGAGGCCATTCCTACGAAATACAGGACGCTTACTGTCCTATATTGGAGGCCATTTCAACGAAATAGTTATTATATAGAGGTAGACATATCAAAGCTAGCGCGCGAAGCGCGCAACGGTTAGGTGAGCCGGGCGCGCCACAGGCGCGTAGGCACCGTTTTCATATAGGTGTTCTACTACAGAGGACGTATATTGTCCTACGACAGAAGCCATTTTAAAAGTGGTGCTAAGGTATTAGCAGCATTTTTATCTGAAATTGAAACATTTTTTAATTCCTGTTTATTTTAGATTTTAAACATCGTTTTTATTTTTTATCATTTTTTATTGTATCGTTTTTATTGTGCCGCCTACAATTGTTTAAAAGGTATGGCCATCATTAAAATCGTCCTTAAAGCTGGAACTGTCAGTAAACAGTTACTACACTATGATCATGTTATGTTAAAATTGACCTGCCAGAAATAACCCTTTTTCTATGAAAAAGGATTAATAGTGAATATTTAAGTCATAAAAATCCCCGCAAATGGGAAAACCGTTCAAATAACAAATCTGCGCAACAGGAAATTCGCGCAAATGACAAACTGCGCAAATGGGGAGCTGCGCAAATAGCAATTCCGCAAATGGGAAACGCGCAAATGGGAACGTGCGCTAACGAAAACTGCGGAAGTGGGAAGTGCGCAAATGGAAACTGCGCAAATGAAAGCTGCGCAAGTGGACCCAAACCCTTTAGGCATACCTTTTCGCCAATGAATACGGTCTTCTCCATTTAATGTTTCTCTGATGGATTGAGGATCTTTTGCTCTTTTCATTGCTTCAGCTATAATACAACTTCGATCATTGTTCATCATGTTATCTTTAGTGCAAATTGGAGATAATATTTATCTTTTACTTCTAGTTCACCTAGGAATGCTGGGTAACGGCTTTAACTTTTGTCTTCGTTACTTAAATCAGGTTCATTATCGTTTTCCGCGACTTGCTTATCGACTGGTTCCATTACTTCAACCATAGTTATATTCAGCCTGCCTCATAAGGAGTTATCCAGGGATTTGCTTGACTCTATAATAACCCAAATGAACAATTTAACTAATAATAATCAGCTAGGCCTAACCACCGTAGGCCTAAGTCATCAAGCGACTTTTGAAGCCTTTAAGTCAGGTGGCCGGGTTAGAATGCGTAAGAGGCTGATGGCCAGCCCTGCATGCCACGCGATCGAGCCAACCGCTCCCTACACTAACTATTACCGTTAACCTCAACATGTTTTTAAGGAAGGGGAAACAGAAGAGCTCGGGAGAAAAATCCCATAAACCCCCTAAGCTTTATTCTAATACAATTTATTATAATCAATTATAACCCAAAATTCTGCTAAAATTCTTCTTTTTTGCTTATGTTCTTTAAATTTATAGGTTTAGTTTTTCAACTGTAAAACAAATATTTCACTTTTTTCTAAAGAATTTTGAAACGAATAAAGTGTATTGTAATGACTTAATAGTTATATTTATACATCCCAAATATGCAACAATTTTTATAACCGATTTCAGTATACAGAGTGGCTCGATTGGCTCTTACCAGACGTTTTTCTCAAAAACTATTTGAGATATAATTTTGAAATTGTAAGGGATTGCGTATTTAGTTGGGAACGCTTTGAATAGTAAATTTCAGAAAACTCGAACACGTTTTCACGTTTGTTTTAAACTTGTTTTTTACCGATAGGTGCTAGGGAACCATTTTCAATGATAAAATTGTGGAGCATACTTTAAAACCTACAAATAACGTTTGTTCGATCACAAATGAACAAGATTTAGATAATGAGGTGTTGAAGTTTTGTAGCAGCAGCGCTTCGCAGTGATGATCAAGAGACTCGAATAAACGATAAACTGGTTATATTTATTAATATAATGAGAACAAGTTACATGATTGAAAGCTGGTAAATTAGTGACACACTGATACGCAGTGTTAAAGGTTTTTATATTAAAAACCGAGCGGAAAACATTTAAAAAACAAATATAAAATAAAGCGGAGAGATAAAGTAAAGAACATCTCTCCGTGGTTTTGTTCTCTTTCCCGCTGTGTTGGAAAACAATCTTCGTCGGTTATCTTCAACACTCTCCCTCGACGAAGATATGGTTAAATGCGTGGAGATTCAGGCTTTGGCGAAGGCGTGTGAATATCTCGGCACATAACGGCTTCGTGAAAATATCTGCCAACTGCTCTTCACTTGGCACGTAGGTGACATCAATCTGGCCGTTGATCACAAGTTCTCTCACGTAGAATTGACGGACGTTGATGTGCTTTGTACGACGATGAAATTCTGGATTCCGGATCAATTTGATAGCTCCGGCGTTGTCAATACGCAGAACTGGAATCTCATTTTCTCGTTCAATGCCCAAGGACCTTTTGATGGCTTTGATCCAGACAATATCTTTCGCTGCTTCTGTGGCGGCAACCAATTCAGTCTCGGTAGTAGATAATGCAACGGACTGTTGCTTTCGACTTGCCCATGTAATTGGCGTTGATCCCATCAGGCAGACAATTCCCGAGGTTGAGCGTCTGGTCTTTTCACATCCGGCATAATCGGCGTCGCAGTAGGGGACATGTTCCGATGTGTCATCTGATTTGAACAAGAGACCCAGGGTTGTCGTTCCTCGTAGATAACGAAAAATGCGTTTTACGGCGTTCCAGTCTGCAACAGTTGGGTTTGCCATAGCCTGCGATGTACGATTTACGGCGAACTCGATGTCAGGACGTGTACCCATTGCAGCATACCGAAGGCTTCCAATGGCTGAGGCGAACATCGTTTGAGCTTCGAATTTCTTCTGACCATCTTCGCTGGTATCTGGCATAGAGGCTGGTGTTTTTACAGCTTTACAGTCAAGCATATTTATTTATTTATTTATTTATTTATTTAAAAAATACAGCTACTAAGCTTATAAGAGCTTGTGTGCAGCCAGCAGGGTGAGCAACAGATGAGTACATAAAGTTAGAGTTTCAAACCAAAGAATAGACTGAACATATAAAGGACGAATAATTTTTAATTTTTTTTAAGCGGTATTAAGACATTATAATTGAGAGTAGAGGTATGCCCATGCATGTTTTCTAAACGATCGACGGGTTGCACAGTTGATTACGGCTTGCGGTAAAGAGTTCCAGCAGGTAATGGATCGGTAAGTCAGATGCCACTGTCTCTGGCGGGTATTCACCCTGGGTTTGTAGATCTTCGCGCCGTGACCACGGGTCCTACGGAGCGCGTCAAAGGTAAATAAATTGGTTGGTGATAGCGCTGACTGCTTTGTGTAGATGTTCCAAATTTGGACTAGGTCATTGATGGCGTGGCGAACAAGAGGGGAATCAAGGCGCAAACGTCTGTTTCTTTCTTCTGGGATGAGTGCTTCAAAGCCTTTGGTTAATTTGGTAAATCGGTTGTGGGCCTTGATGAGGTTGTCCTGGTCACCGGACAAAGGCGGGCTCCAGATCTCGGAGGCGAAGTTAATGTGGGGTAAGACCAGCGAGGTGTACAACGTTCTGATCAGTCGTAGCGTGCGGAAGAAGAAAGTACGCCTCGTTAGGCCAGAGAGGGAATTAATTTTTTTGACAACCTTGGAAGTGTGATTACTAAACGACAGGGTAGGATCCATCCACACACCGAGGTCGCGAACAGGAGATTCGAACCTGGAGAGTAAGGTACCGCCCAGAGAGTAGTCTGAACGAGGGTTTTTGCATCCAAGGTGTAGGACACCACTTTTCATGGTATTGAAAGACATGCCGTGGTCAGAGGCCCAGGAAGCCGCCGCATCAAGGTCTTGCTGTAACTGTTGGCGTTTGGGGGCAGAGCCAACAGGATGGCCAAGTTTGCTGTCGTCGGCAAACAAATAGATCTTGACATATTGCATCGCACTCGGCAGGGAGTTGATAAAGATGGAGAATAGAATTGGGCCCAAGACGCTTCCCTGCGGTACGCCACTGAGTGGGGTCAGAGGGGTGGAGTTGTGGCCCTGCAGGACTACAGAGTGCAAACGCCCAGTAATAAAGTCGGACAGCCAAGTGAGGGCGTCGCCGCAGATATCAGCACTGACCAGCGCTTCGATGAGATTCTGGTGCGGAATCGTGTCGAAAGCTTTAGAGAAGTCGAGGTAGATAATATCGACAGGTTCACCAGCGTCTAGCCAAGATGTCCAGTCGTTCGTGGCAGTGAGAAGGTTGGTTGTGCATGACATTTTAGACCGGAAGCCGTGCTGTGAGGGATGGAGGAAGTTTGTCACGGACAGGTGGGAGCGGATATCTTCGTCTACAAGACGTTCACAGATTCGTGCCATGTGGCATGTATTGGCGATGGGGCGATAGTTGGTTGGATCATTTCTCTTGCCAGCTTTATGAATGGGGGTGATGAGTGCATTTTTCCAAAGAGTGGGGACCGTTCCGGTTGCAAAGCTACGGCTAATGATCATGGATAAAGGAGTAGCAAGAGTAGCCGCCAACTTTTTAAGTAGGTAGGGATGAATGCCATCAGGACCAGCAGCTTGGTTGTGGTCAAGTTTAAGGAGTTGCCTATAAACCGAGGTCACAGAACATGTGAAATACTGTAGAGTAGAGCCTTGGACAACGGTGGAAGAGGAGGGCCTGGCCGGAAGGCGAGTGGTGACTCCCGGATTCGAGGAGACGCTGATGAAGTGTTCATTGAGGGTGGTAGCCATGGAGTTGAGGTCCGAAGAGAAAGATCCGTCGGGGGCCTTCATTTCAGTTATTGAGAACTTCGACGTACGAAGGCGGTTTACGTGGCTGAAAAAGACTTTAGGGTTGGACGCAATGTGGTTAGCGAGATTAGATTCGAAATGACGTTTGAATTTTCTCGACGCATTGGTGGTGGCATTTCGGGCATTCTTGTATGCGGAGTAGGCATCATCAATCTGAGTCTGAGAGTAGCACCTAGTTTTGGCTCGGACATAGCGCTCCCAAGTAGCGGTTTTGTATTGACGAGACTTCTTAAACCGAATGGAATGGTGCATGGGGTGGTGGGGGCGAAGAGTGCGAATGGGCAAAAAATTCGTTATGCCAATATTAAGGATGCGCAAAAAAGCGTCCAGGCTATCGTCGATAGTTTCGTAATTGAGTTCTGTTATCCAGTTGAATTGTGATAAGTCGTCACTAAAGCGGTCGTAGTCACCTTGAAAGAAGTTGCGGCAGAGGCGAGTTGGCTCGCACCGCAGGGGTTGATCTTCACATGCGATATTGAATAGTATGACATTATGGTCACTTTTTCCAAGTGGTGGTAGCTGGTGGACATCATAAACAAGGTTCTCATCGGTGGTCAAAATGAGATCCAATATACTTGGCCTTTGGAAGAGGTGACCCATCCTCGTAAAATGTTGTACTGATTGGACTAGGTGGTGGCCGGTAATGCAGTCAATGAAAGATTTGGTGGCCGCGTCGGCAGAAGGGAGGGCGTGGCTCAGAGACCAATCAATAAGGCGGTAGTTGAAGTCACCCAGCAATATAGGTTCAGCGTGTTGTGTATGACAGTACTTGAGGAGAGCTTCTATAAAAAGCAGTATTTCCCCGTGATTGTTGTAACTGGGCGAACGGTACACCAAGCAGAATATTAATGTGAAGGACGGTAGGGCGCACTCCACAGAGAGGAGGTCGATGCCTCGTTCTTCAGAGAACGCTGCGATCTGTTCTGGGGGAAGTAAGGCGATCCGTTTGGCACGAAGGCTCGGAGGGAAGAACAGTGTAACACCACCACCTTTCACGGGGCCGCAGCGATCATGACGGAAAATATCGAACTGAGGTAGACGGAGTTCACCACTTTGTACATCGGGTTTGAGGGCAGTTTCAGTGAGTGCTAAAATGTTTGGTTTGGATTGTTGAAGTATTGACGAAAGTTCGGCTGTTTTATATGTCGTTAAGGTACACACATTAGTCAGAAGAACAGCAAGCTTATGAGTAGGTGGGGGATAGGGTGCAGCTGGTGAAAATGAGGAAACTGATGGGTTAAGTGGGGCTGCAAGCCCGAATGGAGGGCGAGAAGTAACGTTATCTGTAATTTTACGGGAGCACAAATAAGACACGGACTCAGATTGGTTTACATTAAAAATTACATTATTAACAGTATCAAAGGAGGAAAGGGTGGCAGGATAAAAACCCTGCAGCGCTATTCGTTTTTTGGGATAGATTGGGAGGCAGCACTGGTCGGATTTTCCAGGAAAGCTCGCGGGAGAACTTTGCCATTGCGAATACACAGGTTGGATTCGCCATTGTCAACGCGTTTCTTGAGTTCGGAGACCGCAAGGCGATGAGCTAGTCGTTGGATAGGTGATCGATCGATAGAGCAAGAGTAGGTAATTGTATTGTCACTAGCCTTTAAAGATTTAACACCGTTTAAGAAAACATGTTTAAGCTCTAATGAGGGAAACTCTAGTTTGATTGGTGGAATTCGAGATGAAGATGATGCAAGAGGGTGAGAAGTTCGTAGGCGATGTATTTTGACGTCTGGAACATCCTGTGGAGCTATACCAGCAGAGTGGAGAAGGGTAATAATAGCAAATTTTTCCGCCGCATCGTCCTTGGCTTCAGGAAATTTGTATAGCATCGCATTGAATTGTCTGGAAGGGTCGCGTTGGTCATGAGAGAAGGCTTGCAGTGAGGTTTGGATTTTTTCATCCAAATGGGCGTTTCGTTCTCTGTCCATAGGGATGACAGTTTCTCGGATTTGTTGTTCAAGATCATCAGGTAAATTAGATTTGTTGAAACTTTGTCGTAGATCAAATAGGGAAGATTCCATTTCTTTCACGTGTGTGGTGAAACTGGCTTGGAAGGTGCTGGTGGCAGTTGCGAGGCGAGCACAGCCCGAGTCGATAGCGGATAAGCTGTTGAGAACAGTAGTGTGGTTTTTGTATACTAGTGTCTTGAGGTCTAGCAGTTCTTTGCCCTGACTATCGACGTTTTCATTGAGAAAGGAAATATGGGCTATTTGGTCATCAACTAGTAGTCTCTGTTCTTCGACGTCCGCTTGATAATTGGTTAGGTCGTTACGCTGGGAGTTCATGGAATCAGAAAGCAACTCAACTGTGGCCGAAAGGCAATGAATGGTGGCTTCTTTCTCGCGAAGACTTAACTGTAGTTGCGAAACATGGCTTGAAAGTTCATCTTGCTTCAGAGAGAGATCAGATAACTGGGATTGAAGTTTAGCAAATGCGGTTTCAAGATCCATCATTAAGGGTGGAGGAGTAGGAGTACATGCACTAATATCTTCAATAGTATTTCCAGCAGACTTGCTCGATGAACTATAAGCTGTCTTCCTAGGACGCAAAAGTGGGGGCGAAGGCACTTCCAAGACAGTATCCCCTCGACGAGAGCGTAAATGAGATTCAGCGATCGACATATTCGCGTGGCCGTAAATAACGCGATTTGAAAAGTAATAGACCTTCTCGAGATAGGCGCTCTGATGAAGGAAAATTGAGCCATCTTCCGTGAAGTCGATCTTGAGACCAAGATATGTTGAGGCGGCTCCTGTGGTAATCTCGAATTCATCAGTGAATTGACGGAGGAATGCATCAACATCTGTAGCTGTAGTTCCGGCAATGAGACCATCGTCGACGTAGAGGATTAGGATAAGCAATGTCCTTCCAGATGAAAAAACGTAGAGGCAATGATCACCATCAGCACGTCTGAAACCGAAATCTTGTAGAACTCGATCAATTCGCTCGTTCCAGCAGCGTGGTGATTGTTTAAGCCCGTACAGACTCTTTTTAAGCCTCCAGACTTTGCCGCTACTGTCATCAAATCCTTCTGGTTGGCGCATGTAAATCTCCTCGGACAAGTTTCCATGAAGAAAGGCTGTCCTTACATCAAATTGCTTTAAATGTAAATTCTTCTGAGCAACGATGCTGAGGAATATTCTCAGGGTCTCGAAACGGGCAACTGGAGCGAAAGTCTCTTCATAATCGATCCCTTCTCGCTGTGCATATCCCTTGGCTACGAGTCTGGCCTTATACTTGGAAATCGTTCCGTCTTCGTTTGTCTTCGTACGAAAGATCCATCTATTTCCAATGATTTTCCGGCCCGGAGGAGGATTGGCCAATTCGTAAACTTGGTGTTCCTTCATTGAAGAGAGCTCTTCAGACATTGCCGTTTGCCATTTCATGGATTCGGCGCTTGAACGAGCTGCTTCGGCTGTCTTTGGAAGATCATCACCGATCAGGAAAACTTTGTCTACAGGCATGCAGGTACAGCAAGTGTGCCCTTTGGCCCTCAGTTTTGAACGATCTCGAAGTACGGGTCCGGTGGCTGCAGATGGTGATTCGACGGATCTGGATGTCACGTCTTCGGGAACATTCACGGATCTGGATGTCACGTCTTCGGGAACATTGACGGATCTGGATGTCACGTCTTCGGGAACATTGACGGATCTGGATGTCACGTCTTCGGAAACATTGACGGATCTGGATGTCACGTATTCGGAATCCGAATCATCGGAACTCTGCTCTCCCTGACTAGAGACATCCATCCATTCTCCAGGTTTGGTTTCGAGTATACATTTCTCAGGATCGAACTTGACATCTCGAGATCGGATGACGTCATTTAGCTCTGGAACGTAGACTCGATATCCATCCATGTTATCTTCATAGCCAACGAGAATGCCTCTCAAAGCTTTCTTAGACAGCTTACTTCGCTTCTCCTTTGGCACATGAACGTAACAATCGGTTCCAAAAATGCGCAAATGCTTGACTGATGGATTCGGCTTTCCAGTCCATAGGTCGTACGGTGTCTTCCCTTTGATGCAGGTTGGGGCTGTGCGATTTAGAATATACGTCGTCGTGTTGACTGCTTCGGCCCACAGCTTTGGAGGTAGATCGGGTTTTGAATGCAGCATTGCACGAACAGACTCCATGATTGTTCGATTCTCACGTTCAGCTACTCCATTTTGCTCAGGAGTGTATGGCATTGAGGTTCGATGCTTCAAGCCGACTTCTTGTGTCGTTATTCGGCGAAACTCATTGTTGACGTACTTGGTCCCGTTATCCGTGATAAGTTCTCGTACGGTATGCTCATGGTTCTTGCAAAATGCGAGAAAGTCCTTGAAACGATCCACGACTTCAGATTTCTTCGCCAAGAAATATGTGATACGAATGCCGGAATACTCGTCCTTGAAGAGAAGATAGTAGAGCTTGCCCTTCATTGATGGAGTCGGTGATGGCCCCCAGAGATCTGAATGAATTCTTTCTCCTGGCTTCGTGGCTTTATCTAACCGAGTGCCAAAGCTGTGACGAGTCATTTTTCCAAAGATACATCCTTCAGTCTTCTGATTGATAATCTCGTAACCGAGTCTCTTCAGAGTAGCCGCTACATGTCGTTTATCTTGATTGCCTAGTCTTTCGTGCCAGACTTGGAGGTCCACCTTTTTCTCGTTTCTTGGACCAGTGGCAAGATATAAGGAACTCGATGGCTGCTCCACAGTCATATCTACCCGGAACAGTGATTCGACTTTCCCAGGAAGACGTAGATGCTTTCTTCCCTTTATTTTCTCATACAGGCCGCAGGAAAACGCAGTGGCTTGAAATTCCAAGTTGGAGTTTCGTTTCATGGCGCTTTTTAGAGAAAATACATTGCATGCAAAACCACTGATGTGCCAAACGTTGTGGATAATCTCGTGACGAACGGACTTTCCATCATTAAAACGTACGCGAATGTCACCCTCGCCGTCCGCTGTCATCTGAGCTTTGTTCCCAACTTGTAGAGTGGCTGGACTGTCAAACCTCCTGAACTGAATGAACTTCGTAGCGTCATTGGTAATGTGCTGCGTAGCTCCGGCGTCGAAATACCAGACAGTGTCTGCCGTAGTATGAGCAACAAGGCCATTTGCCGCATAAAGACCACCGCCATTGTCGGCGCCAGTGTTGCTTCTACTTTCTCCAGTTCTTAGATTGCCGGATGGTTTCTTCCCTCCTGTGCAGTCCCTCGAGAGATGTCCTAACTTCTTGCATTTGAAATATCTCGGTCGATTTCCTCTTGAGCTATTTCCAGTGGAATTGACATTTTTTCTACCGTCTCGACGAGCTAGAAGACTCTTCAAAGGCGTTTCCATCACGTGTTGAACGGCCTATCAGTAGGCGCTCCAACTCCGCGACCGTCTGCTTTTCTTTGGGCAATGTATCCCAGAGCATACCAAACTCTCGGTATTCGTCTTGAGGTAATGACTCGAAAATGCAGGCGATCAGAATACAGTCATCAAATGAAACGTCCTTTTCCAACTTCGCTGTCGTCAGGATGTTAAAGCCGTTACCCAGCATTCCTAGGTGAACTAGAAGTAGAAGATAAATATTATCTCCAATTTGTACTAAAGATTACATGATGAACAATGATCGAAATTGTATTGCCGATCTTAATGCTTAAAGAGTTATTGATTTGTTTATTATTAACTATCCTGACAAGAGAGCAAGCCAAAACTTCATTCTCGGAGCTGTTCGAGACTTCAACGAAAACGTAGACGTCAGTCCCAGAGTAAGTGGAGCAGGTCGTCAAATCTCAATATGAAAGACGCCGTTCTGGCTTACTTTATTGTGGCTCCTTAAGCATTTCTGGTGACCGACAAGTGTTTGCGAGTGGTGGACAATAGGCTTAATTTAAGCAATGATTCGGTGGCTTCATCCAATCTTAACATCAGTCGTATTTTTTTTCGCTCGTGCTATTTTATATTTTCGTGAATCTTTTGATATCTTTTAAATTTTTTTCTTTGGTTAAGTTTAAACTATTGTTTTTGGTACATTTTAATTGTCCCTATGCCATCGCAATCTACTCTCACCACTTTCCTCCAGTGCGGAAGATCATTTAAGAACACGAACAGCCATTATTTGAGGTCTTCTACTTGTGTTAAACCTTTTGACGCTTATCCTGAGGCCGTCTCCTCTACAGATGGCGATCATGTGTCTTTGGTAAATCTTCTTGCCAATTTGAAATCATCTCGTCGTATCATTCGAAGAATACCAAAAGGTGCAAGGAACTCAGCTTCTATTTCACTTTCCAAGGTCATAAACAAAGTTGTTAATAAAAATTCCATCGCTTCTTGGACAAGTTTACTTTTTTTGTCGGCCGCTTGTTTACAAGTCCCAGCGGAAGTCGACGGTCGTTCAGTTTCGCTCGCCACACGCATAAAGACAAACAGGTACCGTCAAAAACATAGCAAAGACTCGTAACATCGGAAAAATTGTGGAAGCCAAGATCGCTGACGGTGATGTTACTGCATGGTGCAGTTCGTACAATAAGCTCTGAAGACTCTTTCGCTCCTTCCGACGACGACACCCTCTTAACTCTGCGAAATAAACATCCAACCGGGCTGGATCACCACGATTACAGCTTCAAAGTTGGCCATGACCTGTCATCAATACCACATCCGACAGTTGCTATTTCTGATGTTCGCCGGATCTGCAGGCGGTCTGGATTCTTTAACACCCCAACATCTGAAAGATCTAATGGGTCCTAGTATGGGAACGGCCGTTGAAAGTTTGTTGAAATCACATACGAATTTATGCAACCTCATTCTCGGGAGTCTCGTTCCCCAAGAAATTTGCCCAATTCTCTTTGGGACTCCCCTCTACGCTCTCAAAGAGAAGGATGGAAGAGTAAGGCCAATCGCTGTTGGGAATACTATCCGTCGTTTGGTGGCCAAATTAGGATGTACAAGCATAATGTCTACCCTTGGACCATTACTTTGTCCCATTCAACTGGGTTTTGGAACTCGTTGTGGAGCTGAAGCCGCAGCTCACGCAGCTGGACGATACGTTAACCACCCACATGTAAGTTCAAAGGTGCTTTTGAAAATAGACTTTATGAATGCTTTCAATATGGTTCGAAGGGATAATTTTCTTCAATGCAAAGAAATTCCTGCGCTATACCTTTTTCTCCGTCAATGTTACAAGTCATCGTCGCATTTGGTTTTCGGTGAAAATCTCATTTCTTCGGATCGTGGAATCCAACAAGGAGATCCTTTGGGCCCCGCTCTATTATGCCTTGTTATTCAGGGTAAAGCCGCTCGTATGACGTCCGAACTTAATGTTTGGTTTCGGGATGACGCCTCTTTGGGTGGTGACCCTCAAACCATTTTGGACGATTTAATCAGCATTAAACACCTGTCAGTCGACGTTGGCCTAGAACTAAATCAGAAGTGCGAACTTTTAATAATTAATTCGGATGCAATTTATTTAACGAGGAAGCTCCAGGTATTTCGGCTCTCGACCGTGCTGACGTCGTTCTACTGGGTGCTCCACTTTCGGAGGAAGCTTTTTCTACTTGTTTCTCCAAAAAAACTGACGCTCTTTGGAACAGATTTCATCTCACTGTGGCTTTTTTCTATTGAAAAATTTTCTGGCTATACCGAAGTTATTTACCTTCTGCGATGTTCCCCTTCCTAGCTTCGTCAAGACGACCTAATGACTTTTGACAACTAATTGATGATTTCTGTGGAAGTCGTGACTAATTCTAAGATGACCGAGCAGTCTTGGGAACAATTTGGCCTTCCAGTTTCGAGGGGCGGTTTCGGAGTTCACCATGCTTCCAGAATTACTTTTCCGGCCTTTGTAACTTCTAGTGTCGAAGCTTTGGTTGAGAAAATACTGCCAGCGCCTTTAAAGAACCTTAATGACCCGAAGACCATCAGGGTTTCAGCGAAAATGGGAACTTCCTCTCATCGACCACTCTGTAGAATACTTGAACGGTTTGCCTTCAGATGCTCGGAATAAAGCTCGCCTAATCTCCATTTCATCTAAAGAATCGGGTGAATGGTTAAACGCCTTGCCTTCTCCTTCACTTGGCACTTTGCTCGACAATGACTATTTTCGGATTGCCGCCGGTTTTCGTCTGAGCGCCGAGATATGTGTCCCTCATGCCTGTAGATGTGGTACCATGGTCGATTCTTTGGGTACACATGGTTTGAGTTGTAAGAGAAGTTCTGATCGTTCCTCGAGACACGGCACTGTCAACGATATCTTAAGAAGAGCTCTAGTTTATGCTGGCTTGCCTTCCGTTTTGGAACCTCCAGGGCTTTCTAGAGACGACGGAAAACGGCCGTATGGTATGACCTTGGTCCCGTGATCTGCTGAAAAGTATCTCGTTTGGGACTTCACGTGCACGGACCGTCTCACGCCTTCATATGTAGATTCTTCTTCGTCAGCCCCTCTCTGGGCCGCCACCCAGGCTGAAGCGAAGAAGAAGCCGAAATACATTGGTCTTGGGAATAGATTAATCTTTAATGCCGTCGCCATTGAAACTTTGGGCTCTTTGGGAAAGGAGGGTTTAAGTTTGGTCCATGTAATCGGTCGAAAAATTCGTGAAGCTTCGGGAGAAAAACGTTCGGTTGCGTATCTTGTCCAGCGAGGGAACGCGGCCTCGATTTTACGCTCTTTTTCACCCGGAAAATCCTTGGAGGACTATTTGTTTAATATTCCGTTGTTTTCAAAATTTTGTTATGTGTTCTTAGCAAAATTAATGTATATAAGCCCTTTATAAAGTTTTAAATGAAATAAATAAAATCTTAACACATGAGTGGTTGATGCCAGTTTTTCTTCTAACCATAGCGAGTTGAATAGCTCAATGGTAGATTACACGTATCCGAATCTGAAGAACCTCAACAATTTAACCGATGTTGGCCATAATGTTGGTTACGATTCTATTTTGTATTCAAACCTAAACAATTCGGTGCTACTTTGGACCGTTCTAGAGCGGAAAATCATGAAAATTTTACTAAAACTAGTAAAAATGAATTGGAAACCTCCAGCGCAACAGAAAAATAGAAACATCTTGAAAGAAATTACAACGAAGCTTTCGAAAAACATCAGAACTTTATAACCCGCTGCAAAAAGTAACTAATGAAATCAAAGAACAAAAACAAAATATTAACCACAACCCTTGCATTAACAAACCTTCATATTAAAAAAGATGATAAAAGACTTCGCAAAGAAAAAACAAAATTAGAAAATCTCTATTTAAAAAACAATCGGTTTTATCTAAATTATTTTCTGAAAAACAAATCAAAATCTTGAATGGAAAGAAGAACGTTCATTGTAGTAACGACGACTTGGCAAATGCATTTTCTTTGAGATATCTTAGTAAAAGGTCGTACATTTATCTCAGTGAAAAAAGGGGTATACCGTTACCTCATTTAGCGACTCTTAAAAGAAATGCCTCGAAAATTAATCTTAGTAGCGGAATTCTTCGTGACATTATCAATCTGATGGCATTTAAAGTTAAAATCCTGCCTTTGTTGGAAAAGTTGGTGGTAATTACTTTCGATGAAGTAAAGGTACGTGCTGTTTATGAATATGATGCGAAGCATGACCAAATATTGGGACTATTCAATTAACTTCAAGTAATTAATAAAATTAATAATAATAATTAGCTAGGCTAATACCCAAGGCACCACCTTAGGCCTAAGTCTTTTCTCTTCATGGAAATAACCAATTTTTTGTGTTTTGACTAAATAATGACGAAAGATATATTATTTGAAGCCATTAAAGAACTACATAAAGCTGGTTTACCGTTGTGGCATGCGTTAATGATATATGGGTGGTAGAAATATGAGCTTATGGAACTCCCTCGGTATTTCTGTCCACAAAACATGGTTTTTTAACCCAGCAAGTCCGGATGACTTCATATATTTCCTTGCAGATGTCTCACACCTTCTAAAGTTAATACGCAATTGGCTAATTTACACTGGCTTTAACATCAATGGATCCAAAGTTTACATCGAACCAATTAAAGATCTCTTAAAGTGGGATTCTGAAGAATTAAAATCATGTCCAAAACTAACAAAGCACCATATAGATTGTGTCGAAACTGAAAGGCAGCGTGTAAGAACCGCAGCGGAGCTGTTATCACAGTCGGTGGCCACAGCAAAAAGAAGGTTGGAAAATTCTAAGAAACTTCAAGCTTAATTAGATAGTTGGTTTGATATCTTTAACGGTTAGACAAATTGAGAAAAATTAACTGAAATGTACATTTGGGATGCATTTGCAAAAGCAATCCAAGATTAGAGAAAATCTAATGAAAATGAATACAGAAATGAGGTGTAAATTGTTAACAGATTTTTCAGAAAGGAATAATTATTTCAACCAAATCTTTACAATACTTATATTTTGATTTATGAAGAAAATATAACATCAAATATGTCTTGACAAACCGACTCAATCAAGAGTGTTTACAGAGTGCGGATGATCATCTAAGAAAAATCCCTCGCAAATTTCATGAAAAATACCCCGAATTAGAATTAAAATGCACTAACCTTTCTGGAGACCAAAATTACCAAGTACCATCGTGGGTCTAGCAGCTCAATCTACACAACCTAATACAACCTAGTAAAACCCTCAATAGGGTTTTTGAACGTAACTAACAAATATGAATAATTTTTTATTGAGGCGCATTACAATGAAATGGTTCATAAACGCTTGAGCAATGAAAGATGAATTGTTAAATCGGTAGTTGACAAAGTATTTAAGGAAAGCGAACCATTATATTCCTCTGATGTTAAATAATCTTTTATTAAAATGAGAACAATAATTTGAATGATTGATTTGAACCAATTAGCTGAAGAACAAAAAATAGAGCTAGGTGTAAAAAAATTATAAAAATTACAACCGAAATACTTTAAAAAAAAGTCATTTGTTTCTTTACCTGTCCAGGTTTAAAAAGTGCCTATAATTTTTTAACAACATTTTTATTAAAATTATAATCAGTTAGAAACTTAGAAAATTTCCTTATTACGTATGTGATAAGCCTAGTGCAAAAATCTAAAAATTATATAGAATTAAATTTTTTAAAACTAAACTTTTTTAGTTTGCATTGGTAAGGTGATAATCCTACTATAGATTAGTCAACTACCTAGATATTTAAGGTAACGTAAATAAATTTGCACAAAAGTATTATTAACCTAACGTAAAATATAAAGAAATTTACAACAGCTGTGAGTCCTCCCTGGAATAACGCTTATATTGCTTCTGACAGACATCTTATGGTTAACATTAACTCCCAAAAATTGAGTCGCCCACATATCGATTGGAAAATGCGCCCCCTTGGAAATACCGATGATAACAATGTTCTTCAAATAGATCATCGAAGACTTCAAAAACATCGGTTTAAAAAATTATAATTGGCTCTAAACCAACAAGTAAATCCAGATGATTACACCAATAATTTACTTAATTTTATGAGAACATTGCTCGGTGTATTAAATTTGCATTTCGATGAAATTCAATCGATTCTTGACTCCCAAGTTGATCTGGTTTCTGATCCTTACACATGCCCAGTTATTCGCTCTGGTACCGTTGGAAGGCCTGCTTGTGACATTTCCAGAGATCAAATATCTTGGTGTCGTAACACTTTAGGATTATCTTGGATCAAAACAGGGGCCGTTATAGAGGTCAATGTTTCAACCATTTTAAGACGACGTGTAGAATTCTAAATGATTGAAGGAGAAGAAATTTCGGACGAAGAACTGGATAGAAATATTTTACGACTAAATCTTGATTTATGACGTGAAGGAAATAAATAAATAATAATGTTTTAAATGAAATTCAAACCAGGGTGGCCACATAATATTTTAAAATCCTTTAAAGTAATTATAGGAAATTTATCAGTGAAATATAGGAAAAAATAGGAAGAAAATTCTGGAAAAAAAGGATATATTGGAAGGAAACTGGAATTAAAAATGGAGAAAATTAATTATCCAATGAGAGAGAATGGATTGTAAATTTTTTTAAGGGGAGTATAACTTTCAAAATAGTTTATATCCGAAATAAATAAATAAATTAATTAAAAGTAGGAACCAGCTTAATTATTACATTGAAAATACAACTTTTTTGATTTGGTTTTTAGCCTTTTTTAGTGTCGGCTCACTATCAAAATTGCCACTAAAATTTATTACCAAATGGTGTTTTTTATTCTCTATTTTAAGAATTTTTTTATTGCATCCAGTTGATTTTGAGCATTGACATTTCCTTTGTGGCAACTTTTCAAAAGCATCTGAGCTATTGTTATGCCTCTCATGTCTTAATCTTTAATCGCTTTCTCTAACTTTTAAAAGAGTTTGAGAACCTTTTAGTTTTTCAGTGTAAGACTTTTGATCATCTTGAAGTTTTCCTTTTTTTTTCTTTCATGGCTTTGGTTTGTTTATTAATATCCTCTAGTTTTTTCTCTTTTTTTCGATAACTTCGGCTTTTTGCTTTTCAGCATTTTCACTCTGCATATTTCTTCTTTCTCTTTATCCATCATCTGTTGATAGATTTTTTGAACTTCAGACATTTTTAATTAAAGACTTTGAAATAGGAACTTGAAATGGGTTACTATAAATTTTCACAACATCTTTTATTAAGCGCCAAGATGAAATGGTATCTTCCGAAAGTGAAACACGAGTATCAGTGACTATGTAGGAGTTTTCTGAGAAACCCCTTTTGACCGAAATCTGATATCTAATTGACAAACTGAACTTATCAGATTTTATTTCGTCACTTCAGATATTGGATTCGGATTTTGACGTCATTATCTGTGCAGATCAGATTTTCCTTTCAGATTGAAAGTCGGATAAGTATCTAACTGAGATGAATCGCGTTAAAAAATATATCAGATCGGTTATTTGTGCTATCCATGGCTATATCGGATTATTTCTAAAATATGGTCACAATATAGATATGCCACGATACCTCGAACAATTACTTCCCAACATATATATTTTTACTTTAGTAAGGAAAGGAAACTAGTGTTATTTTATCTATTATGATAAAAACTGTCGTAGGTCAAAAATTAATCTTTGAAAAAATTATTTATAAAATACTATATTTACAGAGCAAGGGTCGAAAAACTCCCTCGGGCTGAGACCGAGGCAAACTCGTATGTAAAATAAATAAATCTTTCAAATAAAACTTTTATTATGGGGTTTGAACCACGACCCCGGCAATATATTGACCCACATTTCAAACACTTAGCTTTGGCCAAATCATACGAACAAACCTCAAGAAAATCCCACACAAGAGACATTCTAAAAATAACGAATTTTACCGAATACCTGTGTCGATTCGAACTTTAGCGTTCCTCTCTAGTCTCAATGCACCCCTTCAATGATTCCCACGGTACCCTCCCCTTCCCTCCCCTTAAAAATAAAGTAAAACGTCCCGTTATTTTATTGGTTCGGTAAAACAGAATTTTTTCGAGTCTCAACGCGATCGAAACTGACGCCGGACCGTTTTGTCTTATCCCCTGCGCGAGACGAGGCAAAGGGCGTCCAGGGTTCCTGCGCAAGGATGATCCACGGTAAAATATAGTTTTGATGTTCAAGCTGAAACGTAATTCGAGTTTTTAATAATGGCGTAGGTTCCTCGGCTAAAACTAGAATACCCTCGGGCCGAGGTTAGGTTCGAACCTTGTTACAGAGCAATGCTAGTACCTCCAGATATTTAGTCGACAGGCATTTCTTCACGCGAGCCTGCATTCGCCAAGACACGGGTAAGTTATACTTTTATTCGTAGTCTAATTACACAATGGCAAGTGCTGTGGTCGAGACGTCAGTGGTTCAAGTTCATCAACCGCCTGAGCGATGCTATAGAAGCGAAGTCAGCAAACATTTAAGGCTGGAACGCGTACTTCTAAGCGATGGTAAAATTAAGGAACTTGCCAAATGTAGTTATTGTGATAAGTAAGTTTGGAATTTTCCCACCCACTTATTTTAAAACCATAAAAAGTAATATTTGCGCAAATGTGAGTTGTTTTATTTTTTCATTAAGTTTAGATTAATACCTTCCATTTTAAACAGAGGAAAGTACGTCCAGGATCAAAAGGTCAATAAGAGTACTGGTAACATGCGCACACATTTACTAAAAAACACTCGGATTAACTGTACATTTGTTGAACTTGAAAGCACGCGAGGGAAACCAATACTTAATAATATTTCATTTTGAGGTATCAAAGTGAAATATACCAAAAAAGACACTCCTAAAATTATTTGGGTACGCCACTGCAAAGTGTTTTAAGGGATGACACCTTTGAGTTACCGTACCGGGTGCCCAACCGTAATGACGCCACTGACCAAATAACACGTTCCCATCGAGTATTTTCAGTGGTTTTTTCCCCACAGAAATAAAAAATTGCAATGTCCAGAATCCACGGATGAAACTCTTACGATTTATCGTATTGCCTGACCAATCATTTCAAGAATTACTAAAATGTTTAAACCCCGCGGTTTTTGACGCTTACTTGAACGTGACGGGGGTGACGATAAAGAATGACGTACATAAAGCTACACGATGGAGATGGACAACGTAAAATACCTTCTTAAAATAGGTGTAAGCAATATTTAATTATAATCTTAGTGATCGGCAAAATAGCCAGTAACTTTGACTAGGGCGTTCCTGGTCAACTGTCTTTCACTCATGACTGCTGGACATTAAAAAACATGCTACCGTTTATTGCCCTAACAGGTCATTGGATTGATAGTCTTTGGGAGGTTCACGACTTTCTGGTAGGGTTTTTGCATTTCCCTGGGAGCCATACGAAAAAAAAAACATTTGTGACAGTTTTGTGAGGCTCTTAAAGGAAAGAGAGATTACAAAGGTAGTTATGGTCATATTCAGTCGTAAATATAAGTACTTAACATCTTGTTTTTATTAAATAGGTTCTCGGTGTCACCATGGATAATTCTTCAAATAATGATACTTTCACTAAAGAACTTGAAAGCGTGAAAGACGTAACAGGTTTTCAATTCCCATCTAACACCCGCTGTCGATGCTTGGCCCATGTATTAAATATCGCAGTTCAAGAACTGTTTAGAACTTTACAATCCGAAGCGAAACACGGGGATGATGACTTTGTCGACCTACTTTCAGACACTACGACCTACGCGAATGAAACGTCTGTAAGTGCTTCAATCGGCAAGGTACGTATATGAGTTGCTTTGGAACGTTAATTTCCCGGTCTTACATTTATAACTTTACACTCATAGTTAAGACGTATAGTGGTGATAATAAGGTTGTCAAGTCAAAAAAGCGAGAAACTTTCGGAATTTAACTTAGCGTATGGGCTTCCAGATAACAAGTTAATATTAGATGTAAAGACCAGGTGGGATTCGACTTACGCAATGATACGTAAAGGACATTTGCATAAGCAGGCAAGAATTTAAGTTCTATCTACGTAACGGCTCAGGGCCAGTAGGCCAATACCTAGGTGAATCTTGAAAGGCATGTTCGAGGGTCCGAAGAATATTGTTCCTAAACTTGCCCTGAGCTTCTGTGATATTGCCTTTAGTCTTTACTAGTTCTTAAAGGGTGTATAAGATTTTCCGAATTTGGAGGTAAAACCACATCATCCCCGCGAGACGAGCGTAGAAGATTTAAGTGTGAATCAGCGCCATAGTGGCTGCAGCTTATTTGTTTGAAAACTTATTTTCCCTGCTGGTGATACTCTCTGTAAGAAGATAGAATACGCCCAAACTAATGAATTGTGACAGTCACATATATAGTCCTTGGCAGCGTTTACAAGTAGCGACAAAGATCTCCCAAAGTACCATCTGGACGATGGCGTCTGGATGCGCTTAGAACCATTAATGGCTATTTTAAAAGTAACGATTTTTTTCAAAAGTAAAATGCTATGACCTCACTTCCGATGTTCGTTCAGGACTATGACACCGCAACAAACCGTATCTCGCTATTGAAATACTGCACAATATCTTTGGTTATGCCAATATACGTGTGGATAATGGAGAAGTTGGACCGACAAATCGGCAACTCAACGGGTAGCAATAAAGTAGTTTGCTCAAGTGCGAGGGACAAAGAAATTATTGTAGCTGCAAAATCCACTCCTTAGCATGCCTAAACATTAATGCTTTATAAAACTGACACAAAAATTCGTTTCTTACAAAACTCCAATAACGAACAAGCAATGTCTATCTGTTTCTTCACTTGGCATTGAGTTGTTTCATCAAAGTCGATGGTAAATGGGCTGTTAGAAGAATAAATTTCTTGACCATCTCCGACAGGAAATAAGGTGATATTCCATTACTAATTACGTAGGCAAACTTTGTACAAGCCATAGAAAAGTCTAAACGCAATTTGACTATCCGTAAACATTACCTTGAAAAGGTCTGAAGAACGAAATGTCATATTGCCGAACGCCACATTTAGGGCCCAGTATTTCAGTTTTAATCACAACATCGCTTTGGAAATACAAATTAGTTCAAAAGATCATTCATTGCTTGTACATGTCCTTTCCCTTTAGCAAGTTGTAAAACTTGATCTATGACCGAATTTGCACACGTAATTGTTTTTCTGCAGGCTATTCATGTTGCCGTATAATCTGTACTTGCTTTCTAGTTTGTGGCCATTATGATCGGTTTCTTTCAGCCAAACATCTCTAAATTTAGACGCTCCTCCAGGCATCTTTTCACGTATAAAAACCAAAGGAAAATAGTATGAACCTTTAGCATATTACTATTATTACTAATAAAACAATAAGGTAATTCGACAAATAACGTACCGATTTATCACAAAGCTAGCTGAAAATATTCCCTAATATTCCCTTAGACCCTACTACATTGTAAAGAAAGCGCGCTTAAAGTATATGCAGACGACAAAGCTGACGCTTGCAGCTCACATGTGTGGTCAGAAATTTATATACCGGTGCTCCAAGCGATCAAACCGCGTACTACACCGGTGGTATCATCAGAATGCCCTACGCCAGCGTCCACCAGCCCTGACAGGTGACAAATCCAGCATGGGTAGTAGAACCCTACTACTGATGGTCTCACCCTCGACGCAAGAAACACATCCCGATAAATGGCGCAACAATGGGACGACCAGTCCCCACTTCGCGCACAGCTGTGAGATAGAGCAACTCAAGCCGACACCCTACCTATGTAGGTAAAGAGTCAAACCCTTTAGAGAAAGCTCCAACGGGGAACGACGAGCACACAGCGGTCCACATAACCCGGCACAGTTGGTACCGGATATCCCGGTGGGCTCAAAAAGGACTGGAAACAGGACCCCCGTGCCCTCTTAGAAAATTTCTTTTCTATTTGGAAATACTATTGAAAAGTCTATTGACGTCTTCCCGTCTCCTTTATAAGGCTTCAATTATTTGCGAATGACTTCTAACAGTATTTGTAGAAAAATTTATTAATCGGGATGGAGATCAGGGATAAGTGTTCAAAATTAAGTTAAGAAATTTGATTTTTATTTCTTCTCTCAAAAAATACATATATTACCAACGGTAATTTTGGCTAAACCTATTTAAAAGAGAGGAAACATCAAGTATATTTTACAAATATTGAAACAAAAGCGGAATTATCGTCAATATCTGGGCTTGGACTTTTTTTGGACGCCAACGGAAAATTTCCAACTCGGTTAGGAACGGGCTCTTCGGGTATTTTGTCCGCGTTTTGCAAGACGTATTCTTGACCTGGGAATTCGTAGGGGGTCTCTGGGTTATTTCTTTGGAATCGGCTAGAACGGCTAACAACGCGAAACGAGCTTTTAAAAAACACATCTCAATTCGACTACGGAGGAGTCGGTCCTTCGATAATTTCTTTCGGTCAAGGATGAACTCGGTCATCCAATCAAGGTAAATATTTGTAATCAGGCTCAATTGTGACTGACCTGCATTTAATTACAACAAATAAAATTTGTGGTATTTTAGACGTGGTTTTCGAATTATTTCATCGGTTTAGAAGTTAAGTTGTTTTTTTCGGTCGGCAGCTTAGCTTAACATTCGCTCTCCCAACAAGGTGGGGCGTTGTATGTTAAAACTCCGTTAAGATTTTTTAGTTATAGTAGGGGGAATAGGTTGTGAATGTATAGGAATTTTGTTGTATCGTGTATAAACGCACGTGCCCAAGATCACTTTGAATCGTGTTTCACGTTTTTGTGTTTAAAAGCCTACTTATTTATGAGAAATGTATCCATTCCCCTCTCCATCAGTTGTTTGGAAACTGAAAAACGTAAGTTAATCATTGCTCTATATTTCCAATTTTTAAAGTCCAGATTGGGTAAAACTTGGGTCTATTTGAAAGATCATGTTTAAATAAACTCAAAAATATCAGTCGTAAAATTGTATCTTTTTTTAATGTCGAGAAATTAATTTTTAAACGAGCCAAATTTACCGCCAAGCGATCTGCCATTTTTTGTTTCGGGGTGACGTTTTAGTACTTTAATCACGCGCTGTTCGCGCTATAACAGGCTTTAACAGCGCTCTGTTCCCCGCGCGCGCTTGCCCCGCATGCGGTCTGCGGAGGGAAGGCGAAAGAAAATAGCAGCTCGCTTGGAGGTAAATTTCGCTCGTATAAAAAATAATTTATCATCATTAAAAAAAGATACAATTTTACGACTGATATTTTTGAGTATATTTAAACATGATCTTTCAAATAGACCCAAGTTTTACCCAACCTGGACTTTTCCTTTAAGTTAAAAAATCTTTTTCTTTTTAATAACAGTTCCAAAGTATTTCTAATATCTCGAGTTAAAGATCTTACCATCACGCCAGAGTGTGGAATGCGGTTGGGGGTGATAGATGGTGGAAGTGGAATAATCCTGACTGAAAACGAATTGCGTCAATTGTGGATGAAACGGGAGGACATCTCATCGTTCCTCAACATTGAGTCTGTTAACGGATCAACATGGTTCTTCGAGGGGTCAACGACAAGACGTATAAAACTGGAACATTACCACAACCAGAAAATGCTCAACATCCGATAAATGTACTTCGGAACTGGTCCATTTACGGGTCTTTGTTCCCCAGTAAAGAAGAAGGTTTTACTATTGCCAAATCTTCATGGAATAAACTTGTTGAAGTTTATGATGAACTTTACATCTATCTCAATGAAATTACACGTGTTCATAATTATCTTATAAGTGAAAATGTCGAGAATCAAATTCGTGATTGTATAAAGAAAAAATGTTATGGTTGTGAAATAGACCACCCTTCCCAAATAAAACATGATTGCTTAATGATGGAGTGGGATCTGAGGGTTGAATTACACCTCTCAGAAGCTATAAATAATTTAAACTATTCGGTAATTAATTCCATATTTTCAGGAAATAATTTATAAAGAAAATGTTTTGCGAAGCTATATTAAGTAAAATTGTCTGTACCGCGAAAAAAATGTTATTAGAAAAATAGAATGAAAATAAATTTATCCAATTGCTTGTTCAGTGAAACAAGTGTTTCAACAATTTGAGATATTTTATTATTATTAACGGTTTAAAACGTTCTATTTGATTTTAAGTTTTTAGTTCTGAGGGTTTGGGAAAATATTATTTTATAATCATTTAAAGAGCTCTTTGAAGCATCTTGTAAATAAAGTTAGACATACCACCTTACCCAGGCGATAAAATAAATATTTCCCATTTAGTTCTGAGGGCTTGGGAAAATATTATTTTATTATCGTTTAAAGGGCTCTTTGAAGCCTCTTGTAAATAAAGTTATACATACCACCATATTTATTTTCCCAGGCGATAAAAGAAAATATTTCTCATGACGGTAAACGAATTATCAATGACTGTATTGTGTTCAATGAGAATAGGGTATAAATAACCTTCCACAATCCTCTCAAAATTAAATTACTGCAAAATTTAGCTTTCGATTTGAACTTGGAAAAATGGAATACTTCCCTTCACATCTCAGAAACGTTATGGTTCAGATTCTTCCATCGTGAATAAAATCTACTTGCAGACTATGAAATTTTATTAGTGTATCTGTATTTATAAATTTATTTAATGTATAGGGTTAGGTTTTGGAATTGGTCTGTTGTCGTTGAGATGGAATTTCTCGACGGTGTTGTGTACGATGGACGATCATCCAAAATTGTTAAGGAGCTGGCCGCAACATCAGCCACCGCATCTCCAAGAGTAGCATCGTATGTGTTTCTCCCACCATACACCGTTTCAAGTCTACCACTACGTACCCAAAAACAAAACAGGTGGGTGGTGAGAAACATCCACGGTCTCTCATGGGACAGCGGTTTCACCACTTACAATTAGCTTTAGGAGTGTGCAGAATCAGCTACCATCAGTTATCAGAGAGTATTCTCAAAAGGTGAAGAGGTGTGTCTGCTACTGGCCGGTTTAATTCACCATGAGGTGATAGACTTGAACAATGTAGGGTGTCCGAAAGCAAAGGAGTTGAATGGGGAGGCGGACCCCATGTTTTCATGTATGATGGATTTACAGAAATTTGTAAATTTAAATCACCGCGAGAAACAAAATGTATAAAAAATAAAGTAGTCAATAACATTTCATATAATTTCCATTTTCCATCTTTATCGAAAATATTAGGTATATTGTTTATATAATGGATATCCAAAAATTGGACTATTTTACAAAATCAACTTTTATTCATTATTACGAATATTTTACAATTTTTATATACAAAAATTATACTATTTTACAAAACCAAAATAACACTATTTTTACAAATTCAACTTTTATTCATTATTAAATATTTTACAACTTTTATTCACCACAGCTTTATTCTTCCCCAATTTCATCAATTTTATAATGTCCGTAAGAAAATTTACTAATTCCGTTAGACAAAATGTATCTTTTGTTATCGCATGGGTTAAGAGATATCTTATTTTGTTATTTTCTAAACAGTTCATGTTTATCACTCATGATACGTTTCATCGAATTTGATGAAACTGATTTATTCAATAAACACGCCCGATAATCAGAGTGACGTATATATTTTTGGACCACACGTTTAGAAATACCTTTCAACGTTTTCTTTTCACCTTTGAAAGAATGCTATAAACTTTGGGTCGTAAACCAACAAATTCCTCTATCTGGTCCCATTTAATTCGTCTTTAATTTTTCCCATCACCTTTTTATTCTTATCACTATTTAGGAAATGATTAGAAGGGTAGTCTGGTTTTCACCAGACTACCCTTCTAATCACTCTTTTTCAAAGTCCTTGTATATATCCTGTGTTTGTAAGTCATATATGAGGGAATCCGTGTATGTGAAAAGTAGACGCACCCGTTTCCCCTATTTGACTACAATGTAATTATAGTGGAAATCGTGCATTATCAATTTAGAAAGCTCTAGAATGGAAAAACCTCTGTATACAGGCCTATTAAGATGAAGAGATTTTTTCACCTGTTCAACCCCGACAAGTTCATTATTGAATATAGTAAACGTTTTAAACGTGGGGGAGGAAGCTTTCTTTATCACCATTTCTGGTGTGTTTACTAAACGAAAAAATGTCTGATTACGAAGATTCTCCATAGTTTTTCCGAAGATACTGTTATTTAAAAGTTTTTAAAGAGTTATAGAAAATTCATCGGAAGCCGCTTTACGTTTTTCAGTGTTAAAATCGATATACGACTTGAGCCAAGCCTTTTGTTTAAAAGATAAAATACGTTTAACCAATAACAGTTTCATACCTTTTGAAAGGTAGAATTTGAGGTTTCTGTAGTGAACTACATAATTTTCTCTGTCGTATAAATAAGGGGTTAGTTTTGGGAGAGAATGTTTCTATCATTTGGTTATAATATTCCGAAAACATGTCCTCACTAATTTTAACAGATTCGGGGGCTAAAGGGTAATCGTTATGTAAACCGTGTAAGTCATTCGAATATTTTAAATCAATCTCTAAAATAAAACCGTCTGGGGAATCGTCCGGACAGTTTAAAATATATTGTAGTGCGTATGCTAAGAGGTTTGGTTGTGAAACCCATTTGAAATCGGAGACTGGTAAAGGGAATGACATTGCAATGCTAACCCATATAAATTGTTCTCATCCAAGTACATGATATAATTTTTAGGTTTTCCAGTGTATAAGTCAATTTATATATTTCTAATATTTCCCGGCCATACACGAGCAATATTTGCTCATGGGAAGATGCAACACTAATAATATGTACAAATATGTAATTAAAAGCATCAATAAATTAAATTAAAATAAATTAAAAAAATATGTTTCGGGAATATAGGGCTTATTCGCTCGCGCGAAGCGATGACTTATCATACTAACACCTCTATCTGGGTCTTAAAATAAGTCCATTTCCACTTTCGTCATATATAGCGCCGCCTGCCATGAGAACCCGAAACTTTTAAACGCGTGAGCAGGGTCCAAATCATAATCTTCCATGCAAGTGTTCCTAAAATTTTCGAAAACACCAGCCAGCTGGAGAAAATCGACTATCACGTACAAAACGTGGAAGTCTCCTATTTTGAGATAATATTGTTTGTTAAGATAAGATTGCTATCATTAGACGTTTTTACGTACCGAGAGTTTTAATATTGAATCTTCTCGAAATTTCTTCCGCGTTGTTGTAGCTTAGATCGGAGATGTTCTCGTCAGTAAATGAATTGTAGAAAGGTTCTTTGGGGGTAGCTGATTGTCGTTAAACCTCTCGAAACTGTTCATGTACTCGTAGGGATACGCTTGTTTCTGTAAGAGTAGTTCCATTTGTTCCGAAGGAAAGAATCGGTTTAAAACCCTAAATTTCTTCCGCGTTGTTGTAGCTTAGATCGGAGATGTTCTCGTCAGTAAATGAACTGTAGAAAGGTTCTTTGGGGTAGCTGATTTTCGTTAAACCTCTCGAAACTGTTCATGTACTCGTAGGGATACGCTTGTTTCTGTAAGAGTAGTTCCACTTGTTCCGAAGGAAAGAATCGGTTTAAAACCCTAAAATGGTCAGATCCTTTCTTGGCAATATTGGCTACTAATGTTGCGGGACTATCCGGTAGAAACTGAAAAGAATCTACAATCTTAACACCCCAAACTGATATAATTTTCCTTGTTTGATGGAATACATGAAATATTATTTTCTTTTTGAAGACCGATACGTTGCACGTTTAAATGGGCGTCGAATCTAGATAAAAATTATCTTCCAATTTATCTGGTGTGTTTATTTCCATTTCAATATAAACTCACCTTGACAGGTTAAGCATTATCACGGGTATAATCGTTGTGCGCCATACCTAGAAATTGTCCTTGTTCTTGATTAAACTTAAATTATTTACTACATACCAGAATAATGGGATTATCTTCCATGGTGACATCCACATCACAATTTCGAGTTTCTGCTAATTCCTCTGGGGAAAGGTTCATTGGAATATTGTCCTTCATTTCGGATTTAATATATTCTTAATCCAGTTTCAAACTTTTTAAGAAAACGTCCACAGCGTCCGAGCCTCGATAAGTAACGGGTGGGTTTGGTCCAACACACAAAGAAATAATCTAAAATATGAAAATTAAATTAAATTAAATTTAAAATTATTTTTCCTACCTTTTGGTCCAACCACCACATAACTAAAGCCGCAGACGATGTGTTCATGTATTCTAGTTGTTAATGATAATTTCGAATCAGGTAAACAGGTATGTATCCTGTTAAGAATTGATTCGAAATCGGCATAGATAACAAATGGAACCCTCGGTTTCCATTCATATTTCTTAAACCATAACACAGGTTCTTTGAAGGGCAATTTAATCCGTTACGGATCAAAAACACTGCACTCGGTTTCGTGATTTTGGTGGTTAAACTTCGCATTAACACCGGTAAATCGATGTAAACATTGACAGTAGAATGTTTTACCGTGGTGATTAGCGAATATCGATATGAGTCTGCTTAAACTTTTTATCAAACAGAAATGTTGGTTCTCCTCGTTCATGATCGTGATAAATAAAAGATGAATGCGGCATTCTTCCGACACTTTAAGCCACCGTCTTCATTCGCGAATATATTCACGGATAAATTGTTTTTATTTTTAAATGCTTTTAATTT
Source organism: Leiobunum rupestre (assembly GCF_980474605.1). Classification (NCBI taxonomy): domain Eukaryota; kingdom Metazoa; phylum Arthropoda; class Arachnida; order Opiliones; family Sclerosomatidae; genus Leiobunum; species Leiobunum rupestre. The sequence goes on along the minus strand of NC_143388.1, from coordinate 53,417,612 downwards.
CGACGAATTAAAAACGAATAGGAACAAAATATCCGAACAGTCTAACGTGTTTTCATATTGTTTGTAACTTGTTACACGGGTTGGGTTATCAATAGAAGGGTACAGATGTGCTTAAATGCTCCATATAAAACACTTTTCTTCCGTAGATTTAACGTTAAGAAGTCCTTGACTCTTTCTAATTTCAATCTGGTCAGGTATCTCCTCAGCTGATAATGTCGTAACAGTTCAACTACGAAAAGTGTACTTCCACAGTTTGTCCGTCGGCCACATCACGTGTTAAACACGCTCGGATAACAATGTACCAATTGATATCGTTCTTACGTAAACGACGCTCCAGATATTCGATGAGACAGTCCCTGATTTCGCGGGTCTATCAATTTTTAGATGGTGTATATCTGGAACCGGTAACTGCACCATCCAAACCTTCCGCCACTTCAGCGTTCAAGGAAATCTCATCAGCTTCGTCCAAATAAATCTCATCAGCTTCGTCCAAATCCAAGTCATCAAAATTAATGAAATCGTCACCCTGGTTAGTGGGTGGGGGAGGAGGAATAGGTAAATCGGAAGGTATGGGTTGAAGGGTGGACGAGGTAAATGGAGTGGATGACGGTGTAGGAAGTTGAGTGGTTATGACAAGTATGAAAAGGGGTTGAGGTAGTAGGGTGACGGATACCACCTGATGTTGATGGGATGGCTAGATTCCCGGCTGCTGAAGTTGATGGTGTGTTGATTGACGTACTCCCGTTAATCCTCCGATGAATCGACGAATGTCGTTTCAAATTAAATTTCTGAGTAAATGATTTCCCGCAAATTTCACAACTAAATTTAAATTTTCATGCTTTTCCCTCACATGACGTTTTAACGCGTCCACCCAACTAAACTCTTTCAAACATATCGTGCTAGAAAACATCGTGAGAACTTGACAATGTACAAATTCAACGTAGTGACTATGGATTGGAAACTTTGTGCGAACCTTATATATGGGAATTGATTTAAAGTACTTTGATAAATTTATCATTTTGGAGAGGTTCATTTAAACTTTTCTAATCAAGATTTCTATGACATCACTCTTCAACTTAGTGATATTAAAATCACTCTCTTTGGAGTTCGTTAGTATCCAAATATTTTTCTGTTTTTCTTTCTAATAACCCGGTCGTTTTAGGACCTTCGTTGGCGAAGATGGTTCATTTATCGCTACGATGGCCAACATCAGAGCGTCTGGTACGATGGTGGTGGTGGTGTGAGATCTTGTGGTACAGGGTTTATGATGACCGGTGTTGAGGTTTTCAGTATGGGGCTTGTGGAGGCTTCCCCATTAAAACAGCCGATGAGGATAGCAACCTCCCTTTCTTCTTCTTCAGTTACACCGACTGTACGTTCCTCTATCTATCAAATAAATTAATAAATATTGGAACACTTTACAGATTTATTAATATTTGAATCGAACCTACCTTTATATAATTATGAGATAAGGGCCCCAAACGTTTAAAAATATTAGCTTAAAGTAGACACCGAAATAGAATTTCTAGGCCACATTGCTAGTTGGACCGAATTTTGCCGCTGGAGAGCCCGTACTACTAGGTTAAAATGAAGAAAGAAAAGTTAAATTTGGGAACATTTTGAAGATCTCGAAAATGGTTATGCTCACTGTAACATATGCGAAATCATTTCAAAAATAAACATAATGACAAATATCAAGAAGCACAGTTAGAAGTTCATTTCCAAGATAGTCAATCAAAATTAGGTTTTACTCGAAAGCTTAAAGCTACGAAAAGGTAAATTTGAAATCGAAGATTCCAAGGCCAAAAGCATCACGAGATGCATTTCTGAGATGATAGCATTGGACTTCGAGATATATCATGTTGTATAGGACCTTGGAATTAAGAAACTCATCGCAAAACTTGAACAAAGATATTCAATTCCAAGTCGTACTGAGTCATTCCAGGTCAAATCAACGAGGTCCAAACCCCTCAAGTCACAGATTTCGATGAAATTTGGTGAACTCGTGTAGTTTAGCATAATTTGGTAATGTTACTTAAAATAAAAAAGAGAACACTTTGCGTATTGGACTTTACCCCAAGTTATAGGCAATTTTCGTGACTCCCACGCCAGGTGATTTAGGCCTCTTTTTGCTTGGTTACATTCAACGGTTGTATCTATAATACAGCTTAAGAGATAATTGTAATTTTATTATGGAACTTAAAAGTATTTTTCCTTAGGAAGGTTTTATGATATTTTAATTTTTGGGACTAGAATTGCACTTCAAAAAAAATTTAATTATAAAAATCTGTGAACTATATACATAGTTAAATAAAATAAGTTTAGCTTCAGTTTCTACGCTACAGTTTTAATCTCGCTTCGAGAAATTTCGTAGCGTTATTCGAATCTTCAGTTGGAAGTTTGCATAATCTCCCAGTAGTAGTAGGATTTACTATTGGGAGTACATCAGTAAGGGAAAATCTTCCTGTGTCTTCTTGGCTGGGATAGCGAAAGGAGGAGGCTGGTACATGAGGATGGAGAAAGCACAAGTTCAGTTCTTCAAACAAATCAATTTTTCTATCACACACGCTAACCACCATATGTTCACACGCTTCACGAAAGTTGACCAGGGTAGGTTATGTTCGACAGTTTCTTCCGCAAGAGTAATGGTTGAAAAATTATTAGAAAACAATAGTCTGGCATTTAATGTAGTCGGTGACGAAGGAATAAACGAATGGAAAGAGCGTATTGATTTGATACGAAGTGCGGTTGCATTTCGGAGTTTTAAATGGGTTTCCATTTTGTCAACTTCTTCCTCCTTTACGTACACAAAATTTATCTTTTGTTGATTTCCTTTATTAGCTGACCACTTAGATTTGGCCCATTCAAAGAGCTGCTCCATATTTAAAATGTTGGTAGTATTTAAGCTAGCCATGGCTGCGAGTCTTTTTACGTAACCCCCGAGGCCATCGCACGGTCCTTTCCCGTGGGGTGTGGCAAAAAAGTGCCATTCGGGAGCTATCCCTAAAGTATCTTCTTCATGGTGACTCAAATTAATCATATTCTTGTTCGTATACTGTGACGGAGCGCCATCCGAAAAATACACAACGTTTTGCAAATTGGGCAAGCATGACCTCCAAACTCTATGAGTTTTATCTTTAAAATGTGCACAGCTGTTGCATTGTGCTTCATGCTATTAGAAACGACCACATATTTTCATCTTCAAGTACATTTTCGATGAAATATTTTAGAACCTCAACTTAGGCATTGGTGACATTTCTTCAAAAAACACTCCTCTGTTGGATCGTTACAAATAACCTTGGTCAAACACTCCTTGAAGGTTTTCAAATTCCAATCACGACCTTTTGTTAATTAACCAAGTCTTATACCTTCAATTTGAAGCTTTACATTTTGGTGGTACTTACATACACATGTCGAGTGCGTACCAGAAGAGCCAGCTAAAATGCAATTGCTGGGTCGTAGTTCAGCGAACTTGGAAAAATATATTTTGATTTCTGTATGCATGGTCTTGAACGTTTCGTAACTTATAAACTACACAAAACGAGTCTTTTCTGTAAGGTTCGTCCGCTTCATTCTTCGTTGTCATAGGAGTCTGTAATAGTATTTACTACTTCCAGAGAGAGTTTTTCCTGGTTTTGAATTTGGGGTGCTTAAAACTCCCTTTTCCTCAACCAACTTTTTAGTGCGGCACACCATATAATTAATTGCTTCCAATTCATGTTGCACCTTGGCGACACTCCAGCGTTTAGGTAAAACTGATAGAATTTGCATTTTATAGCAACGTTCAGATTTTTTAAATTTTTCTTTCATTAAAATATCTTTCAGTGTCTTCACTTGTGTCGTTTTCTCTTACACTTATTACTTCATTAAGAGCTTTCTCGTTTACTGCCTCAATGGACTTCAATTTCTTTGATGGGTAACTTTTCTGTTTAAGACTCTTTTTTTAACTGGTGACTCGCCAATGATAGCCAAATATTGGTTTACCTTGGAAATGATGGGTGTTTTGGGTGAACTGAATAATTTATCTCCACCTTCTTCAATGACGAACTTATGCATCCAGTAAAAACGGATACTCAACTAATAACGATTTAACGCAGTTCAAGCAAAGTTTCATTCCTGGAAGAATCTTTTTTTCCAGTTGCAAGCTTTTAGACTTGTAATATAGTTCTGTCGTTACATTTCTAAAATTCTTCTATATTGTTGACTTGTGTTTCTGAAGAGAGTCACAGCATAAAGATTGTTTAATTTCAAAATAGTGCAAATATCTATTTTCGTGCAGTTGGCAAATGCTATTCCTTTCTCTCTGTCCACTTCTAATTTCAATGAGCCAGCCTTCTTCAGCAGTGAAATTCTGCCTTCTTTTACATTTAATAAAAACATTGTCACTTGTAGAAGATGCTTCTATTTCTTCATCCACGTTGGTATTTATATAACAACACTCATTATTTATATCACCAAAATAAAATTTTATCACGGATTAAGCCATTGCGATTTAGAGCTTTTAAGGTACAAATTTTCAACATCCATTAGCAGACGATAAACCGACGACCCGCGTAGTGTAAATTCTGTAAATATAAAGAAGCGCGTGGAAAACAGCGCCATCTGTTGTAACATTTGACAAATCAAAATTATAAAATACGAAAATCACCTATAACTTGCGGTAAAGTCAAATACACAAAGTTATCTTTTTTATTTTATATTTCACTACCAAAAACGTTGATTGAGCCCAAAGAGAATTTTTTCAGGTATCAGCCAGTGAGTGATTTTCAAATTGGAAAATTTAAAAAAAATTTAAATTTCAAATTTGTTGAAATTAGTATGTTTGTATTTTGTGGTTCATTGCCTTCAAAATGAACCATAGAACACATCTCTACAACAAAAAGAACCAAATTTATAATCATTTTCGTGATTGGGTACAGCGTACTTCAGGAAAATGTGAAAAAAGTTAAAAACCCCATAACACCCATAAAAATATTTTCTAGACAAAATTACTTTACGTGGGATCGTTTTATGCTAAACTAAACCAGTTCACCAAATTTCATCGAAATTTGTCACTTGAGGGGCTTGGACCTTGTTGATATGACCTGGAATGACTCAACTACATTCAGCAGAACACATATACCGAATCTCTATAGAGAACTTATTAAAAAAATTAAAGATAAGGTTCAAGAAGTTGAGCTATTTTGCTGGAATTGCATTCACTACTGATTTTTGGACGGCTAAAACTGGGGATTCTTATATGAATCTAACGTGCCACTTCATTGGAAAAACATTTAAACCATATTTCACCACTGTCATGCCATTTGTTGAAAGACACACATCTGTGAATATCCTTGAAGCTATAACTGATGTCATGAAATCATTCGAAATTGATAAATTAAAAGACGTTGTAACTGATAATGGAGCTAATATTGTTGCCACAAATAAAAACACCAGTTGGATCCACATTTCCTGTTTCTGTCATAAACTACAGCTTACGATCATACACACTTGGAATGATTTACAGACAGAACAAGAATCTGTGCGGATTAAAGATATCCTTTCGAACTGTAGGGGAATTGTAGGCTATTTCCATAGAAGTACAATTACATCGACGATGTTGGATAAAAAGAAAGCTGCATGTAGTTCATCCCAAAAAGAAAGAATAAACTTATTCAGGATGTGGAGACGCGTTACAATAGTGTCTTCTACATGTTAGAGATACTTCTAAAACTGAAAATTCTTGGGACTCAAGCGTTAACGGATTTAGAGACTAATCATGATGTATTAACGTGTATGGAATGGAAAGTTGTGAGAAACCTAATTCGAGTTTTGAAGCCATTCGAAGAAGCTACCAGACATTTGAGTGCTGAAAAATATCCTACGTTATCGATGGTTTTTCCGGCTCTTTTTTCTTTCAAGTTGAATTATTAAGGCAATATGTTCTTTAACTCAATAACTTTCACAAAATATTTAGGATATTTTTCCAAAGGCTTTGCGAACAAGATTCAAGGACTTAAAATCGATATGTAAGTAAGTATGATAGTAGACCGAAGGTATAAAGCAGTTCTTTTGCAAAGCCATGAAAAAAACGGACAACTACACGTTTCAAAATGAAATTGATCTACTCAGAAATGATACAAATTGAGATGAGGACGATACTAGTCAAGATGGTCGCGATGAAATTGACGACGACGATAATCAAACATTATGGAGTGCTTTGGACGCTAAAACAAAAAGCTCTAAAAAGAACTTGGTGAGTGATGAAATAGCCTTGTATTTGGAACAAAAACCAATGAATTGTATATGAATGGTGTAAAATACACGAACGCGACTATCCTCACGCGGCCCAAGTGGCAAGAATATATTTAACAGTTCCAGCTTCTTCAACTCCCAGTGAGCGGATCTTTTCAGCTAGTGGCTACTGGGTCTCAAATAGGAGGAAATCACTATTACCGGAGCATGTAGAACAGTCAACTATAATACACCAAAACCTTCTTAAAAATGCCGTTTAAAGAAATAAAAAGAAGTTCTAACTTTTAAAATAACTTAGAACTGAGAAATAGAAAACTTTAGAAACTATAGTAAATAGTTACGCTATTGACTGTTGTAGTTGTGTAATAATAAATATTATGCAAATTTGGTTTTTTTAACGAATATTAGAACTTAGTTATGTAATTAACTCGTTTAATATTTTAAAACTGCCAAATGTAATGGTTCCATAGAAACTCGTTAAGACTCATTAAGGGCTCGAAGCTTAGAAAAGGGGTTCTTTAAAAACTCGATTTCGACTCGGTAGTCGAAAATTGATACTCGCCCACCCTTCAGTGACTCTTTTTGTAGGGCACTGTAGGACTTCTTTATCCTATAAGTTAAATTTAAACTTACGGCCCAAAAACAGTACGTAAGTTTAACGGCATTCTTCAGGGTTGCTCAAAACCCAGGCTTTTTTAATAATAATAATAATTATATTTATTTATTTAATTCTCAAGTGGTGTACAAGTAGTGTACAAGGGAGGAAAGGCTAAGTCATGTCTGACTTTTAAGCCTCAGCGCACACAAAACGAAAAGAAATACAAAGTTGAAACATTTGAAATACAATAAAATAGATAAGAAGAAATGAGTCATACTCATTGTTATTTCACACTAGGACAACCAGTTATAGATTGGACTTTAGATTAACGTTTTTAAACAATACAAATTATCTCGCAATGATTTTAAATCTATGTGAATTATTTGGTATATCTATTAGATTGTGGGAGTTAAAAAAGTTTAATACCTCTATGAAAAATGGAGTTTAATTTAAGATTTGTACGAGACGGATTAATAGTTAGAGATCTTTGGCTTCTTAGACCATATGATAAGGGTACTTGATAATTAAATACATTGAAAATTGGGTTAACTAGAGATCTGAATATAAATTTTAACATGGAGAATACATAAATATCTTCAATTCTCATTAAATTAAGTTTAGCGAAAATAGGCGCTGTATGGGCCAAATAATCGGAATTATCCACTATACGTATAACTTTTTTGTAAGACCACCAATCTATTCATATTATAAGCGGGCGTGTTGCCCCAAATAAAAATACAGTATGATAAGTGTGTATAAATAAGGTTAAAGTACAATATACGCATTATATTACGATTGAAAATCTCACTATTTTTCTTAAATAGGTATATACCAAATGACATTTTGTTAGCTATGTAGTCAATATGTTTAGACCAGGTCAAGCGCTGGTCAATCCATAAGCCCAAATATTTAACATGAGAGACTCTCTCTAAGTCAACACCATCGATGTGTTAATGCCAATAGGCTTATTACGTGAACTAATAATCATATAATTGGTTTTTTCTTTGTTAATTTCCAGTAGGTTCGTTTAAAACCAATCATTTATAAGATACATCTTTACATTAGTGTTGAGAAAAAGTTTATTTAGGTCCGAATTTGATTCTAAATGTAAAGTGTCATCAGCATACAGTGTGAGATTATTATCTACATCCAAACATGTAATATCATTTAAGAATAAATTAAACAACAAGGGCGATAAGGTCGACCCTTGAGGGACCCCGCATGACACATTCTTTTTTACAGAGAGATTATGATTAACTTTAGTTTGAGATGTCCTATTACCTAAATAACTTCTAATCCAATCAAGAGCAATACCGCGTATACCCATTATATTTAATTTATACAAGAGCAAATCGTGATTAATAAAATCAAACGCCTTTTTGAGATCAATGAAGACAGATAATACAAATTTTCCGGCGTCTAGAGCCTCAACAATTTTCTTGTACACCAACCCTAACGCAAAATCCACACCGCATGTGTCCCGAAATCCAAATTGCTTATCCGACAATAGTTTATATTTTTTTACAAAATCCAAGAGACGTAAATAGAAACACTTATCAAATATTTTCGCAAAAATAGATAAAAGGGAGATTGGCCTATAATTTGAAGGGTTATACAAATCTCCATTTTTATGTATAGGTATAATAATCGAGTTTTTTAGAATACTAGGGTACTGCCCATTTTTTAGAGATATGTTAATTAAATATAACAATGGATTAATCATATTGTCTATCACCTGAGTAATAACTGTAGGAGAGACATTGTCAAAGCCTGGGGCCGAATCGACGTTAAGACTTTTAATAATAGAAATAAGTTCAGTTTTGTTACTAAAGCGTGTCGGTCTTCATGATCTACGTCTACAATACCTTTAATCACTAGATTGTTACGCCTCAATTGTACTTCAACATTATCAATTAGCATACGATTACGATCTATTTTAGAATTAGTGTCATTTCGAAGGGAAACAATTTCAGAATCGAGAGTATCAAGTTTAAATTTAATATCGGGAATGTCCTGAAGGCTGCTTTCAATACCATCTTTGGTTGTTTTCATTTGTATTTGCCATTATTCAATATTTGCAATTTTGTCTCCGTTTGCCTTCGAAGAGTACTAATATCATCTAATTTCTTATTTAATTCCTCAAATTTAGTGTTAAAGTTCGTTTCAAAAGATTTCAGTCTAGCAATTACATCATCCATAATCAAGCTATTCGATGAATGTGACTGTGATCTAAATTCTCGGGTCATAATAGGCTTAGTCGCACAGGCAGAGATCGCATAGTATAAATATTAAGGATTAAAAGAATAAGGTACTTTACTATAACAACACAAAAGAAAAAATGAGTTCAGGAACAATACGAAGCGCACGAAAACTGCCTGCGCTGTGATGGTCTCGTAGTTGTCGCTAGCCTTTATAAGTTCCTATCTTCTTATCTTGACTTGATAAAAAAGAAACACGCATTCTTGATAGATATCGTTGATATAAAAACAATATGGAGGCTTAGAACTTCGATTCGTTGAGATTAGTTGAGAGAATAGGTTACGGTTTTTATCGCGTCTACGTCCGGCGTCGGTGGCCACGGTATATGTAGCTGTACCAACGTAATGGCTATATTCGTAGATGCGACGACGGATTATTTACCTATAACAACACAAAAGAAAAAATGAGTTCAGGAACAATAAGAAGCGCACGAAAACTGCCTCCGCTGTGATGGTCTCGTAGTTGTCGCTAGCCTTTATAAGTTATCCATAGCTCTCAGAAAGTCGTCATAGTTATCATGCACAATGGGCTAATTTAGTATTAGCCCAACTGTGTTGGCGGTTGGAAATTTGCTTGTGAACAACCCATTAGAAGCCTTACCGTGAAGAAAAGCTATCCTTGGTGGAGCTCAAAATTCCAAGGGAGGCTCTTTCTCAGCCCCTGTCGCAAATATAACAACTTCTTCAAAAGAAATGATTGAAGTGCCAATTTCGAAGTGCATTAAGTAATTGTACCAATAACTCATTACTATGGTTTATGTTCGATATCGGTTAGACCCTTTCTCCGAAAATTGAATATAACTAAACATTCTTGGTATATCTTGACGGGTAAGCTTGGCACTCTTTGCAGTCAACACTTCCTTCAATTGATCTGGGTACAGAGTTATTAATACGCCTAAATTTTCTAACCCTCTTTTAAAAGCTTTGATATTTTTAATGCTACGATCAATAACTAAGTAATGTGATAATTCTTCACTTATTTTCTTCTTCTCTGAAATATCTTTGATAGGGCATAAGTGCCTGATAGTAATCGGAGGTCAAAAACCTTTTCGTCATTTTCAATTAGTTCACTAACCGTTTGGCTATTTTCTATGGCCGCTATTCTATTTTTAAATCAAATTCCCCTATATCAGAAATTGGAACCTTCAGTGACTTTGGGTCTTTGTAAAGACATTGAAACATAGTTCCGCTCAAGCACTGGGGTCTAGAGATCGGGGATGGTTAATCATTATCCATGTTTAAATTGATTTTTTTTCGGGAAAAAATGAAAACCTAGAAATTTTTTTTTTCAATTCAATTCAGTTTTATTCATTAATATGTTATTAATACATTTTTTTAGTGTAAAGCCAAGTCGATTATCGACTTATAGCCCTTGCTTTTAAATTTGTATTCCAATTGGAATAACAAAAAAGTAATTACTTATTATTTAAAAGATCAATTGTATAATATTAAAATTAGATAAACAAAACCAAAGAATGATAAGCAAAAACTTATAAACACAAAAAAACAACATAATTAAAACATATTATTTTCCATAACTTCCAATTTTAAAAACTTTTTAATTGCGTGAAGAGTGCTGCATTCTTGGATTTTTTCATATATTGAGTTATATAATTTTACACCGTAATAAAAAATAGAACACATTTTTTTCGTTGTCTTACATTGGGGTAAAATTAAAATATTATTAGTTCTAGTTATAGATTTTTTTTACTATCTGGAATAAAGAAGGGTTTTGATAAGTTACGTTTTTAAAAATTAAAAGTAAATTACTATAATTGCATATCTGCTCAATATTTAAAAGTTTACTTTTTTGAAACAGTTGTTTTGTTGGGTGTAACCACTCTACATTATAAATGGTTCTGAGAACCCTTTTTTGAAGAACTTGTAATTGGTTTAAATTATGTTTGGATGTATTTCCCCACGCTATCGTTCCATAAGTTAAAACAGAGTAGAATAAGCTATAATAGAGTTCAAATAATATGTGCCTCGGAAAAAAATATTTACATTTTCGAATAATGTACGCCGTTCGAGATAGTGACTGACAGAGCTTATTTATGTGCGTAGTCCAATCTAGCCTTTCATCAAACCACACACCCAAATATTTGTAACTACGGACCCTATTAATTTCAACTCCTGAGATATGAATTTTACAAATGGCCGTATCAATAATTTTTCCGGGGTTTGTAAACAGAATATATTCCGTTTTTGTTTTATTTAGCTTAAGTCCATTGTCTATAAGCCAAGAGTTTATTTTACCTAGAATTATGTTGGCATTTTTAAAGAGAGAATTAGCGCAGAAGTTTTTAATTATTACTATCGTATCGTCAGCATATAATCTAAGTAAGCCAGAAGGTATAATTTTTATTAAGTCATTTATGTAAATGTTAAATAGTAACGGTGATATAATGGAACCTTGTGGGACTCCAATTGTTATATTACTAGGCGTTGAGTAAATCTGGTTGATTTTAGTTTGACATTGTCGGTTAGTTAAATAACTTTTTATCCAGTCCAGGGATAAACCTCTTATTCCCATTCTTTCTAGTTTTAACAAAAGTCTGTTGTGCGGTACGCTATCGAAGGCTTTCTCGAGGTCTAGGAAAATTCCGAGACCGTAATGAGAATTATCTAGAGCATCCAATAATGAACTGTATACGCTAGCTATCGCCAATTCTGTCCCTCGGCCGGCCCTAAAGCCAAATTGAAAATTAGAAATTAAATTATTTTTGTCACAGAAGGAGTTGAGTCTATTTAGAAAACATTTATCGTAAACTTTGGCGAAGACCGAAAGAACCGAGATAGGCCTATAGTTTTTTAAAATTTGTGGGTCCCCTTTTTAAATATAGGGGAGATTGAAGTTTTTTTTTAATCTATCTGGGTACATACCTTTAGAGAAGGACAAATTTATTAGAAAAACTAAAGGGGTGATAATATAATTCGTTATAAATGTTATTGGTTTTGGGTGAATTGAATCTATTCCTGGAGCTGAGGATTCCGAAAGTTTTTCTAATATATCTTTAATTTCTTTTGGCGATACTTCAAAAAGCGCACAGGAGGAAAGATTTCGGTCAAATTGTAACTGAGAATTTAGTAATTGGTTTGAGCTAATAATTGTAGAAAAATGTTTGTTCATTGCGTTCGGCGTAATGTTATCCGGGACTAAATCCTTACCTTTATTTCTGCTGGTTACTTCATTAATAATGTTCCATTTTTCCTTATTATTTTTAGATGAAGTTATTTTTTTATGTATATAGGTACTCCTTGCGTTCCTGATTTGATTATTACAAAAATTTCTGTAACTACTATATGACGCCTGATTTTCGTCAGTTGGGCTACGTTTAAATTTTTTATATAATTTGCGTTTGGTTTTTATAATAGTTTTTATGTTTTCAGTTATCCAGGATTCTTTTGAAAGTTTTATGTTCTTCATGGGAAAATTTTTAAAATACGATTCTGCGATCGCATCTTCGAAGAAATTGTAGGCTTCATTTGGATCATTAATGGCGTAAAGACTGTTCCAGTTAATATTAGATACTCTGGTGGCAAATTTGTTTAGATTTTTAACGCTTAAATCTCTTATTTGAACTGTTTTATCAATGTTTATTTCATTGCAGTAGCTAAATAGAATGGGTGTGTGGTCTGATACAGTACAGTCTTGTGCTAAATTTGCGACACCTAAAATATTTGTAAAAATATTGTCAATACACTTAGACGTAAACTTGGTTAATCTAGTTGGGTCTTTTATTAATTTATTTAACCCATAGCTTAATAATAAATTCGTTATTGATGTGGAGCAAGGGGTGTTACTATTAAAATCGTAGTTGAAGTCACCAACTATGATTTTTTTAACATTGCAGTTGGCCATTCCATTAGCAATTTCTTCACATTTCTGTAGAAAATTTTCAAATTTTGCTGTGTGGGGTCTATAAACTACTAGTATAACGTCACCTGTTGAGCATAGTTGTATACAGTAACACTCTATATCTTCGTTAAAAAAACATAACTCATGACGAATATTAAAACATATGTTTCGGCGTACATAAAACCCAACCCCACCTCCTTTTCTATCACCGATTCCCACAAATTTATAGCCGGGGATAAAAATATTGTAGTCCATTCTGTACCAAGTTTCATTAAGGGCGTAAATGTCTATATTTTTATCATGAGAGTTTACAACTAATTTTTCAAAGTTTGAATTAGCACTACCAACATTTGCAAATAACACTTTCATTAAATAATAAAGAATATAAAAATAGATTGTATAGTTTTCGGTAAAATCTTTTTTTTTTAAATTATTTACCGGTTAATATTTCGGAAAATGATTAAAAAACATGTATTATTCGTAAAATTTTGAGCTTTTTATCGAAAAAAACGTTGTTTTTCCGATTAATTATACAAAATTATCAAAACATTAATCGGATAATACAGAAATATAAATTACTTGATCAAAACGTTTTACGAATAATTTTGAGAGCTTTAACTATTGAATAAAAAATAACCACCCCCAACCTCTACTGGGGTCCATGTCCCCCATGCACTAGTGAAAGGGCAATAATCTGACCTGCTTAGTAATAAAATTTTTCTCTGGACCTACAAAAGCCTTAGAAGACATAATTTCTGTATTACAGAGCCTAAAAAACTCTCTGGTAGGTTCACTCAAATCCACTGCCTCTTCGTGATGTGATAGTCATCATCGGTAATGATTACACTTATTAGTGAAGTGTTGTTAAAACCTTTTCGGTTAAAGGTTAGTTTGGCCCCTTCTAATACCATGGACTACATTAAAAAAACCTCTTATTGTATGCCAAATATCTGCTTAATACACGGAAACTACCTGCATAATTTACGCCAAATCTATTAATAAACGGAAAATATCGCTTAATTCACGGAAAATAACCAAGTTGTTCATGCAAAAATAACGAATTAATGCACAGAAAATAACCCTAACCACATGAAAAATAACCAATTATTGCACGTAAAAGAAGCGTTTGACACACGGAAAATAACAAATTAATGTACTTGAAATAATCTCTTAATACATGGAATTTAACCGCTAAATGCACGAAAAATAACTAATAACTACCAGCCAAATAGCAGCTTAATACCGTAGGATTTTATGTAATTTAAACTTAATAAGTGCATTGTATAATCGGTAAGTATAAAAAATACCTGCTGAAACACGTGCTAACTGGTGACATGATCAACGTTTACCGAATGTGTTTTTGCACGTTTTAGAAACACGTAGTATGTACGTGATGTTAATACCTGGAAACGGCCGAAACGTGCGAAATTTTTTCTTTAATGATATTTGCAGTGACATAGCCAGAAACGCGTCCAAGGTCGTGTCACACCATGTAAAAGTTAAGAGGGGGTATGGAAGGGGATTAAATTTTGCATAGTCAAAGAAACGCCCAAGGGAGGGTATTTAAAAGGAACCATTCACTTGTCTACGTCACTGGTTATTTGTCAGTAGAGTAGAACTAAATATGAACATGTAAATCCAAGATGGCCGCCAAGATGGCCGCCATAACCCCCCCAAAACACCCCCAAAATATTTTCCAAAAACAAAATTTTTGTCCTTGGAAAAATCGAAAAACATATTTTTGTTTTCAATCTCAAATTTCACCTTGAAGATAATCTTTGACCTCGACGCCTGACACCTGTCCACAACCACTAAGCCTCGGTCTATACTCCCAACAAGTTTGGTCACGATCGGACAAGGTCGAACCGAGATATCGGCGGTAATATGTAACCCCACCAAATACTTCCACTTATTTACTTTTGGTGTCATTTTTTTCGTGTTTTTCGTTTTTCGCCGTTTAAAATGCTAATTAGTTATTTGCGAGATGGGGAAACGAATTCGCGACCTTCGTTTTATATCCTTGGCGGTTTTGGCCCCACCCAAAATACTTTAATCAACTAAACTAATATAAATAAGTTTTCATTTTTCGCAAATATTTTATTATTTTAAAACAATGCTAGTTTAAGTTATCAAAAAAACACAATTAGTTATTATAATATTTAATAACTAATATTTTCAATATATTTTTTTAAACACTTAACAAAATATGAAACACTACAAATAAAACTAAAATCTAACAAATTAAATTAATAAATAATAAAGAATTAAAGAAGGATATATAAATAATTTGAAGGCTGAAAAATATAAAAACACAATGTTAAAAATATTTTAAGTGTATAATAAAAAATTATTATAATTACATCAATTCGTAGAAGGTATTTTTCCTCTTCGGTACAAAACGAGATGTCGGGTTGGAAATTCGGGCTAGAATTTATAAATATAAATAAATTAATCTACTAAAAATGAATATATCTAAAAAATATTTACCACAAGAATTCTTTTTGTTGCTCTACCATCTCACGAATAAAACACTGGTTTTGGTCTTAATCGCTTCGGAAGTATACAGTTCGAGAATGTGTGAATTAAAACAGATCGAATGGTATGTTGTACAGTGCCAACATGTTGAATTTGATCTAACACACGAAGTTTAGACTTAAACTTTTTAAATTCTTGTGATTCCACCACGAAATTTGACGAGTATTACAAAGATTATACATTCTTACTACTCGAAGAGAGAGAGAATTTTTAAAGATCGTGGCAAAGAAAGTACAGGCTTTAGATGAAATTCACCAGACATCTTGATTCTAGATTTCTTTTGGTAAAATCCTTTACATTGAGATTTTATAGTTTAAGCCTGACATATATTTTTAAAATTTAAAAATATTGTCTTTGGGAATAATTATTAATTTTTTAATACAACTAAGGTTAACTAATTATCCTTATCCTTCTTAAACAAGTTTTTATAAATTAATAAAAACAATTATATTCAATTTTTAAAAACAACCTAGTACAAAATGTACTTATACAATTTTCAGTTAATATACTAATCAATTACCAAAAAAAAACATAAAACATTAAAGTTTAACCGATATTAGTATAAAAAAGTACATAGAGTACATGAAAAAAACCAGAAAGAATAATAAATAATCAATGGGTCGTTTGATATAGGCGATAGATTGTATCCCAGATGAACTTTGTTGAAATCGGTTTTAAACAAGAAATTTTCAAGAAATGTTTTAAATAATCATTAGAATAATAATAATAATAAATATAAAAAACTAATACTAATAAAAAAACAAAAAGATATTTATATCAGACAATTAATTTAACCAAAAAATTAGATACCTGACAAAAAAGATAAGAATATCATTTCTTGAAAACTTATTGGATAAAAAAGATGAAAACAAAGAATGTTTGCTATAGAAAAGAAATGTTAATAATCTCAGGTAGACTTTTAAGGTTGCGGTTAGGCTCAAGGGTATATAGCGCAAGAGATTAAAAAACAAAAAAGATAAGAATAATAAAATTTCTTGAAAATGCGTTGGATAAAAACGATGAAAACAAAGGATTTTTAATATAGAGAAAAAAGAACTTTACACCAATCCCAACATTAAATTAATAAAGCTAGTTAAAAAAGAAAAAGTTGATTATGAAGTATTAAAAAGAACCTCCACCGCCTGAATTAAATTAATAAAGCTAGTTGATTTGGAAAACATGTTTAAAAAAATCTTAAACTTTTTAAAATAAGAACATTTAAAATAAAAAATATAAAACATTTCAAAAATTATCACTTTCACCAAATAAAAAAACAATTAAAAAATAAAAAACACAAATATAGTCTTTAAATAAAATAGTCTGTTGAACAATTCTAAAATTTTATAAGATTTGAGTCCTTTTTCAAAAAATAAATAGTTTTAGTTTTTTAAAAAAATAAATAAAATATTGTAATTACCTTGAGTCGCAGTTGGAAAAGTTGCCGACGATCGTTTAAATTTTGATCTGTTCGAGATAATTTGCGACTAAATAAAAATATTTATTTTAATTATTGTAATTATTTTTTAAAATTAAGTATTCCTTACTCTAAAGTTGTAACTATTTTAACTTCTTGTCGATCCAAATTATTAATAAAAAATAAAACTATCATTCCTATCTCCAAACGGATGGTATATCTCGTTAGGCGAAAGTCAGTTGTTATACTTAATTGTTTTTTTTCGAAAAAAGGAAACTTGTTGTAATTGAAATAGTAACAAAAGGTCACGTTGAAGGCTCCTACGATTTTTGTGTTGATGGAACCATGGGATCTTAATAAAATTTTGATATAGGCGCATATGTTTTCCAATTAGGCGTAAAATTTCGTAAGAAAACCAGCCTTCAAGAGAGGATTGAGTGTGGAACAATAAGCCGTCAAACTCAAAAGCCTCGTGGGGACAGACAAAATTAATAGAATGAACGTCAAATAGACAAGAATTGTTATTGATTCTTCTAGAAAAAACCGAAGCGAAAACAGCTGGCGATAATTTGAAAGAATTTTTTATAAAGGGACAGGCAAAAACAATTTTTTTAAAGGGTTCTATTAATGCTTTACACTCAAGAAAGACAGTTCTCATACAGTAATTTTCAACTCTAATTGAAATATCGTTAATTTTAAAAAGGTTATAATTCCTAAATTTACGTAAAGCTAAATATTTTAGTGAAAAAGGGTTAATAGCGAGAGGATGACAAATCTTACCAGAAACAGTCAAAACTTCGCGAGAGCCCATGGTTTATAAAAAGAATACGTTGAAAAACACGCTTTTATAAGAAAGATTTCAGAATATTTAATTTTTACATCCTGATTTTAACCTGTTTTAAAATCAAGTCAAAAGACAATTTTTTATCAAATACACCCTGCAGAAATATAATTTTATCCCTTCGTTTAAATTTCATACCTCGCAGAAATATATTTCTTCCCATAGAATTTTAAAACATCTAACCCTGTAATTAACAAAATTCTTACATCTATAATCGATTTTTAAAGCAAAAAATATTAAAACTCTTAGGGCGTTGTCTTTTTTTGTCACGAAATTAAATATAAAGGCCTCCAAAAAAATAATTAATAATTTTATATTTTTATACATGTCTACATATTTAAATTGTTATTCACAAACAATTTTAAATACCGTTTACATACTGATAAATTATAACTAGGTTCTATCCTTGTAGTATTAATCACTTTAATATTCAAGGTTTTATATTTTGAAAAAAATTAATGAAAAAATACATTTGGTATAAAAGGGCAAAATTTTACTATTGAATCATAACAGGCTAAAATGGCTTCCACAAGTAATAGTCAAATCTCCGCGAGTGAGGTAGTTTCAGTTTTTGATAGGCCCGAAGAGGAGATGTTATTAGAGTCGGACGAATCGGATGGGGACTATATTCAAGAGGTTCGTCGCATGTCAAACATCGAAGAAGTTGGAATCGAACAATCAGTGAAAGTCAAGAAAGGTGGAGTGTCTTACGAAACTAAAACTCCGAGAAAAAAAGCGAGCGACAAGGGGTTATATCTAGATATCCAGATATATTCATATAAAAACATCAAACATCTTCCCCAAGATGAACTCTGTAAGGGTGATTATAAGAGGGTGAAATTCTTAGCTAACACCCTATCCATGGATGTTATTCGAATCATAAACTCAACAAACAGGCTGAAAAAATTAATTGAGCAGACGGAAGGAAAAATTGTTGTTCCACCCACGAAGGCAAGTTAAACTCATTAATTAATTATTCGTAATAGTAATTAGAATAATATTTTAGACCTGGAAATGAAATTAGAACATGGAAGACTCCAGTGATTACGATTCGGACTCTCAATTAGACTTTTCATCTTTAAACACTTTTAATTATAAAAAGTTTTATAAAATTAAAAAATTAAGCCCTAGAAATTCAAAAAAGTGGAAATGTAAACAATTGGATATTGATCTAGAACTAATAGACTTAAACGAAATCCCCACACATTTATTTTTTACAGTATTTGAAAAGATTCTGTCCAAAATCATCAAATACGTAAGACAACAAGCACCCGGTTTCGATTTCCTCAGATTTGCAATTCAATCGGAAAATTTAGAACATCCAATTAACATTAAATTTATTAAAATTGATCAGTTAACTGTTTCTCGAATATTTAACCATATAGCTCGCGTTGCTCAATCGAAAAAAGATTTCTTACTAGATGGAGAAATTAAATTTAGTATAATTCTTTTGAAATCCCCACAGAAAATGGGAAAAAAATTTTTAGCTCTAAAAAACATAGATATTATCGATCTTGATGCTTTTTTGAAAACTAAAACCAATTTTTACTATATCAACAACATCGATAATTTATGCGTGGCGAGAGGCCTCACAGTCGGAATAAAGCTCTGTGAAATTGCCGAGTACAAAAAGAAAAAACTTCCATTAACAAGTGTTCTTAAAGAATATAGAGCCTTAACATTCTTTCGTAGTAAATTACAAACTAAAGCCGCTAAGAAATTGCACGATGATGTAGAAATTGCACAAGGAGCTGTAGAAATTGGTGACATAGCTAAATTTCAATCATATTTAGCCCCAAAGTATCAGATAATAATATTTAACGCCACGTAAAATTTTCAAATTTATTTCAAGGGTTTTCCCCCTGCAGAGAACAAAATTCTACTTGTAAAAATTGGCACGCACGTTCATTTAGCTAAAAATCTACATTCCATTTGGGGCGGTGTAGCTTCGTGCTTAGACTGTGAAAAATATTTTTATTCCACCACACGTAGAAACAAGCACCACTGCTTTGACACTAGAAATATTAAATGTAAAAGGTGTTTAGGTCAAAATTTTCACGAAATCTTAGAAATTCCTTTAATTCGTTGTAAACTTTGTAATAGATATTTAAAACAAGGGGAATGTTATAGTTTTCACCTCAAAAATGAAACTTGCAAGCTTTTCCACAGATGCGAAAAATGCTGTGTTCAATTTGAAACTTCAAAAACTCACAAATGTGAAACAGCTTGCGAGTCTTGTAAAATTGATCATCCTCCAAACCAACATTATGTTAAACAGTCGACATTTAAAAAAGAACCACGATCCGATGTATATTTCGATATTGAAACTATAATTGAGAATAATGTGCATAAACCCATTCTCTTAGTGGCCCAAAGTGAAATTTTAAATCAGCCTGTGGAAACCACGGTTTTTGAAGGACAATATTGTGTAAATAACTTTTTCAATTTTTTGTTTCAACATGAAACTGTTTTACTTACGGATGGAAAACGGAAGAGAAAAACAATTAGGCCGAAATTTACCAACCTCATCGTAATGGCCCATAATCTAAGATCTTTCGACGGAATGTTTATTATTTCTAAATTAATTAATCATGTCATTCCCGAGGTTATTTACGATGGAGCCAAGATACTTACTATTTATATTAAAGGGGTAGACATTCGTTTTGTAGATTCTTTAAATTACATTAGTGCTCCATTAAGACATTTTCCTAAAATGTTTTCTTTGCCCTCAATCTAAAGGATATTTTCCCCATATTTTTTGGACGAAAGACACTTTGAACTATTCAGCTAAAATTCCGGACGAAAAATACTTTGAACCCCATAAAATGAAAGAATTTGAATACCGAGAATTTAAAAATTGGTATTCACACAAACAGCTCGAACCGGTCTATTGTATTAAATCAGAATCCAGAGCGTATTGTCTTTTAGATTGTAATTTATTACGCTTAGCTATGCAGAAATTTCGCATCTTATATAAAGAACTAATTGAAATTGATATCAGTAATTATGGGGGTATTTCTCTTTCCGGGGCACTTAATAATGTATTTATCGACAAGTTTTTAGAACCATATACCTTATGTACTATTCCTGCTATCGGTTTGGCAAGTAGACAGAATCAAAGCGAGATTGCATTAAAATATTTATCTTGGTACGAGAAGGAAAATAATTTAATTTTGCAAACGGTCAGATCCGCGGCTGGGGAACAGGCTGTAGGTCCGTATTTTGTAGATGGCTACTGTAAAATCCACCCATAGTAATTGATGTAATGGGTGATTTCTGGCACGGTTGTCCAAAACATTTTTCTGGCTCGAGCTTTAATTCAATTGTCGGAAAAACATTCAAAGAAATTAGAGAAAGAGAATTAGATCGAAAAGAATTTATTGAACAAAATTTACCAAACCACACATATATTCAAATTTTTGAATGTGAAATATTAGAACTGTTGAGAAAGAATGCCGAGGCGAAAGCATTTTTTAATACAATTAAAATTATTCCTAAAATTAACCCTAGAGATTCTTTAGTTGGAGGGCGTGTAGAAACAATTAAGCTGTACCATGAAGTTGAAACCTTACTTGGAGAACAAATCAGATATTTTGACTTTTGTAGTCTGTATGCCTATTGCTTACAAAAAATGGAGTACGGTTGTAAAAATGTTAAAGTTATCACACACAACTTTGATTATACACCGGACGCGTATTTTGGAATAATTAGCTGTCGAATCCTCCCCCCCAGAGACCTCTACTTACCCGTTCTTCCATACCGATTTAATAAAAAACTTTATTATCCTTTATGCAGAAGTTGTGTAATAAATAATGAAGAAAAATGTACCCATAGTATTGACGAACGCGCTATAACGGTAGTCTTACCTTCGGTGGAAATCTACTACTCAATAAAAGAATGTAACTACAAACTGTTAGAAATTTTCGAAGTGTACCACTATAGTATTACAACAAATTTTTTCAAACCATATATTGACATTTTTTTAGAGCAAAAGTTAAAAATTCAGGATTTCCACCCAATATTAAAACATATCAAGAGCAAAAAGAGTATTTAGACGCGATATACGAAGCTGATGGAGTAAGGTTAGAGCCTGAGGAAATTGTTGATAACCCATCCTTAAGAACTTCCGCGAAATTGGCGCAAAATTCGTTATATGGCAGAATGGCGTTAAGAATGGACAAATCATCAACTAAAATTATACATAGATACTCACAATTAACCGAGATTATAGCAGACACATCGAATAAATTAACAGACTTTCATTTAATCAACAACGATGTTGCCATGGTAAGCTATAAAAAAAAGTGAGCTAGCCCCAACATTTCGCAAAGGTAATGTTATTGTGGCTTCCTTTGTCACCAGTTACGGTCGTATTCATCTGCATAAGATAATTAATAGGTTGGGAAAGCGTGTAGTTTATTATGACACTGACGGAATAAAATTTACACATAAACCACACGAGTGGCTACCCCCCCATTGGTGGTAATTTAGGTGAACTTACGTGCGAGACTCCGAATTCATATATCACAAAATTCGTATCAACTGGACCAAAAAGCTACAGCTATAAACTTGAAAATAATCGGACAATTATAAAACTTAAAGGAATAACTCTTACCAGGGAAAATTCAGACATCATACATTTCGACGCCTTCAAACAAATGATTTTTGTGCCAAATACCGAGTTTAAGGTGAAAATTCCCTTTAACGTAATAAAAGATAAGTACAAAATGCTTTTACGTGTTGGCAACTTAAGTAAAACTTTCAAAAAGACTTTTTGTAAACGTGTGCTACAAGATAATATTTCTAGTGTCCCCTATGGTTATTTAGAATGTGAAAATGGCGAATTGTAAAATAAAGTTGTCTTTTAATTATAAATCTAAAAAACATGTACCAAAAAAAAACTTGCAAAACAGGTGTCATTTAACCACATAGTTATCGTAAATGAAATATCTTCCGAAAATCGAGTAAATACTTTATTTTTAAATAACCTAAGATTCAAACTTTTAACTTCCACAATTGAATTTTTACTAAAAAACGGGAATTAATTATTTTTTGGTGAAGGAGATGTTATGATTTATTTTTTATTCAAAATGTTATTTTTGTATGTTATTTTGAAACTTTATATAACTGGTGAAGGAATGGTTTTGATAAGAAACATTAATCTTTAATAAAATAATTTTTTAAATTTAAAAATGTGTTTGTTTATTTTTTCATATATTCTATAAAATAGTCCATGCACTAACAAAATACGTAGTATGTTGTCTTTGTTTAAACAGTAATGTCTTATATAAAATTTCTTTCACCGTTTCGAATGATGGTGTCAGGACCTACCATGTCGGGCAAGTCAGCATGGACGAACTCACTAATTAGATGGAAGAATGAATTAATTGATAAACCTCCTATTAAAATTATTTATTGTTATTCGGTTTGGCAATCAGGTTACCACAATGTATCTCAGTTTTTAACCGATATAGAGTTTATTCAAGGACTTCCTCCAATGGACAGCGAGTTCTGGGAATCAAATAGAAATTCTTTACTTATTATTGACGACTTAGCAGAAGAACTTTACAAAAATGATCAAATTGCGAAATTGGTTACCGTAGACAGTCATCATTATGAAATTTCAGTCGTATTAATCTCACAAACCCTATTTCCTCGAGGCAAACAATCTCGTTTAATCTCTCTTAATATGTCATATCTAAATCTGTTTAAATCTCCTCGAGATCTAAGTCAAATTCAATATCTGGCCAATCAAATATCTCCAAATAATACAAAAATAATTAAAATGGCCTACGATATGGCTACTAGAGAACCTTACAATTCACTATTTATAGACACATCTGTCACTACTCCAGATAGCTTACGATTAAGATCGTACACATTTAATCAAATCGGACCACAAATGGTAGTTTTTTCCAATAATAAATAATTTATTATATTATTTTCAAGTTCATTAAAGAAAATGACACCAAAAAAGACAGTACGTAAAAAAACTACTCCTATTGCAAATCCCTCTGACAGGTTTAAAACACATTATCCATATTTAAATTTATTGTATAAATCTAAAGGAGGGATACGTAAAAATTTATTAGCTAACAGTTCTCCAACGCAATTAAAAGCCTTACAGACCTTTTGCAAAACTTGAAAGGGGGTGGAATTATATTATCTAAAGCCAAAAAAAAACAATTATCTAAATATAAAAAAACAATACGGTTCTTAGCCAGTCCGAAAATTTCGCAAAAAAAGAAGCGTGCTCTAATAATTCAGAAAGGTACGGGATTCTTCATACCGGCATTATTAGGCTCTATTGTTCCTTTAATTGCCAATTTATTCAATAAAAGATAAAATGAAAAAAATGATTTTAATTCCAGCTTCGAGTGTCGGACAAATATCTCAAGAAAATAAACAGCTTGTTTCTCCCCAGGAAACATATTATAACTTGTTAGATAATGAGTTGCAAAATATATTAACTTCTAATTTAAACAGCCGCTCTAAATACGAGAATTTCTAAAAATACTGAGCGAGGCCCGGGAAATGAGAAAAGCGATACCGGTACCTAAAGTTGAAATTACAAACTTTCAAGCCCCCGGACCTGTTGGATCATTAAATTCCCCGTTCGCCTCGCAAATTTATTCACCCTTCAAAACGCCCGAGGGAGTTAACGCTGGCGACGCTGCAGAGCTGCGTTTAAATACTATGACACGCAAAATGAAAGACTATCTCAGCGAGAGAAAACGAGCAGAGTAGAAAATTCCCGAGTCTCTTAAAAAATGTAGAATCTTGGAAGAGGAAAGCATCTACGCCGATTGTTAAGCAACAAAAGACAATTACTGATGATAGAATGCATAAACGATTAAATCGAGAAAATGAAATATTTGAAGAATACTTAGAAAATACCGATATTGGAAGTCAATTAAGCAAGGAAGATGATTGGGATCGAGAGCTGTCTTTGGAGGAGGGTTCTGTTGGTGGCGTTCCAATATCGCCGCAAAAAAAATTAAAATTACCATCCCCCAAAAAATCGCCAAGGCCCAAAAGACAGACCCGCCCTCCTTCTCGTTGGCAAGAATAATAAAAATGTGTAAAAATAATTATGTGTGAAATAAATAAACATTTTTTTTATTTTAAACAAATTGATTTATTTCGTTTCCACTCTTTCATCAAATGAATACATATATTCAACAACGCTAAACTATCATTTCTTTTTAAATCGAAATTATACAATTCGTTAATTATTTTACTGTAAGAAATCCCCACACATCTCGAGGTTATAAAATAAATTACATGAGGTCCGCAGTTTTGGCTTTTATTTGATTGAAATTTATGAGTATTGTGTCGAATACGCTTGCTATATCGTTCTAGCAAAAATCCATAGTCACGATGTGATCTTCCTAGAGAACAAAAAAAGTCCAGAGTGTCGCCCGATTTGTAAACAGCCGTCCAATGAGACCCTGGAAGCGTATCAGGATCGGTGTTGATTACGAAACAATATGATTTTTTTTAATTGGAACTTTTGGTAATCTATTAGCGGGAAACACTCCGATGAATTTATCTCTCGAGCGGGGGTCACACTTAAGTATAGATTGGATTTGATTAGTGTTCATCTTTCTCGTCACTGTCAAAATGCATAATTTCTCATATTGATCTTTTGTTAAGTTGATTCCCCTGATAGATGGTTTCAAACTCCCGTCTTCTTTTTTAAAATGTCGCACGTCAAAAGTTTCGTTACATTTTACAAGGTACGTGTCTCTTCCTAGATTGTAGGCTTTGGCGCAAACTCCAATATCTAAGCTGTATTCGGGACTTCTTTTTTTAAATTTCATCGCGGATGATACTATTGTTGCGCTCACGCCAAATATTACAATCGCGAGACCCAGGAGAATGTGTACTTCATCCATGGTTAACAAAATGTTGAATAAAGACTGTAGCGCTCTACACTTGAATTTTAACTATTTCTTGAGCGTAAAAAGCTCCTTTAATTATATTGCCGGTTAAATCTTTCACAATATACATACAGGGATCTCTCGTAATTACTCTATGAATTTCAAATATTTCGGCTGTAAACGTTCCCTTGTATGCTTTATCAAATGTTGCTTTTGCAACGGCTAATCGAACTTTATCCCCATTTTTTAAATTTGGCTTTCCAACCATGCTAAGATTGCCATAGTTTTTTTCCCAAATTGCCGATTCATTGTTTTTATTGACATCTTTAGGGGCGATTCCCGTTGTTGAATGTTTTCGAGCGTTATAAGATTTTGCAATTAATGGTAGTTTATTAAGATAGTGTAAATCGCCGGTCTTGGTAATTATTTTAAAAATTTTAGATTTTACCGTGCGAACGAGTCTCTCAACCATAGAAGCCTTTTTCTCAGAGTACGTGAGGTAATGGTGGATGTTATAACGCTTTAAGAGAGCGCGAAATGGGGCGTTTCAAAATTCTGTCCCTGCGTCGGTGCATAAATTAAGGGGTACCCGTTTTTTGAAAATCTCTCTAAAGGCCTTCACAATCTCGCTCGAGGTTTTATTTTTAATTGGCAGAATAAAAACAAATTTGCTTAATATATCCTGAACTAATAACGTATAGCGGTAATTTTTATTAAAAGTTTGTAAAATAGGGAGGTCTAATAAATCGGCCATAAATGTCTCATCAATCGTCGTTACATATAATTTGGTACGTTTAAAATTTAACCTCCTAGCTCTGTGTTGTGTGTAGGTTGGTTGTTTGCTGAGAAAAATTTTAATTTCTTTTTCCGAAATTTTGGGAATTTTTTTCTTAAAGTAACACTGTCAGAATAACTGTATGGGCTTTCAACATTGTAATAAACTTTACTTAATTGTTTGTCTGTTTTTGACAACACCATCTTTAAATGTGTGAATAGAAATAATAAAAACAAACTATAGTAAAAGTTTTTATTTTAATAAATTAAATCACATTTTAAGTTTGACACATTTTGAACAATATCAAAATATAATTGACTTTCTACTATTAAGGGATCAAGACCAAATTCCTTTTGGAATCTTACAACAATATGATCGTAGTTTAATTGGGGGATAGCTTTTAATATCATATTTTCAACTCGGTCTTCAAAATTTGTGCTAAATCCTAGTTTACAAGAGACATCATGAGCAATCGAAGATTTACAATGTGGATTCTCACAATTTACGGTAATTTCAAACATTTTATCCGTGAGCTCATGTACAATTATGTCACGCATAATATTTTTTGCCGACAAAATTAAATTAATCTCCTGATCAATTGTATGTTTACAATGTTTTAATCTTTTCCACCCTGCTTGGTTGAGATTAAAACCATAATTTGTTGAATAAAAAAGATGATACAAATGGTTTTTTCCTCTTGCGCAAGCTCGTACATCCACGAGTTTTTCTTTTTGTCCCTTGAAACAGTCGATTTTTATCTTTGAACCTTCAAGAGGCAGCCAGGTGTGAAAACTAGCAACTTGGTCATCAAAAAAATCAGTTATTTCCTTTTCGAATGTGAATAGAGATTGCCAGGCTTCCAAATTCAGTTCAAATTCGGCGCAAGTGTCTAGTCGGTAAATTTTGATGGAAGGATTGACATAACCTAGCACCGTTACTTCTTGTTTAGGTGAGAGACTGTGAGTTCGAGACATCTTTACCACTACGATTTCGCGAAACAACTAACCAATCTTTGCCCTCGTTGATTGATTTTATTCCGTAATATACGTAACTTGACGCTCTTGGTTAATGACAAATCGGTTTTCGTATTCTCCAATAATAATTATGTTTTGAATATTAGTTAAGGGGGAAGAAAACTTCATTACCATCCGTAAACTGCAATTTTGTTGAATTGAGAGATTGTTAGAGTTTGCCGAGGAATCGTAAGTTAAATCAAACGCGAATAATGTATTACCGTTTTTATAATTTTCGTAATCAATACAATTACCAGAGTTATTTCCAATTAAATCCATTGCCGATAATAGTGTATAATATGACCTAGTGTAAAGGTTTTTATTAAAATCTGGAGTTAGAGCAGTTTCTGGTATATTCTGGTCGTCTAATGAAAGTTGTAAGAACGAGATATTATTATGGTTAAATTGAAAGGGATTTTCTCGACTAGAACCATTGTAAGCTGAATTATTTACCATTCCGATTATTACACGATTTGGAATTTTACCTAAAAAAATATTTGACTTCACGAAATCGCTCGCGCCTGCTGAAATTGTTAGAGGTTTAACAACAGTTTGTGTTAGATCGTACAAAGCCCTCTGTTTGTGTAATATCGCATTATGTGCCAGCTGGAGATCTGGGTTTACGAGAATATGTTTAGCAGTAAGAACCGCTTCTTCGATACATATTCTATATTTGATATTAACATCTTCTTGTGAAATAATTATAAATTCATCGGAATTTTTCAAGAGTCGAATTCTTAAATTTACTTTGTTTAAAAGAAATTTGTCTATTTTACAAGAGTCTACATGAAGTCTACCCATATATTAACAAAGTTTCGATCCCGCAATATCTTTACTTCATTTTAAAATTCCATTGTTTTTTTTATCTTTATGAACATCGTTAAACGCTAGCGTTGGGTCGCAAAACCCGTCTTCGTAATAGCCCTCGGCGGTTTTGTAAGATTGTTTGGCGCCTTTATCAAAATTTAAAACTGTTGCTAAATATGCTAAATATGGGTAGCAGTTGTTGCTAGATTGTACTAAAGTCTCATTCATAAACACGTCTATTTGGCTAAAAATAGAATGCAATGGAAGATTACATAGTGATACTTTTTTTTCGGCTGCTGGAATATCTATTAAAACACCGTTTTGTTCTTTTTTAACCCGAATTCGAATTTTAAGCATCAAGTTTGACATGTCAATATAATAATCCCCCCCGGGGATAGAAAAATCAATCTGTGTAGCATTAGACAAGGGAGCTATAGGGAAATAGTCTACAAATTTATTCCCCTCAATATTACCATTAATCAGGGGTTCGTTAAAAAGCTCTAACTCTGAACACATAGATTCAAATTGAGGCATAATGCTTTAGTCAAGAAAATCAGTTTTTGTTCTCTTGCGTTTTCTTTGCTTATTGCGTAATTTTGATTTGCGCTTCTTTACTCTTCGAGCTCCAGAGCCTTTCTGTGTATTTAATATGGTATCACCGAGACTATTTAAAAGATTTGTTCCAGCAATTTTACTTTTTTTTTAACGACTCCTTAAAATTTTGACCCGCAACGACATCGTCCATAATTCTCTTCCCCATAACCAACCCTTGAATACCGAGTGATTTAGCTACGGGTCGAAAAAGAGGTGTTACGAATCTTGCTAAACTTTTAAAAATTGACCCAAATCCACGACCAGTCTGATATTGACTTCCTCGAAAGATGTTATATCCGCGTCCTGTTTGTACATAATGATGATAATATCTTTCCATGATGAGCTTGTTTTAAGTGTACTTTAGACTAAGCATCCAGTCTTTTAAATATTAATTTAATAATAGTCTTGCCTGTTTTATATGGTAGGAGTTCACCGTAATCCGACCTTAAAGAAATTTCTATAGTCTGTATTTGATCGTAGAGAACTGGAAAATAGTCTAAAAAATGAAATCTTTCAACCTGTGCTCGATTTTTATTTTCGTTTAATTTGATAATTCTCAGCAGGGGGGTATTAGTGTGTCCTGTTATTATAGGTTGTATAATATTTGTATAGACATAAATTCCGGATATTCCGTGGTTGAGATCTGCGGGGTACATACCTATTTCGTTAAAAAGAGGCCTTTCAATTTGATTGTTTGGAAAACCTAACATTCGCCCGAGTTTGGGGTTATATATTGGAAAGGTTAAAAAACTGTTTCCACCCAAACCTTTAACTGAAACTGTCGAATCTGAATTAAAATTAAACTCGAATTTAGCCCAACTCTGATGTGGCAATGATTGTTTCATCGCTAATAAAATATCATCAATAGTGTGGTACACACCAGTTGGAATTCGACAATGGAATTTGTCTACAATATTTAGTTTATTATTTTTACCATGTTCGTAATTGTGGAAATCAATATCACGTTTTTGTCGTCGACTATTCTCAACTTGTTTAAATCGTTTCGAAAAATTATAAAATTAGCCGTATTATCTAATTCTAATCTAATTTGAAGTGGGTCTAATGCTTTGCTTTTATAAACTGAGGATATATAATCTACTTTGTACTCAATTTGTAAGAGTTCTACTAGAGGACCGAATATTTTAATTTCCAACCCACTCATTAACTCAATTTGAAAATAATAATTTCCATTTTCTTTGAAAATAAAAAATCCAGCCTTAAGTGAGATATGTGAATCAAAATATCTTTGAAGTTCATTCAAAATTTTGAAATGATCAGATAACGGTTTAAAATTCCCGCTTAAATCTTTATCAGACTCGTAATAGTTTCGTTCAAACGTATAACTGTCATTTTCCCAGTTAGGGTGTTCGATTGGAAAAATTTTATTGTACCTAAAATCTATAACAGATTCCTCATCTGACATAAATTTTTCCTCATAAACTTTTAAAGGATTTTGACTGCTAATTACACCATTTTGAAATTCTGGCGCATTTATATTAAAAATATTTGCTAATCTCCCCGTGAAGGCCATCTGTAGATCTTTAGGAAATGAAATTCGTAAGTAATGACCTCGATTTATTTCTTCTATTGCGTAACTAATTTCGTACCGATTCAAAGGGGGGAAGTTAGTCGTCTGTTGAATCTCGTTTTTTAATTGTCTATGCAAAGATAATGGGATAATATTTCCAAAATCATCTCTCTGACCTTCAAATAAAAAAGGCTGGATAATTGATACGGAATAGAAAGCCCAATCTTCCTGCTCAAATTGCGGTATTTTTGTAGTCTCAATACGTATGTCGATAAAATTGTTGCGCGAATTAAAAGTAATATTATTTAAATTATTTAACGGGCCAAATTTTTGAATACCCGTAAAATAAGTGTCTGTTGGAATTTTAAAAAGATCTGCTAATGGATTTTGAAATTTAATTTCCATCCCTACCGGTATTTCTAAATTAAAATATAAATTATCTTCATCATCGGAAGATATTGCGGTTTTTAATCCATCAAACTGTCTTGGTTTACATCGTTCTAATAAATCGCGTATAATTAAGTGTAATGTGAACGGTTGAATTTCATTATTATATTGTCTTTCTCCCTCATATCTGTCCGCTTCAAAAACAATCGCGTAATTATTCCATTGTATTTGTTTAATAACAGGCTGAGATGGTGGATTAACTGGTATTGGGAGAGAACTTGGTAGATTATTTTCTTCGGAAGGATTTAAAACTTTTGGTTGGTTGACGTCTTCATTAATATTTGGAATTAAAGGTTCTGTTGGTAAAATGTTGTTTAGATTTTCTTCTGGTTTCAAATTTGGCTTTTCTTCTAAATTTGTTTTTGGTTCAAGTTTTGGTTTTTCCTCTTGTTTCACTTCTGGTTTTAGTTTCGGTTTCTTGTTAATTTTCTGTTTTTTTCTCCTGAGTTGTGATTGTATTTCTTCCACGGGAATTTGTCGTGGTAAATATTTTTGTTGATATTTATTCACAACTAACGCTTTTTTAATTCGTACTTCGATAAAATTTGTTGCGTAAGTTAAAGAAATAGTTTTGGCGTGATTCGAGAGAGGATAATTAGAAAGATAATCACTGTCGACAAAATCATTTTCTCGAAATTCCAGAACAGATGCTAGGGGCGATGCTTGAGTTATTCTTATTTGCACATCTTTTTGTAACTGTATTTTTAATTTTGAACTGTCTTCGTTTTCACCAACTTTTACCGTATTTATTTGTATTTTTCCTTTAAGTGTTTGATTGGCCTCAATAGTTTTAGCAAACTCGTTGAGTATATTATTTTGAAGAGATGTTGGAATATTATTCTTATTTCGGTCTAGATCACCCTCGTAACGTTTGGGAGGAATTTCAATTTTAATATAATCCCATTGATTTTCTTCGGGTGAAATAACATCTGACACGTGCCCTACTTGGAAATGCGAATACTCATTTGTTATATTAGAATAAGTTTCAGGAAGAATTATTTCTGCTAATGCACAAGACCATTTTTCATTGTTAAAATTTAATGGTTTTGATAATTGAACTTTAAAGCTAGAAGGCGTATTTTCCGGGTAAATATCGGGTGATGCGTTCGAAGGTAGAAATACTACGAAACTTGACATCTTTATAATGACAGTTTCAGTTGGGCGACATCTCGTTTTATACTAATAAAAGATTTGGCGTGATAGATCGAAAGGATTGGGATTTGAACTTGAGACTGTTTGAATAACATCCTGCAACGCTACCGATCTACCACGCTAAACCTTAACACAAAAGTGTTAAAATATCTATTTTACGTAGGAAAAATAATCACAATATATTAGAAAATCAGCTTTATTCACATATTTTCAATCATTTGACAAGTTTGTTCAAGATTTTCCAAAACCTCAATGGGTGTTTCAACTTGATTAAGAGTTAAAATTTGATTATTTTTACAATATTCTTGAAAAAAAATAATAGCTTCCATCTGCTCATCAGATGGCATGACAAAGTCCGGTGGAAATACAACATTTGATTTCATTGTTGAATTTAAAGTTTCTTCACTCTTAATACCAGTTGTCTTTTTTTTACGATGAATTTTCTTTGGAGTTCCAGTACCATTAACAAACTCGTTTAACAATTCTTGATGTTTTACGTTAAACTCGTTCAAATAATCAATAATTTGATCGTCTAATATTTCTTCTTTGGTTGTATATTCTGGTTTCTTTGAATGAAGACAATCGCAAACAGCAATACGAATTTGATTTTTATAACTACTCGATAAGTGATCCATTAAGTGTTGTTTAAAAATTGTCTTGTCAAGACATTGTTCTTGACAAATCCAGCATTTAACACTAAAGTTTAAATTATCAAAGAAATTAAAAGCGTGTTTGCGACATGGCTCATTATAATAACAAGGATTCTCGTTAGGCGATTTGCATTTAATTTCTGGTTTCCCCATATATAACTTCATTTTTTAACCTTTAAAGAGCTCGATTTTTGAGACGTCTTACGCTTACACATATCCTTTGACTTTTAAATGTAAAAACAATTATTATTTATAGAAATAGTTATTATTGCAAGTTTAGACACGTTTATTAGCTGTTTAAAGTATTTTGGGTGGGGCCAAAACCGCCAAGGGTATAAAACGAAGGTCACGAATTCTTTTCCCCATCTTGCAAATAACTAATTAGCATTTTAAATGGCCAAAAAACGAAAAAAAAAGAAAAAAATGACACCAAAAGTAAATAAGTGGAAGTATTTGGTGGGGTTACATATTACCGCCGATATCTCGGGTCGACCTTGTCCGATCGTGACCAAACTTGTTGGGAGTATAGACCGAGGCTTAGTGGTTGTGGACAGGTGTCAGTCGTCGAGGTCAAAGATCATCTTCAAGGTTAAATTGAAAACAAAAATGTTTTTCGATTTTTCACGGACAAAAATTTTTGTTTTTGGAAAATATTTTTGGGGGGATGGGGGGGTTGTTTTGGTGGCCATCTTGGATTTACATGTTCATATTTAGTTCTACTCTACTTTTGTCACCTTTTTGAAACCGTAATTACCAATTTACGATATATTTTGTGAATATATCCGGTATAGCAGAAGCACTTGTAAATTAGGCATTTATCTACGTAAGCACAACGTAAAGCTTAACACTTTTCCAACATAGATATTTATTTACTATTTATATACGAAAAATTTTTACCTGTCGGCCAATCTAGTGATATATATACCATATCTATACGTAGGAGACACGTGTAGTGAAACACATGACTGAATAGGTGTCTTATATATTAACTTAACACGTTGAAACGACGTATATATTTTACTCAACACGGAATATAAACGATGAATACCTAAAAACAAGTGCTTTGGTTCTACCAAGAATTTATTTTAAGCGATTGTTCTTCAAAATAAATTTTTTAAAAATCTCCAAATTTTTAAAATTTTTAGAAAAATTTAACATAAATGAACTATTAAAAAAAGATGAGATAATATCATCAGACTGTGATATCAGATCTAGTTGGAATAGTGCAATAAGTGCATTATATTTGAATATAATGAAACCAAATGTTCCATTAAAAATATTGGAACACATTAGTTTAATAACAAAGTATTATATTATCCCATTTAATATTATTATTTTCTAATCAAAGTAAAATAACAAAGTATTATATTATCCCATTTAATATAATTATTTTTTAATCAAAGTAAAATAAGAAAGTATTATATTATCCCATTTAATATAATTATTTTTTAATCAAAGTAAAATATCAAAGTGTGATATTTTGTTTAATTAAAATGTTTTTAATATAATGTTACAAAATGATCCAATAAAAAACATTAGATGATGCCATATAGAATATTATTTTTTTCTAAAAACACGATCCTAATCTATAAAAGTCTATTTTGTTAAATTGAAATATTTTAAATCAAAGCAAGATATAAAAGTGTGATATTATTTTGTTTAATACATTTAATCAAACTAAGTGTCTGATAAATTAAAATGGTAATGAAAGCTAAACGCATTAAAAGTAGTGCCCCACAACATCCCGAGCTGGATACTGTGCACTAATAACTTCAAAAAAACAAAAATAATTAAATTTCTTTTGTAACCTAAACACATAAAACTTAACATATTTAAATATTCAACACCTTTTAAAAAGGTAAACACTTCGATTTTAGAAATGTTTATAGCCTAAACGTAATGGGTTCTTAACATGTTTAAAACTACAACGTATTGACTTTAAACGCGTTGATAACCTATACACTTAAGTTACTAAACATGTTTATTTATTTAACCGTGTTGGCTTAAACATGTTTAGGTGTCAGATGTGTTTAAAAAAGCGTTGCATTTTGGCGTTAAGGAAAACGTTTAGATTTGAAACGTTGTTTTTCTTTGTATTTTTACCGTTGAGAGAAGAAACTTCTTTACTAGGTAATTTTATGACTTCTTAATACTCTTTCGAAAGCCATTTACCGAAGTTAAAAGAGATGATAAAGTATCATGAAAAGTTAAATACTTTAAAAGACGCTGGAAAAGCACTAGAAGAAGCAATGGCTTCAAATACACCACCTAATGAGCAAAATAATTTTGTGGGAGATAATGATAATCAGCCAGGCTTATACCCAATGCATCAGCTAAGGCCTAAGTCATCAAGCGACTTTTGAAGCCTTTAATTCAGGTGGCCGGGTTACAATGCGTAGGAAGGTGGTGGCAAGCCCTGCATGCCACGCGATCGAGCCAACAGCTCCCTTCACTAACTATTACCGTTAACCTCAACAAGTTTTTAAACCAGTGGGGAGAGAACTTGCAAACTCAACGCAGGAGTTGTTCCGACTTTTCACCCAGTGCCACAAGCTGGGATCGAACCCGGCTCCTCTTGCTGCGAGGTGAAAGTGTTAACCACTCCCGAAAGCCTTGTTAATCAACTTATCCAGATCAAAGGAGTATACTTGAGAATATTGCAAAACATTTCTGCGGCTCAAATCCCCCAAAAGAAGATTTATTCGTATTTGTCAGCGGATACGGAGGAACTGGAAAAAGTTTTTTGATTAAAACTCTGAGAATAGTTCTATGTAGCCACTTTGAGGACCCACTTTGTGTTGGATTAGCAGCTCCTACCGGATTGGCTGCTCATAACATAGGAGGGGTTACTCTACATCGTTTGTTTATGTTGCCGGTTCAACGCGGCAGAACAGCAAATTATTGTAAATTGGGTCCCGATTCCTTGCGTGTAATGCGAAACACTTTAGGCCATTTAAAGTCACTAATAATCGAAGAAATTTTAATGGTCTCTTCAGTTTTGCTCGCTTACATCCACTTGAGATTTAGCGAGATAACTGGAAAAGAGGAACCATTTGGTGGTATTTCAATTTTAGCCTTAGAAGACTTTTTGCACAATTTTATAGCCTG
This sequence comes from Leiobunum rupestre, assembly GCF_980474605.1. Taxonomy (NCBI): domain Eukaryota; kingdom Metazoa; phylum Arthropoda; class Arachnida; order Opiliones; family Sclerosomatidae; genus Leiobunum; species Leiobunum rupestre. The sequence continues at coordinate 53,381,916 of NC_143388.1, read as the reverse complement.
TTAAAGGGGATCTCGTTTTTTTTCTTCATTTCATCACACTAAATTTATTGGTTCGGTTGTTGGATTTAATTTATTTCGTCAATGTTTCAAATTTGATGAATTAACAATTTATAAGAGACAAAAAATGACCATGCTTATTTAGAAATGCTTGCTAGATTACGTGTGGGTGAAGTAACAGAACGGGAAGTTGAAATTTTGAAAACACGTGTAATTCCCAGAGCAAACAATGTTGAAGAGATTGCCAACTTTTATGTCAGGTTGTCCAAAGAAGGAAAAAAAAACAGTTTCTTTATTACCAACTTACAAAATGTGCGACACCTTATATAACATTATGCTACAAAAATCTGGTAACCCTATTTTCGAAATAATGAGTGACGACAAATACCACGGACACAAAGAAATCCAAAAAACAGTGAAAGATAAGTTAAAGAAATGGGAAAGTAATATCTCTGTTACAGCGGGTTTGGAATCGAGACTGTTGCTTTGCATCGGTGCTCGAATAAGGTTGCGGATAAATTTAAATATGAAAAAAGGGCTTGTTAATGGAGCCATGGGTAACGTGAAAGGGCTTAACACCAATGCAGTAGGAGCTATTTCTGATCTATTGGTTTAATTCGATAACCATGGCACTGAAGAGAAAATTGAAAGAGTTCGTGTGAAGTTTGAAATTATGACAAATGTTTCTGTTCTAAGATCCCAGATTCCTGTTGTTTTAGCGTACGGAGTTACCGTTCATAAAAGTCAAGGTATGACTGTAGAATGCGCTATGATAAACATTGGGGCGAGTGGAATGGCTTACGTAGCTCTTTCAAGAGTTACCTCGTTAGATGGTGTCCATTTACCTGATTTAGACGCTTCTAAATTATTTGCAGATTCAAAGACTATATCAGAGTATAATCACCTCAGAGATAAATTTTGGCCTGGTTTGCCCCAAATCAAGTTTTTTATAAAGGAGAAAACTAAATAAAATTTGGCAATACCTGTAGAAGTATATCAGCAATCACGCATGGACATTGATATGCGTCCTTCCAAAACTACGGTGTCTAAAAAAAGTACAAACATTCAGAGCAAAGTTCCGTCTCTTACATTGAAAGGTTTCATTAATAACGATAACTCTTGCTATGCTATATCTTTTTTGCAAGTTCTTTTATACGTGCCAGAATTTTTTAGAAGCGTTCAAGAAAAAGTGATTACTACAGGATCAACAGCTGCTACATTGCAACAACTGCTAATAGACAAATTAGATTGTAATATTCCTTATTTACGAAAAACTACTGTAAGGAAAACGCTTTTTAGTATTACTTCTAAGCTCGTTCTTAGCTGTCTGGAGCTCCTTTTGGAATTGGGCACGCATAATGAGGTTTAACTATATTGGGTGCCTGGTCATAAGGGGCATCATGGCAATGAGATGGCCGACACTCAAGCCAAGGAGGGTGCGGAGGCTAGGTTCTTAGGTGCTGAACCTGCTCTTCCGATACCAAATGGCCTGGGTTGCAGCCATGTGCATGGCGCTATGGCTGAGAGGCAGGCCAAGGAGTTTATCCCAGGGCCTTCTAAGGAAAGAGCCAATGAGTTGCTCTCGCTCTCTAAGAGTAGTATAACGGTGGTTACGGGCCTACTTTTAGGACACTGCAAGCTTAATTGGCATCTGCATCTGATTGGTATCAGTGAGAGTCCTTTGTGCAGGGCATTCCTTGCAGAGGAGGAAACTTCCTCTCATATCATTCATGTCTGTGATTCTGATGCGGCTCAAAGGTTTGAGTACCTTGGTATGGATAGGCTGGAAACGAGCGATCTTTCCAACATCCCAGCGAAGCAAATCTTGCGCTTCGTTTCAGAGAATGGGAACTTCCATGTTTAAAAGGCTGGGGCTGTACAATGGACCTCTGGTCGAAGTGCTAGGTTGGGTCTAGCCCAACCACCCCAACTCTTACTAATAATAATAAGTAAAACGCTTGATATTCGATTTCATGGTCTTAATCAACAGGACCCCGTAGAATATATAATTAGTCTTTTACAGATGCTTAAAGACGAAAATGTAACTATAGAAAATTTATTTTTAAGTCGCATTCAATATCAAGATAGATGCCCACAGTGCCCTTTAGGGCGAGTTTTTAATTACCCCTGAAAATGGTTGTGTTTCATCGGTAATGTTTTGGCTGACAAAAGTAGCTTAATTTTTAACGATTTGTTTGAACACTGGGAACTTTTGGAAAATAAATGTGTCCAATGTCAAAATGAAGTGAAAGATCGTCGAACGACATTATATTCTTCCAGTAAGTACCTATTTTTTAATCTGGTGAGATTTTCTTATAGAGGGGCTGAAAGGTTTAAAATTGACGCTCCAATAAAAGGATTCATTTCAAAGTGAAAATTAATTAAATCTATTTTTAAAACTAAAGCCGCTGTAGTTCACATAGGAATTGACTGCGAAAGTGGCCACTACAAAGTTCCTCTTGAAAACTCTGGGATTGGAACAGGATGGACAGTTTGCAACGACAAGGAAGTATCTTCAAGAAAAAGTTTTTACAACAATTTAACTAACGTTTATTGTTTACTTCTAGAAAAAGAGTAAATTTGCGAAATATATGGAGTTGCGAAGACTTGAGGTCGTAAAAGAAACATAAAGCGGAAGCAAGAATATTTCACTATTGTGCTGAAATAAAGATTACGCTAAAAATTATTCTTGGCTAACTAATATATATTAATTGAGAATAAGAATTATATACATGTATTGCCAAGAGTTGCAAGTGATCCAGCTAATTAATGGTAAACCATTCTAATTAGTCCTAACACGATATTAACAGAATATTCGAATCTTTTAAAACCAGCTAAAGGGAAGGCTATCTCCAAGGCAATCAAATCAAATCAAATCAAATATTTTAATTCTTTTTAGGTATGTCTAAGGTATTAGAGGGCCAAGTCTTCATGCGACTTATAGCCCTCTTTTTACAAGTATATCATAAAATAACAAAAACAGAAGTAAATATAAATTTAAAAAACGATTAGTTAAATATTTAAAACAGTTAGTATTTTGTTAAAAAACTTAACAGAATTTCGTGAAATTTTAATTATAATTTAACATTTATCTTTTAAAAAATCTTTTGATCGCCGAGTATGTTTTTAAATCTTTGAAATTATTATACATATGATTAAACATTTTAACTCCCGTGTAAAAAATAGAGTTGATTTTTTTTGTTGTGTTACAGAGCGGCGGTGTTATTGCCGATTTTGCTCTTGTAGCGGTTTTAATCGAATTTAAAACAAACATGGGCTTAACATCAAATTTTAAATTTTTATAAATAAAGTTTAAACAGGAATACTGGTAGATTTGTTTTATATTTAATAGTTTACTTTTTTCGTATAATCGTTTAGTAGCGGATATTGGTTTTAAATTGTATATACTTCGTAAGGCGCGTTTCTGTAAAACAGTTATTCTTTTTATGTTATTATTAGAGGTATTTCCCCATGCCACTATTCCAAAAAAAACATGAGAGTAGAAAAAACTGTAGTAAAGTTTAAACAAAATAGCTCTTGGAAAAAAGTCGTTACATTTTTTGATTACATACGAGGCGCTAGCCAGTTTTTTACTAATATAATTTATATGATCATTCCAATTTAATCGGTGATCAAACACAACTCCAAGGTACTTATATTTTAACACGCGTTTAATTTCTACACCTTTAATTTTAATTTTACATATATCATCGCGGATAATTTTACCAGCGTTCGAGAATATCATGTACTCAGTTTTTAATTTATTTAGTTTAAGGCCGTTATTTTCCAACCATATATTTATTAATTGAAGATACTCATTTGCAGTTTTAATAAGATAGTCTAAGTTACAATTTTTTATCAGAAGTATGGTATCATCTGCATATAAAGTTAGAAGTTTTGTGGGAATAGTATCAATGATATCGTTTATATAAAGGTTGAAAAGCAGTGGTGATAACACCGATCCTTGGGGAACACCAACAGATATTTTACGAGGCCTTGAGAGACATTGGTTAATTTTAGTTACACAAGTTCGATTTAACAAGTAACTTTTTAGCCATTCCAAAGCTACGCCTCTAATAATAATAATAATCCGCTAGGCTAATACCCAAGGCACCACCTTAGGCCTAAGTCATCATGCGACTTTTAAAGCCCTTAATTCAGGTGGCCGGGTTACAATGCGTAGGAGGGTGGTGGCAAGCCCTGCATGCCACGCGTTCGAGCCAACAGCTCCCTACACTAACTATTACCGTTAACCTCAACAAGTTTTTGTGGAAGGGGAAACCGAAGATCTCGGGGGAAAACCCCTTAAACCAGTGGGGAGAGAACTTGCAAACTCTACGCAGAAGGAGTTGTTCCGAGTTTTCACCCAGTGCCACAAGCTGGGATCGAACCCGGCTCCTCTTGCTGCGAGGCGAAAGTGCTAACCACTCCACCACCCCACCTTCCTAGTCGCTCTATTTTTTGAAGAAGCCTTTTGTGTGGGACCCTATCGAATGCTTTCTCCAGATCGAGAAAGATTCCCAGACAATAATGCGAGGTATCCAGGGCATCTAAAATTGATTTATATATTTTTGTTATGGCGTGTTCAGTGCCAATACCGGTTCTGAACCCAAATTGGTGTTCAGAATCTTTATCGTAGACTCTATAATTTTAGGGTTTTTCTAGCAGTGCCGTAAATATCTAAAGCCAAAGCGGCAGCTGAAAATTTTTCACCCTTTCGGGGTGACGAAAATACTAAGGGTGAATTTGCTTTTAATTTGTTTTAATACTAATGGATAATATGTTGGAGGCCAACCGCCAGCCCTGGATTAACCATTAGGCAAAAAAAAATTGCTTAGGGCACCATCGAAATTTTATTCATTAGGAAAAACTAAAAAATGTAATAATGATACAATGGAACTAAAACTAAATAAAAAAATAACTATATCAGTATAAATATATAATATTTATAATAATATACTACTTTGAAGCGTCTACTGACATTGGCAATTCGCCAAAACGATTACCTCCATAACTCTTAACAATGTGAAATCAAATGATAAACAATAAACTTGAACTTGAACTATATTGAATAATGCAGGCCTTGTGGCGGGAACAAAAAGGCTAAATGAAGTGTTTTGAGTATACTAAATATACTTAAGTCACGTGTTTTGGTAAATTTTTTATTTATTAAAACTCACAGTTCAGTAAATACATTTAACTCGGAAAACATTTTGAAATAATGGTACTCTGGCATCATCTATTATACTCTAGTATAGTCAAAACATTTCGTGTTACCATTTTGTTATCGCCACCAGTTTTGCGGTATCCAATATAATTATAGAGGTACTGAGGTAGTCGTTTTGGCGAATTGCCGATGTCAGCTGTAGACGCTTCGCCTTATTTCAGTGGCGGATTTACCATAAAATTTCATTTAAAAAATATAAAAATTTATCCTACAAAATGTATCTCATACACGTTAAAAAATTAAGTTACGGAGTAAAATATAAATAAAATATAAATGCATATGTATTATTATTATACAAGATTCCAAATAAGAATTTTGTTTTCCTGAGTCCGGCGTCGACTAACTAATGAGGGGGGGGGGGCACCAAAATACTTAAATTGCTTAGGGCAGATATTGGGTTAATCCGGCCCTGCCAACCGCGCCACATAATTTGGACAGTCTGTCCTTAATTTCGTGACCAAAATACTGCCATAATATTGTACTGCAGAAATATTTAATCCTGTTATCTCAGCCATAATTATCTCACTCATGTTCCTATACTTTAAGTTTCCTTTAAAATACCTTTCGTTGCGTTTGAATGCTGGCCCTTCTCTCTGACGATTCTTATATTCGCAATTGGCTTCCGCGTAGGTGCCCCCAGGCACTGTAGCAGAGTCGCCCCCAAATTGGTTTAGAAGACTAGAGCGCATAGTCTCTATTCCCCGACCCCGTCTTTGTCCTTAGTCCGATAGGCTCAACCCTCTCTCTCACCCTTTTACTTTTGGCGCTTTGTTATAAGCCACCCGTTCCCAAATCATAGAACCGTAAAGTTCCGTATTTTCTTTATTCAATTTTAAACTCATATTTTAAGAATTGCCATAAGACCAGTAATGTGTAAAATAAAGCATCGGTATCGAGGCTTTCATGTTAGAAAGTATTTTTGGTATATTGCTTTTAGATATCGAATGTGTCAAAGTTAAAGATGTTATTTATGGTCTCTGACCTTGGATCTTGTGCGTGGTGTGCGGGACTTGACTACAACCTGTAATGTGTAAAATATGGCATCGGTATCGATGCTTTCATGATAAAAAGTATTTTGGTTATATTGCTTTTAAAAATTGAATGTGTCAAAGTTAAAGATGTTATTTATGGTCTCTGACCTTGGATCTTGTGCGTGGGGTGCGGGACTTACCAACTTCCAGTGAAAGTGTCCTGACCTCTGACCCTGGGGTCATCAAGACTCAGTGCCCCCTTGGTCATTATAACTTGGTACATCCCACCTCGGTCTATTGGGCAATTGTTTGGACGCCAATAGGCTATTGGTTCCCAGTGACGCTATTATCCGACCCGGATGAAATAGGTCACGTGCCCCTGTGGTTAAAACCAGAAGAGAGTGGTTTTTTTAAAATATCTTCTCTCAGAGGTCTCAGCCGTAGTGAGACTGAGCTTACAGCTCGGGTGGTCAAGGCAAAGAAGAAGTCTCCGGTTCTTTTCGTTAACGGTTCCTCTTTACCAATACTCCGTATGTGTGGTTCGCGATGACGTTATCCCACGAACATCACCCCAGGATGACAACTTCGTTGGGCTTTGCTTAAGCACATAAGTATCTTTTTAATATCTTAACATTTAAAGGCGATTTATCGCTACTTCAACACTAACCACCAACCATGGTGAACTGTGCGCAAAGAATTTTATTCAACTGGAAATAAGGTACCAGGAGCTTTCAATGGCCTTCGGGCGTAGAACATTGTTTATTTAAATAAAGGAATTCAATAAGCCTCTGGCATTAAACCTCTGGTTTTTATTTGAAATAGACCTCCGGTCTTCCTTTTAATTTAGTAGTGTGATAATTTTATTAAGGCCTTTGCGCCATTTCTTGTGTTGTATAAAATTACAGTTAAATTCTTGAAATCAATATTAAACTTATCCAAATGTGGCAATTCTCAATGAGTAAATAGTTCATTAACTTAGAATTTAAGCCGAAACACATCCCTAAACAAATATGTCGCTAACCCCAATAGTGACAGTTATGTGAGAGTCCGGGACAAAAATAACTTGTTAATGGGATCTGTGCAAATTCATATTAATTGTCCTCCTCTTATTTCAACGCATAGAAAATCCTTGCTACAATATTGCAAGAACATTCATTATTATATTGATTTTACTCATTAGAATTTAAAACGATTGTATTTGCTCTACGTAATAGAAATTAAATTTACGTCTTCCTAGTATATTTTTAGAATATATGACATTAATTCCCACGGGGTTTGTAGTAGAAGTCCCGTTTATTTTCGTTTTTAATAATATAACACAGGTCCATTAAGTATATATTTTCCTTCAAGATAGTTTCACTAAGGATATAGAGTACGTTGTCGGTATTAAATTCAAAGTATCTTAGAGAAGCCAGCTCTAACTGTCTACACCGTAATCAGATATAATTATAACAAATTTCAGAACAATTTTCGTACCTTAACAACAATATGAAAAGGAAAGCAGTGTAGAAAAATCAAATTGTGCAGCTTTAATTTAATTATGTTCTTCATAAAATAAACCAGATACAATATCATGGATTCGTCAAAGCCATTGAACTTTTGGAAGCAGCGTGTAGTTACCCTGCCAAATTAGTATATTGATTGAAGTCTTGGCATAATCCTATATTTCCATTCAACTGGACTGATACTACTTAATTTTGAAAAAAATCTAAAAAATCAAGATATATTACTTGATCAAAGTGAGGCCGATAATACCTTTAACCCATGTGGCTGTGGGAATAAGAGAATGCATAAGAGCTTATGAGGCCATTCTCTTGGTCGGAGTAGTGGCGTTCTCTATTTCTATTATGGTTGTGAGGTTACGAAATCTTTTCAAAGAGTCTGAAACACGTTTCTCCAACAAAGTATTGGAGACATGACACTGTAAGGACAAGACACAATTCTTGTAAAAATATTGACGAATTTGTTCAAATGATATTCCCTAGATCCTCGAAGTACTTAGGTCCTGATGGGAACTAACCAAATAATTTTAGGCTTTTATCTAAAGGCGTGACTAAATTCAAACGCTGTTGTTGTCCTTCAACTTCGTGTGGCACCATAACCTTTTTAATAGTCAACTTGAATGACCAAAAAAAACTGTTTAACTCTTTAAAAAAAGAATACGAAATGTCTAGAGCTGGCTTATTACCCAAAGTACACTCACCATTTGAAAAAAATGCTTGACCTCTCATTTAGTTTTCATTTCAATCAAGGGTGTTTTCTCGTTTCATTTATTTTCTACTAAGAAATTCAGGCTACCTAATTCGGAATTTTAAGGCAACTGAAAAGATTGGTGAAAACCAAGAAATTATTTTTCCAGAAAATTTGCAAAGATGTAAACTGTACACATGTGTAATATAAATTTGCATTTTGCCATTCCAAAAATGATAATGATCAAGTGGTTTAAAATTCACAGGGAACACGAGGAGGGATCAAAATTTTTAATTTAAAATAGGGATTTGGGATAATGGTCAATTTGATTACATAATTAAAAAATGTAGAACAACATTACTAGCGTATGGTACTCACGCGAAAATGTTTTTGAAAAATCAAAGAAGTATAATTGGAGAAATATATCTACGATTTTACTAAACAGTAAACCTAGTAAAACTAAATATAAATTTTTTTGTAATGTATTGTTAAATTTTCATTAATATAGTTTTGGTATGATAACTGTCAATATATGCTTTAAACTATTTTTTCATTGTATATTTCTATATGTTTAAATACGTTCATTTTAAATTAACTATCATTTCTGCTCTTAGTTTTAAACCAGAATCAATACTAATTTATACATACTCTTGTAAAACCAGTTTTATTCTTTGTTCAGATATCATTAGAAAGCCCTCTTCGTAAACTTAAAAATTATTTTTTTTGAATATTGTATTTCTTTTGTCCACGTCACTATATAGCTTCGCGAATGCCACCCCCCAAAAAACCAATTTTTTCAATTAATGGGTCATTAAAATATAACCTAAAGAGTCTACAAACCTTTGAGCATAACCATGCGATTTCGCACCTAAATATACCCCAATATCCAAAATGTCATCTAATTATAATGATTTAATAGAAAGTTATTCAACATTTTGTCAAGGGGGGCGATTTCGTTGAACGCGTAAGCCTTAAAACTGGGGTTAGTGATTATATGATCGTATTTTGAAAACTACTTATTATTTTACTCTCAAAATTGATAATTAGTAGTTTTGAATATAGGATAAAACGTGTATAAAATTTTAATAAAATCACTTTACCCATGGTGAAATTACTGGGTGAGTTCACATGGAATAACCCATTGACCTTCGTCTTAAGTGAAATACATCTAGATAACGATTGATCAAATTAAACTATTTTACTTTGTCAGCGTAAAGAAGAAATTCAATTATCTCTACTTATTGTAAGGACATTAAACAAACGTAAAAATAGTTAGTTTACAAAAGAAGATTTACTTTTTCTAATTAGGCAGAATAGTTCAAGGCTCTCGTACAGCGAACCGAGTCGTGCAAAATCTGAGGTTTGGAAATACTTCAAACTTATCAGTGTAGAGAAAATCGTGTTTGATTTTGTCAAATGCAATGAATGTTCTTGAATATTTTCATGGATGTCTCGTTAAGGAACAAAGAGTTTGTTACGTCACGGACCTTAAAGGAACAGTACAGAAGAAAGTCGTCAAGAGGAAAATTCCGTTACAACTGAACAATTTAAAACGAGCGAAAGTGAAATAAAGGCTTTAAATGAAATGGTTGTGGTAGGGCTGGCGAAAGATCTTCGGCCTCTTAGCACAATTGAAGGTGAGGGATTCCTAAAAATTTCCCAGTGCCTATTAGATTTTATTGCACATTACGGATATCAGGACGTTTGCTCAATTTTTCTACCAAGTATTGTGCAATCCGTTCGAAAGTCACCGTATTTCCTTAAATTTGGAATAACAATGGATATGTTTACAGACAAGTTCAAGTAAAGACACTTTTAATCGCTTTATCGATGACACATGATTTAAAAACCAGTTTGTTAGGACTCGTTGAAATAACCGCCGAAAAAATACCACAATTGTTAAAAGGGACGAATGTCACAAATTTCTGTCAGTGTATTTCAAAGACGACACTGAGAAAATGGTTGGAAATGCTAAAGTTGTAACGGATGGCGGATCTAATGTAAAAAAAGTATTCCTAAATTGTTTTCTTTGCCATTGTCATAAGCTAAATTTAGTTATCGTGCACTTATTGGACAACAGCAATTTGAAGAAAGGGCTAGAGATTGATAATGTGCCTACTGGGGTAAAATAACTTGTTAAATAAACCGGTCTTAGTTGTCAACTAACCACATCATTGAAACAAGAGGTGAATACTCGTTGGTGGGGGAGACTAATTATGCTGGAATTGAATAATTAACCTTATGAGTAGCTGCAAGATCCTCTTCTAGAAAAGAAGAAACCGGATAAATTATAAATATTGACAAACAGGTTGTGAGCGAAATAGTCAAGTTTCTTATTCCTTTCCGTGATTGCACCTCACGTCTAAGTGAAAATATTTACCCTGCCCTTGGCTTGGTTGCTATCTACCCCTCAATTCTTGAGCACCTCTTGAAAGTTACGGAGGGAGACACTTTACTAGTGCGGCTACTGAAAGAAGAAGCTACGGTTTGGTTCAAAAAGTATTGCGTAACGAAGGACATTCATTTAGTTCCCAGTCTTTTGGATCCAAGGTAAGTATTTTTTTTATAATGTTCCTATTTGATATTTGGTATACTCTAAGATGAAAGTTATTATTAAGAAAGAAAAAATGTAGGTCTATATATTACCGAAATCATAAAGGGGAACGGCCAAGCTTTTCCAAATATGGCCTTATTTCCGTATCAAAAGATTAACAAGACGTTCAATATACTAACACGTACCTTTATTTGTCTTGAAAATATAGCTTTTGGCCCAAAAAGTTGAAACGAAAAAGTGTTTGGGTTTGAATTTTCGCCGCCATAATAGGGGCTGCCGCCAGCGCCCCTAACCTAGTATGAGTGATTTGCCAACTAGCGTAACTTTTGAAATCGCTCAATTTATTCTAGGTCTCTTATAACTGGAAAGCGCCGCGCGTGCAAATTAAAAAAAAACTAAAATCTTTCGCATCTACAGCAGCGCGAGCTTTTTTTTATCAATTTTAATCGAGCCAGGAGTGTCTCACCGGTTTCTCAACAGGTGTCACGGCGGACGCGCGCTTTTCGATTTCCCGAAATTTCTTTATTTTATTTTATTAAAAATTAACCGCTCAATATTTTTTGATACGGTTTTCGCCATAAATTTTAGTTTTTAATGGGCTATAGGTCTATCTAACTGGTTAAAGCTTGACCGTTTCCCTTTAAATACTCTGCCACATGTAATATTTTCATTTTGGGTGAAATATTTAAGAGGTATAAAAAATGAACCGAATCGTGTACCTAAAGCTATCGCAGGGCCGTCTAAAGGCATGGGTCCCAGCAAGTTTTGGGGCCCCGGAAAGGCCAGCCACACAGCCACTACTCTAAGGATAAGGGTTTAGTTGTTTAAATATTATTTATGCTCATTTAATATTATGTATGTTTTAGTTACGTCTAAAGTAATTTACTCATCGCCATATCGGGTATCATATGGCACCAACAATTTCTAAAACCTAACAGCGAGTCACTGTCAGCTAGGAGCAACAAACATAAGGAGGCCGGGAGTAGTGGCGTACTCCTGTAATCCCAAGAGTTTGTGGATGGCCGATTGAGGACGACCACCAATCCCCAAACGGGTGGTCGGAATACTTCCGTCACGGGTGTCCCCACCCTGTCCCCACGTATCCCCCCGTTGGCGTGGCCGTTACACTTCTCTCGCCCTGATTAATCAATTGGACCAGAGGACTGAATTGTCCCACACGTCACAATCGACTTAAAAAAAACACACACAAGGAGAACGCAGCTAGCCTTTAAACACGCTAACGAAGGGTTGTGTAGGAATTTCATTGGACGAGCGTCACGAAAGTTTTACGGGCGGGGGGGGGGGAGAGAAAATTTCTGGATTTTCCCCTTCAGATGGCAGCAGGCGTTAAAGCTTCTAGCCAATGAAAAATGTACACAAGAAAATCCACGAATTTTGACGGGTTGTTTTCTCCTTGTGTGGGGTGTTGTGTTGGTTGCTCCTAGCTGTCAGTAAACAGAGATAGGCAAAACCGCATTTTCTGAGCTCGCGCTCTTTAATATTAAGCTAGATGGCAGCGTTCGCACCCTTCTCTTTTAGCAGGAGAGTGGAGCTCGCGGTCACAAATAGCTATCGCACTCTTTGGACCTCAGAGCGCGCCCACCTCTGATTTTCAGTAGGATTATATTATACTTTTGAAATTTAAAGTTTGGGTTTAGATTATTGTGCAATTGAATTTAGACAACAGACATGCCAAGGGATCGCAAAGATCTTAAGAAAAAATTTAGTCCAGGGCCCCAAAGGTCTTAAGACGAGCTTGAGCTATCATATCGATTGTCTGGTCATGTAATGAAAGACGTTTTGATAGATTCTTTGCTTTGTCGTATATTATTATTTTCCTGGCGTGTTAATTTTCAAGTGATGTAAATATAATTAGGCGCGAAGGTTTTTGACTTTTTAATTGAATGGGAAATCAAATAGAGCCTTATTTTATTTCACATTAGGTAATGAATTTTTGATATCACCTCTATAGCCATTTTTGCTGATTTCCCAAAAACAAATATACAAAATTGACATTTGCGAGTGACGCCGACAAAGAAAATTATGATGGAAGAAAAAAAATAACTTTATTCGGGACTGCAGCATTGAAACTCCCGTAAAAAGGTTGGAAATGAAACACAACATGATTGTGTCGTTTTGTGGTGACGACGATGATTACCTTCAGACTTTTTTTATCAAATATCGTTTGATACTTATCTCACATCAACCACAGGTAATTGTCAATGTTAACTATGTATGGTGTAAAACGGAACTGGCTCTTTTTTTTACTAAAATGGTTTTCTATCCTATTAATTAATGAAATCGGAGAGTACCTGCGGTTGACTAGACATCATTTCTATACGGTCGAGCTCCAAAAGAGTGAAACCGATTTAAATGTGCAATTTATGACTCTTTTTTACTTGGAACAATTACTTGTACTTGGTGAAACAGATTGAATAACTATGACTTAGCTAAAAGTCTATGTACTTGTTGTACTTTAATGTTTCTACGTAATAGATATATGGTAGTAAGTTTATGAAACCCTAAGAACTATCCAAAAATGTCTTTAATAATCCAGAATGAAAATTCAGTTTGTTAAATCGCGGCCTTCTTTGAAATTATCGAGAATGGAAAGCCCGTTGTGAAAAATATAGCGGGAAATATCCCGTTAGTTTTTAAATCATCATGTCTCATACCAAATACATGTTTGCTCATTAAAACGCCAGAATTTACAATTCCATCATGTAAGAAGCCCGTAAATTCCCCTAAAACTACTTTGCAAGGAAATCGGCTTATGTGACTTCCAATGTTATTTTCGTTTAAAGGAAACTATGTAAATCAAGCGCAAGGACGAGGGTATAATTCCCTGTCCCCTACGGTATTGTTCGATACGTCACTTGACTTCGGATTCGGTTTTTCGAAAATCAGGGGAGACGCATGGCGATATTTTCATTTATCTCCTTAACTTTGGGAAACCCATTGACGTCACTATAAAGCGAAAGGGGTCGTACACTGTATACACAACAACAGAAGCGGCACCAGCAACAGGCCGGGGTAGGCCTGGGCCTACTTGAAATTTTCATAGGGGCCGTAAAAAGTCTTCTTAAAGGGCCTCCAAAATTTAACATATGGGCCTCTCAATTATTTAACATAAGAAATTTCTGTAAAAATTGCACCACTTGCTTAAAAAAATAATACACCTGGACGGATTTGAAAAAATTGTGGTATTGGGGGCTTCATCATTTTGGGGGCCTCCAAATGGTTGGCCTACCTCCCCAAAAATCCTGGCGCCGCTACTGCGCAACAACTAGGGATACAAATTGGTAATTTGCCTAGGTAATTTTTCAGGGCAACGGAAAATAACGTTTTTTCGTTAAAAAAAAACCAACACTATTTTACTCGATATTGATGTATGAAATTTTTCCTGTTGTTTAGAAAATGAACTAAAAAAAGCCTGAAATATGTCAAAATCTACGTTTTTTGGTTTATACTGACTTCAAGGTCGCTGCCTAGCGCCAACAATCCCCTTTCGTCTAAAGTTCAAACTGCGTGCCATCGTGGGTCTGCGGGGAAATAAACTTTATCACGATTTGTTTAAATTGTTTGAAGCTGCTCAGTACGGCTAGCGCGTTCAATCGGAGATTTTAAATATAAACATTTGGAAATTAATTTTAAATTACGGTAAATTACGTTAAATTCATATCCCTAATAACAACACCTCCATATTTTCGACTTCGATATTCATTCCAAAAACCGTCTATACACGAGCACGACTCATCACTAACGAGCGGTTAGTTTCGAAAAATTAAAAAAAATTGGTTTTCCGTTAAATTTTATAACAGTGGGTAAATGGGCAAATTACAAAAAAGGTATTGTAAAAAATGGGAGAAGCATCATATTTTTAAAGGTAATTTAAGTAATATTTTATACAATTTCAAATGAAATTTTTATTGACGACCATGATCTTTTTTTTAAATACTGCAGATATCAAAGCGTTAATGAATAGTTTTAGTCGATAATTCAAAATAACGGTCTAAAACGCCGCCGATCAGTTTAGTATAATATTTTCGGTGGCGTAATCGTCGGCCATTTTCGGTATGGAGATACAGGCCGGAAGGCAGGCAAGGCTGCTAGATTTCGATAGACTGAAAACGGCCAACTCTCTGAAATGTTTTCGTTTTCAAAACTAAATTTTTGCGGCGTAGCTATCGACTATGATTTAAAAAATCACAGCATTACTGCGAAACATTTGCGTTATTCTCCGGGAAATAGCAACTCTGTAATGAACGGGTGTAAGCCGATGATACAAAAAATTTAAAATAAAAACATATCTGATTCGAGGAAAAGACGCGAACTACGAATCGCAACTTTCGTAGCAAGTCATTCGTCCATATTAGCGGTAGATTATGTAGGATAAATTTTGCAAGATCAACTTAAGGACAATGGTTTTCAAATGTACAGAACCAAATACACCGTCATCATCAAAAACGTAGTTAGTCCTCATTTAGAAAAAACGCTCATTCGGGTTATTGGAGATGGTCCTTTTTAAATTTTAATAGATGTATCAAATATTTTAGTAGAAAAAGGGTGGAATTTATTACCAATTTTATCGGTTTAGTTGTAGTCGAAGACGGAACTGCCCAAGGACTGACGGACGAACTTCTTATTAAAAAAAATGAATCTTGATACTAAAAACGAAATTGGAATAGCCACAGACGGTGCAAGCACCATGTGTGGTGTCTGAAATTCGGTGTTCACTAAAATCTGGTTTTTTTCAAATGCGTGTGCCACTCCATTGACTTGGTTGCTAAAAAAGCCATTGAGGCTCAATTGGACATTTTATTAAATTTGTTTATAATTGGTTTTGCCATAGTGCAAAAAGTCAATTAGATTTTAAAAACATTTTTAAAATCATTAATGAAGATGAAGAGCCGACGACACTCCTATCGCTTTCCAAGAGGCGTTGGCTAGTAATAGCAGACTGTATGAATAAAATATTGTTACAATATAACGAATTGAAAATATTTTTCAATATGTTTCTTAGCAAAGAAAAATATTATGAAGCCAGAGTAATTAAAGAAATGTTGGACGATCCTAAAACTAAATTGTACATGGAATTGCTACGTCCCATTTTAAAAGAACTAAATAGAATTACGACACTTTTTCAAATGGACAAAGGAGACCCTTGCCAAATAGTTTCTGAACTTCAAAGTTTCTTCGAAATAACAATGACACGGATTATAAGACCAGCCGTGTTTAGGATTGTTGAAAATAGTTCTTTAATTGTTGATAAAAAATTAAAATAATTTATACCTTAAAATATTGTAAAAAAACACTTTCAAAATGCCAAAGAAAATTTGCCGTTAAATATAACGTCGGGTTTGTCTGTATATTTCCTCCTGCCCCTAGTTTACCTTTTTACTTATATTAAATCTAAAAGTAGAGTAGCTTCAGACGATCTACGAAACGGTTAGTCGCCGCAAATGTACTAATGTAAATACCTTTTTAATAAACATAGCTGTTATTGTTAGATGTAGTTTAATTTACTCACTTCTCTACGAATAACATGGTGTTAAAAACTCGGGAGTGCCTTTAGATAACGGAACTAGCTGAACTTATTTAATAAGGACTCTTTTAACGGTCGTTAATTAATCAAAATTATTAAGAACGTAAATTCAGCCAGTGGCGTAGCCAGGGGGGGGGGTGGCGCAGGGGGCACATGACTCCCTGGCTACCCCCCCCCCCCGAAACAAAATCCTTTTTACGTAACTGAATTCAGCCATGGCTACGGAACTACAGAAGTTGAAGTCTTCACGAGCGGCTTATAGAAGACAAGTTACAATCACTACTGATAAAATTGAAGCTCCACTTTCTGCACACGATTATACCATTAGGACCTTGGAATTAAAACTCACTCAATTAAGAAGGAAATAAAAGGCACGTTTAGAAGTGGACTAGAAGGGTGGAGAAAGGTTTCTTCCAGAAGATTAAGTTACGGTTATTATGGAACAAGAAACATACCAGGACAAATTTATTGAGTGGTCGATGAGGGCTGAAGACGCAATCTGGTACTTACCGAGAACTGTCCAGATGTCGCAAACAGAAGTACAACCAGTCGCTCATCTACATCTATGATCAATAACAAAGTCCCCGGAAATCCTGGATTGACAGCGAATAGTTATCCACGCCTGGAGAACCGTTGAAGTGGACAAGTTTTATTCGCAATTTGAAGTGTCTGTTCACAATCACCCATACAATTCCGCGAGGGGTCCGACACCTACGAACTCAAGTGTACGCGGCGATTAAAAAAATACTCCGAAACTCGCCAAACTCACACACAAATACCCATAAAAATCTCATAAACCCTCAATAGAACTCCCATAAACTCTCACAAACTCCGTAAACTCTCACGAACTGTCACAAAATCTCGTGGAACTCTCTTTAACCCTCGTTGAACTCCCACAATCTCTAAAAAAACTCGTGAATTGAAGCTTCCGAAAATGCTCTGTTGCCATCGGAGAACCGGGGTACATATTTAACCTTGACGTGATCTTGAAATTGAAACTTAAAACTCGACTAGAAACGTGGGCCCTAGGACGAAAGCAGTATCGCACGCCAAAGGCGATTTTCTAGAGTTTCCGTTGATGTTGAAGACGTTGGTCCTCGTAATGTATCGTGTATTTTAAATCGAGTGAATAAGTTTAGCGCTTATCGGCGGTTATTTACTCGATTATCGTTATTTAATCATAACAGTTGACCAAATTTAAAAGGTTGAAAGGTTAATATCAAGGTTATTATTATGCTGTTTTACCTCGTGTTTTACAATACGATTTGAATATGTCGGTGACTACTGGATTTAACGTATCAAACGTGGGATTGTATAACAAAGAGGTTTTCCTGTCGGATTTAAATTTAAGTAGCGATTGGCTTCATCGCGTCATGCAACCAAATAGTACACCCAAAACGTCAAATCGTGGCTTTCAAAGAGAACGGTTCTCCAACGTTTCGACTGCAACGTGGAGAGCGGAAGAAATAATCAAAGGTGATTAGTGCGTGTTTCGAAAAGATAAAACAAAGGATTGGCTTAATGGATGTACTTTAGCTATTATAGTAATGGTGGAACGGCCAAGAACTGCAATACTCTAAAGACTGTGCACCAGTACATTTGCCATTATGGCTTAGGTGTGATATGTATTTGCAGCCCGGACTGGCCAGGTCGGCTGGTCAAGGGGCCCCCAAATAGCTTATAAAATATTTTTCCTTGAAGTCCTTTAAACGCGTTTGACATTTCAATTTAATGTGCACGTAGAATCTAGTACACTTTGAATGTACACAGTCTCTAGCTGAGGGCCTCCAAAAGAGCCAGTCCGGGCCTGTATATGTGGTATGAACTTAAACCAATTAATATTTCAGTTAATATTCCTATAACGGTTCAAGGATTTGTGGCATTGAAAATTACATTTGCCATATTGCTGATTAGGGTGCATCAAACGTCCCTTAATTTTTAAATTTGTGTTCGAACCATTTCTACCTAACACCAATTTGTTTCTATTACACAGACTAACGTAACTGAAAAATTTCTGCAAATTGAAACACCATTTAGGGGGACCACTAACGTATTCAATTTTTATATTCCTAGAGCTCAGTGGAACGGATAAATTAACAGCCAAAATTTTGGGTAACTGTTTATTTATGGATATTATTTACTACTATACAAAGATTTAGTATACATAAAATAGTTTGTTTCGGATAATTGTACTTTATGGATAAAATAAAATAAATTGATAATTTGTTATCCAAACGCCGAGCTCTAAATATTCCGTTTTTCTTGGAAAAAATAAATTTTTCATTTTAAAACACTACACTGATGTTATTAATCACTGAATCACATTATATTCATTTTACACCTTTTATTAGCTTTGCACTAAACACAATATTAGCTTGGATTTTTAACTTAAAGTTAGGTTTGGCTGATAAGAAATCAGCAACTAACGCTAAGTGATTTTTAATAAACCCTTTTAAATTTAATGCACGTTCCACAAATTAAACGTCTATAAGGGAATTAAAATGTTCAGTAATATTTTAACTGAACTTTTAATTTCCTTTGATTTTCTCAAGGATTTTCTTATTTTGGACAGTTCCTTACGATCTGCATTAACAACCTGTAGGACATTTTGATAGTGTTCTTCGTTTTTTGCTGAAGAATGGAAATCAGAACTAATTTTAACACCTCGTTCGGCACAATCATTAACCACCTTTATAGCACCCACTCTAGATGCTGACAATACATAAGCCGCCAAATTTGGCCACTCTTCAACTGGTTCTTTAAGGAATCCTGAATCCAATTGCAAAATATCAAATGTAAACCAAGAGTCCTGGTGTACCAGGTCTGCCAAAGTGGTTGTGAGAGTTGGGAAGCGAGGCTTTAAAAATCCGGTGCCGAATCTGAGAGTGGGCTTCTACATAGGAGTCTGTGGTTTCAATTTTAGGAGTTTATCTGCTAAAGCACGTTTCCCTTCTGGTGCCACTTTGCTGCTGAAAAGAGATAACGGTACCATTTCAGCAGAGAGATACCAGAGATGTCGCTTAAATGCAGTGATTGCAGTTCCAGATACATTAGGATTTACAGCTTCGTACCGAAATAGGTTAAGAAAAATATTCCAATCTTCCAACGGAGCATCGACTGCCGAATTGCACGACATCCACCACTGACTGTATATTAGGGTTACAAAGTTGGGCTGAGGTAATTGTGCCAGGGCGAAGATTATTAATATGAGTTTCAAACAGGCAGATCTTTATTGAATATAGTAGGCTCGCCATCCACCTCGCCTTATGCAGTACCCCGGGACGATTGAAAGTGAAATTCTTGTCAGGAGGCTCTTCACTTAAGGACACTTTGCAAAGCTGAATTAATTCTAGGTAATCATCACGTACAGAGTCAGCAAGAGTTGTTCGTGATAAAATTGAATTAGCAGTCTTCAGAACTCCAGCCCTTAAATGCTTTACTAGGTCCTGGGCGGTCTCGGTGAATGAGGTTCGGTCAAAACGAGACAGTGGCTGAGAACTGAAAGGAAGCATTTCAAAGTTCTGTCGAAATCTAGCGAAAAGAGCAATATCGGGTGATTTAGAAGATTCTATCTTGAGATTCTGAAAAACGTGCGTTAAATTGACTTCTCCAACGTGATGTCTACACGCTCCCCACAAGAGGGCTCAATTGAGTTTTTCTTGAATTGTAATGCAAGCTGCTGAAACATGTCCTGTGTTGAAAGCTGTAGTATCAAAATTATGCTGTCCTTGCACTTCCAAGAAGTAAGAAGGTCAACAGTCAGAGAGGCAATTATTTCTCCAGATTTATGGTTTGTTCCTGGTTTATACGAAGGAACCCCAAGAAGTTTTAGGGTTTTCCTGTCTTCACCTACAACTGTTAAGCGTTCTTCCTTTACATTTTGATTTGACAATGTAGGCAGCAACTTCGAGTCCCAGTGAAGAGTTGCCGGATTCGAATCCAGTTTTCCTTAATATAATCGGCTATTTGTTTTCCAACCTTACGACGGTTTCTGTCAACTGTGGAATACGAAAGGGATACTTTTTTGGGTTGTCGCCTGCCTCTTCAATGAATGTTTTGGTATAAATGGCCTGTTGTGCGGGAGTCATTTTTAGACGCGTTGCTAATGACACTAATTTTGGGCGCTCCATAATGTCGTGTGGGATAAAAACGTCTACTCCCGTTCGAGTGCGATGGTGACTTTTCTTCTCCGAGGTATCGGAACTTGTCGAACCGGTTCTTATGAAATCCTCATCAGATTTGTCATCATTGACCTGATTACTAGTAGTAGCAGTACACGATACCATAGCCAATGACGGGGCAGATATCGAACTGTATCTGTACATTTTATTGCGCCTTTCTTCCTCAGCTTTCTCACGCTCTTGCCTGCGTTTGATTTTCCCAGCCAACGCCATATCTTCAGAACCAAACGATGCTAAGCGATCAGTCATCATTGAGCGAAAAAACGTTTTGTCTTCTTCATCTTTTATCAATTGTTCTGCATTAGTCGGCCACAGTCTGAAAGTCTTACTTAGTTTAAACTCCATTTCCTGCAGCTTTTTAATGGAAGATGCCGATTCCCTTCTAGAAACGGGTATTTCTCTCAATTTTGAATTTTCATCGATCACTGCAATGATCTTTTGGCACGCCTTGATCTCTGATATTAAAGGATTGTTACCTTTCGCATAGAACTTCAACACTTTATGAAGAACAATGTTTGCCGACTGATAGCGAGTATGACTTGAAATCTTACCTTCCTCCATCCAAAAGTGCATGCATCGAAGTACTTGTCGGCATGTTGGCAGACGTGAGCCAGTAATTTCTGCATCTAGTTTCGTTATAGCATAGGAAGCCAGATAGAAAACCGGTTTTAAAAGGGTAGTAGGAAATTTTACTACTACCCCTTTAAAACCGGTTTTCTATCTAGGTTCTTATGTTCGTTGAAAGCTTACATTTAGACGTTTTTAGGCCAAACTTTAACGCTCTCTAGCGCTTTTCCTATTCGTCACAGAGGATCGCGACAAAGACAGTCAAACATCTTTACTCAACCCCTATAACACCTCAAATTTATTGCACTGACTTCTAAAACACCCTGTCTATTCGTTTAACCGAAAATTATCGTGAAATTTAAACACCCTGAAATGGCTGAAAATGTGTATTTATATTTGATTGTGAATAAAAAGTTTTAATAATGATTAACCTTAAAAATTTTATGAAATTACTTAATTCGATTTAATCTCGATAAAAGAAACTTTCAAGGATGTTTACCACAATTTTTAAATTCACTATCACCGAACGTATCATCTATCACTATGCTCATTTAAAGCTACAGTTAAAATGCATTTGTTGAATGAACTTTATAAGCGAAAATACTTTTTAAAACTAAATGTTATATACATATTTTAGCATTAACTTTATTAAATTTCAATCTTCATTAATTAACAATCATTTAAGTTAAAAAGCCGTAACACTTCTCAGATATATATTCGCATAACCGAAAATTATCGTAAAATTTTAAACACCCTTAAATTGGCTGAAAAATGTTGCCAATAGAATTTTTTCATATATATTCTGCGCAAGTAAATCGCTTACCTCTAAATAACATGAAAAATGTTTATTTATATTTCATTGTGAATAAAAAGATTTAAAAGTAATTAACCTTAAATTAGTTATGAAATTAATTCGATTAAATGTCGATTGAAGACATTTTTCGGAGATAATGATTACTACAATATTAAAATTTACTATTATAAAATTACCGAATTTAAAGCAATATTTAATATTATTTTAACTTTTCTTGATGATTATGAACTTGATCACTGCACTATGTGTTATTTTCGAACCTCAGTTCAAGTGGTATTGTCAGAGCAATCTCTAAAAAGTCTTTGAAAATCAAAGCAAAAAGAACACCCTTTTCAGTCCATATTTTTCTTTGCACTTATCGTGTTTCCTTAGCGGTTTTCTAATTGCCAAAACATATAGTTTAAGTTAAATCTGATTTTACGCTACGAAAAAGTAAACTCCCTGTAAGTCTGGTTTCAACGTTGGATGTTAAATTACAATGTACAACTAAGAATATTTGACAGATGGTTTTTATTAATATTCTAGATATTTAAAAATCTTCGAATCTTGCGTGAAATTCTAAAACCAACTTTTATGTTCCATTAGAAAAAGGCCGTTAGATTAATATTAATTATATTATATAGCTTGGGTACACATTATTAATCTTAACCAAAAAGCATTTATAATTAACTATTTTGTAACAAGAAAAAGGTATTCTTAGTCATTTTCAACGATTATATTTTGTTTTGAAATGTAAAACTTTCAATCTTTCTTGATATGCAAAAAAATCGTATTGTTCAAAACATGATTTTGCGTAATAATAATTAATTAATTATTTTGGTATTATTATGAAGCTACAATCAAGAATTAATCACGCCGCTATTAAATGGGAGCTCTTACATCATTAGATTTTGTTACCATTAACCACTCGATTTATATCGATAAATATAGAACGTACAGAAATCGGCCTCAACACGAATGGAGAAGAGAAACAAGAAAGTGTATCTTTGTTAATGAACGATTCATGGATTTCTTCTCTCCAATTGGCCTGAGAAGAGCGAATGACGACTCCTTAAAGAGGAGGTTTTTACTGGCGGTCTTCAAGAGATACTGGGTCTTCCCAAACACGTTTTTAAAAACGACCCGGCAGAGCTAAATGTCCTACCCTTTTTACCGTCTAAAGCTTTGAGCTGTCCGTCAAAATATTTTAGCTGTATTGGAAATTATTTATACCTTTATTTATTTTCCATATAAGGTTTCTAAATGTAAGTCACAAATTCAAATAATTAATTCGGAGATGAGTTTTGCAGCTGAAATGAGCATCCCAGAAAACAATATTAAAAACGGCAGGTAAAATGGTGTCATGTTTAAAGTTGAGGCGAGTTTGACCGGGGCCGCAAAGGAAATCTTCGATCTGCAGATTGAACTTTCCACAATGCTTCTTTCTAAATCGGCAATGCCCAAACCTGCTGCAAAGTATTGTTGCGATCTTGACGAAAAAAGAAGACAAACGAATTAATTACTACAGTGTAAAAAGCGCTTTAAAATACAAAACATGGTTTTCTAAAAATGATTTTTAAGAAGTGGTTCAATAAACTAGAAGCAAACAATGAACCTTTGTGAAGATGGGGAATTTCCATTTCTGAAAAGTTTTCTTTTGTTAGCACGTTAGTGAAGAACTAATCAATGATAAACACGATTTACAGAAATAGACCTGTTCTTCATCTCCAGTATTGGCTCGCGTTGCTTACCACCCCCCTCCTACGCATTGTTACCCGGCGACCTGAATTAAAGGCTTGAAAAGTCACTCAAGGAATTAGGCCTAAGATGGTGCCTTGGGTATCAATCTATCTGATTAGATTTGACCATTGTTTCACAAGCCACACCCACGTTTCTGTCCCTCTGACCAAAATTTGATATCAAATAGAAAATTAATTCATATAAAATTGTTTGAGGCTCCAACAAACCCTTCCTCTGGCGCATTCTCAACGAACATTCTATAGTTTTTTGTTCCAATATAATACAAAAGCCATTTATGTTTCCGCTATTTGTATGCATTCAACCAAATTGTGTTACGAAATTCATCGTATTAAGATCCTCAAACTTAATCCGAATGAAATTCAGTTTATTTTATCAGTTGCTAAAATTTTAAAGATAATAATCTTCCATTAAATTTTTAAATATATAATGAGGGCAAATTTATTTAAATTTTTAAATATTTAAGAAAATTAACAACTCTTTATTTAATAAAAACTAAATTTGGTTTTAATTAAAGTTTATAATTAAATTAAATATAAAAAAATTAACTCACAATGAATGCCATTTGAATTTAACCTTTTGGTCCACTCCTCTTCTTATCATAAAATGGTAGGGTCTCTCCATGACAGTTTCTGTGGACATGTGAATGGTGGCGGGAGTTTCACACATTTCAAACTCCTTCAATCCCAATATTATGGTGTATTTGTCTATGATGCTAACAATCTTTCCAAGTAAATACTGTTCCAGTTGATCTATTGGATCAATATCCAAGAAGTTGAATAATCCTCCATGTTTCAAAGCGTGTTCGTACAATTTAATTTTCGTTTTATCGTTTGAATACTGAAATCAAAAATGAAATTTGATTTTAAATTAAAAAAATTGTTCCTTATTTTTTAGTTAGAATATGATCGCCAAATAATTAATTTTCTGAACTGACTAAAATTATTTATGGTAAATCCAAAATGGTCATTCACCAAAGATCTCACGCTAATTTATGAAATAAGGCGCTTCAATAAAGCCGATCTAGCAATTCATAGGAAGTTTAATTGAATATTGACTTTGGTTTTAATTACAGTTAAGGCCTAAAGCGGTGCCAGAAACAAACGTGTAAATCCTTACGGAGATTTTTTATCGACACTCATGCTCTTTGGAAAACAAAACGAGCCGCAATGAAAACCAAATTGTTCCTAACGCGAATGTCAAATCTAAATTAGTTCGACTTCAGTGTGTATTGCTGTTGGCTTTTTTTGATGTGGTAACCAACCAATCGAAAATGTTTGTCAAGCACAAAAAAAGATATCAGCGGTTTGTCTTTTAGTTAAATTGATAAATATTGATAAATATTGATAAACATCTGGCCACAAATGCCGTATAAAATGAACTGAGGGTTTTTTCAAAAACCATGTACCAGGGAAGTAATTACCGGGTTATGGGGAGGGCTTACTTCCATACTACATAGAAGCCTTACAAGTCATTTTAAATTTATTTTCGCTTTTTACTTTTTCTCGCCATAACTTTGTTTTTTTAAACGATATTAATGGACCAATATGAAGTTTAATAATGAACTTTGCAAGAAAAGCTATTTCTGAAATATTCAGAGAATTGCGGTTTTCACAATTGGTTATTTTCTAGAATATAAGAACGGCTCTGAAGGACAACCATATTTATATAAAATGGTTAATTTACAATTTTTATTATTAATATTAACCAGTTAAGTGTTGTTATTTAAATCAAAGAATTCGTGGTATGAAATACTGTCACATGGCTAGAGGGTTATACTACGGAAGACCTGCTGTAACAGATGTATCAGCCTCTACCGTCTCTAGCTCGCCTTCAATATACGTGTTCTATTTGAATCAATAATGTTTACTCTATAATAGCATAACAAGAACGTCATAAGATGGGTCGTGTGTTGTGGTCATATGTTTCGACAGTTTTCGGGGCAATGAAATTGCAAACGACGTTTCTAACTTGAAGTTCGTATTGGATCGAACTCTCGGCTGGAATGCGGAATTCCATCCCACGTGCCCCCATAATGTCTTCCAATTTCTCAATGAAGCGAACGGTGTCCGGTAAGGTGAGCTTCGCCAAAAGATCAGAGGCGAAAAAGCAGTTCACGAGAAAGAAGGAAGTTATCCAGCATGTCCACGATAGTTTGCCCATGCCGTGGTCAGTTTTCATCGAGTCGCCTTTAAATTCGTATCCTTCAAAAATATTGACATATCTTTAATGATAGATCCCTCAATAAAACTTAAAATAATTATTTCTTTAAACATGTTTAATGGCGTCACCCGATACGAATTTTCACGCTTTCCGGGTCTTAAACATTTTAATCTGAAAGTCGTGTTACTTATTTTAATCCCGATTTACAGGTTTTGTTGTCATAGAGTTTTATTTTGAATTGAATTTAACCAGGTTTTAAGTGTTTTTTCGAAGTAATCTCTATATCGAGGTCTAAGCCTCGGTGGTACCGTGGTAGATTAGGTTTATAACCGGTTGAAACTACTAGTTTGTTATCATGAAAAATACGTCATAATTAATTCTGCCTTGTAACTATCTTTGAGCGAAAAATATATTTCACCTAGCATATTGATAAAGTTTTCTAACCGCTTTTCAGCCTTTAACTTATCTTTTAAACCACGACTATGTCTACAGAAAATGTTGGGCCTAATTTGGGGTTGTCAACCATATTTCCCTAAAAATATTACCCTTAATTTAATATCTTGACAAAATACCTTTTCCAAGTTCTAACGTATCTCCGAGGCCTACTTCGACTTTTATAAATTATGGCGGTCTGCTAAAAACGATCCATTGACCAATCACCTTTCGTTAAAGGATTTTTTTATCTCATTGCCACTACTTTTTATATGTACCTAATAAAGTCACGTGATCGTTGTAGCCGCGTTACCGAACTATTTCCCTCCGCGCGAAAGGGGAAAGTCAAACTAAATTACATGACGCACAAAAATTCTAAGTAGTACACTTAGTATATTTCTGCTGGTACATAAGCAAAGCATGATGAATTAACAAAGCAATTAAAATAAGCTGAATAATTAGCTTTATCGACATTAAGAGAAGGCGCACTATCAAGGATACATCCAGAAGTGCAACTCACCGATTCGTTTCAAACTTGGGGTATTGTTTGACCCTCATGTAACTTGAAAAAGCCTAAAGGGAATTTATTCATTGGACAACTGTTTTGCCATGGCAACGAAAAATGTTTTTGACCACAAAAATTTAAATTTTCCCATTGAAAATAACATGGATCCCCGCCCCCTGTGAACAATTTAAAATGTGAGAAAATTTAAGTACAAACAATGAAAAAATATTTCAAAAGTGTTTGCTCTTTCAAAATTGAAAAAAACATAATAAATTTAATTTTTTTATCAAAAGCAGTAAATTTGATCAAAACCGATAGTTGTTGAAAAAAATTACTGAAATTGATTTTTTCTGAAATATCGGAATTATAATAAATAAATTGTTGTAAATGAATAAACAATATTTTGGTCAATTTGGTCAACAATGATCAAACTTTGAAGTAAAAGATCAAAATGGGCAAAATTTTAAATTAAAAAATAATCTCAAAATAGTTATTAAAATAAATTTTTTTTTCAAAATTGATAAAATTTAATAAATTTGCACTAATTTGATCAAAAGCAGTAGTTTCGATAAAAATTTAAACGAATTAATTGGAATTTATTAGTTGTGTAAAATTGCATTAATATATAGATAAATAGTGTTTTTTGGAAAAACATTTATTTGGGTCAATTTGGTCAAACTAGACGAAAATTGGAAAAATTAAAATTTAAACTATTTTGTGACTTTTAGTAAAATTGGAAATTTTTTACATGATTTTTTGCATATCAAAAATATCGTCCATTTTGATACATTAGTTCGAATTTTTATCATTGTTTCAATGTTTGTACTTTTTAAAATTTTATCTATTATTTTTCCAGTTTGAGCCATTTTGGTTAAGTTTCACGCATTTTGTTCAAATTGATTAAAAGTGGATCAATTTTGATATTGTTTTTCAATTCGGATCTATTTTTGGAATTTTCAAAATTTTTTTATTTGATAATATTTTTTTGCAGGGGGGGGGAGGGGACCTGGAATCGGTCCAAATACCACGTTATTTTCAACAAGAAAATTTTTCGTTGGCATGGAAAAACAGTTTCCCATCGAATAAATTCCATAATAGGATTTTTCCAGTTACAAGAAGGTCTACCAATCCTCCGAGTTTGAACAAAATCGGAGGGTTACACTTCGGGATGTCTCCTTGTAAATGGAACGAACGGTGTTTACAGTTACACGGATTGACTATATATACCCTTAGATAAAAACTAATATAAGATTATTAACGTTAACAAATTATCATAAAAAAATTGAGAGGAAAACATATCACGCCAAAAAAAGATACGGGAAAATAAACATCTCATTATCTTCAACAGAAGTTTTTCAAAGATTGTGTAACGTGTGCCAATTTTGCTATATTCAATTTAAAATATAAACTTACTTCCCCTTACATATAGATTTAATTGTGTTGTTATTCTTTTTAAAAAAGTCTTCAGGGAATATTTATGTTAGAATAATTTGTCTAATATTTCTTTAGGAACAAATAAATAAAATAGTTAAACTTAGCTTATTTTTATAATTCAATTAATAATAAAGCCAAAATAAGGTTTAAAGTTTAGACTTATTTAACTGACCAGTTAAATTAAAGATAATTTTTTTAAATCGCTTATCAAGTAAAGTGTGTTTTCAGAATCTTTAAATAAAATATTTTTACGCTCTTCACTTTCTTAAAATTAGATGACGTTATTTCAAAACTGTAAAAAGTTATTAGAAATCCCAAAATGTTCTTACTTACATAAGTGAAAACGCAAAAGGTGTATTGCTAGTATCCAGAAGGTGTTGTAAAGAAAAGTCACCTTAAAGGTGTTATGAAACACCATTTTTAAAACGTATCATTACACAAATAAAGCAAATCTATTAGAACCATAAACATACGTAAACCAAGTAGATTGAAACCAGATAAATTAGTGATACATTTAACTATTCAGAGACATTCAGTTTCAGATAAAGTAGCTCTGACTCGTTACTAACTCGCCAAATACCAATAAATATTAAAAATTAAGGTAAGCTCTAATGCTAATGTATATAGGGAATTTTCAAGCATTGGCATAAATTTAAAGGTTATAACTTCATTATTTTAAAATTAAAGAAAATGCGGTATGATTTCGATAAACTCACTGGGGTTTAAGAAAACAAAACGTGTCCAAGTACTCCATTTAACAAATTTCCAGATTTTGGGTTGTTCGGTTGCAAGTTATTTCGGAGAACTGTAAATCCAACTGATTGAACGTGGCAATAGAATTGATAAAATTACCTTGTGTTAAAAGTAGCCCCAAGAACTTGATTGTTTCGCTGAAAAAGCTGTTTCGGTTCCGCTTTGCTTCGGAAAACGTGGATATGCTCGCAAGAAAGGAACAACAAGCAACGGAAAGTGCCAAAAGTATCCACATCTAGTTATATGCAAATTGTGAAATACCTTTAATTTAGTATTTGACCACCGACAATTCTTCCGTAGGCTAATAATACACAATTATAATAATCAGCTAGGCTTATAACCAAGGCACCACCTTTGGCGAAATCATCAAGCGGCTTTTAAAGCCATTTATTCAGGGGGTCGGGTTATAATGCGTTGGTGGGTGGTGGCTTGCCCTTTATGCCTAACCTTAACAAGTTTTTATGGAAGGGAAACCAAAGAACTTATGAGAAAACAACTTAAACCAGTGGGGAGATAAATTACAAACTCAACACAGAAGGAGTTTTTCTTAGTAAAAAATGAAGCTAAAACACTGATACCCGCTTGCGTGATAGTTTAACTTTTGAACATACCAGACATCGTTTGGTTTAAGACGTTATCAGTAACACGCGTTCTATTAGATTCTCTGACCGAAGAGAAAATGCGGCCTCTGAATTAATAACGTTTTTCTCTTGTGCCGTCCTCGAGGAATGTCTTTTCTTTTTGTCATACACGCATAGATAAAGTTTATAGTCATTACAATACTGTGTTTTGTATTTTAAATTACTTTTTAATATAAAGAAACACTAAATAATTTTTAAATGATTATAATTAAATGTTTTATAATAATAAGAACTTTATTAGATATCCGTGACCTATAAGTTTAACAAATAACACACATCGCAGTATTGTGTTCAAACTTGATATTAATTTAATTATTATTTCCACTCCCAGCTCTGTTCTTTTGCCGCCAAGTGAATCACTAGTTTACTTCGCAGTTTATAACTTATCACGTCCGAACAACAAAAGATATACAAATTT
Organism: Leiobunum rupestre; assembly: GCF_980474605.1. Lineage (NCBI taxonomy): Eukaryota > Metazoa > Arthropoda > Arachnida > Opiliones > Sclerosomatidae > Leiobunum > Leiobunum rupestre. The sequence goes on along the minus strand of NC_143388.1, from coordinate 53,351,787 downwards.
TCCTTATAGCAAATGGAAACTGCCCTTACACCTAGGCATGATTTGATCTTATTTAAATGCAGGTTATAAATTGAACGTAAGCTTATTGAAAAATCAACAATTATATTTAACGTTGAAGATGATTTCTGGTTTTAAAAGAACACGTAGATGATAGTTTTAGCATATAACCCCTTAAAGAAAATTGAAACAAAATTGTATTCAAAATGATTTACCTTGGTTGGAAAAATTGTGACGGCGCTTAAAGCATTGGACTTTATTTCGATCGGTTTTGCTGACACGATTTTGTAAAACAATCTGACGTATGGTGCTGAATATTCAACGTACTCGAAGGCCTTGTTATCTGTGAAACTTGCAACCATGGCGATGTCCGATTCCTACAAAGAAACCAATTTACCCATCAGAAACATCCAATATAGACTGTCTAGTAGCACAAAATTAACTCTGGGATCAGCTAAGAGAACTTGACGTTCTGATTTCATATATTATCAGCAGGAACACCTTTTTTTGACTGTCTGTAAAATGAGAGCAAATCTGTCTGGTATATTGAAATATTTTCTTGACAATTTTTGTTCGTTATCACACTAATCATAGTGTAAAATAGTGTTTAGGAGAGACCTATCTTATTCTGTCAGAACTTTGTGCCCATATTCCTCTCTTGAGTTTGTTGTTTCAATTTTGAGGAAGTGTAATACTTAACGTTTCTGACGATGAATCCAATCATGCCGCTTCCTTCTCCAGGTGCAGTGATTTTTCCAAAGTCGATTAGTTGGCCGGTTTCTTGAACAGCATCGTCAGCAACGCTAAAATTAGAAACAAAACTTGCAAAGAGCTTTATCATAAATATCTGTGTTTTAGAGAATTTCAATAGCCTACAGTTTAATCTCAGCTTTAATGAAAATTCGTAATACGAGGCTAAACAGCTATTATAATGGCTTAACTTATCGAGTTCCTCCTAAGTAAGATTTTACTAGTACTAAATAGTTCTGTGGCGGAGTGGTTAGCACTCTCGCCTCTTAGTAACCGGAATCGGGTTCTATCTCAGCTAGTGCCGCTTGGTAAAAATTGAAACCGCTCCTTCTGCAATGAGTTTGCATATGATATTTCTATTATTTATAGGAGTTTCTCACAAGTGCTTCGGGTAATCCTTTCTTCATACCCTAACAGTAATAGTTAGTGTAGAGAGCTGTGAACTCGAGTTGCATGATGCGTTTCTCACCACCCTACTATGCACTTTAACTCGGCAATCTGTTTAAAGGCATTAAAACAAAAATAGATAGGGTTGGCCGAACTTATTATTAGTTATCTTCTACAGTATTTCCACTAATATAAATTACTATAGAAGTCTAAGCAAGTGTCGATTCTGTGCCAAAATCGATAGCAGCCGTGGAAAGCACTTGCTTAATCTATAATCCCTGCAATCAAGTTCCTCTGTTGCTTTACATTAATTACAATAACGCTTAAGCATATTTTAATTGAGGTATAAATTATTTAAAAGTTCGCAATAGTTTTCTAACTTTTAATATGTATTTTCTGATATAAGGTAGAAAAAGTAGTCTCATAAAGCTATTTTATACTTGGACTTTCCAGATAGTACAGTCTGTTACAAAAGTCTTCGACACGTGGAGTTGTCGTATTTTGCAAAGCGATAATAGTTACGGCTGATACGCCAGATGTCGTTTTTGACAACTTTTCAAATAATGGAGTTACGCCCCTGAAACCAGCATTTTAGGATTCAGGGTGGTTGATTCATATTGAGAAAGAGTCTCTGTCTTTGCTCTACCACCAACGGTTGAGGAGCTATAGCCGGTTGCAATTTTCGATTCCATTTGGGAAAACACTAAAAGACGTCAAATATAAATTGTGGCATTCTCCCGATTATGCAGAATTTTCAACAACAACTAATATTGTATAGGAAAAGAGACGAGAATGGAAGCAATGAAAGCAGAAAAAAGGTGTAGAAAACTGTAATTACTGGTTAAACATACTTTCCTCGAGTTAATGGTTTTTTTACAATATTTTGATCGACACAGTGACTAAAAGTTTTAACATTGAAACAATGGCAAGTGTCATACAAATAGAGATTATGTTACTTGTGGTAAAAATGAATTTGGCAAAATCGGTTGAGGGGTTAAAAGGCGGAAACCTTTTGCTACACCAGTGATTACAGTGTTCTTCACCTATTTTCTACTTTCATTGCTTCCATTCTCGTCTCTTTTCTTATACAATATTAATTGTTGTTGAAAAGCTCTGCATTATCGGGGGAATGCCACAAGTGATAATTGACGTCTTTTAGTTTTTCCAAAATGGAATCTAAAATTGCAACCGGCTATAGCTTCTCAACCGTTGGTGGTAGAGCAATGACAGTGACACTTTCAAAATATGCACCGACCACCCTGAATCTGAAAATGCGTAACTCCATTATTTGAAAAGTTGTCAAAAACGACATCTTGCGTTTCCGCCTTAACTATTATCGCTTTGCAAAATACGACAACTCCACGTGAAAGGAAATAAAAAAGTATTAAAAATTGCTTACGGTTTCATTTTTCTATCGTTTACACGTTCCGAGAAAATTTAAGATAAAAGCAAAAACTCCCTTTGTCGAAGACTTTGTAACAGAAAGTACTTTCACCTATAAGCACCTTCGAGAAGTGTTAAGTCAGTTTTACCATTTTTGTTTATAGAGTCAAACTTGCTTTATTTTAAACTATTTTAATTTTCTAGCTCTAGAAGAAAATTAAATAAAATGGTTTTTATGAGAGGTGTAAACTAATAATTTTAAGTGATTGTCGATATTTAATGAATATGAATTAAGGATAACGGTCCGTTTTCAAAACTAAAGCTTATTCTCAAATTTGAAAGTATGATGAATCGCTTAAAAATATTTTGCGTTTGGAAAGTTGTAGGGAACGAACTGAATATTTTTTTTTAAATTTTAATAAAACATTAATTTTAAACATTTCATTGCCCATTTTAATTATATATTAAGGTTTCCCAGAAAACCTAGCGTACTTAATATTTACCTGATATTCAATTTGAGGAATAGAGAAAAAAGAAAGTTAGCATAAACTCCAGTTGGAGTTACCACGCCTTGGTTGTTTTGAAGCATTATCCAAAATGGAATCTAAGAACAAAGTTATTAAGCTTAAATTTATAAGACACAGTGATTAGAGAAGCAGGTCTATGAAAACGGCTACAGATAAAAAATTATATATTTTATATATGTTTTTATTTATTCTTGATAGAATAATAAAGGGAAGATACTGCAAGTTTGCTTACTTTTAAGTGATCTGTTAGTACAACTCATTTTAGATACCAAAAGTAATTTTTTAAACTAGAAGCGCAGTAGGTAAACAAAAATGGCATTTAAAGTCGTTCTGCTCACTCCGTACCCTTTTTTAACTCTTAGTGCCAAACTAACTATCCTTTGTTGGCTGAGGAGACTACTTCTGCAATTTTTTTTATATAATTATGTTATGATAACGTGAAACAGTCGACGCACACATTAAATACACGTTAGCACAAATGTTGGGTGTGGCACCATCAATCGATCAATGCATGTTTTTGGCGTAAAAGAGCGATATTTGATTAATAGCTGGGGAAAAAGCTTCCTTTTTTATATGAGGAGTAATTTAGCATTTTTTAAATTAGTTACCTGTGTTACACAAAATCGAATCATTTGAAGCTCTTATGGATCTCTGGAACGAAGTATCTTCCTGAAAGACAAAACAGATATATTTTGATAATTAATATCAACTATGAAATCCGTTACAGAATTGATAATTACAAATAACAAACGATGTGTAACCGAAAGCGTTCGCCAGAAATATCAACTAGTGTTTTGGACGTGGTTATCGTCTAAAATATTTATTTCATTTGAAAGAAAATCAATACATTATTCATATTTAAGAAATTGCCTGACGTTAATGGATATATAATGTTTACGTGCATGAATGTTTCTAAATATTTGTATTAAACGACATTGTCGAAACACAAAAATTTATTAGTAGTCAAAGTTTGTTTTACGTGCTTTATAGCACAATAAAAAGAAATACAGTCATGGCCAAAGCAGAAAAAACAACCGACTTATAAACATCCAGGGTCTGCATATAGTACCCTGTGTAAAAATTACATATTATCAGTGTTTTTGGGTAAAAAAAAACCAAACGGGAGCTTAAAAATATCCACTTTTTAGACCAGTTTCAACAAATCAATTACGTCGGCTTTTGCATGTTACGTGTAATATTCCTTGATAATCTACTATTGGGCATAATTAACCTTTTTGGTTTTTCCATAGGTTCAAAGTTTATACGTTTAAATATTACACATTTTTTACATGAAGTATCTCTTGTAACCCAGAAATCTGTTCAGAGGTCTTTTTCCTTAAGTGGTTTTTGGGCCCAAATTAGATTAAATAAAAAATGCTTTTATCAAAACAGGTGGAAGGTTGATTCAAGGGGGAGTAGTTGGGAACTATGTAGGAACAGATATTGGAAATGTTTTAGAATTAAAGCAAAATATATTTCTAAAATAATTTCCATCGATTTTCCTCACCTTTTATATATTTTAAAACCCTTTCTTTAAATTTGAGCCTTGAATAAAAATATTTAAAATGAATTTTAAAATTGGCCGCCATGGATATAAAATAGGGCTGTGGGATAAAAAAATTCAAAAGAAAAAGTCAGATACCAAGAGCTGAGTTATTTTGCCTGATAAGGCACCATATTTTTGAAATGCTTATTTCTGGCATTGATTTTCAATGCTATAGACGCAGTGCTTCCACACGCGGGGAATTTTTCAACCTTCAAAAATGTTAAAAGGGAATAAAGCAATTTAAGAGAGAAAATGGCCTTTCGCGGAGGAAAATGAAGGAAAAGTGTTCTTTGCACGAGAAGAAAGGGAATTTTTAGCTACTCTGATTGTATATTTAGTGCATGAATAATTGGATATGTTATGAGTCACAGATGTAAAAAATATTTTTAATACGTTCCTAAAATGCGGTCATTTTGATAGTAATGAAAGTCACGATCTAAATATCCATTTGCAATGTTTTTGCAAAATTATAAAATTGTTAGTAATTTTGTAATAAATAAAACCTTTAATGTGGATTCATATTCAGAATTAATCTGAATATCTATATAAAATAGTATTAAGAGCGAAAGATAAAAAATGGGAATTGCTTTGTCAAAAACGAGAAAAACGGGATTTTTCATTAAAGGAAAAGTCTAGGTTGGGTAAAACTTGGGTCTATTTGAAAGATCATGTTTAAATATACTCCAAAATATCAGTCGTAAAATTGTATCTTTTTTTAATGACGATAAATTAATTTTTAAACGAGCGAAATTTAACCGCCAAGCGAGCTGCCATTTTCTTTCGCCTTCCCTCCGCAGACCGCACGTGGAGCAAGCGCGCGCAGCGAACAGAGCGCTGTTATAGCGCGAACAGCGCGTGATTAATGTCCTAAAACGTCACCGCGAAACAAAATGGCAGAACGCTTGGCGGGTAAATTTGGCTCGTTTAAAAATTAATTTATCGTCATTAAAAAAAGATACAATTTTACGACTGCTATTTTTGAGTTTATTTCAACATGATCTTTCAAATAGACCCAAGTTTTACCCAACCTGGACTTTTCCTTTAATAAAATGATCGCAAGAAGAAAATTTTAGATATCAAATAAGGAAGCCCTGTATAGACGTCTGCTGTCCTAACTGGATCCCACAGTTTTATGTTTCAAACTACTACACGCAGATTGTTATAATCTTTATTAATATGCTGTTTTAAATGTTAAATTAAAATTCGTATAAATACATAAAAAAGTAGAGGCTATAGCTGCACCCAAATTTTCTGTTAACTTTAATAACATTCTTGATTCAATTTTGCAAATCTCTTTTATGGATGATTTTTTTACTAGTTTAGTTTCTATAATGAGTTTCAGCAATTTAAATGCTGTAATTTTACACGTAATCTTAAAACTTTTAGCAGTTTACTGATCCAGTTTTAAGGCTCAAATTTAAGGAACGGGTTTTAAAATATATAAAAGGTGAGGAAAATCGACGGAAATTATTTTAGAAATATATTTTGCTTTTTAAAATAATCCCAAAAAATAACTCTTTAATTCTAAGACATTTCCAATATCTGTGGCTTCATGGGTCCCAACTACTCCCCCTTAAATCAACTTCCAACTGCTTTGATAAAAGCATTTTTTATTTAATAGCTGTTCCTTCGCTCTGCCTCACAGGGCATATTTTGCATAAAATTTATAATTGAAAATAAAAGCCATAAGTTAGAAAATAAATAGGTTTTATTTTTAAATATATTTTGAACAGACATTTTAATATTATTGAATGTAATTTAATATATTTAATATTATTTTAAATATTGGGTGAATATCAACACACCAAAAGTTAGACCTATACGAATTAATATACATGTATAACAACTTATTTGAGCGAAAGAGATCAATATAGCTAATTTTCAAACTATTTTTGGTTTTTTCTTGAAGTTGTGGATAGGATGAGTGGAATTGGTGGAATTTTGACCTGTACGAGTTAATATATAAGAGATTTCTATATAACGAGTTTCATGCTCTAGGCATTTAATTGAAAAATGCCTATGAAACTTGTTATTGTCAACGGAGAGTTACATTTGATTTTTTCAAATTTCGTGCATTTGATACGCTAAAAATTTGAGGGAAAGGCAAAACTTATATTATTCTGGATAGAAATATTGTTCTGTATTTTGGGAAGCTTTTTTCATCCGAGTTAGTTCATATTAAAAACTTTTGTTATTTCTAAGGCCTATTTAGGTTGGATACTTTCTTGTCGATGGAGAGTAAGGATTGATTTTTTCACATCATGCATTTGGCAAGCTTAAAATTTTTGAGAGACAAAACTTATATCATTTTTGGCAGATTATAGTGAAATGTTTTGAAAGTATTTTAATTAAATGCTTAGGTAAGTTAAATTGCCCTTTTATTATTATTATTTCAAGTTCAAATTCAAATTCCATAAGTTTGCGAATTTTGAAGTCCAAAATTAAAGTGTTTATTAAGAATTATTTTCGAAAGTTAATGGCTACTTTTTAGTGCACGATGCAATTTTAATTAAATAACATATTTTGAAAAGACCTTAACTGTTGTAAAAAATTTTGCTTAAATACAAATACCCAGATAGTAGGATTAATTGTAGATTTTGCCAATTAATTTGGTCAAATGTTAAATTTTAACCATATAATTGGGTAGTTCAACTACCCAAATCTTATGGTAAAATGAAATTATTAATCTTAATCTAGGGAAAAAGTCGCATTTGACTCATATTTTTGGGTAAATAAACTAAACCTTACATTTGGGTTAAATAAAAAATTAACTTTTAATTTTGGGTCATTAAATACCTCAACAATTTTTGGGTTATTAAAATTCTACCCAACCGCTTGGGTAGTTTTCCATTGACCCAAGCATGTGTTATTTTTTTAACTCCATTTTGGGTTGACCCAAGTTCCTGGATAGGACTGGTGCAAAACTCACTCAGATGTTTGGTAAAAATTGACCCAATTTGGGTAGTTTTTAACCCAACCCTTTTTTAGAGTGTACACAGACATTGTAAATGAAAATAGCCACTAAGGCAATTAATATGAATATATATTATATTACAAAACTAAAAAACGCACTTAATGTAAATAAGCACATTTACGGTAGGCCATTCTTAATTGACTGAGGTTTACCGATATTTCAGCATTATCAAACCAAGGAGCAACAAACACATCAGCCTCACACATGTGTCAGATTTATAGCCCAGTGTACCGGTAAGATTCAAATCACACCACCGGAGGTCTATCATCAGAATGCCCTACGCCGGCGTCCACAAGCCCGGACAGGTGACAAAACCAGCATGGGTAGCAGAACCCCACTAATGGTGGTCGCACCCTCGACACAAGCCGCTCAACCCAGCAGAAGGTGCAGCAATGGTTCGACCAGCTCGCCACTTCGCATACAGCAGTGGGAATGAGAGCGGATGCTCTGGCAATTCCGGCCGATACCCTTTGGAAAGAGCTCCTAAAGGGGAACGACGAGCACACAGCAGCCCAAGTAACCCAGCACAGCTGGCACCGGAGATCCCGGTGGACTCCAAAAGGCCGGGAAACAGGGCCACCGTGCCCGCATATGGAGGCCAGCCGCGCCACAGCAGGCTACCCAATCGGCCGAGGCGGCCTGTTTGCCTGGACCCTCTCCGTTAGCCTGGGCCGAAGCCCAGTATCCAGCCCACACCTGACCGAAGTCGGAGGTGGAGATAGGGCCATTTGGACGGAGCTAAAATCTCCCAGTGCGCCACCGCGCTTATGAGTTACAAGAGCTGGACCCCGACTCCCCGGTAAAGCCACCAGTTATTGTACACTCCGACCCCTTGAGGACCACCAGCCTCACACGCTAACGCAGTGTTGTGTACGAATTTTATTGGACGAGTAAAATAATTCTTACATTTCTCAGGGCAGCCAGTCAATTTCATTTATCAAAATTGTAGTTTAACAAAAACATGTTTATAGACATTTATATAGCATATCTATAACATGCATGTCATGTTCCTAAAAACTCGAGAACGGTTAGCCCTAGAGCTTTGAAATTGTAACTCAATGTTCAGGGCCCGATTTCCAACTAAACGCGCCTAATTCTAAATACCTGAGATGGTTATTTATCTTATCCATTTTTTTTATTTTACTCGACTTTGGACTTTCGCCTCTTTGCTTCCCTTATCTATGATCTTGGATGGTTCCGACTTTCACCTCTTTATTTCCCTTATCTATTAAACAAATCTATTTTTCTTTAAATGTCGCGAAGACGGGTATTAAAGCTAGTTGATAAAAATTATCAGCTTTGTTAAAGACTTGCATTGCAACAGCGATACATGGGAAATGAATCCACATGGGAGGGTTTAGTCTAACCACAGATAACCACTAGCGTTTCTTTACTACGTATTTCATTAAATCACCTGCAATTTTAAAGGAAAGAGCAATCCGAAGTACTCGGAGGAAACATCTTTGACAGACAGGGAATATCTTGCAAACTGAACACATTAAAAACCACTGATGTTCTGTCCATTAAGGAAGTTATCAAATTAATCATCTGGTTATTAATTTATTTATTTATGAGATAGTAAAAAATAGCTTATCAAGAGTGGATCGAATGATAATTAGATCTCTAGTGGGTCAAATATTGATAAAATTTATTTCATTCAAATTTGATTAGAAATAATAAATTCAAAATTCATCAATACTTGATATAATTAAATAATAAAATTTGAGTTTTCATTTTAAGATTATCCTTAAAGAGTTATTTTAAAAATAGGAATTTATATAATATACCTTAATACAGTCAAGATTGGACTGTACTATATAATAATATTGTATTGAGAAGATTTACATAATGTACCAACTTTTAAGTTATCTTTAAGATTCAGGTATAACGTGTAATAGGCCAGAGATAGATTGTAAAATTTTAAAATTTATGGTTTAACTTTTATTAACTTTCCGGTCTGTAATGTTCCGCATTTCTTAACACGTACGGAACATTTATTTTCTGTAGTCGGAGAGTGAACACTGATTGTGAAGCCTGGAAATTGTTTTCTTTTATTTAAACTATGTACGAGAGTCAAACTTTAAAATATTGTTTTAATTATAAAAATATACATTAACTAACTTTGAGGTGGCATAATGAAAAGAACAGAATTAAGTAGAGAGAAGGCTTAGAATCGTTCGGCCCGCTGGGTCACATTATGGAACCAAAAAGAGTTGAATATCCAGAGTCCTGACGCCCGAATAATCTGGAGAAGAAAGACTACCAAGAAATCTTATTGGCCTCACGACATGTGTTGGATCAAAACAGCGAGGTAGCTCTCTGAAGTGAATTCTGTTCGGAGCAAATCCCGAATTTGCACTCGCAAATTCGGGCTTTACATGATATAGTTTATATAAAACCTGGTTTAAACTGAGCGCACAATATATGAAACAATGTGACCGAATAAAATTCATAAAATCCTATTTATTTACATCTATAATCATTAAGTCTGCCCAATTCTGAAATAAAATCAATGGTGGAGGAAAGCCTTGAAATGCAACAACTAGATTTACGTGACCTGACTGAAGTTTCCTAAAATGTTAAGTGCAACAGCACTCCCCCCTTAAATATGCAGAAACCGACATTAAAAGGGTTTGGTTTCTATTTGATCGTAAATACATCGGTCCGAATAAACCACTTTCTTAATGCTTCACTGCATTTGGACTAGTTTTGCTAACTACCATAATATCACGTTCTTTCAAAGACTTAACTAAATACTTCTATAATATTTATACAAAGGAGTTGTTATTAGTTATCACCTTGTACCACAAGCAATAGAGTTTAAGAAAACCACTTTTTAAGAATTCCAAAAATGCAAGTTAATTGATATTTACCTGAAATTATAATTAATGTATGCGCATTCAAAATTATATTAATATTCCTCTACTTCCCATATACTACTTCAAATATATTAACTGCTACATGTACATTCCATGGTCGAAATGTATCACCTGATTTATTTAAATACAATTTCTTTGGCGACATTTCAAGACAAACCTAACAAATCTGGACTTGACTCTCAATTGACTGTTAACAATACAAATAATGTTTTTAGTGGGGAGAGGTCCAGCTGCATTACATGAAAAACATCAACACCTTTACCAAACAATTAAAACACTTTTAAGCACTTTCCACAGTTTGTGAATCAAAATATATCCAATATCATGAAATATTACACCTTTAACAGTGAGTAAACGCACTTCTAATCAGTTATTATTATGACGCATCTTTCAAGCGTTAAATCACATATTTTAATACGCCCTTTTTAAGATTTAAATAACACATTAAAACACGTTATTACTCCCAGTTTTAGACTTTAAAGCCACTTTTAAACGTGTTAAAATGCCCTATTGTTAGAGTTAGAAAACACCTTTACAAGTGTTAATCAGCCCTTTTAATAGAGAAAAATCACGTCTTTAAAAGTGTAAATATGCCCTTTTAGGGGTTAAATGGCACCATTAAAGTTGTTAATAGGCCCTTTTGTTAGAGTTAGATAACACCTTTAAAAGTGTTCATAAGCCCTTTTTTTAGAGTAAAATTACACATTTAATACTACACGTTGAAGCACATCGTTAACTAGCGATTTTTCATTTTTCTTTATGAACTAAAACATTCTGTAATTGTTTACCATTTTGCATGGTTAGGTGTAGTTAATCCCATGAAGGGTTTTCCTAGAAAGATAACGTTTCTGTCAAAAATGGATTAAATGACAATTAAAAATTGAATAACTGTACATATAACTATCTAGTTTTATATTGTGCATATTCATTAACGCATACCGTGTCAAAATATTTAAATTATATGTATTTTATTTCAATTTATATATATATATATATATAATAACATATTGTAATTATTTGTGAATATTTATCTTTTTTAAATGTTATTAGAATTTCAATTTATTTTATAGTTAAATATTCTTATTGATTTAAACCAGAAGTGTTAAAATTTCTATAAAATGTCAATTAAAGAAGATATAATAACCAGAAAATATAACGTTTTTGATCGATAGCGACACCTATTATCACGTTAAGTCGAAAGTTTAATTCCAACCTTGGCTTAAGTGTCAATTTTCGAGTTCTTGTTTTGAAAATCAAGAAAGCCTGGTCCAATGAAATGATTCATAACCTCAAATCGTATCACATCCGTGAATTCTATGTAACAGAGCTGGTCCGAGATGATCAGCCATTACGCCTTAATTAATATCTTCATCGAGGGTAATTAGTTAAATAAAATACGATAAAGCCAATATTTTGTTCAGAGAGTTTTAAGACATATTTTATCTCCCCATCATTCTGTTTTTTAACAGATAAGAATACTTTTTTTACACGCTTGGTTTTCGGTATAAAACACCCTGACATTATTGTTCTTTTTCGCAGTTAAATTTGCTTCTTAGGTGTAGCCGGTTCATTGTTGTGGTGCTTTAGTACTACTGAACATTTTTTTTTTAAATTGTTTCGATCACTTTACCGTTGCGCCCGCTTTGCCGTGCTGTAAACTTTAACACTTACTTCCTTAAAAACACTTCTTCGAATTAGTTTAATCACTGTTTCTATTGCTAAAATAGTATTTATTAGAATCTCTAACCCTTCAGGTTCACCTTCCCCCGCATACTTACATTTAATTTTATTTTTCTGTGTTTTATTTACTTTTGCTGTTACATTTCCCCCCGCAGTCTTGACCCTCTAGATTTATAATTATTTTTGAAGCCCCATAGATCAAATGTCGTAGAATTAAAAGACCTCTTTAATAAAAATTAATCCCAGTGTTAATTATAATTAAAATTAATGTTAAACCAAAAAACTTAAATATCTTTTGAAAGCTATTAAATTTAAAATAGTTAAAATAAGTGATAGAACTCGATCAACCTCTGCTATAAGTTATAAAATTAAGCTAATTAATGAAACCATTATCTCACAATAAATTATAAACTAAATCCCTGCCTTCAGCAAAGTTAAAATTTAATCCCCCGCTAATAAAAGTGTTTTCTCTTAGTCACAAGACCATGGTGCCAGACATTCCGAGCCGTCCCAACCCAGGTTTTTCCAAAAACTTTCCGAACTAGACCAATATTATCCCCTCAGCTCACAGCGATCCTATAGAATCAATATCATATTCGCGGGCCTCTAGCCGACCATCAGGTAGCAAGATCCCAAAAAAGGCCACGTTTCCCAAGGCTACCGCCATAAAGTTGCGAGGGCGCCTGGACATTCCCGCTTAGAGACAAAAGTGTAAGTAACCTCGAGACTCCCGGGCATCCTTCCCCCGCAACCCCGTGCGACCTTTCGGATCAGGCGACGTCATCAGTACCATCATAGGACACGAGTCTTAGGTGCACCAATGACCCGCGTAAAATGGGAGGTCATCAATTACCTTTGTTTCAACTCCGCCCTACAAAAACAAAACCAGGAGACAGAGCCCCAAAGAGACAGAACTAGGTTTTTGCCAGTACTCGATAGAGCTTTGCTTCTCGGTCAAGAGAAGGACCATGTCGAAATATATAGAAATTAATGTGCGATGAAGTTGCGCTTAGATAATTAATTTACCCTCGCTGCATCCAGAGCATTCCGACCGGAAGAGCATTATCCAAGCAGCCATGAATCTGGGAAATGTGATGCCCTCAATACCCTCAAGTCACCTGTTGAACACCTAATATCTAGCCGTACCGAGATAAGAAACCCAGATGACCGAGACCGATTCCCTCGCCTAACCAGACATTTCAGACCGAAACCCGAAGAACATACGCCCTCGTCAGCTTGTAAGAAGTCAGTTAAATAAAAGAATATAGAAAGAAACCCGCAATCTGGCCGCCAAACCGTAGACGAGTAAATAAAGAGAAAAGTGTGAATAAAGAAAACGCGTAAACAAGCAGCCTCCAAAGACGTCCCGTTCTGTGAAGTGCGTGTGTCAGGCATCTTACGCGAACCGAGGAACGAGAAAACCCGTAAACGAAGAGACGACAACGTAGTGGAGGACACCGAAATCAAGTGATGAGTAGAAAATTTCCATAATTACCCCCCCCCCCCCCCTTATAGAGTACCCAGAGTCAGAAATCGGAAATAGCCAGTGAAACGTAGATAACAAGTCTTAGAAAGAAAGCTTAATCCCTCACTATTGTTCGTGAAAAGAGTTAAAAACAGGTCCCCTTGAGGTTGAGAGTTCATTCCGCTTCACGTATTTGTGTTTCTGCCCCTACGTATTTGAACCCTAAGATGCCTGAGGTTAAGAATAGCGGCACCAATCCCATGGATAATAGTAAGAGATAGTTTCTTAAATAGATTTAAGGTCAAAGAGTGTTTTTATGTTTAAATTCCTTCCTCTAATATTTAAAAGCCAAAAGAACCATAGTTGAGATGGCCTAAAAATCACTATTGTCAAGTCGTATTATTCCCTCATTTTGTTCATTTTTGTATTTAGTGTTTTTATAAATAATTGTTAAATAAAGTTTTGTGATTGATCAAAGACAAAGGGTTTCCATTCTGAATTCGAATCTCCTATTTTTAATTTTCCTCTTCCCTATATGTAACTTCCCTCTTAGATTTCATTCACGTCACGATAAGGCCACGACTCGCATTTTGTCACCATCTTCCCCCGCCTTGGTGAATTAATATCTTTGAGCAAGGGCTAGGAATAATTTCCGAACCGTACTCGTTATCCCAACCGATACGATACCTTCTATATAAAAAGGTTTCAAAACACAATTCCCTTAACACTCTTTCAATGGTGTTGTTTTTTAACATATAAAAGGTGTTATTGAACATTTTAATGTGGCAATATCAAACCATTACAATTGTGAGTGAGCTATAAGGTGCCATGTACCTTTCAAAAGGGCAATTAAACACCTTTATAGATGTATGTTAATTATTAATGTGTTAATTGGTTTATTAAAGGTGTGATTTTAAAGGGACATATTTTCACCTTTAAAACTGATTTTACTCCTTAAATGGGCATATTTATACATCTAAAGGTGTAAAGGAGGATTCACACTATACCACTTAATTGGGCCACTTAATTGTATCCAACTAATTGGAAACATGAAAATTGTATAGTGGCCCAATTAAGTGGTTTAGTGTGAATCCTCCTTGATTTAACCCAGCAAACACAAAAGGTCCCAGGGATATCTACGTTTGGTCCAAATGTCCCTGTTTGGTTATATCAAAAACTCGTAGTTTTATAATATCCCATGGATATCGAATATTAATCCAAATATCCTTTCTCAGAAATATCTCAATATCCAAGATAAATAACGTTCCTGGGATATCCCTTATTAATCCAAATATTTATCAGAAATAATTCTCAATATCCAAGATACATAACGTTCCAGGGATATCCGTTATTAATCCAAATATTTATCAGAAATATATCTCAATATCCAAGATACATAACGTTCAAGGGATATCCGTTATTAATCCTAATATCCTAACTTATATATCTTATATTTCAAAATACATTACGTTCTACAGATATCCAAATATCTTTGCATTGCAAACTTCAATTAATAATAAAACATACAAATTAAAATGCAGAATAATTACTAAAATAAAAACTGGGTTTTTAAGCTTATCTTTTTAAATTGGTACAGTAAAAATTTATTCCTTATAAAAAAAACTTCGAGCTTAGAAAAAACTTTTACTTTGAAACTTGAAAATTAGTAAATGTTTTTTTTTGCAGTAGTAAAAATTTCTATGATAGTATTTATAATTAATCTACACTAAACGGCGAGAAAAATCAGGTAAAATATATCAAATTAATATAAATTCCCAGAAATATGAAGTAAAAATTCAAAAATAAAACAAATACGCGGGTTTTTTTTTTATAATATTTCAAGGCTTTAGTAGTATTGTGCGAATTTGGGCGGGTTTTATTAAATACTTTTTTTTTAAATTGTCGATCAGGTCTAAAACCATTAAAAAACTACTTAATAGTAGTAGCTGAAAGTATGTTTCAGTTTTAGCCATAAGTATTTTTTTAAAACAAACAAAAAAACCTAACTAGATAATAATTTTATCCGCCAAAATCCGCGGGAGTTCTTAACATTCTTCGAGAATTGAAAGTTCACAATATCAGATCCAAAGACTATATAACGCTTCGCTTACTAGACAGGCGTGTTCTATGGCTCAACTTGCATACCGATTGTGGCTCCATCTCGACGCTGGCCCAAAATATCCCCTACCTTGAGCTGTGTTACTAGTGGCGCCTCTAGCCGCAGGTCCAAATAATACCCCAGCTTTTACAGTGCTACAGAGGTATTAACAGGTTTTTCCTAAGAACACGCCTGTCTAGTAAGCGAAGCGTTATATAGTCTTTGATCAGATCTAACCTCGTGGGTTTTCAAGGGAGATGTGCCACTCGTATGTTGTGATTTTTAAAGTTTTAAAATAATCTTAATCGTGGTTTTCTAATTAATTTTCGATTATACCGAAGTAGTAGTAAAGATCAGAGCTAGACTACAGGTAACGCTTTTTGATTTTTATTTTAAAAACTAGTTACAAAGTTATTGATATTGTATAATTAGGTTAGGCCTTGGTCTACATGCACAGAACAGAACGACTGGCTTTTGAGAACTGAAAAGTTGAGATATAAAATTTGAATATTAATTTTTTTTATTCTATACTAAAGGTAAATGCAATATTTTATCATTAATAGTAAATGATATATCGAAATTAACAAGTAGATATCTTAAACAGTTACACCCTTGAAATAGTTTAAAGAAATTAAATTTAGAAAATCAAACCTTTGACGTGCGTATTTTTAGAGACACATTTTTAAATGAATAACGTTAGTGCATGAAGTTAAAATAAATTTAACTAAGTACTTTAAAAATAAATGCATTTTGGGCTATAACAACAATTAGCGTGACACGCTTTTCCACCATTTTGGTGATGGGGTATTTTTAGGGATTTATTTTTAAATGATTAATGTTAGTGCATGAAATTTAGCTAATCACTTTAAAAATAAAGGCGTTTTGGTCCATAACAACGATCAGCGTAACCCGCTCTTCCACTATTTTGGTGATAGGGTATTTTTACTGGTATATATTTTAAAGATTAACGTTATTTCAATGTAATAAATTAAATTTATCTAAACTTAAAATGGTAATTTGAATATATATTGCGACTATCAATTCTTCTTGTTAATTATGAATAATAGAAGATCCAGTGTTTTTTTATTAAAAGTTGCCTGATAAAGCACTTGTTTCTTAGATTTAAGTAAAAAATGCCAAACAAAAGATTTAAACCGCTATACAGTTTAACAACTCGTCACAGAGATCGACTATTGCGTGGTTCAGTCAACCTAGCAATAAGTGAAACAACAGTTTTGCCTTCTAATACTCAAGATGTAGATAGTTGTTCTGATGTAGAGTCTACTAGTAGCGGTAGTTCTGAAGCCAGTTGCACTAGTGCTGAAGCCAGGAATTTAGTTTTTGGTAATAGTAATTCGTCAAGTGAAAGTGAACTAAATTTCAATGGAGTTGAAATTAATTCCAGTAGTCGTAGATCACTTGAGGATGAAACACTATTTGTTTTGAATACGCATTTTGACAAAGATACTAAATTTCGTGATGAATTATCGGCTTGGGTGACTCATTGTGGAATAACAAAAAACTCTGTAAACAACTTATTAGGAATATTAAGAAAACATGAGTGCCACAAAAATCTACCAAAAGACTATAGAACATTATTAAATACACCTAGGAATACTGAAGTTGAAGATGTTCAACCTGGTCAATATTTTCACTTTGGAATTGAATCCGGAATTATGATTTTTTCCAAAAATGTCTCTTTACAAGAGACACAATGCTTTAATTTGCTGATAAATGTTGATGGAATACCCTTAACTAAAAGTAATCAAAGTCAGTTCTGGCCTATTCTTGGTTCTATCAGATATAATGAAGATAAAAAAGTGATCCTTTTGTTATTGGCGTTTACCATGGACTAGAAAAACCACTTTGTTCAAACAAATTTTTATTGAAATTTGTTAATGAAGCCACATCACTAGTGCAAGACGGAATTTTAATAGATGGAAAAAGGATTACAATTAATTTACTTTGTTTTATCTGCGACACGCCCACAAGAGCTTTCATTTGCAAAATCAAGGGACACACTGGGTATTATGGTTGTGATAACTGCATGCAGGAAGGAGAATACCTCGAACGACGCATATGCTTTCCTTTGATAGAGAATGAACTGAGAACGGACGAAAACTTCCGTGGTAAATTGCAAGAGGATCACCACAACGGAACTAGTCTTTTAGAAAAAATACCAGGAATTAATATGATTGCAAATTTTCCTCTGGACTATATGCATTTGGTTTGCTTAGGTGTGGTCAAAAAGATTCTCGAATCATGGGTTCAAGGAAAAAAAGCTCTCTTTAGACTTAATGCGGCTCAAATTTCTGAAATATCTAAACGATTGTCTTCATTAATACCTCAAACATGTTCAGAATTTGCAAGAAAACCTAGGAAACTTAGTGAATTAAAAAATTGGAAGGCAAGGGAATTCAGACAGTTTCTGTTATACTCAAGTCTAGTTGTCCTTCAAAATATTTTGCCTAAAGCATACTACGAGCATTTCCTATCCTTAACTGTAGCAATTAGAATACTAGCATGTCCTTATCAACGTCCAGAAATGATTGCTTTTGCTGAAACTCTATAAAAATATTTCGTTGAAACCTATATAGCTCTCTATGGTCGCCATCTAATATCTTATAACGTACATAATCTACTTCATCTTACAAATGATGTAATTAACTATGGATCTCTTGACATGTTCAGCGCATTTCAATTTGAAAACTATTTGCAAACTTTGAAAAATAAACTATCAAACTCAGGACATGCTTTGAAACAAATAATTAATCGCATTAGTGAGGAAAGAAATTTAGGGATTTCCAGAAACGATAAAGAGTGTACTTTCCATACACCTCACTCTGACGGCCCTTTATTAGAGGAATGCGGCGACCCTCAATTTAAAAAAGTGAAATTGCTGGAATTTGAAGTCGGTTGTTCTTTGAGAGACAGTTGCTGTTATTTAAATGATTCTTCACTTATAATAGTTGAAAACATAGCAACATCAATTGCCGATAAAAGTCAATACGTAATTGGTAGAAAATTTCTCACAGTTGTAAATTTTTTCACTGAACCTTGCAACTCTTCAGAAATTGGTGTTTTTTGTGCCAAAGACTTATCGGCTCTACGAAAGTGGCCTCTGACTGATATCAAAGGAAAAGACCAAAAATACTCTTTAGAAAACAACTATTCGTATTTAATAATTTTGATGTTACATAGTGATTTTTCTTAATTGGGTAAGGACGTACACATATTATATTTGCAGTTTTAATGCTATAAATCAATACGCTTGCAGTTTATTTCTGATTTTTATACTTAAGAATAAATTTTAAATTGCAGATCATGGGTGACGGTGGCAAATTTTACTTAGTAGAATTTAAAATAGGTGGTGTGGCTGTTGCACCATCTAATTGGATCAACTTTAAAGCCAAACCACTCATGACCTGTTTTTGGCCTGGACAAAAAGATGCAACACGATTTGCCAAAAAAACAGGCAACACCTAATGAATCACGGAAAGAGTATCATATTAACATACTTTGTTCATGCGGTACTTTTGCATTTAAATTTATAGATTACATTTATTTGAATAATACTGTTTTATTTTAGAAACATTTGACGATGCATGGAAAAAATGCAGAATTCAGTTAGAGACTCAGACGTAACGGCAAGCAAAACTGAAAAAGGCAGAGGGAAACGAAAAAAAAAACTACAAAATGTTTTTCTTCTTTGGAAAATAAATTAAACAATGAATCTGACTCTGAGGCTGATGTGATATCCATACGACCATTACCGATCTTTAAAGCTATACATTCATCTAAATCACGTAGTAGGTTTTGTATATGCTATTAAATTTTATAGATTAACATTTCTAATTGCCTTTTAGAAGAAATGTCATGCCAAAACAGTTCCGAAGCTGTGGAAAAAAGTGATTTGAAAGCTGGGGAAAGTAGATGTGACGTTTAAGACCAAATGAATAATGCCGAAGGAGATGAACTGCAATCTAATAAAAACTGAAAATGTTTCAATTATAAGAACACCTTAACTGATTAATTATTTTTTCAGATTTTGAAGGGAGTTACACAGAATTAAATGCAGACTTTAATCTACATCAGTTGGATGAAAATGACCCTGGTATAATTGTCTTTAATTTAGTTGAAATTTAATAATTAATATGCCATTTCGTTTAACCTTTTTAGATTTTGACTTGGATGCGGGAGGTCCTGGAAGTAGGCAAAGGTTATCGCAAACTGAAAGTAAGGAACTTCTAAAATTAATTCATAGAAAGATTAAAAAAGTGTTAATTTTTAGGTTCGAGAATCAATTTAAATAAACCAAGTTTTGAAACTCCAAGAACCCCGAGAAGTTCATATGCAGGTTCGAGTCTCAAAGAAAAAACCAATACTTGAAGAGCAAACTGGGATGGTACTTCGAGTAAGGTCTCCAAAAACGGATCAAGTTCTGTAGAAAAATCAACTAGTCATTCTTTCACGAAAGCTAAAGATGGGGATATGAAAACGCTTGCAGTAAATGAAGGTATAAAGTGCAGTAACAATACCCAATATATGTTTTAAAAGCCTTAATAAGAAATCTTTATCCCTGTAGATTGGTTTCACAGCATAAATAGAAATTTAGAGGTCTTGAAAGCTAACGTAAAATACATCATCGAATGTCAACAGGTCATAATGAGAAACACTAATGCAGCGCCATTAAATACCATAAAAGAGTCTTCCGAATCAAACCTTAAAGAATTTGTTTTCCCAATGAGCTCTTTAGAAGATGTTAAGAAGAATGAAATACTGTTGGAAAATAAATTGAATTCAAAAAATCTGGTAAGAATAAATTCTTAACTCTTTTGTTTCGATTTTTTTATAGTCAGTTTAATTTTCAGCATTCCTATCTCCAACAATTTGGGGGATTGAATTTAAGTGATGCCGTGAAAAGAATTTTAAAACACGTCTTCCAAGATGAACTTGCCGCTCAGTTTAGTTGGGCTGGAAAAAAGAAGAAGGATAAACTAAATAACGTTAAACTCACAGAGGTCATAATAGGTAAAAATTTCCCAAAGAAATTATTCTCGTTATAAAAAATTAATGGTGGTGTTTTCTAGAATCAATTAAAGATTTAAAATCTATTACAAATGCTGAGGTGGAAAAAACGATGAAAGACTGTTTCAGGCATGCACTTGCAAGGATTATGCCAAAAAAAGTCAAGTCTAACAAGGAGACGATTATTAATGAAGAAAATTCTAATGATGGTATATCGACGGTGCCTGAAGAAATGTTGGAAGCTGCCTGAAATCAATGTAAATGTATGATGCATAGACCTTTTTGAAGAATTTGACTCTTTTTAAAATTTTTAATGACTTATTAATGAAATATATTATGGTGTAAAAATTTAAGAAAAATAAAACAAATGTATGCAAATTGTAAGTCATTTAAATATCCATAAAATTCGCCTAATACGTCCGTTAGACGTTTCTTTTACAATATTTTTAAGAAAAATAATGGAATTAGATATCTCTTAGATATCTGTTGATCATCCCAAGCTCGACTGTAAAATAACTTTTGGATATCTAAATATCCTATTTTCGATATTACATGGATGATAATGGGATGTCTACACAATATCCAAATATCCAGCTTGGGATATTACGCAGACAATTTAGGGATGTAGAAAACTGAGACATTTGGATATCCATTATATGTCCTATTTTCGTAACATGAAGATATTCGGATATCCCAGAGATATTTAACTAAATATCTCGCAGACATCTATATAATGTATTTGTGTTTGCTGGGAAGTCTTACAAGGTGCAATTTAACTGTTTTAAAGTGTGAATTAACACCATTGAAAGTGTGAGTTTACTCTTTCAAATGGCGTATTTACACATTTATCGGTGTTATTTTTTTCTTACAAAGTGTGATTTCACGGGTTTAAAGTGAGCATTTACACTTTAAAATTGGGATTTTACTTTTAAAAAGAACCTAATTACACCTCTAGAGGTGTGGTTTAACTCTAAATAGGTGCAATTTTTATCTTTCAAAATGTACATCTACACCTTTTAAAGTGTGATTGTACACTTTAAAATGGCGTATTTAAACCTCTTAAGGTGAAATGTTACTACTAACAGGTGAAACGTACACCTTTAACAGTGTAATTTTATAATTTAAATGAGCGTATTAACACCTTCAAAGGTGTGATTCAATTATTATTGGCTCAAAACGACTCTTTAAAGGTGTATTTTCAACCCCGAAAGGTATAATTGTGTAATTTTAAAGGTGTAGTTTCTGCCGACAAAGATTGTTATTGCATAGAGTGAAAGGTGTATTTTTTGTTGCAAATAGGTGTACTTTGTATCCCGAAAGTGTGTACATTAAGTATCTGGTAGGTATCATATTTGTGACGAAGAAAAAGGTGTTATGAAGCACCCGTTTTTTTAAGAGTGTAGGTGTAGAAATTAAGTAGTGACCACATCAATTAAAAGACAGTAACTGAATTTTTTTATTAATATATGAAGACCAACGGATCAAAATATAGACATTTACCTTTAACATGGTATTTAATGTTTTATTTGGCTGTGAATTTCTGAATGCAAGGTGCTTAGTTAAAAAACCTTATCCCTTGCTTCCCTCAGTTACTGCAAAATATAGCGTGTTAATCCCTGACTTTCACCTTAATAAAATTTTAGATGGAAAATAACTGATAACATTTTGCCTGTGGCTGATAGTTTTTAGTAAAACCATTTAAAAAATTTTAATATACATAGAGCTCAAACAAAATTGACAACACACTTATGGTATGTCATTTTATTACGAACGCCTCATATGCAAACATTTCCCTTTTCCATGTCTGCAACGTTTGAACCCCTAGTAATGAGTGTATGTGGGGATATCTTTCAATGCCTTTTAAAGAATGAAAACGACAAGGCTTTTTAAGAGGACAGTCAAATTGAAGTATCTTTATATCAGCCCTAATTTAAATTTAGGCCGTGAAACAGGGCGGCTTTAAATAAGTAAGCACAGCTTTGTGATCAGTTAATTTCAGTTCTTGTTCCACTGAAAGAAAACAGTTAAATAAGGAGTCAAATAAAAAATGTAATACAAAAACAATAATTACATTTGTTCTTGTTGAGAATAAATTGTAAATTTTAAACGGCGAGTGAAGCACTTCTGGATTTGGCCATTGTAGCAAGCCTCTTTTTTCTATGGCAATTCCACAATACTGATGGCTTACATTTCTGGCACACCTGTAGTCCCAAGCCTATAAGGTTTATCTCAACCTTATGCCTTCTCCACTCTAACCCTTTCTCGGAATCTGTCTCCAGATATTCAAGAAGTATGGGCCTGATGTCCTCATTTGCTGCTCCACATAGACGGAAATGTGGGGGTAAAGTAAATAGCTTGAACTGTCTGTGGCTAATCAAGAGGTTTGAAATAGTAGGCCATACCTCTTACTTCCTTTATAGCGCATCTCCTTCGCAGGTTTTGTCCTTGTATATTGACAGGTGGTTTTTTGATTTGACCTCAGCACGCTACTGGTTTTCAGCTTAACTTAAGGCCTTATGGTTAACCAGCTCTTTCCACTTCTCATATCTATCTACACATTTGCTCTAGACATTTTATAGGGATAGACAAGAGTAGGGTTTTGATCCCGTTAAATTTAAAATCCCAGATTTTTCGGCACTGAGAGACAGAAACGTCGGGTAGCGTAGTAAGTGCATATGTCCAGCAATTTTAGTCTATCCTTTTCGTTATTGACAATTAAACCCCAGTAGCACACGGAATCCGATTTCAGGTCGGATAAGGGTCGCTGAGTCGGGAAAGGGTCCGCGTCGTATGACACGCCTCATGCCGACTTAATGCCGACTATACCTTTTGTTTATTTTTTTCTTAGCAGTCGGCCCGACGTTATATTAAGGGGCTATTAAAAACCTGCGACTCAGTTTTTTTTAAGTTAGGTTGTGTTTGCTATGCCAACGCATATCCGACGGTCGGGCCAACGATATTTGAAGTATATTTTCCGGACTTTTTGGAAGTCGGGCTGTGCACTTCATGAAGACCCAATATCGACTTGTTCGTTTTTCTTCCATTTTTTGTAGAGGTCGGGCCAACGATATTTTAAGCGGTGCAGTCAACATAAATTCCAGAAATTTTTAGGGTCGGCTTGTGCACTTCATGCAGACCCAATGGCCACAAGTGATTGTTTACTTCGATTTTATTTAGACGTCAGGCCAACGATATTTTAAGCATGCATTCGGGACTTTTAAGGAGTCGGTCTGTGAACGTCATGCAGACCGATTGCCGACTAATATTTGTGTATCTATTTTTTATGTACTAGTCGGGCCAACGATATTTTAAGCTTACGTACGTCGGGCCAACGATATTTTAAGCGGAAGAAAAACCTATTCCGGCTTATGTTAAAGTCGGGTTGTACAGGTTATGGGGACCCAATGCTGACTAGTGATTGATTTGCTTCCTTTATATACGTAGAATTCGGGAAAATTATATTTGATTTAAGAATTAAGCTGTATGTATTCTAGGTTTTTCGTGGTCTGATTGAACGCATCTTGACGACTAAATCTTAATATTCAGTAGTCGGGCCGATGGCATTTTAAGTCAATAGAGGCTTAACACAGCCTTAAAACAACGAATTTATGAAAAAATCGCTGAAGGTCTCCACAAAGGTAATTTTCCTGGAATGCCAATTGTTGGGTTGGACATTCGTTGATTGTCTGTATTCTGGTGCTCATTTAATTTTTATCTACCAAAATAATTAAGGGGTGGAATTACATTTGATTTGTATTGTTCTTAACTAAATATTAAGTTTTTAGTTAGATTTTTGTGTCATTTAATCCTTACGCATGTTTTCTGGCATACCTGTCAATCGGCTTGCCGTATATCTGGCAGCGTTGGTTAGAAACGGCAACTCATTCGAAACAGCGATGCCAGACGTACGATAATTATCGTACACGTACGCGAATTTCGTTTCAGGTACGATGTACGATGTAAAATGTATTATCGTACGCGAAAGTACGATAATTTTGTCTATATTTCCCAAATTATTTTTACTCTGTTACAACACCACATATGATAAAAATAGGACTAGAAAAGGCTTGCGCAGTTAATCGTGTTTCTTCTGCCGTTGCCGTTATTTTCTACGCGCGCAGTGAAGGATGGAGCTTGAAGGGGAAAATTCCATACCTCTATCGTGAACTCTTTCCTGGGCTCTTTCCCCCATCTAGAAGCCGACTGCCGAAGAACTCTCAGAATATCTAGCGCTTTCGCTGACCCCTATGAAACGGTAATGTACGGATATTTCCGAAACGTGGCGCCACTTACACGCGCCTACCGGCTACCAAAGGCTTATGGGTAATGTTTTGGCTTATACATCGCCCCGCCAAATTTCCCCACTTCCGTGCTTGGATCTTTACCCGGACTATTTTATTTCAGCAACGGTAAGCACCAATTTTACATTAATCGTATAAAACTTCATAGAAGCCGTTTAAGATGTAAAACATTTATTTAGATAATTATACCAATAAGATAAACGGTATATTATTAGTTATTTCAACAATACACTAGCAATGCAAATTTCGATGAGGCGACGCCTAGAACGTTAGGACTTATGAGGCTTTTAGTGCTGGCTTTAGTGTTAACGAGGCCACGTGCAAAGCTACCTTGAGAGGTAGAAAGTTTTATTTTTGTGTGATAAAACCTGGTCTAGAGGGAATCGAAACTCCAGTTCTATTAAATCTAATTTTCGAGAGGGAACCCCTAAGAAATATTTTTCGTAATTTTTACTTGGCATGAGGTCGTCAGAAAAAGTAGCGATTACTTTTTCTCAATGAAAAAGAATACAGTCATGATGGTCCTGCATGGGCAAACCTACGGAGTGACGTCAACGTGGCCAGCCTCTTTGAGCACTTTGAGCACCAATCGAAACTCCTGGTAGTGCCTTTCCTTTTAAAAATGTTGAACGTCGACCAAATATTATAGGTTAATTTAAAGCCCAGTTTACACTATAAAATTAATTGGGACACTTAATTGTACGCAAAGCAATCGTATATAAGGCCAACACTGGAGGCTTTGATCTTACCTAGGCACCCCAAAGTGTATATTTCAATGTTATTCTTGGTTATTTACATACTGTATAACAATTAATATTTTAGATTCAAAGAATTTTAATCAATGATGTCTAGTGACATTGAAGTCACGGGATATGAAACGCCCCCCAAGAAGAAAACGGGTAGTTCAAAGCATCGTAGTCAAAAATATAGAATCGAATGGGAGCAAAACACAGGAGATTTTGGACCTCACGTATCATCGTGGCTTAAGCCTCATCCTACAAGTAATGTAAAATCTAAATGCTCTTGGTGCGATTTGGCCTTTTCTGCAAATATAACCACTATAAAATTACACCATAAGTCAAAGAGGCACCAAAAAATTGAGAAGGGTCTTGAAGTGACCAGTTTTTCGACGATGAAAACATTTCTTGAAAAAGGCGCTACTGGTTCTGGTTCTTCACAGTTAAATAAACAAATCGCAGAAGCGGAGCTGAAGTTATCCGCATTTTTTCCAACACACAATCTTGCGTTTAACATAATGGATCACCTTCTACCAACACTAAAATCATGTTTTCCTGATTCTGATATATGCAAAGGAATGCATATGAAAAGAACAAAATGCACTAAAATTGTAACAAATGTTATAGGTGCAGCTCATGAAGACGAAATTTGTGAAATGTTGAAAAAGGTAAAGTTCTCTATTTTGACCGATGAGTCAACTGATATGTCAAGCAAGACGTCGTGCATTATGGTTCGATATTACGATTACACAGCAGGGAGAATAGTCAGTAGACTGTTTGACCTTCATGATGTATTCTCAAAGGGGGATGCAGCTGCTGCAGAAGAAGGTGCCACCGGTGCACGTCTTTACAAGTTGATGATGAACTCGTTTAAAGTTAAAGGCATACCAATGGAAAACGTGCTGGGCTTCGGTTGTGACTCTGCAAGTAACAATGTTGGAGACTACAACTCCATTATCAGTCGTCTGCGCCAAGAATGCCCAGGCATAATATTAATGAAATGCGTGTGTCATTCTTTGCATCGAGCTTCGAGTGAGGCGTGCAAAGTTTTGCCACGAGGATGTGAAGATTTAGCCAGAAACGTCTTCTTATACTTCAGACAAAGTGCCAAGAGGAAGGCTCAGCTACAACAATTTCAAGAGTTTGTCAACGTGAAGGAGCACCAGATGCTTGGCTTGGCTATCACTCGATGGCTTTCCTTTCTGCCCGCAATTGAACGTGTTCTGGAGCAATGGCAAGCCCTCCGGCTCTATTTCACAGATATATGGATGAATGAGCGAACGCTTGCTGCTGAACAAATATTTAATGCCCTCCAAGACCCATTTATGAAATTGTACTACGCCTTCCTAGCTTGGGTACTTCCGAAAGTAACCTATATGAATGCATTCTTTCAGTCGACATCAGTTGTTGTCACAGCATTACACGATAAAATGGAAACAGCATACCGAGAGCTTCTCTCCGCGTTTATGTATCAGGAATATGTTGGAAAGACTAACCTATCCGAAATCCGACCAGATGATAGTAGCAAATTCATACGCCTAGAAAACATATACTTGGGAGTCGGCGTCATTGAAGGCCTTAAAAATCCTGAAGTGTTGGCAAGACCTGATCTTATTATTTACTTCCGAGAAAAGTGCCGCGAGTATCTTTATAAACTATGCATAGGAATTAAAGCACGTTTTCCCTTTGGAAATAAATTATTGGTGGCATTGCCAGTTTTAAATCCTAAGAATGCTTTGTCGGCGAGATACCGAAATGATACTTCATCTGTTTTGTTTTTATGTGACTTGTGTCCTAGAGCAAAGCCGTCAGACCCCAAAAAACTGCAGCAACTTGATGACGAATGGCGACGTCTTCCATTTGACCAACTACCTCAAGATATCACCAATGAAGAGGAAATTGATGTATTTTGGCACAAGCTTTCCCAAACTGTCACTGCTCATGGCGATCGCATATATAATATTTTGCCACAATTTGCGCTGTCCGTCCTAACTCTCCCACATTCCAATGCTGACACTGAGAGGCTTTTTAGTAAAAATAACTTAACAAAAACCAAAATAAGGAACAAACTCTCGACAAAGACCGTAAAAGGAGCCCTCCTATCAGCTCAGTGTGTCAAAACACAGTCCAAAGATTGCTGTTTTGCATTTAAACCTACCACTCAAATGATAAACCGCATGACGTCCGCCGTATTATATCCAGGTAAATCCGATATTACAGTGCAACACGGTGACGATGATTTTGACGAACGTTGCGACTTGGACTTAAGTGATATTAGTATGTTCTAAGTGTTTACAAGTTTTCATTATATGTCGTTTTGTTATCTAAATGTGTACAATAAAATTGCTAACAGCCTAGTTCTATTTTAGACTAATATTATCACTGACAACCATAGACGAAAGAAATAACCTTTCGAATAGGCCAAGCTTAAAGGGCTCCACCGGCGTTTGAATTTCGTCAGTTTCCCGCGAATTACGGACATAAGGAAAGCTTCGACACGTCGTCTGCTACCTGATTTTCTGGATGAATTTTTCAAACACTGGTGGGTGCCTGCACCAGTGTGAGAAATAAGGCACTATCACAGGCCAATCACCAGTTTAAAAATTACCTGGGCCAGTTTAAAAAATACCTGGGCCATTTAAAAAATTAAATGCTTGGGGTGTTAATGGCCCTGGTGACAATTTAATTAATTCAAAAAAATTTCCCTTCAAGATTTTAGTTCATTAAAAAAATTCTAAATTAATCCCTAAAATTGTTTGGTCTTTGCTTCTATGCTATGTGCTTGGCCTTGTGTCAATTGTGTGTATGGGTGGGTGACTAGGGGAGTCTGTCTACTCTACATTATAGAAGAAGCGAATTTAGCAGTTAGAAAAAAGAAATGTAAACAGTCTCTCTCTCAGTAGGCTTGTTCGGTTCGGGTCTATAGCACATATTGTCAAGAATAGGAAATTTGACCATAAATTATGAAAGCCTGATTTTGAGGGTTAGAAGTGGTAAGTGGCCAGTGGACAGTTTTTTAATTAAACTACCTAGGGTAACTGGCCACAGGTCCAGTCTAAAAAAAAATCCTTATTTCTCACCCTGGCCTGCAAGATTTTACTACGCATACGCCCTCTTTTAGCTACAGTAAGAGGTAGCGTATAAGCAGACGTTACTGACAATCAAAGTTTTAAACTTTCGCGGAAATATATGAAAATATATTTTTATCCGTTGAAATTACTTACTTTATTATTACAATACAATAAAGAAAAGCATTGACTATCCGATGTATGAATTTTCCACTCTAGCAGACGCTACACACCCAAGAAGTTATATGAAACCTTCAGCGCCGCCTATAACCGTTTCGGTTGCGAGCTACACGATATACCTTGTGTACGATAATTTTTAATTATGTACGATATTTTTTACAAAGTTCGTACGATAATTCTGTTTAAGGCTTCTGGCAACGCTGATTCGAAAGATACAAAGAGAACGATCAAGGTTCAGCTAACACGTCGAGAGTGCATGTTAGTTTCATGTTTTTAAAGGGAAATATCTTATTTTTGAAAGGATTTTTATATTTCTGAAGGTATGTAAATTCATTAATAATAATTGTATCTTAAATGTCGTTTTTTTTAATTGAAAAGTATTTATAATACAAATGTTATACCCACGTTAGGCCTAGGCTTAAAATTTTCCGAGGCGCAAAGCATGGATGAAAAATACCGCTTTATAAAGACCGGGACGAGCTTTCTAAGAGGCAAAGGCTTAGGCACAAAAAAAAATTTCAACGTATTACCCTAGACAACAATGACTTGAATTCTAGAGGAGATTATATAAAGTTATTGGGATAGAACAACAAGTAGAAATAGATAGAACAGCTTTGGAGGGTGTTAGAAGGGTAGCGGCAACTGAAGGTGGAGGGGTAGATTCAGAAGCCAGTGACATAGTTGTTGTTGCCATGAAGTTTCTCTACTTTGTAACTGGAGTGGCGGAAATGGGAAAATAACATTCAGAGATATGCAATTAAAGCATGTCATAATAGGTATAATTGATTTAGTAAAATATTTATACGTTGAACCCATTGATTAAAGTTATTTATATTTAGATGCTGTTTTCTACGAACCTGAAAGTGGTGAAATATATACATGTAGAAAGTGCCATAAGCATATGCTTCAAGCACGCTAAAGACCAACAAAGTGGGCGATTTAAAAGCTCAAAAATCTAACGCCAAAGTGAATGAGAACTATTTGGAAGTGGAATGAAGTCGCTGAATGCGTATAGACTTTTATACTGCATTTTAAAAATTTTGAAGAGTATGGATCGTTAAAGTACAATCTATTCTAGCTTATTGTTATTCAGATTTGTTTTAAAGAAATCTCAGAAATATGTGCTAAATATATAACGCCTCAAGAACATAACATGTGATAATTTAAGTTCTGAACTTGAAAGTTTTTGTGGTACTGTAATTGAAAATTTTAGTGCCAAACAAACACTCGGCCTCAATGGTGATAATTTTGTACTACAGGAATTGAGCATTATAGTTCCTAGTGTGTGGCATCTATGTAATTAACACTGCAGTACAAATAGTGAAAGTTATTGAATATTTAATTAACTAATGCAGTAATTTTAGTGACTTAATAGAACTTTTTGTTTTAAGAAAAACTCTTAAGTATGAGTGTTAAAAATAATTTTTAGATGTGTAAAAAATTATGGTCAGAGATTCTCAGCCTCAATAGTTAAGTGGCTTAGAAGTTATATATGTGTTATTTTTATATTTAAACATTTTTGGTACAGAAATTGAAAGTTATTACCTGTAATATTCAGCCTCCATTTTCATATTTTTATACGGTGACCATTTTGTGATAGAGGAACAAAAAGTTTTAGTTCTGAAGCGGCCACTTTAAAATATGTGCCATGATTGTACAAATATTGAACATTTTATGTATTAAAACATTATAACGTTAAATATAATGTTATGCACCGATATACCCATAAAAATAGATAGCCTCTAACCGGAAACATATTTACAAGTAACTATCAGTATGACGCATATTGGTAGGGTCAACTACTGTTTTAGTGCAGTTCATTTAGACATGAAGTTCGCATTAAATGTAGTAGTAGGTTTGACTTTTTTATGTTCTTAGGTTCGGTCCCAGTAGTATATACTCAATTTTGCAACTTCGAAATCCCTGTGCTAATTCTGGGGTACGCTAAAAACCGCGGTATTTTCGCACTTTTTTTAGTTTTTTCCTCAAAGCTCCAAACTTATGCGTTTTAGCGCATAATTCTTTATAATCGTTTTAAACCGGAGTACATGTTCTACAATTTGAGCACAAACCGGGCTCTGTAAGTCTAAAAGTGTCTGAGATACAGCTCTTCAAAAATAGGCAATTTTTACCATAATTTTGGATTTTAAACTATCATCTATGTTTCGAGCCAAATGTTGCCATAACGACGTGTCCTACGACCCTTAATATAGCAAATAGTTTGTAGGAAATTTAATTAGCTTTTATTGAAACACAAGTACCTGCCTGTAGGCCTACTAGGTCTTGAGAAAATGATCAAATAGTTAAATTACTGTTTACCGCTAAATTAAAGCAAGTGTCAGCCCTAGTGTAGTTGCGTTCTGGCTAAGTAGATGTCACCGGAACTTTTTGTCAAAAAGGTTTTTTTAAACTATCGTCCATGTTTCGAGCCAAATATCGCAACAACGACGTGTCCTACGACCCTTATAGTTTGTAGGAAATTTAATTTGCTTTCATTTAAGCACAAGTACGTCCTCGAGAAATAGTTAAATTGCTGTTTTATGGTAAATGAATCCTATCATTTTTCTAGC
The DNA here is from genome assembly GCF_980474605.1 of Leiobunum rupestre. Lineage (NCBI taxonomy): Eukaryota > Metazoa > Arthropoda > Arachnida > Opiliones > Sclerosomatidae > Leiobunum > Leiobunum rupestre. The sequence continues at coordinate 53,320,217 of NC_143388.1, read as the reverse complement.
GATTCCTATGGTTTTATTTATTTCCTTTGATATATTATTAATACTACTGTTTCCGTTTTATATATCTTATAAATATACATCAATATCTATAATATATATATGTTTTATTTATACCAATTTTATTTATTTTACATTTTACTATGATTTTTCTTATTGTTTTTGTTTGTGAGTAAGAACAATGCGCCAAACTGGAAAAATAGTGTTAAAATCAAATTATTCAAGTACAGTCATTAGCTAATTACAGGCGATATAGGTTCTTAAAATTTACTGAAAACTAACATAACTAAACAAAATTACAAAAGTATTGAAAATTAAATTAATCACAAACTTGTTTTTCTGCCATATAAAACTACGTCTTTATTTGAACATACATGGACATGAATAACGTAAAAAATTACAAGAAAAAAGAAAATACACTAAGAATATTTCGGTTTCTTTGATGGGACGTGTGTCCTAAAAATCTTCGGCATGTTTTGGCTGCGCCAATTTTGTAGGAGGCGCTAGGCTTAGGTCTTCTTCGTCAAATTCTTCCATCTCGACGGCTGGTACGTTGACGCAACGCTTCCCTTCACAGGATATGCAGAGAGCAGAGCATTTCAGTCCTACTCTCTGGCATTTACACCTTCCACCATCACAGCCTTTCTTGCAAGTGTGTCAGAATTTAAGCCCAGTGTACCTAGTAACAAAGACCATACCACCGGAGGTCTATCATCATAGTGCCCTACGCCAGCGTCCACCTAGCCCGGTCAGGTGACAAATCCAGCATGGGTAGCAGAACCCTATTACTGATGGTCGCACCTTTGACGCAAGCCCCTCAACCCAACAGAAGGTACAGAAATGGGCGGACAAATTCCCACACAGCAGTGGGATTAAAAGTGGATGCTGTAGCAACTCCAGACGACACCCTACCTACGGAGGTAAGGAGTCAAACCCTTTGGAGAGAGCTCCTAAAGGGAAACGACGGGCACACAGCAGCCCAAGTAACCGGCACAGCTGGCATCGGAGATCCCGGTGTGCCCCCAAAATACGGAGGCCCACCGCCCCACAGCAGGCTACCCAATCCGCCGAGGCAGCCAGTTTGCACGGACCCTCTCCGTTAGCCTGAGCGAAAGCTCAGTATCCAGCCCAAACCTAACCGAAGTTGGAGGTGGAGAAAGGACCATTTGATCGGAGAAATAGCGCAAATGGAAAATATCTGCGCAAGTGGTTGGGAGAAGAAAGAGACCCACATGGATGGGGATGGGAGAGAATCCAACAAGGGTTGATGCCTACTACGATGAAGAATGACCCTGCCCCTCAGAAGCTCATCAAAGGGCTCTCGTGCACTTGCAAGAAAGGCTGTGATGGTGAAAGGTATAAATGCCAGAGACCAGGGCTGAAATGCTCTGCTCTCTGCAGATCCTGTGAAGGGAAGCGTTGCGTCAACGTACCAGCCGTCGAGATTGAAGAATCTGACGAAGAAGACCTAAGCCTCCTACAAAATTGGCGCTGCCAAACCATGCCGAAGATTTTGAGGACACACCCGGCCCATCAAAGAAACCGAAATATTCTTAGTGTACGCTATTCATGTCCATGTATGTTCAAATAAAGACGTAGTTTTAATTTTCAATACTTTTGTAATTTTGTTTAGTTATGTTAGTTTTCAGTAAATTTTAAGAACCTATATCGTCTGTAATTAGCTAATGACTGTACACTCTGTTTGAAAAGTCTTCGACAGCTGAAATTTTTGCCCTCTTTTTAATTCTGCTAGAAAACTATAATAGATAGCTCGATGAAACCAATTGCAACTTTTATTTATTTTCCAATATCTTTCGTTATTTATCGGTTTCGTCCGCCAAAAATTAATAGTTTGGCGGGAACCGTCAAAACTCATTTTTGACAACTTTTTAAATATTTAAAATTGATATAAATAAAACATATAAATATACATCAATATCTTTAATATAAATAAGATATATTAAACGGAAACCGTAGTACTAATAATATATCAAAGGAAATAAATAAAACCATAGGAATCGCTAAAAAAATGATAGGATTCATTTACCATAAAACAGCAATTTAACTATTTCTCGAGGACGTAATTGTGCTTAAATGAAAGCAAATTAAATTTCCTACAAACTATAAGGGTCGTAGGTCACGTTGTTGTAGCGATATTTGGCTCGAAACATGGACGATAGTTTAAAAAACCTTTTTGACAAAAATTTCCGGTGACATCTACTGAGCCAGAACGCAACTACACTAGGGCCGACACTTGCTTTAATTTAGCGGTAAACAGTAATTTAACTATTTGATTATTTTCCTGAGAACTAATAGGCCTACAGGCAGGTACTTGTGCTTCAATGAAAGCTAATTAAATTTCCTACAAACTATTTGCTATAATAAGGGTCGTAGGACACGTCGTTATGGCAACATTTGGCTCGATAGTTTAAAAACCAAAATTATGGTAAAAATTTCCTATTTTTGAAGAGCTGTATCATAGACACTATTAGACTTACAGATATCGTTTTGTGCTCAAATTGTAGAACATGTACTCTGGTTTAAAACGATGATAAGGAATTATGCGCTAAAATGTATACGTTTGGAGCTATGAGGAAAAAACTGAGAAAAGTCTCGCGGTTTTTAGCATACCCCAGAGTTAGCACAGGGATTTCGAAGTTGCAAAATTGAGTATATACTACTGGGACCGAACCTAAGAACATAAAAAGTCAAACCTACTACTACATTTAATGCGAACTTCATGTCTAAATGAACTGCACTAAAACAGTAGTTGACCCTACCAATATGCGTCATACTGATAGTTACTTGTAAATATGTTTCTTAAACCGGTTAGAGGCTAACTATTTTTATGGGTATATCGGTACATAACATTATATTTAACGTCGGCCCGACGAATTCGTGCTACTGGGGTTAAGGCAACGTTATCTGCGTAAAAACTTGCTGAGGTTAACAGTTATAGTTATTGTAGGGAGCGGTTAGCTCGATAGCGTGGCATGCAGGGCTTGCTACCACCCTCCTACGTATTGTAACCCGGACGACTAAATTAAAGGCTTCAAAAGTCGCGTCATGGCTTAGGTCTAAGGTGGCGCCTTGGGTATAAGCCTAGCTGATTATCATTATTATTAACAATTTGATTACCTTTCTGTTGGTGTGACTTCACACTTGTCGCGTCTCACGTGACGTTTCTTGGACTAAACGGATGGTTTACTTTTGGAAACATTCAGTATAAAACCAAGGAAAATTGTTCGCCACGTTTTATTCGTCACAAGTTAACGTTATTGGCACGCACTTACCCCTCAAAATTACCGGGTATTTGTTCTAAGATCACCTTAAATAATTGTTATTATTTAAATATTGGACATTTTACATTCATTTAAGTTCATAAAAAATTCTCGAGACAGAGAAGAGGAATTTAAATTTAGTTGTAAAAAGGTATTTAGATAACCTTTAATTAACCAGAGGGACACATTCCAAACGCTGATCTTTCATTTACACTTTGAACTTTCACAAACAGAAGGGTGTATTTTCAAGTTTAAAATAAAGTGCTGACGCGAAAAACCATTACAAGCGTAAAAATGATACAGGCTATGACAATTTTTACTAACTTTGAGAACGCAGATATGGATTTCTTGTACGGACGGCCCCATGGTTATAGTTTAGAAACGAGGCAGTTATACGAGAAGTAATTCCCCGATAGACGATTACCAAATAGACGCACGTTCTAAGCTGTCAATAGCAGTGATCGGTGCGCTCCTCTCACCATGAGATCAGTGAGATAAAATGAGATGGACTAAGCTGTGAAAAGAGAGGAGATTGAGAGAAGTTTATAGGATATAAACTAAAATGTGAAGAGAGTGAGATGAGATGTGTTTATAAACATTTATGGATATGAATGTGAGATAAATTGTACCGAATTACAATAAAATGAGAGGAGATCGAGATGAGCTTGTACCGTTTGGTCAAATTGGGGTTGAGACTGCGATGAATTTTACGTTTTTGGATAAGGTATGAGAGGCGATTGTAATACCTTGCCCTAAAATCGGCACGTAAAGGCGATCGAGAGATGTATCTCCCTGGAACTTATATGAGCTCGTAGTGAGAGATATGGTCTTGGCATTTTTTTAATTCAGTTATTTACTCTCCCGTAGACATACGTTCTAACGCCTCACACGGTGGCGCTTAAGTGGCGAAAATTTTGTTGAGTTATGACGTATTTTTATTGTTTAACTCCCGCTTCCACATTGGTAGCTTCGCTTCCACTGCCTCTTTTCGTGTAGACGTAGCTTTGGTTTGGTTTTACAGTTCTAGTTTCATTTCCGACACTTGGAAGTTGGATCTGTCGGCAGTGGTTGAGTTCGCTGGCCGTTAGAAAACGTAGAATCAGTGGTTTAGTGTCCGGCTTTAGAATTAAGACTTTTGTATCAAATTGTATGGTTTACGGATTAAGTGAATATAATTATTAGTTATTAATAAAGGTTTTGAAATGAAAAAGGCTCGTGTTAAAGACAATAATGCCAAAAATTGTTTATCTTCACCGCGGCCTCATTTTCGTCAAGTTTGCCTAGACTTTGATAATTTGGGTGAGAATCGAGGGGAAATAAAGTTTCCGAAAACTGTGAACGGAAATCCGTGTTGCTTGATGAAATTTCTTTAAGTCAACCATCATCTGAGGAAAGTAAGTTCAGTATAACGGATCAACGCAAATAAAAAAATAATAATGACGTAAATATATCCACAGACTCCACACCTATTCGTAGCGAAAAAATCCCTAATTTTAATTACAATGACTCGAGTATCGGAAACTTACTTGTTGAACATTTCGAATATTATGGGCACACCATTGATGAGATGAAACCCAACTGCCGAATTTTGCAGCTAACTTGTGTTTATTGCTCGAGAAAGGTTACTGGAAACACTTCAAACGCCATTTTCAATTTTAAACGACATATGGATGTAAGTAATTAACTATTATATTATTCATGATGCAAAAGTACTTTTAAAAATATTTGTTCGTCATGAACTTCTTATTCAGAGACTCCATCCAAATGTAGAAATAGACTATTGTAGGAAGGGTTCCCTGTCTTTATGTTCAGAAAGTTCTAAAGTTTGTACTCAAATCACACCTAAAAGTATTAAGGATTATATAGGAAAAAGGAAGTCTGCGAAGTGTGATCCATAAAATAAATTCAAAATAAATATAGAAAAGCGGTTTTGGATTACATAGCTTAACGTGGTCATCCTTTGTCAGAGACCGAAAGTATGTTAATATGGAAAATTAATTCATTGCTGAGAACGTGAACTTAATGTTTTTTTTAATTAGCACTGGCCCATAAGTATTTCATTTCTGAATTGAATCCAAAAATCAACTCTCTTTCCAGACGAACAATTGCTCGAGATCTTTCAAATGCCGTAACCCACGAAGTACTTCCTACTTTGCAAGCCACAATGGCTGAATTACCGAACAATTCTGTCCATGTGGGTTTGGACATTTGGAGCTCAATTTCCCGTGAAGGAATTATTGGAATAAAAGTTCAGTTAATTTAAAGTAAGTTTAATTGAAATTAATTATAATTGCAATTTTAAATGAATAAGAGACGTGTTTAGCGGTGGAAGAAAATTTAGAACCCTGGAAGATGGAAACTGCAACAATTGCTTTTAAATATTTTGGAGAACGGCATACAGGAGAAAATAAGTAAGACAACCAAAAATTGTTTAGTCACAAAGATTAGTCCATGTCTATTAGAGTTTTGAGAGAAAGCTATTTATGGTGCATTTTTATTTAGGAAAATTATTGATACAATTATCTATTTCGAGACTATGTAAATTATTTTTTTTGCTCTTAATCAATAATCACATGTAGGCTGGTAAAGTTATTGCTGATAATGCCGCCAACATAACCAAAGCATTCAAAGATACTGTCCGGCAAAGTTTTGATAGCACATGGAATACATTGTCACGTGCATATGGCCTATCTGAAGAAATGTTCCCAGATGACACTGAGACTTAGTCTGACATTAACGGTTCTACCGATGAAGACTTGCTGGGATTAGAAGGTGGTTTTCAAATTGAAATTATTTTTTAGTTCTAAGGTTAAGACTATTTTTTTTAATTCCACAGACTTAATTGTATTGCCCACACTATGCAACTTGTGGTAAAAGACGCTGTTCAAGGGGACAAAGAAACTAGTGAAATAATAGATACTTGCCAAAAGATAACCAACTCTTTCAGAAACTCAAACCACTATTCTGGAAAACTACATGAAGTTTCAAATATAGGGGTGATTACATCAAATGTGACTCGTTGGAATTCAACACTGAGATCCCTGGAAATAATTTATGAGGTAACAAAATTATCTTGGTAGCAAAAATAAAAGAAACTAATTACACCTGTTTTCACCACTTTTTTCAGATATTTACTCATCAACAACAAATTCTCCAATTGGCATTGAACGATCGCAATTTGAAAAAACCATCAAAAGTAGAAGTACTATTAAAAATGTGATTATTTTTTTTTAATTTTTGTAATTTGAAATTCTATCAGACCTTCCATTGGTGAAATAATTGCTTTACTAAAACCTATTGCTTAGGCCACAGAATATGTTCAAGCAGCTGAACAATCAACTTCAGCCATAGCTCAGTCTGTAATTGCATATGCGTACAAGAAAATCAGCTTGGCATCAGCTCCAAATTTTTCCTTTTTTAAATCGTTACTTATTAATGGAATTAAAAAGAGATTTTTTAAAACTCTTCAAAGACAGAGCTTTCACAGCAGCGACAATATTAAAACCTGGTATAAAGAGCTTGGACTTTTTGAAAGTAAAGGTTTATTTCCATTTGTTATTTTTAAAATCTAAAGTAATTTGTTTTAGGCGCATATGCTATTGAACTTCAAATGCCAACCCCACACGAAGCTCGAGAAATACTGATTAATCAACTTAATTTGTATGTAGTAACAGAAGAAACTGAGAACGAATTCACTGGAATTAATCAACAAGAAAGTAACCAGGATGACCTTGAAAGTTCAGAAGACATGAGAGAAGAATCAGGTAAAATCCTCATAACTAAGGACAAAAATAAGTAAATGCTTTAAATAACATAAATCGATTACAGGTGAACAGCCACAATCTGGATTCCAATCTTTTTTAAGTGATATGTCTGAGATTTGCCAAAAAAATGTAGGCCAAAATATATCTTCTGAAATAGAATGCTATTTAGGTGATTTCTCATCTGTTAACCAAAGTCCGTTAGAATATTGGGGAAAAAAAGGAATTGGCTTTCCCAAGGTATAGAATACTGCCGTAAAGTTATTTAAGTATAATTTTTGATTACTTAATAGTATGTTTATCCTTTACAGGTTAAGTAAATTGGCTAGAATAATACTTACAATTCCCGCCTCGTCAGGAGATGTTGAGCGACTTTTCAGTATTGCAGGATTTCTTAAAAATGCTAGAAGAAATCGTTTAACTCCAAAGGTTATGGAGGAAATGATTTTGTATTGAGAATATAGAAGGCCAGCAATTCTCAAAAAGAGGGAAAAGTACTAAAGTTAATATTGAATTTATCTCTTCTTCATAAATAATTGGTTTTCTGAATAAAGAAATGAGTTTCTGTAAATGTTTCTTAAGTCATAAGCGAAATAAACATAATTATAAAGTAATTAAATGTTGAGGTTACAAAACTCAACGAAAGCTTTAAATGCTTTAGAGGGGAAACAACTTTGAACAGTTATAGGGAGTGGAGAGTGAGTTCTAGTTCAAACGTGAAAGAGTGAGAGAGTTAAGATTATTTTAAAAAATATGTGAGAAGTGTTTTAGAAAATTCCAGGTATCCCGGTGAGAGAGAAAGAGGAGTTTCAGTAGATGAAATGTTTGGAGAGTGTATGTTGAGAGGAGAGAAGTGTTAGTGAGATACTTTAAGAGAGATCGAAAATAGTTTTTCACGTTTTTTAATTTTTGGAGAGGAGTGTGAGATATAAGCATAAGGTAATCTATCTGAAATGAGTTTGATGGAGTTTCATTAACTTATCATTTTCTTGAAGAGGAAATAGCATCCTAAAGAAAATAAAAATATGAGAGGAGAGGAGATTTAATTTTAAGGAACGTATTTGAGATGAGCGAGAGAAAAGTGATTTTTATCGAAAATGCCCATCACTGGTCAATAGACGTTTACGAGAGCGTGGTACTATTAAACCAACAAAAAATCGCGAAAGGACGGAAGATGTTCCAGAAGACGTCAAAGAACAAGTTATTACACCTTGTCTTTAAAACAAGCATTTTTTTCTTAGAATCATTTCTTCGTCACTTTTAATGACCGAAAATAGTATGTAATTCCATTTATTGATAAAGTCAATAACTAAAAATTATAATATTTAGGTTATTAACCTTTTCGACATTTATCCCGAAAGTAGTTCCAGCTAAGTGGGAAGGAAATTTGGGGCGAATCACGTCATAGTGTGGTGACCAGTATCACCTTACCATTTGCTAAAGGTTCAGTCTCTGAACGAAGCAGACTATCCTCAGTTTCCGGCTATAATCCTAACGGCTGATCAAGCCAATTTTACTCCTGACGGTTTTATCAATCTACTCAATAACAATCAGTCGATTCAAAGAAACCTTCACGCGACAACTGTTAGATCACACCAACCTCATTTAAGCCTTAATTTCTGGTGTGGAATTGTTGGTATCTCTTTACTTGTACCTTTTTTTTTCAACCCATGCTATATAGGGTGTCTGAAAATATTCGGCATGGACATTTTTCTGGAAAACCACTAATACTAAAAATCTGAATTTTTCAGGATATATTCCATTGTAATGGACCTCTTGAATCTGGGAATTTCAGAAGAATCGGAAAATATTTCTCGGATTTGGTAAAATTATTTTTTCACCGGGAGGTAGTAGACAAATATGTTCAATGACAAAGTTGAAGATAGTACTCTGAAACCTAATAATGCATTTTGTTCTGTGAATGTAGGTTTCTCGAAAAATAACACGTTGCTACTACCTAAATTATGCTTTTTGTTTAAAAGTACTTAGTTTAGTAGTACTTAGTATAGTTTCTACTATCTCATTCACCAAACCACAATCATAAGATCCTGACTTTATCCCTTCCCCTCCTTACCCAAAATATAATCTCCTTTGGTTTTGCTTCCAATCGCCATAAGTTCCACTATCGCTTCCATTCTCCATAATTTTCATTCTCTAGAATTTCTCTCCCGCCCTTTTTGTTCACCCCGATAACCATAATTGTTATCTCTCATTCACTTTACTGCAATCAGTAGATTATTCTGATCCCTCTCCTCCCCCCGTTAACTTTAATTTGTTATCGCTTCCATTCACCATAATTGCAATTCGCGATAATTTTCACTATCTTTATCGCTTTCAGACCCACAGAATTCCCCTTCCTTAACTCCAAAATTGTTATCTCTCAATTCCCAGATTCTCTCTTTGCTTTCCCCCAATCTATTCGCTGCTTTCCCCGCCGCTTTCCCAATCGCTAGAAATCGGTTTTCCCCCATTCGCTATAAATCGCAGCAGTTTCCCCTATCGCTAGCAAATCTCTATATTTTCCTAGTGAGGGTTTCCTCACCGAAATACTTCATGTTCCCAAAATTGGACCGCAAGTGTTTTTCTTTTTAGGGGAATATTTTTGGGAGTTTAACATTACAATAAAGCTAATAGGTCCAGTTTAGGGTACTTTTGGTCCGAAATAGGGTACATAGGGCTGATAATGGTGACTTTGGTCACTTTAAGGGTACTTTTCGTCCACTTTTGGGTACATCAGAAAAGCAGTTGGAAAAACGAAGAGCCGTAAATTTTCCAGCCATCCCCAAACTCCATAAATTTATCGCTTTAATTTCTTTTATCGCTTCCGAGCCCTTTTAATCTCTATAATATGAGCAATAAAAACAATTTATTTACATATCATTTGTTTATTTTAGAACTTTGTTTACATAATTACGTAAAATTGGCTCTACGACTAGTCCGACATTTAACCCGTTTAAATCGTAATTTATCTATAGTACTTAATTCGATCTTCGAAGGGGATAAAAACATGTTCATTTAAACGGATGAAACTACCCAGCAAACACAAAAACGTCCTTTGGACATCCGATAGACGTCACACTCGGACCTTGCCTTCGTCCGTAGGACATCCCAAAATCCGGGGTTGACGTCGGTTGGACGTTAAAGGACGTTCAAATGTCCGGTTTGTCTATAGCCGTAGTACGTCCCGGGGACGAGTTTCCGGACGTCCAACGGCGATTACGGCGGTCGTCCCCTGGATGTCTTTCTATAAAACCTAGAGATGTCTTTAGGCCTTTAATTTGGTTCAATCATGGCTCAATAGGGATGAAACTAGGACGTTCATTGGATATCGTATTCTGAGCAAATAATTTAAAAAGCCAAACTTGATATTAAAATTTTATTCAAAACATTAAAATACAAGATAATGGAAAAAATCCAGCAAGAAGTGTGCAATTTGATTGTAATAACACGAACTCTGCATAAAAATTTAGAATTTAAATTTATTATTAAATTTTTACGGTAGGATTTCGAAAGTTGGAAACTCAAGTATTAGCAGTTAACATATAAATTACTATTAAAAAATTAAATAACCTTCCTTATACAAATGTATTATTAATTAATTTTCAAATCAGAAGCAAAAAAAATTAAGACTATCGGATGAAAAATGTACTCTAGAAATTGCTGTTTCTCGAAGCTTAATTTTAATATCTATCCAAATCTTACTTTTGGAATTCCAAATTCAATATATAAAATATAACAGTATGGAATAAAGCTTTAGGCGAACCGTTAAGTGAGAGTAATGAATAATAAACTTAATAAGGTAAATTGAAACATGTACAGGTCCAAAATGAACTTTAAAAACAGCGAACCTTCCTTAACTTTCGGAGAATACACTGCAAATCTTACTTTTGGAATTCCAAATTCAATATATAAAATATAACAGTATGTAATAAAGCTTTAGGCGAACCGTTCAGTGAGAGTAATGAATAATAAACTTAAAAAGTTAAATTGAAACATGTACAGGTCCAAAATGAACTTTAAAAACAGCGAACCTTCCTTAACTTTCGGAGAATACACTGCAAATCTTACTTTTGGAATTCCAAATTCAATATATAAAATATAACAGTATGAAATAAAGCTTTAGGCGAACTGTTCAGTGAGAGTAATGAATAATGAACTTAAAAAGTTAAATTGAAACATGTACAGGTCCAAAATGAACTTTAAAAACAGCGAACCTTACTTAACTGTCAGAGAATACACTGCAAATCTTACTTTTGGAAATACAAATTCACTAAACTATTTACGGAACACATTTGAGCTATAAGTCCACCATTCAGTGAGAGTGAAGATGAATACTCCATAAAGGTAACAGGTCACAATAGACTTTGATCAAACATATTTTATCCCTACCTCTGTAAAAGACACACAAAAAATCTAATTAAAATCATTAAAAAAATCAAACAGTTTTTTAATAAAATACTTACTCTTATGATTTATTATCAGCGATACTAGAGATTACTATTTTATAATCTTTAACGTTTGTGTAGAACGCATTATGGACATTATGGGGACGGATTCCAACAGGTTTACAGGTTTATTTATTGCCGTATATAATACACTCCTTTATAACAGAGCGGCTCTCTTTGGAGCTCAGCAAAGAAATTACAAAATACTAAATCCAAACAAAACTTATACTATTAACTAGTTGAAAGAAAGAAAGTAAGATAAGATTAAGATTAAGATTAAAATTAAAACTTAAAACTTAAAATGCCTTGAATAACCAAAGGAAATCGAAAAACTGAGAAACTGAGAAACTGAGGGGGGAACAAAATATAAACGTTGGAAATTAGAGGTTTTCTCTCCGCCACGCTATTTTCTGCGTCTGCCAAGAACTAATAATATGACTAATCATACCATGATCCCATGTCTCATTACTTAAACCCAACAGTTCAACCAGAGGTCTATCCTTATTAACGAGCCTCCATACGCTTATGCTTACATCAACCTCGGTTGTTGGACACTCTATCAAGACGTGGTAGATATCTTCCCCAGTCGCATCACACAGCCTACATTCAGGAGAGTAAGGACCCAACTCAGATTGTCTGACCCCGGTTAGAAGTGACCCAGTTCTTGCCTGAAACAGTAACCCACTACTGTAACTACCGTCATAACAGCTTTCCTGTTGTGGTTGCTGTTTCGCCGAATAGATATTCAGGCTCCGTTTATTACCCACCTGACTTCGCCACAGGGAGGTTGCAGAGTCTCTCATTTCCCCATTTATGCAGTTAAGGCACTCTCTATATGACTTTGAAGTCCCTCTAGTTGTACCCACTCCGAACTCTCTATCAAGCTGGGCCACCCGTTTCGTCCACCCTGTTTCGTATCCATTGCTTCGTATGAAGTCGTAAACGTGTTTGACTGGCCTATCCTGATCCATAAAGCGTAATCTACCCAAATACTTTATTTTACTGCGGTACTCCCGGAAGGCCATCGTGGACCAGCCCATTTCCCCCTGGACAGCCGCATTTGCCGCAAAAGGTCCAGCATTCAACAGGGCCTTACCTAGATCTCTCTGGGCTCGATCAAGGCAATCAACAGCATTGGTACTGTAGCTAAGGATTTAATTTCCATATGTTACACTCTTAAAAAGGTTGGGTTGTTTTCAACCCAAAATTGGTTAAAATTCAGCCCAAACCTGGGTCCGTATTTACCCAGCCCAAAATTTGGGTTGTTTAGACTCAACCCATTAAAGGTTAAAACTTCAACTTGATTTTGGGTTGAAATCTACCCCACCTTGGGTTGAAATCTACCCCACCTTGGGTTGAAATCTACCCCACCTTGGGTTGAAATCTACCCCACCTTGGGTTGAAATCTACCCCTCCTCGGGGTTGACTTTTAATCACGTGATTTGCCGTGCAGCTAGGTAGGTTAATTTTAGACCTGAAAATTTTCGTGTGCCTATATAAGACCAAATTAATGTCCCTCTCAGATATGAATAATTTAAAGGATCCATGGAGAAACTACAGTAATAAAATTTCAACGGAGGCCACACATGGATTACTATTCCTCAAGATAATTACTGTCTTGAGCTTTCGACCCGCAGGTCTTTGTTAAACTAAACTGAAATAAACCAATTTTCTTATATATATCGTTTCGTAAAAAACCTACAAAGATATCAATTGTTAAAAATAAAAATAAATTTTTTTAACGATTGATAATTTTTTGGGTTTTTTACGATACGATATATATAAGAAAATTGGTTTCGTACAAGTTAGTTAGACAAAGACCCGCGGGTCGAAAACTCAAGACAGTTTTTGCCTTGATAAATTTTAATCCATGTTTGTCCTCCATTTAACTTTTACTCCTACAATTTCTCCATGAAAAAAACCTTCATATCTAAGAGGGACGTTTAATTTTTTCGAATACAGGGTGTCACATTTGATCGGCCCAGGGATTTTTCTCAAAATCTATTCTCTCTAGAAATTTTAAATATTCAGTATGTACGCTCTCGGGGGAGATCGTTATTTCTTGTAAATTTCAGAAATATCATGAAATTTTTAACGACCTTAGAAGTGTTAGGTTTTGTACGCTACGTGGTAGTACCAGCGTGTTTGTTTTTCATGACCAATTATTTCAGTGACGAAATATCCGATTTCCACCAGACCAATTCCATTTAAGGTTTCGAATATGCTCTACAATGTGCTTATTGAAACTTTTCCTCTACCCCGTAGCGTTCAAAAACTAAATTGAAATTTACAAATAATAACGATATCCCCCGAGAGAGTACATGCTGAAAATTTCTATATCTCCGTTTCGTTGTATTATTTTCATGCATTTTTTGCATTTTCAACACATTTTATTTTTAATTATTAAAGTAACAAAATATGTACTTTTCAACAAATATGAGAATCTGTAAATTTTGAAACCAAATGAGATTTGAAAAGTTTCTATATGGATTTCAACCAAAATTTTTAACCTAATTTTGGTTTAATAAAACAACCCACAAAAAAGTTAACTAATGTTGGGTTGTTATTAACCCAAATTTGGGTTGCAGTGAGACAACCCATTTTTTTAACTATTCATTTTTAAGAGTGTAGAGCAGGTACCGCTATGGCCTTCCATAAAGTCCGCCTAACGTAATACTTGTTGTATGAATAGGTAGCTAAATTATTGACCGCCCAACGTAATTTTGTACTTTTGGCTTTTAATTGACGCTCCATGGAACCCAAAAAGGACTGACCGGATTCAATTAGAATACCTAAATACACATAGCTATGTACAAATTCCGTAGGTTGGTGGTTTAGGGTGAAGGGTCCTAACTACGCTAGAACAGGACAACCATCGGGAAAGCTATGGGACATCACCATTATATTGGACTTTTCCATACTAAATGACAAGCCTTTAGACTTTGCAAAATATGAGCAAACATCAAGCATTTTTTGCATATCATGGGCTGAGTTGGTTAGGAGAACTACGTCATCAGCGTAGAAAAGGCACGATATCCTCAGCTCAGTCACCGGAGCGTGTCTACCACCCAAAACTGCCCCGACATTCAGTTTCTCAATTTCACCAGCTAAGTCATCAATGAATATTATAAACAAAATGGGGAAAAGAGGGCATCCCTGACGGAGCCCAACACGGCTCGGTACTGCAGCTGAAGGGACGCCTCCCAGATTATACACATAGCGACAGTTAACATATAAACTAGATAATTGGAGGACCAATTCATCCGGTACACCCTTATCTCTCATGGTTAACCACAGCTTGTCGCGATGCACACTATCGTAGGCCTTTTTAAAGTCCAAGAAAGCCAGATAGAGCGCTGCACCCATTTTTTTTTGAAAGTTCAATAAAGCTCGTTAGAATAAATAGATTATCTGCAATCCTTCTGTCAGTCCTAAACCCACATTCAAGAGACTGTTCTTTTCTAGGAAGTCTGTGAGACGGCGCTTGAGTAACAGTGCGTATAATTTGTATAGAACCGAAGTCACCGCGATTGGTCGATAAGACTCCAACTCTGTCTCTTCCTTCCTTTTACCTTTAAACAGAAGAGTAACCCAAGTATCCGACCACGCACTAGGGGCAGACGCACTCCTACGAATTTGGTTAAAGATGTTTAACAACGTCTGTTTGGCCATGGGACCAAGGGCACGAAGACATTCCCCATAAATACCATCTAGGCCTGCTGATTTCCCTTGATCAATATAATAATAATCAGCTAGGCTAATACCCAAGGCACCACCTTAGGCCTAAGTCATCATGCGACTTTTGAAGCCCTTAATTCAGGTGGCCGGGTTACAATGCGTAGGAGGGTGGTGGCAAGCCCTGCATGCCACGAGATCGAGCCAACAGCTCCCTACACTAACTATTACCGTTAACCTAGACAAGTTTTTATGGAAGGGGAAACCGAAGAACTCGGGGGAAAACCCCTTAAGCTGTCTGAAGATCAGCCAATGTGAGGTCCTCCATTAGATCCTTATCAGGTAATATTGAGTTAGTTGCAGCACTTTCATGGAACGTGGTAGCGGGAGATTCAAATGACTTGGACTGATCAGGCCGCAAGGTCGGGGAGGCTAGAATGTCGTCCTCCAGATTCTGTATGAATTCTTCAATTCATCTAGCCACCTCAACTCTTGTAAACAAAATCGAACCATCCTTAGCATTAATTCCTTTGAATTTAGAAGCTATACCTTTGCCCTTTTTTCTAATTTTCTTTACATATCTCCAAAAAATTTTTCCCTTCTCCTTTCCAGCTGCTTTTCCAATTATTTTATTCACAAACTTAATCTTCTTATTTACAAGGGCATGAGCATCGCATTTAGCTTGTAAGTATACGGCCCACTTCTCCTTTACCTCCTCAGTAGACTGGTCGGAGCGGACGGCGGCACGATGAAGACGGTTTGCAGCCCTGCGCTTTGAAATGGCCTCGGACACCTCCTTGTCCCACCAACTTTTCCGAGTGTGACCTTTAATGAGGGCTTTGGAATCTGATCTTTGGATTAGGGTCTTTCGCATTGAGCGGAGGAGAGCTTCACATAAGTTATCGTATACCAGTATATCGGGGTCCGTTGTAACACGGTGTTCCATTTAGGTCTGAAACGCGGCAAGACGCTCAGGATCATCGAACGACCAAAATTGTTTAGGGGGTCCAGGGAGGAGTCAGGAGCGACTGGTAGCGGATTCTGATCGAAAGCACGCTGAGCAAGTTTAACAAATATTGCATTATGGTCACTGCCAATGCTGTAGTCGCCAACCTCATCAATTTTCATAGACGCAACGGATTCAGAAAGACCCTCACTAAACAAAGCATAGTCAATGGTAGATGATGACCATTTTCCATGCCAGGTATACGTACCCTCACAGAGCGGCATAAGGTTACCTATAACCAGGGAATTTTGCTCCACAAATTCCTTGAATAGTCTGCCATTCTCAATTCCAAACTCTTCAATGTGAGCGTTAAAGTCGCCTATTATGCAAATTTGGTTGCCCAACGAAAGCTCATTCAAAATATCCAGTCTCATACACTCATTAATAGATCGATTTAACGTAATGGCATCCACTGTGGACCCAGCTGCGCAGTAAACTATAGAGAAGCTGACTCTTGGCATACGCTCTAACTGAAACCATAAGTGTTCCTTACACCGTTTAATTTTATTGACCGTTTCTCCACTCGGTACTAAAGCGCCTAAGCCACCACCGCATTTTTCGAATTTACTACGATTAACACCAATCCATTGTGTGTTACACGGACATTTCGGCTCTGACCCAATCACGAAGATTAGTTTCAGTGATACCTATAAAATTCAAATGTTTTGTGTTTAAAATGTTGCCCAGCTCCTGAAAATTCTGTTCATGACCACGTCTTTGAATATTTAAGAAACCAAAACAAAAAGGTTGCTGTAACTTGGATTTTGCCCTTTTACGTTTTCCGCGTTTCCGTTTCCTTCTTGAGAGATTATGTGAAAATACTGAGCAGTCATTTGTACATAAGTCATTATTATTATTTACACTATTAACATTCTTCAATTGATGGTTGTCCTCTGCACGGCTATTATAGTCTTTACGTTCGTTACACTAACTAAACTATTCACGGAACACATTCAGTGAGAGTGAAGATGAATACTCCATAAAGGTAACGAGTCAAAATAGACTTTTATCAAACATATTTTCTTCCTACCTCTGTAAAAGACACATTAAAAAAATCGAATTTAAATCATTAAAAAAATTTAAAAGTTTTTTAATAAAATACTTACTCTTATGATATCAGCGATACTAGAGATTACTATGTTATAATCTTTAACATTTGTGTTGAACGCAATATGGACTTTATGGTGACCGATTCCAAACTATCAAGTAAAGGCGTCGTACAAAAGAAACTCAAACTGGGCTACCAGATATTTTAAAAGGACTTTAGCGCGGCCAACTTAGATCAGCTTTTTCGCGGTAATTGGCTGTGATTGTAGAAATAATTCATCAAATGAAAATAATGTAAATAAATAATAATATAAAAAAATATAAAAATTAAGAACAGATAAAATTAATACAATAATTAAGTAGTTTTGATTTAACACGTAATCTCATTAATTCACGTTAAATAAACTCGTAAATTTAAATAATAATATTCATAATCAAATTAATATTTTGTGGTTCATTAATCATTATCAGCTCAAATACAAATACAGGTGAAACAAATTAAAATTAATTGCTGATAAACGCGCCTCTAGATGGCATTGATGGACGAAACATTTCGGACGAATAGTGGAGATCCATGCGACGTCGATTGGGCTGAAAATCGGATGTCGCGAAATTGGTGCTACGAGGACTAAAATGGGACGTCCGTTATTCGTCGCGTAGGACGAATTTTGAACGGGACCAAGCTGGGCTCTATGGACCATGCTGGGACGTCCCAGGGACGATTTGTGTTTGCTGTGATACCTGCTGCAAGAGAAACTTGTATAAATAATTTAATTAAACCTTCTACCTTATGTATTTGTAGCGTCTAACAGCAGTACCATATGTCAGATGAGGGACAGTCACAAACGTCATCAGGTACAGGTGAGATGCATTTGTCGACGAAAGTAGTTGCTCTTGGTGGGGTGTGTCCCATTCTTGTGAGAGGTACTTTTTTCCGAGGGTGAATTATCCTTCGACGGACAGCGTGGGAAGAATATGGCATGTTCAAGTTATGGTACGTCTCCTGATTCCCAGTGTTCTAAGATTCCGTGGCACTTGTAACATCGTACTTCATCTCCACGTTCAATATAATAGAATCCAGCCACCGCTAGACTTTCTTTGGTGACGTGTGGGTTTTTCCAGTGACGAAACGTTTCAAGTCGAAACGCTTCGATATCCATAGCCGCTCTAGACAAAATATTTTCTATCGTTTCAAATGATACATTCTCTAATCCAACATGCTAAGCCGAATTTTCTCAATATGGTTTCAACTGGTGAGGCCTAAATTTCTACGCTAAAATTTCTCAATTTAACCGCTTTTTCAATATGCAAATTGTTTTAAAAAGAGTAGTCTACAAAAAATAACTTACTTTCTACGCTAAGCTTAGTCCCACAGGATCTAATTTAGGCCTAATTTTCTTTCTAATACGTTAAAATACATTTCCAACATATAAAAGAACGCCTAAAAATTTCATTTTAAATATAGTAAAATAATGTGTGAAAATAGAGATTTACTTTTTCTCTTCTATAGTCGTAATTCGTTAAGCCTATGCCATAAAATAGAGTCTACGAACGGATTAAAGCGGAGCAAAAAGCTGCGGGATCTTCCACGACATTGCCCTAGGTCTGAAAGCTCGCTATATGACGAGTAGATAAGGCTCTTGAGTTTAAAACCTCTTGAAATTAATATCGAAACAGCAACTAAGAATTGATTCCTATTGGTTAATGACTACACTGACGTCAGTTCTTAAGTACCAGTGTGGAAAAACCCCATTGATGCTATATCAGGATGACCCCTAACGTAATTTTTCCGAACTAATAATCGTGTGGAAAAAACCATTGAACTATATCAGGATACTCCCTAACGATATTTTTCCGATCTAATAATTACCACGTGTCGAATATATTTAATTTGGATTAAACAGCAACTTAAGGTTGTGTCCTATTGGTTGAGATTAAATCATCACGTGATCAAAACGACAACTAACCCCCAAATTCTATTGGTTGTCTCTCTGAGGTAACAGTTCCGCACACTTAACATTAAACCGTCTCGTGATCGAAACTGCAACTAAGAAATGATTCCCATTGTTTAACGTCATAATTCTACCCACTTTAATATTGAAAAAAAACCCCCATTGTTTGACGTCCTTTCTCTAGAAAACCAAGCAATTAATAGAAATTTACATTAAATTAGTATACATGAACCATTTTTTGAGTTACAGTGATAAAAAATACCAATATAAAATAACAACTTTGTGACAGTGTTTGATGGTTGTTTCAGGACGGCGTTTATGGTCAATATACGTTAGAGTCCATATCGGAAATGAAGTTAAATGGAATATTTTAGTAAATAAGCATAGATTTGAGAGTCCCTTACTACGAATAGATCTAATTGCGCTTGTATATTCTTGATAAATATACCAGTTCTTGGGTATAAGAGACGGTTTTTATCAAAGGTAAGCCAAGATTATAGCTAATTGCCTTTATAACCTTAAAAAAAACCACGTTGTATCGTGATTATGTTTACCCCCTATCGAGAATTTTAGGTACTTTGAAATTCTACCTGCCAAATATAATATATTGGTCTTGACATATGGATATTTTAAATACCCGTGAAACCTAAATTTATCAAGGTAAGAAATGGCACATATAGAGATTATATTACTAGATAACGTGCTATACCAATAACTCACTAAACCTGTATTTCTTACATAAAATATTTTCAGATAAATAAAAAAACATTTGAAGATAAAAACAAACTATTTATTTTTAACATAAAATATATTAGAATTGGCTCTTGATATGTGTTAGTCGCTAGAACCGAATTCATGACATCCACTGGAAGTTTCTTTTAGTTCCTTTGGAGTTACAAAATAGGCTTTTAGAAATATAAGTATTAAAATTAGAATTAATACTTTAAAGTTTGCATTTGTACTTTAAACAATACCTGCATTTGAAATTATATCACACAAAAACCTATTTCTTATTGTTATTGGAACCATAACAAAAACCACGTTGTTACGTGATTATGGTAACCCCTATTAAGAATTTTTGGTACTATGAAATTCTACGTGCCAAATATAATAAACTATATCTTGACTCTGGCTATCCTCGGAAATCTGCCGATGCCAGTAAAACTAATAAACATTCAGGGTGCCCTATATGTGAGCAGTCCATTGCAATTTATAATGAAATTATTCACCAATTATTGCATGGCGGTCGCTATTCAGCAGACATCTTTTACGCTCGGGCTTCCGTTGAATTCCAACGTTAAGATATTTATATTAAAAGTTACAATTTAGGCCAGAGATTGAACAGTAGATCGGTTCCGCCCTTTTGGGGCTCATCAGTACTGTTTAGGAACTCTGGCTATCCTCGGAAATCTGCCAATATCAGTAAAACTAATATGTGAGCAGTCCATTGCTACTTATAGTGAAATTCTTCACCAATTATTGAGGAACCTCGAAATGAAAATAGAATTTTGAAAATGTTAATACTTAAGTTCACTTTGTTTTAACGTATGTATTAGCTATTAGGCTCTTTTTCTATATTTCATTCCTTCTATTTTTGTAGTTAATGGATGATATTTCCATAACTTTGGCATCGGGGGAGAAGTACGTAGGCACAACCATGGACTCTATGTGATGCTTTCACTGTGATGCTTATACTGAAGAACTGAATGTAAGAGGAGGAACACCCTTGTTTTGCTGGGGTAGAGAATGTGTTTATTATCAATGCGCTGTAATTTTCCGACGAGATAATACCTATACTAAATGCATCGCTGGGCACCTGATTAAGGTGTTTCTCTCACACGTCAGGTGTACGTACTGTGGACGAAGAGCAGTCGTCGTGGTGAAGAATGCGAAGCGTTGGATTTCTTGAGTTGTTGTCACTATCCAAAACCACCCCGTGATCGTACGGTCAAACGTTTTATAAATAACGATAATTGTGAATAATTTAACAATAAATACCAATTGTCTATTTATTTCTTATTTTTTTCATTCTTTAATATATAGGTTTATTCCTAAATTTATAAGCTTATTACAATTGGCATATCATTTTCGACTTATCTTACAAAAATTGTTAAGAATTCTTTAAAAGAGATTTACGGGCCCAAAATATTTTTTGTATTATATGAAAAACATTTTTATTAAGTTTTTTTTGTAATTTTTGAAATTAATTTTTATCTTTTAATTTTAGTTGGTCTATTATAATGTAATGATACACATATATTTAAATAAAAATATTGTAAATTTACTTAATTCTATACACAACTTTATAATACGGAAGAATACAAAGCACTTGTGAGGGTATTCGATAAACTAATAGCAAGCACTTTTGGGGTTAAACTATATAAAACCCCAATAAAAGTATTGATAACGGTTTTGATATTCGTCGAGTGTATTCTTGTTTGTGAGATGTAGAAAGTGTACTAAAAAAATGGAAGCAACTACAGATATGGTATAACAGGAAGTGAACTGGGGGTCTTAAGCTTATATGGTTTATTAGTCTTTTTCGTGAAAGGTACTCTCTCGGAGCTGTCTTGTTCTTGAAGTTGACGTCTGGGTTAACCACATCATATTATTATCAAGTTAGTACAAGAATGTTTCTACGTGTCATAACTTCAACTTTTTAAGCATAATTAACCTTTCATTTAGGATAATTTACATTGTAAATGGATTATTTATAAATTAATTTAAAAATTATAAGCTTTTAGAAATAATAATATGGTTTGTTGAATTTGCAAAAAAGTGAAATTTTACGCTATACGTGATATTGATAATAATTTATTACTATTATTTAATTTATTGCTAGTTTTATTTTTCTATTACCTTAAAACATTTTCTCGTTTTTTAATAAATTAATTGTACTTTAGTTATCGTTATTTAGTTTTTCGTCTTGCAAAATTTTAGGTCTTTGATTAAATATATCCTTAATAATTTGAAAAATAAATATATATATTTCATCATTCGATAATAATAATAGACTGAGTAAAATTAATGATTCTTAACTAATTAAAAAATTAATACATAAGAATGTAATAACATAAATTATTACTGGTTTAATGGTTTTTTCATAATTTTTAGCTAGTGTTTTATATTTTTTTATTTGTGTTTATAGGTAATATAAATAGCAAAATATTATGCTTATAAAAATAACATTTATATTACATTAAGTATTTGTATGCTTAAAACGCACTCGAATCTTTTTTAACTAAGAAATGTATAATTAATTTTTATGAATTAAAAAATAACCTTATTAATAGTTAATTAATAAACTATATAATTAACCACACTTTCTATGCGTTAAGTAATGTGTTTACTTTCTTCTTATATTAAGAGATTTTAAATACCACTATTGGCTCAAGTACATACCAGAAATATAATATAGAAATTAAAATTATATTAACACTTGGATTGTTTTAGTATTTTGTATATTTTCCATTGATACCGCTAGATGTCAGCAAAGCATCTATTAAAAGAGATTTATCGCTAGTTAGTAGAATGTTTCTTAAATGTTTTTATTATTCGGAAAATATTCCATGTAAGATTTACAGGATTAGCGTTTTACGATTAGAATTTTATTATCAATGAACGTTATCTAGTAATATAACCTCTACATGTGCCATTTCTTATCTTGACAAGGTTAATTTTCACGGGTATTTAAAATATCCAAATGTCAAGACTAGTAAATTATATTGGCACGTAGAATTTCATACTGCCAAAAATTATCAATAGGGGTTAACCATAATCACGTTACAACGTGGTTTTTGTTATGGTTCAAATGACAATAAGCTATAATATTGGCTTATCTTTGATAAAAACTGTCTCTTATTCCCAAGAACTGGTATTTTTATTAAGAATGTACTAGCGCAATTAGATCTATTGGTGGTAAGGAACTAAAATTTATGCTTATTTACGAAAATATTCCTTTTAACTTCAATTCCGATATGGACTGTAACATACAAACATTGACCATAAACGCCGTCGTGAAACAACCATCAACATTATCACAAAGTTGTAATTTTTTTATCACTAACTCACAAAATGCTACAAGTTTACTAATTTAATGTAAATTTCTATTAATTGCTTGGTTTTCTAATTAAATATATTCGACACGTGATAATTGTTAGTTCGGAAAAATCTCGTTAGGGAGCATCTGGATATAGTTCAATGGTTTTTCCCCACACGATTATTATTTCGGAAAAACTACGTTAGGGGTCATCCTGATATAGCGTCAATGGGGTTTTTACACACTGGTACTTAAGAACTGACGTCAGTGTCGTCATTAACCAATGAGAATCATTTCTTAGTTGCAGTTTCGATATTAATTCCAAAAGGTTTAAATCTCAAGAGCCTTGTCTACTCGTCATATAGCGAGCTTTCAGACCTAGGGAAATGTCGTGGAAGATCCCGCAGCTTTTTGCTCCGCTTTAATCCGTTCGTCGACTCTATTTTACGGCATAGGCTTAACGAATTACGACCGTAGAAGAGAAAAAGCAAGTTTCCATTTTCATACATTATTTTACTATATTTAAAATGAAATTTTTAGGCGTTCTTTTATACAGGGTCTTTTTTTTTGCTCGGAAAAGTGTTTTTTTTCAAAAACTATTTATAGTACCGATTTCAAATTTAGAAGGTCAATTCTCTATACCGGGGGACATCAGTTTGAGAAATTTGAGCGTTTTCGGTAATGTTTTTCACCAATTTTGAAAAATTATTTTTCGACCACTAGGTGCGAGATAAAAAATTTCTATTATAAAGTTGTAGGCCGTCATCGAAAACCCTTAAAAATTGTTCACTCGACAAAAAACAATTTATTTATCAGTGAAAATTCGAGCTTGAAAAATTTACAAGTTGGTGAAGCCAAATTACGATTGTTTGAAACGATAATTGAAACCGAATTACCTAATCCAGTTGAAACTTTGGTTAAAAAAACGACCGGATTTAAAAAACACGAGGCTATAGGTCAATCCTAAACATGCATTGGGTATTTAAAGGAAAACTTTGGGAGATTATTATCAGTGTTTGATAATATTTCGAACAATGCCTCGTTATTCAGTAGCTGAGCGTACCGAGATAGTTGCCATTTACTATGGAGAAGCAGCGCAAAACCTTAGAAGAGTGACTGAAATCTTCGCAGAAAGACATCCAAATGGAGCACCATCTGTAAATACAGTAAGACGAGCAATTCACGATTTCAATCAATTTGATAACTTGCAACCTAGGTTTCGCGGATTGGGTCAACCGGATTTAGACTTCGAGAACAATGTACTCGCGTACTTTGTGGCATATCCTCGTCACAGTTGCGCTAACGCCGCTGCTGATTTGGGTTGTTCTGCAAATCGTGTGTGGAAAATTCTTCGTAAGAATCGCTATCACCCATACAGAGCTACGCTCCACCAAGGACTAATTGACGGAGACCATCAAAGACGTTATGAATTTAGCAACTGGTTACGAAATGCTGTCCAAGAAGATAGACAATTTTGGCGCTATGTTTTGTTCTCCGACGAAGCGTCATTTTCTAGAGATGGGCCCTTTAATCATCAAAACAGCCATCTTCGGTCTGACATCAACCCACATTGGGGTTTTGAATATCATCACCAGGTTCAATTTGAACGGGTCAATGTTTGGGTTGGACTTGTTGGAAACCGTTTGATTGGTCCCTTTTTCCTGCCGACGAACCTCAACGGCCAAAGGTATTTACATTTTCTACAGAACGAACTGAGTGACGCAATCGACGACCTTCCATTGGCTGAAAGACGTCAGTTGTGGTTTCAGCAAGATGGCGCCCCTCCGCATTTTTCCCGGCAAGTAACTGAGCACCTCAACAACGAGTTTCCTGAAAGGTGGATAGGGAGAAATGGTCCAGTGCATTGGCCAGCAAGGTCACCTGACCTAACACCGCTGGATTATTTTCTCTGGGGATTCGTTAAAGCAAAGGTATACGCCACGCCCATTGAAACTAGGGAGGAACTCATTAGACGAATAATCAGTGCTTGCCGAGACGTCACACCAGAAATGGTAGAGAAAGCGTTTGAGAACTTAATTGTCCGCGCACAAACCTGTGTTGCAGCCAATGGTGATATTATTGAAAATGTTTTGTAAAAATTTATGTGAATAAAATATCTGCATTTAAAAACCAAACATGTACATTTTTTCAAGTGTGAAAACTCTACTACGTTTGTATTAGACTTGTTCCCTTTTCAATTATCGTTTCAAACAATCGTAATTGGCTTCACCAACTTGTAAATTTTTCAAGCTCGAATTTTCACTGATAAATAAGTTGTTTTTCGTCGAGTGAACAATTTTTAAGGGTTTTCGATGACGGCCTACAACTTTATAATAGAAATTTTTTATCTCGCACCTAGTGGTCGAAAAATAATTTTTCAAAATTGGTGAAAAACGTTACCGAAAACGCTCAAATTTCTCAAACTGATGTCCCCCGGTATAGAGAATTGACCTTCCAAATTTGAAATCGGAACTATAAATAGTTTTTGAAAAAAAAAACTTTTCCGAGCAAAAAAAGACCCTGTATATTGGAAATGAAATTAACGTATTAGAAAGAAAATTAGGCCTAAATTAGATCCTTTAGGACTAAGCTTAGCGTAGAAAGTAAGTTATTTTTTGTAGACTACTCTTTTTAAAACAATTTGCATATTGAAAAAGCGGTTAAATTGAGAAATTTTAGCGTAGAAATTTAGGCCTAACCAGTTGAAACCATATTGAGAAAATTAGGCTTAGCATGTTGGATTAGAGAATGTATCATTTGAAACGATATAAAATATTTTGTCTAGAGCGGCTATGGACTTCGAAGCGTATCAACTTGAAACATTTCGTCAGTGGAAAAACCCACACGTCACCAAAGAAAATCTAGCGGTGGCTGGATTCTATTATATTGAACGTGGAGATGAAGTACGATGTTACAAGTGCCACGGAATCTTAGAACACTGGGAATCAGGAGACGTACCAGAACTTGAACATGCCATATTCTTCCCACGCTGTCCATCGAAGGATAATTCACCCTTGGAAAAAAGTACCTCTCACAAGAATGGGACACAACCCACCAAGAGCAACAACTGTCGTCGACAAATGCATCTCACCTGTACCTGATGACGTTTGTGACTTTCCCTCATCTGACATATGGTACTGCTGTTAGACGCTACAAATACATAAGGTAGAACGTTTAATTAAATTATTTATACAAGTTGCGCTTGTAGAAGGTAGTTTCATCCCTTTAAATGAACACGGTTTTATCCCTTTCGAAGATCGAATTAATTACTATAGATAAATTACGATTTAAACGGGTTAAATGTCGGACTCGTCGTAGGACCAATTTTACGTAATTATGTAAACAAAGTTCTAAAATAAACAAATGATATGTAAATAAATTGTTTTTATTGCTCATATTATAGAGATTAAAAGGGCTCGGAAGCGATAAAAGAAATTAAAGCGATAAATTTATGAAGTTTGGGGATTAGTGGAAAAATTTCGGCTTTCCGTTTTTCAACTGCTTTTCCGATGTACCCAAAAATGGACCAAAAGTACCCTTAATGTGACCAAAGTCACCATTATCAGCCCTATGTACCCTATGTCGGATCAAAAGTACCCTAAACTGGACCTAATAGCTTTATTGTAATGTTCGACTCCCAATGAGATTCCCTTAAAAAGAAAAAAATCTTGCGGTCCAATTTTGGGAACATGAAGTATTTCGGTGAGGAAACCCTCACTAGGAAAATATAGAGATTTGCTAGCGATAGGGAAAACAATTTCTGGAAATCTGCTGCCATTTAAAGCGAATGGGGGAAAACCGATTTCTAGCGATTGGGTAAGCGGCGGGGAGAGCAGCGAATAGATTGGGGATTGAGAGATAACAATTATGGAGTTAAGGAAGGGGGGAATTCTGGGGGTCTGAAAGCGACAAAGAAATTATAGAGTTTAGAAATTATAGCGATTGGAAGCGATAGTGAAAATTATGGCGAATTAAAATGATGGTTATGGTTATTAAAGTAAACGGGGGAGGAAAGGGTTCAGAAATAATCCACTGTTTGCAGTAAACTGAATGAGAGATAACAATTATGGTTATCGGGGTGAACAAAAAGGGCGGGGGTGGGGAAGAAATTCTAGAGAATGAAAATTATGGAGAATGGAAGCGATAGTGGAACTTATGGTGATTGGAAGCAAAACCAAAGGAGATTATATTATGGGTAAGGAGGGGAATGAATAAAGTCCGGATCTGCTTATTGTGGTATGGTGAATGAGATAGTAGAAACTATAGCGACAAATTTATGGAGTTTAGGGAGTGAAAAAATATGGTGATTGGAAATTATGCTGAATGGAAGCGATAACAAATTCTGGCGATTGGGGAGGGGTGGAAGCAGAGATAATCTACTGATTGCGGTATGGTGAATGAGATAAGATATTAGACTGATTATCTCATTCACCACTCCGTAATTCCTTTCTCTTGAGTGCGCAACGTCTCTACCAGGAAAGGGACGTTTAATCTGGGGGATTGGCCATTGCGAGTGGACTTCGCACGTCGGTTCATGAAGCGTTCAGAACCAGATAACCTTGTTCTCTAAAGCGTCCTTTTCATTGACGAAGGTACTTTTGGAAGGGAAGTCCCATTCAACAACCACAAGCAGCGCGAGTGGGCGCTCGAAAACCCACATGCCCTCTTTTCATGTGGTTTTTATTAGCGGTTCTCGGATAACATGTGTGCTGGAATAGTTAGAGACATCTTGGATGGCCCTTGCATGTGGACGCAGCGACTCACTGGAGCGTCATTCCTGGTTTTCCTGCAAGACGCCTTGCCTAAACTTCTGGACGACTTGCTACTAGCAACTTTGCGACGAGTTTGGTTACCGCACTGTGCCTTGGCGGTATGGGAAGAACTGAACCAGCGATTTTCACCCAGACAGATAGGGAGAGGAGGTCCAGCTTAATGACCTTCGAGATCACTGGACCTAACTCCGCGGGACTTTTTGTTATGGGGATGGATGAAGGATATGGTATACGCCACGCCAGTAGATTCTGACATTGATTTGGTGGCAAGGATCCAAGCCGCTACCGAATAGATTCGGAACACACCGATAGTATTTAAACGTATACGTGATTCCCTCCTCCAACGCTATCATCTTTGTGTAAGAGTTTAAGAAAAAAATTCGAACATTTATCGTAAATTGTACAAAATTTACATTTTTACCCCTAGGAGGGGTTATACAATAACCGTGTCTGTCCGTGGGTCTGTCTGTCAGGCCTGCGAAAGCGTTCGCATTTTCTGGGCATAGGTTAATCATTGCGTACGCAGTTTCTCGAAATTTCTGCGTTCGCAGTTTCTAGAAGGGTTGGCAAAACCACCGTGTGACGGTGAGCGTTAACGGATTTATTTGCGGTTGGGTTTGTTTGGTTGGTCTTTTTTTCGTCAACGTTCACCGTCGTGACAGTTTTAATTCAGTTTGATTGGATATTTCGTTATTGTAATGTTTATGTGTAGGTTGTGACGGTTGTGGGTGTTGAGTTTGTGTTATGCTTGTTGGGGATGTTGAGTTTGTTGTGTTTGTATGGGCTTTTTTTTCTCCAACTTCTTCTTAATGGCTTTGGGACGGACCGAGTGCTGAGTGTTATGCAACCCCTCAACGTCCAATGGCAGGGTTTCCACCAATTGTACACGGTATTCATCTTAGTATCAATTTGCGATTTTTTGGCGCCGGTCGGGAATCGAACCCGGGTCTGCCACGTGCAAGAGATGTTAGGTACTATAATTTATTCTACATCATTTTAAATATTTATAAATTATATTAATCTTATATTTAATTAAATATTTATAAATTATATTAATCTTATATTTAATTATTAATTTATAAATTATATTAATCTTATATTTAATTAAATATTTTAGTATATTAATGTAAAATTTGATCGTGATCAGGAATGGAACTTGGGTTGCATTGTTACAATGCAGATAGTTCACCGCCGAGCCATTGACTTCCTTAGGGAAAATAAAAAAGTAAAGGAACCATTATGATAAGGCGGGTTTTTTTACTAAATGGATTAATACAATATCTGTATATATTGTTTATTGAACTTTGTTTATTCTTTGGTACGTTTTTTTGTTTTGTTTTAAATTTTTGTTAAATTCTTAACAAAATTTCGTTAAAACACAAAAAGTAGTTCATTGTTACCTTTTAATAACGCAAAACTCCCGCGGAAACTATATCAAAGTAATAATTTAGCGCCACCGTGTGGAGAACTATCAATCAAACCGGGTAAACAAATATAATCTCTTCAATTTTTCGAACTTAAGTCAAATCTCGACGGGTAAAAAAAAACCCAAAATAAACGTATATAAGGCCGTTGCCGTCAATATAGAAGATAAAGTCTTTCTTAGTTCTTGGCTGTCAGACAAAATACTACAGGACGGGGTCCTGGTGTCGTTCAAAAGTTATGAGGTAACTTTGCGGTTTTAATTAGTATGTTCGGTCTTCGTTCAAGAAAAGAGTTAAATTGTGATTCGCGTTTGCACAGTGTTTCGAAAAGCCCAAAATGCGGCAGAAATTAAAAAATTACCAGACACATATAATATTTACATATTTATAACCAGGAAGTACACAGGAGTAACGTAGCACCAACATTTTAATGCTGCGCCCCCTAGCGACGAAGTTAGCTTCCCCCTAGGAACACAGGGTTGACGTTAGTGGCATTCGATAGCCCTTAAAGAGTTTAGAGAGTTGACAAAAATTCACGGTCGTAAGTCTTACCATATACTAATAAAATTAAGTTTTAGGGTTGGAAAAGTCCATTTTAGAGCATGTTCACCCGAGATTTCTTCCGAAACACGCAAGTGGATACCCAATATTTTTCTAACGTTTTCTAGTAAACGTTCCATTATATCCATTCTATAAATATTTCCGGTTTCCTTTCGTGACCGTTGAAGAAAGTTGACTTGGAAGGTTTGTAGAATATTAATTACTGAAAATCTAGGCTGAAACCGCCATATTTGGCTATAAATTTCATCAGCGGGTAAAGCAACTTATGCATACCAATTTGGGTAATTCTATTTGGCAGATGTCAATTAAAAGTAAACATCGTTGGCTGAAAGCCAAAATCACGTAATATTATGACCGCTTTTTTGATGAGGCTCTAATCTGTTATCACCGCTATAAATAAATTTTTTATTGCAATATAGTAAAATTGCATTACACTTCCTGAATTTTTCTTAAAAATTTAACGATCTTAAATAGAATAAAAGATTAAGGTAAATTTTTTTTGTAAAAAGACGATATCATAATGAATATTTGTACTAAACAGCCGTTTACCCCACAAGTATCGCTATTTATGTAGAATTTCAATAACTATTTAAAATCATTACCGAATACATTTTGGTAGGTCGTTGGTGCTTTGTGAAGAAGAAAACAAATTGAAGCAAGATAACAATATTTAAAGCGCCAAAATGTGTGTTTTTTTTAAAAACCGAAAGTTACTTTTAAATTTAACGCGCTTTCACTTATTTGAATAACGTGTTTGTTCAAATATGGATAACCCACAAAGACAAATTGTTGGCAATGTTCGCCACGACCGCTCTTTCAACGCAACAATAACAAACGACGCCTCATTCAGTAGTAATATTTTACCTTCTTTAAGTTTTTTGCCAACCAACAGTAATTCAATTGATAAGAGTTCCCATTACTAAAAGGGAATTGGTTGGAATTTTCAAGGAACACAAAACCTAGGTGACTGTATTTCGAGTATCCGAATCTTACTTGGAAATCAAATAAAGGAAAACCTTTCGAAGTTTCAAATGGAAATTCTACGGAGAGCGATTGAGAGCGAAAAAAAAACGTTTAACCGTTGGTGGAAACAAGCTGGTAGAATGATGGCTAACTTTGAGAGGAAGCACCACGTCTGGTTGCAGACAGCGTTTAAAATTCCTGACACTCTTCTTACTATTCCTGATCCAAATACGCCCTTAGGAGTTCCTGATGTAGGAAGGCCAATTATCGAATTTTCGGTTGCATCTGCTCGCACAAAACGAGTTCACGTTAGTGAGTTAGCATCCTTATTGGAAGACGAACCCGCATAAAAGCAGTAACAGTAGCGGTTGAACGGAAAGGAGAAACTGGATTGACCTTAGGCTTACAAGAACTGATGAACCGTTCGAATTCAGCATCAGCTGTACCCGAAAGAATGTCCAAGGACAAGCCAACGTCTTGTTCTCACACAGAAGCTCTCGCATTGATTTTAGATGGCGATTTATTAGTAAACACCTATAATATGATCAGGCAAACTGCTTTATCTCATGGCTCTTATCTCTTCCCATCTTACTATAAAGTTCTTCAGGCTAAATTACTCTGCAGGCCGGCTGTTGTGAATGTATCTGAAACGGTAGCGTTCGTTTCTCTTCAAAATCTTTTAGACCACACTGTAGACCGGATTTTAAATCTTCAAGGAGAATTTATCATCAGGTACAAAAAGGACATTAATCAGGAAAGGTTACATCTAACTCTTTCAGTCTCTTGGGGCTTTGATGGAAGCACCGGTCAATCGCGGTATAAACAGAGCTTCGGTAGCTCTATCGACTCTAGTGATGCCTGCCTTTTTGTAACCAAAATTATTCCTTTGAGCCTAAGATCAGAATATGGACATGCCGTCTGGAAAAACAGAACCCCGCAGTCAATACGTTTTTGTAGGCCCCTAAGAATTCAATTTATTAAAGAATCCAAGGAATCTATATTAGCAGAAAGTGATTGGGCAAAACAACAAATTGAACAACTGCAGATCTTCACTTCAAACATTTCGGGCATATCTGTGTCAGTCGCTTACAGTCTTAATCTTACTGTAATCGACGCCAAAGAGCTTAGTATTTTATCAGGTGCTTCGTCTCAGCAATGCTTTACAATCTGTGGGGCAACACCTACCCAATTTAACGACATTCATCGTCAAAACATTTTACCAAAATGGACTGAGTCCATTGCACGCCTGGATACGGTTTATGGAGTTTTGCTTACATTTGGGGTACCGCAACGTTGATGGATTAAAGACCTGGCGTATTAAGGGGGGAGCTAAGAACCCGACCTTTATTAAAAGAAAACAAGATATTCAAAGTTTGATGTGGGAGAAGTTATCATTAAGGGTAGACTTTCCTAATCCTGGTGGGTATGGCACGAGTAACGATGGAAACACGGCCAGAAGGGCTTTTTCGCCTTCAAATCAAGAAATATTTGCAGAAATTCTTTCCATTGAACGTTGGCTTGTGGAGGGGTTGCACGTAATTTTATGTGCCATATCCTCAAATTCTCCCATTGATTCCGAAAAATTTGGCCAGTATTGCCTTGAATTAAGTAAAAAGTACGTTGCAAATTATAAGTGGTTTAATTTGCCTTTAACCCTACATAAAATCTTTGTTCATGGTGAAATAATTATTCAGCAGTCCACTTTACCTCTAGGAGTTCTAAGTGAACAGGCGGGTGAGTCCCATAATAAATTATACCGTCGAGACAGGGAAATGCATTCTAGGAAAACATCTAGAATTGAAAATTTACGGGACATATTTAATCGAACCCTGGAATAGAAAAGCAAAAACCAATTCCATTTCCAAGAGCCTTTATGGATTTACTTAAAGAACCAAATGAACCACCTTATCCAGTCAGTTTAAATAATTCTGAACACGAGATAGAATTGTGTAATGAAAACCACAAATATTTTCTGAACAATATGCGTTTAGCAACTGAAAATATTGAATAGCTATGTTTGCTTCATATATTTTAAAACAAATAAGCAATTAAGATATTTGTTAACATAATTCTTGTATATTATCAAGTGATGTTTTGCCTGATTAAACTGTTTTCTAAAATATAATTTTTGCAAATTAGTATAAGCTAGGGTAATACTAATTTGCATAATGGTAGGGCTTTTCTACTGTTATACGTTTTAGCCAAATTTTGTCTAGGAATTTTATTAGTAATTTCTAAATATTAAAACTCAACTTTCTTCAACGGTCGCGAAGGGAAACCGGAAATATTTATGGAATGGATATAACGAAACGTTTACTAGAAAACGTTCGAAAAATATAGGGTATCCACTTGCGTGTTTCGGAAGAAATCTCGGGTGAACATGCTCTAAAATGGACTTTTCCAACCCTAAAACTTAATTTTATTAGTATATGGAAAGACTTACGACCGTGAATTTTTGCCAACTCTCTAAACTCTTTAAGGGCAATCAAATGCCACCAACGTTAACGCTGTGTTCCTAGGGGGAAGCTAACTTCGTCGCAAGGGGGCGCAGCATTAAAATTTTGGTGCTATGTTATTCCTGTTGACTTCCTGGTTATAAATATGTAAATATGATATGTGTCTGGTAATTTTTTAATTTCTGCCGCATTTTGGGCTTTTCGAAACCATGTGGTTTGGAACGTGAGTGAATGGACTTAAGTGTATGAACAGTGCGTGTTTAAGACTGAAAGTGTTAAAGTAATTGTGAACTAACCCAAGTCAGCTGTAAGATAACATTGATTGTTATTATTTTTTGAATTGGAATAACCTAATTAAACCGTTGAAATTATCAACTCAACCTGTGAGGCTAATTAAGTAGATTGGAAGTAATTAGTAGCTCTCAGCTCTCAGCTGTTAATTAAGACAGAGTTTATAGTTAGGTAGTTTGAATTTAGTTAAAATTAATTAATTACGATCAACTAAGACAAATCTAGTCTTAGACACTTAAGTACCAGTTATGTACAATTACGTAGAAGGGATATATATTGTTAGGTTATTGATGAAAGTTAAATCTAGAACGTTCCATAGACTGTTCTGAATAAAAATAAACATTTATAATTTTGCATAATTCTGGTTGCCATTTTATTTTCTAATCACTCGCCCACAACATTACAGTTCTGGCATTCCCGAATCCAACAAATTTTCGATATAACGGCGACGGGAAATTATTCTCGTAAATTTATCGCGCGGCCTTAGGGAATATTCTTTTAACAAAATTTCGATAAACTATCGTTTAATTAAAATCGGCCCTATTCCGTTAAAATTATAAACCAAAAATCGAACGGTCGTTATAATACCCTCTGTAGATATTTCTTTAATTAAAATTTCATTCGTATTTCATTCAACTGATAAACTTGTGCATTGTTATAGTACGTCTAACTCACTGTTGTAACTACTTAACTTATGAAATTCTGAATAAATTAAAATTGGTCGTTTCGTCTCAATTAATTTAATTATAATTAAAATTTTATACCGGGCGGGACAGAACTGGGATAACATTTTTAGCAAATAACTCTAAATTGCGGAGATATATCTTTAAGGGTTATCTCGAGAAATTAATACCACTAGGGACAATTCTTCCGAGGAGAGGTATATTTTCGCTTGCCAACTTGTCCTATTTTATTCTACTGTGTTAAGTTGAACTGTTTGCGCATTTTTAATTACTCATTAGTTTTTGGTAATTTATCTCAATTGCCCCGCATTCGAAAATTCATCGTACCCCTGAAATCACATTTCACATACGCCTGGTTATTTAATTGTTGTAACCTACTTTCAGAGACTAATTGGCCACATTTCGAAGCTATTTGGCGCTCTTTTAACTCATCATAGGAAAATGGGGTGAAAAAGGCATACTTCTCAACTCACCCCTTACAACTCCTTAAAATTTTTCTTAAACTTTTGAAACACCCTGTATATTTGGAAACTTTATTTTTTGGACAAATTTCAGTTTGAGAAGATAATGTTTTGATTTTTATTGAAAATTTTGACCAATTATTATTTGACATTTTAATTAAAATAGGCTTAAATTAAATTACAAAAGAGTTAGCGACTATATGCTTATAACAAATAAGTCTTTTAAGAAGGCAATTTCCAATAATTATGAATAATGTTTCATTATTTTTGTGCATATAATTATTGTTGTAACTGATAATTAAGACCATCGTTAGGTCTATTGTACTTTTTGTCTTTTCCTTGGTTTTTTAATATAGTGCAACAAATGTTTTTTAACGTACAAATTTTGTTGTCCACCACTTTTTTATCGACTTGCTCAGTTCATCTGGTGTTATCCATCCACATAACGACAATTATTCAACGTGAGGTAATTTAATTTAACAGAAAAACTAAATATTAAAAATAAATTAAAGAAAGGAAAGGCAATGGTTCTGTTTTAGTTAGACAAACGACATACAAGTATCTGTAATAATCAAGTAACCTAATAAAAATAAATGTGGATTTTCTATTGTGCAGAATTTAGTTGATATCGTTATTGTTGCGTTTGTTTGGCCATACCGCGTACTAACGCAACACATAAGTTAATACTGCCTAGGCGTAACGTTGTCACGGTCTACACGTAACTTTTTGGAGTTCGAAAAGTACCTTCGTAAGGTTTTATATCCCCCTTTTCCCCAAGAAAAAGAGATGTTTCTACTCGCACTAGCCACCTGGTGTTTGTACTCGCACTAGCCAGCGGTAAGTCGTCTGTCCCATCCTCACCTCCTCGGTCACCGTTGACACCATCTTCTTTGGTGGCCTTTTTTTTGGGTCCATATAGGTCAAAATAAGGAACGCTGAAATGAGACCTTTCATTTTGGTAAGCAGTAAACATTTTAGTTTTTGAAAAACATGTTTCTAATTGCCTTAAATTATTAAATTGAAGCTTTCTAAATGCCTTAAATTAATGATAAACATATCAAGAGGATATGCACTGCCAACCAGTAAATGTCCATTTTTAACATTCCTTACACCGTATTTTAACATTAATAAATTGAAGTAGAATACAACGTTCTTAAGTGATGAACGAACTCGGGCCATCCAGCGCAACAGTCATTGAACATGAGAGTTTCATTACAAACATCTATATATAACTTTAAACATTATTAGGTTTTAACAAAAAATGTGCCAGAATTTAAAAACCTTCTCAGTTTATTAAATTTATTTTTTCTTTTGTAATAAGAGATTGATATCAAGGAGCCAAAAGATACAATGTGACATCCATCAACTGCCCTAATTGTTCCAGGAAAACCGGATTTGGTATCACAAATTACCTTTGTAATATCCATAGTTTCTTGTGTTTGCCATGCGATATGTGTTTGTCTTATTACTAAAATATTCGCATGAATTCAAGAAACATGTTGTGCGATAGCCCCTTTGGCCTATGAAAACGATAACTGATGCTTGGGAATGAATTTGGAGTCGCAAGGAGTCGGAACGAAACTTAAACACTCTTTCCAATAGGAACAGTAGCATGGATTTTTTCAGAAGCTACAGCTGCTCTATCAATCAAGATTAATTGCTTACGAATATAGAAATAAATCAGTATTTGCTTTTATTGGTTGAAGGCCATAAATAAAGTTTTGCAAAACCAAATTTCCTACGCCCATTTTTTCGTTTCGAAGATGAACTTATACAATGCAAGAATGTTAAAGTTACGTAACCCAACCGTTGGCCTTCTCATTCTAAAATGTCAAATAAAATATCGTTATGAGTATAATTCACAACCATATCCACATAATATGTGGTCCGCACTGGAATTGACGGAGGCTTACACCTATTTTCTAGCATTGTTGCGAAAGCTCACCCATATGTGTAAACGAATGACTGCCCCTAAAATATACAGTAATTTCCTCTATAACTTCATCATTTACAACTTGATTTACAATTAAATAAAGTAGCTTTCACTTTCTGAAATTTTAAGGCCCGAAACAAAATTCAACTTCATTTTGAAAATTTATGAAATATAAATGTTTAACAACTTACGATTCCATAATGACGAATTAGCTTATAGGTTGAAAATATAAAACCATCGGGGTTTTTCCGATGAAAGTTACTGACCGTGCCTAGTTAATGTAGGGAGTGCATGGCAGGAAGGGTTTATCACCATCTCTTTACGCATTTTAACCTGGCCACCTGAATAAAAGCATTAAACTGCTTGGTGGTGCTGAGGGTACTAGCCTAAATTTTTAATATTATATTTATAATGGAATCGTCCGAAAGGGAAAATTCTAAACCAATAAAGCCTCATCACGTAAGCTGAATAGATTCAAAATACGGATGTACATACTTACCAGTTGAAACGAAGCTCGAAAATATACTTCGAAAATAAGTTGTAGGCAAATTGAAGTGTGCAAAGACTCACCAAACTTAGAGCACTCTTATTAAAAGGTTAATTAATTTTGGGATACTCATACGATTGTTATTTAATTAGAATTTTATTAAAAATCCATTTAAATATACAAGAATGAAAACGTGGCGCTAATTTATTTACTTTTTAATATTTATACACCATGCCAAAAATCTGTGATTCTATTTGAGAGCACTCTTGTTCGTTCAACTGAGAACAATAAATCGAACATTGCACAACAAAATAGTATTCAAATTGAAATTAATCTATCGTGCAGGAAATTTTAATTTCTTAAGCGAGGAAAGTCGAACTCCTTTACGTTGGATTGTGCTAATTTCCTTGCGAAATCATACAGCATATTTAATTAAAATATCAAACAGGCAAAACAAAATTGGATTTTAATCTAGGATTTCCGAATTGTAATTTTAAAAAAAATTGAGAAAGTGCGGCGTCTAACGCATTTTAAAAACACGATAAACTACAATCTACGAATATAACTCGGTTGAAAAGCCAAGGAGAATGTCGTAGCAGACGACAGTTCCGACCGAAAAACGAAAAAACTGGGGAAAATAATATTTCGCTCACGATATGGCGCTGCATGTAGGTTCAACCAAGCGGTTCTGAGATTCTCGAGTCGGGGTGATAAAACACGAAATTTGGTTGCTAATAATAAATAAAATACTGGAAATATTAAACATTTTTAAAAATAAGTTTTAACATCAAATTTTTGTATAACCATTTTCGGACGTCCTCTATCCAATTAAATGGTTTTTAACCAATTTTTGGGTGGTGACAATTCCTATTTAATAGAATAAATTAAACATGACTTGAATTGAATATAAAATTATTTATTAGCACCATTTTATCATATGATCTTTTAAAAACATTTTAACAGCAAATTTCTAAGTAAATTTGTACACCCGGATTTCAACCTTTTTTAATTTGATTGATTTTTCCTTATTGAACATTTCCATATTCTAAATTTATTGGTTATGAACACAAACTTTGAGATTTGAACACCTTTTGAATGCTTTTTTAATAGAGTTAACTGAGGTGGTGGTGGAGGGAACGCATTTAGAAAGCAAAATAAACCTACGTCTCTTCTCGCCTTATATAACATGATATATATGATATTATAAGAAATAATTAAGGACAGTAATTAAAATAGTACCATTAAATCTTTTTTATGATATAATTTGGAATGTAACTAAAGGTAGCGTCGAAGAGCCAAGTGAGGTTTTGTTCTGTGCTAACTAATGAATAATCGAGAATGCGCTGTCCTCTGCGCACCTTTTGCTGGGTTGAGTGGCTTGCGTCAAAGGTGTGGCCTTCAGTAGTAGGGTCATCTCTCCGGGCTTGTGGAGGCTGGCGTAGGGCACAATGATGATAGTCCTCTTGTGGTATGGTCTATGTTACTAGGTACACCGGGCTATCATTTCGGACACACTGTCCTCTCCATAAAAGTATCATCCAATCCAGTGGCGTAAATAGCGCCACCGCAGACCCCGCGGTGCGGGGGGGCCCCGAGAATTAGGGGGCCCCCAAACGTTTATGAATAAACTCGGTGCTATTTAAAAGGGCTCCGAGTCGTTTTTCGCGGGGGGCCCCAGAGTTCCTAGTTACGCCACTGATCCAATCACTGTAGGTAAACTCTACTTTAATTTTGATTTCCTCCTCAACGTGTATTTTTACGTGTCGCATAGAACAATACAAAAATGAAATATACACAAGAAGGATAGAATGCACAAAAATATAATAAATGTCCTCTTTATGTGAATGAAGTTTATGAAAAGAGCTCCCACAGATGGCTTATTTCGCAGTTTCCGGATATTTGCTCGAAATTGGTCCTGCTTCTCCCATTTCAGAAATAATCCATTTTCCCATAGAACTCTTATTCTGAAAAAGTAAGACTATTTTTATAATTAAAACTTTTTGTGTTAATGTAGGTCAATAATGTTTTTAATTTATACTGAGACCGTGAAGTGGATTCGAAATAGCTCTAAAAATCAACTAATAATATATTTAATAATACACTTATTGATCATTTGCTTTGTAAAAGGCTTGAGAACATTTCACGCCAAAGTTTCTCATTAATGAATTAATTTTGTACTTGCTTTGTGTTAAATGCGCTTTCACAAACGAAGTTTTTCTCGAAGTTTTTCTTGAAGGCAAACGCTCTTTTCATCAAAAACACGGGATCTTCGACCATATGGTAAAAATAAGTAGAATCTTTTAAGTTTTTCACGCCTGTTTGGAATGAACGAGTGGAAATGAGAATCGCAATATCTCCCTTGGAGAGGTCTGGGAGATCCGAGTAACTCGCAAGTGCTTCCAACAATTGCACCTTCCGATACAAATCTCCATATTTTGTCCATGAAGGCTTTGAAAAAATAATTAATTACAAACTTTTATCAGCATTTTACATAATCAAAGAAATTAAAAATTTCGCTACCAGTTTTAACACAAGCTAAGAGTGATTAAGGCTTATTACGCAGACAAGATTTAGATTTGTTCTACCATTTATGAAAATTGTCATCGTGATCCCGGTATTGTTAAAATAGCAAGCATAAAACAAATACTAAGCAATCACGCTTATAAAGTTTATGAACGATTTCTGGTTACGCCACTGTGATGGTTCATAGTAAATAAATAAATTTCAATTAATAAAAATATAATAAATATGCGTTTTAATTCATTTTATCGAACCACCATATAGTTAATATGAAAACTAAGAAAAATATAACGTGGTTCTTGATCTAAATTAATGAAGTCGCCGATCATGTCAGCCATTTCAATCTCGCCTCTTAGAATATAAACAAACAAAACAAGTTGCATGGGCAACGCTTCGGATAAATCTTCTTCGAATTGCTTTTGAACAGCTTCCGATTTTTTAAAGAGGTCTTCATTTGAATGTGAAATCAAGGAATGAAAACATTTCGGCAACAGTATTCTCGCCCTTGAAACGAGTGTCAATTTAGTTGATAATTAGATCTAAAACTTTGTTAACTACAGAAACTCTGAAAATGTGTTCGCCGTTCAAGAATCGGTAATCTTCTGATAACGCGTCAAAATGTCTTTTGATTTGTTTTACGTTTTTCCTTGAACGTTGGTGCAACACTTCAATTTTTAGTGATGACTCTGGTTTCCAATTTCAATTGCTGATAGCTGATTCGCAAGAGTTCTATTTTATTTCAACAATCTGATAAAAGCTGTACTGACACAAGTCAGATTTATTTTTCTTGCAAAGCTCGTGACGCTAAATTGACGTAACAAAGTATTTTTTTAAGTAAAACTACAAGAAAATTAAATTAAGATTTTTCCATCGCTGCCTTATTCTTGGAGCTCCATCTCTTCTGCCCTTCTTTTTTTTCCAAATCAATCTTGGTAAGCGATTTAAGAATGACCGTGAATTGTGCCTGAATAGCAAAAAGTGAAAGTAAACGAATGGACTAGCTCGTCAGATTTACTCTTTTTATTGAAGTCGAGGATTCTCCAGTCAAAAGCACCCAACGGTTTAAGCATAGTCCGAAAAAGGTGTTAAGTTCTTGTAAAAGAGCGAAAGAAATTGGATATTTATCTCACTTCATTTGAACCAGATACAGTATTGTGCGCTGCAGAGTGAACGTAAATTGCATTTGGTTGAAGTGATTTTATGCGACTTTGAACGCTCGATTAGTGCTGGCTCCGCCATAGCCTTGATCACGCCATTTCTTGGTCCTTACCCATTTCTTGAATTTCAATCAAAATCTTTTCGACAACACCAGCGGCTGTTCTGTTTTTTAAATCGTAAAATCCGAGGAACATTTCTTTAATTAGAATATTAATAGGCTTATGAGATTCATTTTGGATAATATTTACGTAACGAAAGCAAATGCCGTCAACAATTAGAGATACAAAAGGAGCGTTTTAATATCTGAAACTTAAACTAATCGTAAATTTAGTCCTAAACATTGAATTATTTTATTTTTAATTGAGGGCTTAGGAGTATCGTATCTGATTGGGATAACGAGTGTGGTCTAGAACATATTAATAGCCCTTGCACAACGATATTTATTCACCAAGGCAGGGGAAGATGGCAACGAAATGCGAGTCGTGGCCTTTCGTGGCGTGATTAAAATCAAAGAGAGGTGGTTCCATAAAAGGAAAAGAGGAGGGATACGAATTCAAAATGGAAACCATTTGTTTATAATCAATCACAAAATCTTTAAAATTATCTGGTTTTCATCTCTAGGATTCTTAAGTAATCGTTGACCAACAGGCTGCATTAGCATGGTGAAGACATTGTTCCTTGGGGATTCACGGCTACTTCGACCATTATTTTCTTATTGGAATGCCTTGTATGGCTGTCATCTGGGTGGTTAGCGATAATTTCGTTCACGACCAGTGTTCTTTTCTTTCATGTTAAGTTATTAGGCACTAGTGAACATGACTTATCGCGTATTCTTATATATTTCTTATCTCCCTCTCATAGAATCTGACTTCTGCCGCAGCCGGAAAATCCGAATTCCTCTTCTTTACGTGGCTGGCATTTTATGTTTCTGATGTTTTGGGACTCTATCCCCCAGTTTGGTGGAGTGGGTCATTTGTTAATTAATGAGTTGTGTCTTGTGATGCTACGGATGACGTTTACTGATCTAGGAAAATTCACCTGTGGCTGGCTCTACGTGGTTGCGGGGGCGTAGAGGGTCTCGGGGTTTCTTTTGGTTTCGTTTCCAAGTTAATTCTCTTGGCACACCCTGGTATCTGACATTGAGTACAAGCGGGAGAGAACACTGAAGCTGATAGAAAATATCGCTGTAGCCCGAGACAAAAATCGAGCTTAAGTCGGAGTCTCGTTACCTGGTGATAGACCTGAGGCCCGCGAATATTAAAATGGTTTGATGAGATACTGGTGAGCTGAGGGAATATTGTCGGTCTTGTCTTTGGTCCCGCGCGTTCCTCGTGAAAGTTTTTGGTAAGATCTGGGCTTGAAAAGGGGGGGGGGGGGGATATTGCACCACGGTCATATGACAGAGAAAAAAACACTTTAATTAGCACTATAATACGAGGGATATAACTTATAATTTATTTGAAGAAACTTGTTTAATTAATTAACTTAATTTTATTATAAAAAAGGAGGGTAGAACAATTTCTCTGATATGTATAAACTATATTCAATTTCTCATGTGGCATTTCAAAGTTATTGAAGCTTTAAGTTAACGTTAATTTTATTTACTAGTTAACAAAAGGGATTGTTTTTTACACAAGATATTCGAATTCTAAGATATTTGATATATTGAACTTTATTAGTACTAAAGAATAACTATTATTGTAAATAATCAAAATAAAATGGTAAAGCACTAAAGTATTTTTCCCCTGTACCTTAAATGAATACACACCGGTCAGGACCAGTTCGTTTCTACACTTTGAGGGCTTATTCATTATCAGTCAAGAAAGTGGGGAAAATAAGTATCAACAAAAGTAAATAACGCCATAAAATAAAACAAATTTATGTATGAGGGGAAAGTAGAACCTGTAGGTTTACAGTAGTTACTTTTTCCTTGAGGAATATTTAAAACTTGTTTCATCACTGGGTCCTATTCTACAAGAAGCTGCATATCAGACTGAAAATTATTATTGTAGATCTCTTCAACACTATCTCTTTTAGCTCTTAA
The DNA here is from genome assembly GCF_980474605.1 of Leiobunum rupestre. Lineage (NCBI taxonomy): Eukaryota > Metazoa > Arthropoda > Arachnida > Opiliones > Sclerosomatidae > Leiobunum > Leiobunum rupestre. Next base: position 53,277,261 of record NC_143388.1, on the reverse strand, counting down.
AGCTACTCCATTTCAATGTAATATGAAACAAACGTTTGAAAACCTGACGCAAAAATCAAGTCTTATCACGCAACGCATTTTCAAGCTTCACATCGATTGCTTTGTTTCTGAAAAATTGCTCTTTTGTAAAGCAGGTTTGAATGTGAAATTAAGAATTTTCATGTCTGTTACACAGGACAATATACCTATAATTCGCATGTTGAAGAATAACATAACAAAGAAAATTCAAATTGTAGACCAGATTTGCTGCGCTTGCGATAAAATGTAGAAGAAAATAATCTACTTTTACTATTCCATGGGGAAGGCCCCTTTGGTCTACATGATCCATGATCTATTAGTCTTTTAAATTGGCTGTCAATGGTACCGTTGTTAAGTCCCATTTCCGTTTGATATTTTTCGATTAAAAAAATACGACGAGTTGAATTGGGCTGTAGAACATGCACATATCACCTGTCACTCTTATTTTAATATTTGATAAGTCGTAACAAAGTTGATGCAAGGGAACGTGTATCTAGAGGTTAGAGTAAAGCTTTAAAGCGATTTATTTCCATTAAACTGTACTTTGTATATCAGAGTTAGAATATAAGGATAAATCTGGTTAAAGAAACTAATTGTTTATATCGTTTTTTTAAAGTATTCTGAAGTAGCTAGGTAAGTATGAACTGTGAAGGTGTATATAAATTTAGTTAAAAGTAGAAATTTTGTACCTTTTGCCTCAGGGTAGATTAAAATTTTAGAAATATTTTGATCCGTTATTTTTGTTAGTCAACTAAAAATTTTAATTCCTGTTGGAACGGCAATGATTATTGTGGCTGCGGTGAAGTAAGCTCGAGTGTCTACATCGATCCCTAGTTTCCCCACAGTTAATATATGATGGGCCCAGACAACAAAACCTAAAATTGTACAGATGCACTCAAATGGGCCGAATAAACTTCTGTAAGTAATTCACTAACCGTTGTGTCCTTAAAGCCAATGACAGACTTAGCTGGTTTAGAGAAAAGCGTTGTTAGTTTTGGAATTTTTTGCAGTTCTTGTTTGACGTTTTCATCTTTCCGTTTGCGAATTTTAGTTTTTCTGCCACACTTTTAGGCTTCATCTTTGGGGTAATTGAAGATTCTGATAGTTCTGACTCAATTGAAATTTAAAGAACGTGTGCACTATTGGATATAATTAACTAATTTTGCTTATGAGCCCTTCCATAAAATCTCCGTCAAAATCAGTAGACTCTGAACTAAAAGCCAACGACTCTCAGGCCTAAGGTAGCCCTGCAAATTAAGCTGCGTCCGAAATCAAAACCAAAGGAGTAATTCAGATCAGACTAAATGCACGGCCGCGTCCGTCCGTCCGTCGAAATTCTGCTAAGGAAAACTTGTTTTATTTAGTTTTCTCGCATTTTGTGGTATCTAAGTCCGTACCAATGAGTCTTTGGTAATTAAAAATAACGCTAAACTCAAACCAAATAGAACTTCCGGTCAAAAAGCAAATAAAAATTAATTATAATAGCCATAATTGTTTTAGAAAAACACGTTTTTACGTATTACTCAGGGCGCTGGCCAATTATCTTGAAGTTATTAAACTATAAAAAATAAGCATAATTACCATACTTACGGGTAATTATCTAAAAGAACCATTTTATAAAAAAAATTGTTATAACCCAAGTAAAAACAAAGGCTTAAAGCAATGTATGTGTGTAAAGATATTTAAAGGTGTATTCTAGTTGGAAATATCATAAAAATGAAGCTGTTTTATAGCGTCTACTTGTTTATCTTTGGATTTTCGAGGATTATATTTTAAACGTAGATCCGAAATTCGTATTGAGCTTAGCTCCGACTTCTTACAAGCTGTTTGAACAATGTATGAATATTGAATAAACTATAGGAAATGTTTCCACTAGAGCCCTCAGACATTGACATTCTTATTTTGTCACGAATTCTGGGACTATTAAGAAATATCTATTATTTAAGTATTGTTTATTAATTTGTTTTGCTTATTTTCACAGGGTCGAAAAAATCTAAAATGGCATACAACAATTGGCGACGCATTTCGTGCTATTGCTCCGATTAGAGCTCCATTAAGGTTTGCTATGTTGAAAGTTTTTCACTAAACATACTTGATTCTTTATAAAAGATGCATAAATAGTGTTCTTCGGCACAAACATTTTCCGTTTCCCACTTCCGAAATCAGTTGCTAGCTGTTCCAAGGTTTGAATTCTACTGTTGCTTGAAGAACTTGTTTCGGCTGTCAACGCTACTCCGTATATTATAATTATGAAATGGGCTCCTATGTAATAAGTTAAAAGCCAAATTGACAAAGAAACATCTTGTCCTTTATGCATTAAATCTATTACCAAAATTAAAAAGCTAATTTAGTTTGCATTTGTATATTTCCACTAAGGGTTGAAATGTTTATTTCGAAAAGTAAACGTTTTTTGAAATAAATATCACAAGTTCAAAAGGGTTCTTAAAAGGAAGATCAAATAAAGTTATTATAAATAAAAATTTAATGTAAATATAATACGCAAAAGCAATGTATCTTACTTGGATGTTCGAGAAATCCCAAAGAGTTGAGAAAGGAACAAATGAAATTTATATTCGATACTCTCTGCTTTTCGGAGATAATTAATACGATTGCAAATAGAACTACGAATCCAAATATCACTAACCACACCTGCGCCGTAAGAAACGAAATAAAATATATTTACCAAACAAGAATAGTATTCTACAACAAAAATTTCAAACTCTTAAGATTAGGAAATTTTTAACAACCTCTTTATTAAAAGGTTTTAAAATAAATATTATATTGACATTTCTTCTTGAATCTTGATCACCAATAAAAAAGTGTACATGATCTACGTCAATTGCATTTGAAAAATCTGCAGCAGATCTTCTGGAATACGAGTCCATCATCGGTGATAGAACAAAATCTGTCTCCTGAAATATTTAAATTATTTTAAATGAACCACGCAGATTCCACATTTGTTTGTTTTAAAATGTTTATTGAATCTTGACTCTAGTTATTTGCAACTTTAAATATTTTCTTTTGACTTATCTCGACTTTAGTAAGAAAGTTATTGGCTTAATTAAAATTAATGAGTTTTATCTTCATCAATTTTAAAAGATAATTTTTCCTTAAACAAATCTGAAATTTAGAAAAAAACAAGTTTTTATTTTTTCAATATTACATTTCTCAATAGACTTCCAATCGCACCATTCCAAGTTTTGTTTGGTAAAAGTTTTCCAAATTGACGACTACCAAATGGAAGCCAAGTAAGTCTAAAATGAGTCATAAAAATACCAATTTCAACGGAATTATTTCTGCCAAATATTATTTTATACAATTATTGGTTTTAACGTTTAAGATGTGGCATTTTGTACACTACAAGAATATTTACAACAGTTTCTCAAAAGTAGTTCGTGTTTAAGAAATCCAGAAATAGGGAAAAATAAGTTCATTTTATTTTCAGGCAGTAGATTACGCGTCAGTTGATTACGCGTCAGTTAATTTGCTTTTTAGGTAAGTTTTTGAAATAGCGTTATTCCATGTGATTAACTTGGTGCTTTCAATCTAACAAAAACTAAGTTCACAATTAAAATTCTTAAATTTGGTGATAATTAAAAAATTTCTTTATTTATAAACTTGTTTCGTGTTCTAAAATTTTACGTATAAAATAAAAACTTCGGAAAAGAGTTTGTACTTTCTAAAACCTAGATATCAACAATTGGTAAATCCTCAATTCCAAAGAATAAAACAAAAAATTAACCAAATTTAAAAATCCAAAATCTCTAGATTGTTATTAAATTCAGGGAATAATTCCTCTCGACTTTAAAATGTCAGAACTCTCGTTAGAAAAATAAAAACTTACGTAATATTTGAATTTTGAACGAGAACCTTCAGAATATTTGAAAGGAATAAGGATGGTTTGTAACTATATAGGTAGTTTCCACTCTTTCCATCTTTTATTTTACTCCAAGATAGATGCATGGACTTGAAATTATAATAGGTTAAGAGTTTGTAGAAAAATCTACAATTACAAAACTCAGTCCTAGTCTTCTTAGAAAAGCTTTTAAAACATGTCAATGAACAGTCGGCGTAGACGTGTAAGAAATCAGTCAGGATTTGTATTGATAATAGCGACTTTTTAAGCCATTATTTTTAAAAACCCCCCTTGGGCGTATCTTTGACGCAAAATTTGTATCACCATCCTTAACCCTTCTTTACTTTCACCAGGTATTTTTAAGTGTTAAATTATGCGTCCTTACCGATTATACAATGCGCGAATTAAGTTTAAATTACATTAAATCATAGGGTGTTAAGCTGGTATTTGGCGTGTAGTAAGGAGTTATTTTTCGTGTATTTAGCGGTTAAATTTAATGCATTAAGAGATTATTTCGAGCATATTAATTTGTTATTCTTCATGTGTCAAACGCTTCTTATTCGTGCATTCATTGGTTCTTTTTCACGTAGTTAGGGATATTTGCCGTGCATTAATAAGTTACTGTCGGGCATTTATTCGTTATTTTGCGTGAACTTATAGGTTATTTTTATTTTGTATTAAGCGATATTTTCCGTGTAAATTATGTTGTTAGTTTTCGTGTATTAAGCGGATATAAGGCATACAATAAGAGGTTATGTTTCGAGTAATAAGCACTTATTTTTCGTGCACGAAGAGATTATTTCGAATACATTAATATATTATTTGGCATATATTAAGCTTTTTTTCGTGTATAAAGCGGTTTTTTTTATTTATGACGTATTGTTTTCCGAAGGATTGTTTGACTTTCAAAAGCTGAAAAGGTCTCCATTTCAAGATTTCAAAAGCGATTTATAAATATATTTTTAAAACTTCTTTTCTGAGGTCTATTCATTAAATTTATGAAATTAACAAGTATATCTTTAATTTTAATATATAATTTCGTGGCGTATGTCCTTCACATACATTTTGTAAGATAATTGGGCAGAATTATAGAGAATGCAGATGTATTGAAGAAATATTGCATTGAAGAGATAGAAGTTGTTCCTTAGTCTCATGTTTTTCATATTCACTAAACTATCTTTTACCGTCTTATGCATTCTAGTACTAAAGAGAAGGAAAGTTAAGACATGCACTATTGAAAAAAATATTTGTCAATATAACACATAATCAATAAATGTATTGTATCCCGAAAACTTTATTTTATCTAGTATTATATGAAAACTCATCGTGTAATGTGTACCTATTCATCACATAATAACAAACAATTAATGCACGCAAAATAACCAAAAAATGCACGCAAAATAGCCAACTATTGCACAAAAACCAACTAATTAATGCACGCAAAATATCCAATGAGTGCACACAAAATAACCAATGAATGTACCCTAATCAAACAATTTATGTACACAAAATAACCAATTAATGCAACCAAAATAGGCAACAAATGCACATAAACTAACTTATTATTGCACACAAAATAACCAATTAATGTACATAAAATAAACAATTAATGCACGCAAAATAACCGATTGATCAACGAAAAAAACCGATTGACACACAAATATTTTCGCGAAATAATACCTGAATTCACTAAAACTAACCACTAAATTCACAAAAAAATAACTCCTTAATACACGCAAAATCGCTGATTAATACGTTATAATTTAAATAAAAAACACTGTTATTGTTTTCAAACCTAATGCTATTTGAACTTAATAGGCGCTTTTTTCATCTAAATGTACGCGTAATGTAACACTTAAAACACGTGCTAACTGGTGACATGATCATCGTTTACCAAACGTGTTTCGTATACGTTTTAGAAACCTCGATAAAACACGTTATATGTACGTGATTGTGCTACCTGGGTAGATGTTGGATCAATTTTTTAAGTATTCTTCTAATTGTTTTGTTTAAAATGATTTCTTTAATTTTTTTAAAAAATTACTAATGAGTTTTTCGTCAATTAAGAAAGATTAAAACAGTTGTAAAACTGTTAAAAGTGTTTAACTCAGCCCACCTCTAAATTTTGTCTGATATCTGCATTACTTCGTCTCACTAAAAGTTAATTCGTAACCTAAGCTTTTCCTTGCTCCATAATTTATTTATGGAATTATGACCTCCCTTTTCAACGAATTTAACGTACTGCTCAGCAGGTTCAAACAAAGCTATTATTGGCCCTATTTTCTTTAAATAGAAGACGGAGAGTATGTTAGGAGAAGATGTTTTGTTGAAGTTCCCACTTGCTCACCTTGGAATTTTCTATTAGTTTCCTTGAAACGTAGCTCACATTCAAAATGTATTGTTCAGAGCAAAAATTGTACGTTATCATAACAATTACCTTAAAAAGTCACTGAGATTCACAAAAAGATTGCGACAATAAGAAGTCCGCCGTTTATGTTTTACAAATTTATGACTTTTGATGATATTTTTAGTCTACAAGTAATTACCAAATAAACAACCGATAAAATAGTATTTCGGATCATTTGATTATCGTTGGCAAATTATTTTATCCCGGACAACACTGGCGAACACAACAAGAAATTATAACAATTCAATTGAGGGGGAAAGGTACATCAGTGTTAAAAGTGAAATTGTATTTTACTTGAACTGCTGCGGCCCTAAAATGATTTCCAGTGCAACCATTTGAATATGCAAGTTGAGTTGACATGGTGCAGAAACTATATCTCGCATAATTTATTTAATCGCCTTTTCAAAATCTTTTTTTTGTGTAAGCCATTTTCCTTCATACTTGAATTTGAATCCATAAACATAAAGACATCGTTAAATTATAAACATTTTTGAAAATGCATCAGAGTTACGGATTTTATTGGAGCTTGTTGCCTGACAAATTAAAATTTTTTAAAAATTTCTCACTTAGGTAATTTTTCCTACCTCGAAATATTTCAGATTGGGTTATTTTCATAAAATATTATGATAAAATTTAAAAATTGTGATTCCCAAAAACATTTGCTGCTATTTCCTTAATTCCAAAGAGGATACGATTGGAATTTATTTAATGTGATTATTAACGCAAAATTATAATAACAGATTTCAAGTGAAATTTGATATAATATTAACTTAAAGTGTATATTTTTAAAATAAGCTTCATTTAGCCTATAAGACCATTTTTAAGTTTAATAGAATCCAAAAGTGGGATTGAACAATAGTTGCTCGAAAAAGCATAAATTTTAAAAGGAAAATGGCTCCCGACGCCCCGAAGATGCCCACACTCCCCTCAGTCAGTAAAATAAAATTGGTTTTCACATACATGCTGGTGGAAAGTGGCCAAGATAATAAAGTACGGGCTAAGAAATTACCTTTTAAAAAGTCCATTTACATCACAAAACACCAGCGTAATATTTCTCTATCATTACATTCGGAGCGAAAATAAATTAATGCCACAGTGGTCTAGTTATCTGAAAAATCGGAAAACGCGGTACCTTAATTACATAACCACTTCTCGTTATAAAAGATTTGTTTTATTTTGTATCACCTTGGTCAGATGTCACGTATGTCGAGTAAAAGATTTTTCGAAATAAACAGCGCCTGAAAATGCGTTTCCCGAGTTCTATGTCGAGAAAAACATAAAGTTCTTAATATGTATCATTAGGCGTTTTATCGATAATATTCTAAAATACGATCTGAATTTCAGCATAAACAGCATTTTGCTTTTAAGTATGTGTGCAATATAGAAATAAAATTGTTTTTTTTTGGCCATGCCTTGGAGTGCAAGCGTTTTGATCCGTTTAATAGTTGCACGCTACGAATACTTCCGTAACAAAATATCAAAAAGTAATTGCGGAACTTTTTTAACCTGTTCACTTCCACTAATGGTCTAACTTGCCTTTTGGAAAATATATTACGTAATCGGTGCAACCCACCAGTTTCAGACTGAGAAAAATAATTGTTTTCAAATGGACTATTAAAGGTGTACAAAATGGAAATTTCATTAAGGAAGTGACTACTGCATTTAAAATAATTTAAAATTTTCAGCGACCGTCAGAGGTTAAATGTAAATCCTTTTAGTCTGTTTATGTTTTGAAATTAATACATCGCCAAAATGGAACTGTTGTACATTTACAACACGAAATTAAGATTTCATATTATATAATATTTTTTGTAGGCAAGAAGCACTTTCATAAATGTGTTTATTTAGTTTTATTTATTTATTTCAGAAGGCACGTGCGAAATCAAACGAGCCTTTCCGTATTAAATATTAGACAGCGCCCGCTTTAAAATACAGCGATTTTACCATTTTATCCAGGCTCTATGTATTAATACTTCTAGGCAAATAACTGAATAGGTTTTACTTAAACGTCTATAAAGGAATACAGTGATTTTAAATTTCAGATAACACAACCATTTTTCTTGTTCAATGGTGTGGCCAACGATTGTGAAAGTATTTGACTTATTCTAATTTTTTGAAAGAACTAATAAATAAATTTTAATTTAAGTACTCTGCAATTGCCTTAAATAAAAATAAATTTGATTTATCTAAATTTGATCATCTGTCTCTTTCTGGCATACACGGTTTGCTATCTCATTTTAAACTTTGACCTTATTTGGGAAGAAAATAAAAATTATCATTAATTGCCAATAATTGCGAGCTGGCTGTCTGGGCCCCTGTTGGATTATTTATTGTGATAGCTTGTGTTTGAAATTTCCTACCGATTAATGTATCATTTACTCTCATAACTCTATAGGTTGGTGAGTTGAGGTACAATATAGATAAGTATTACATTTATAAAAGTGCGGAACTTCAAGGCACTTCATTTTGAAAACTAAAAAAAGGGAAATCGAGATCATGTAATTATTTATCGTTTGGTTTATTAGTTACCTTCCTAACTCTAACGGTGTATGAGATATGGAAATTGGTGCGAAATAAAAAATCTATGGTGTTAAAACTAAAATGGAAACTGTTAACATTTGGAGGCAATTTTATAATAAAACTTGATTTCAAAACGGATTTTATAGCCCTCATTTTGTAAATGATATTTTTTGCGGTAGCTAGACTCAAAGAATAACCAAATTACTAAAAGCAACTGTAAAAGCAGTGTTATTTATCAATAATTTAAAAATGGCAACGCCAACATTTATGCGGGAAATAAATGCTTTTTAGTTAACATATAGTAGTGACAACGCTAGTATCGTCTTAACTGCAGATGCTTTGTTATTATTAAAATATAAAGCTTCTTCTTAACAGACGAAAATTCAGCAGCAAATAATGGTAAATGAAAACTCCGAGTGAACCACGTAATAGAGAAAATGTCGACTGTTTTTTTCATTTTCGGCAATAGGGAACGCAATTTCGTTGGCACTGATAAGTAAAATTGAAATGTTGCTATTAAAATAAATATAACCCGCAAAGAAATCGTAATGAAAGATCCCTTGAATTTTTCAAATTTCCCTGTACAGTAGCACCAAAACCTTTTAAAGCCAAAGGCAAAAGCAGCCAGGGCTGCAAACGTCAGTGTTTCATTCCAAATATCCAAGGTTATATTCCCTTTAAAACCTATTCATTAAACTAATTTTATAACGATTAATCTCTAATGAATATGTAATTTTCAAATTTAATCCCTGATAAAAATTCATGTACGTGGAACTTATAACTTAAAGATTAATATAGAAATTAATTCTGAAAAAAAAAACATTTTTATGCTTTAAAAAAACCAACAGGGATATCATTTTTTAAATATACTGAGATGATTTCTAATTAAAATAAGGGGAATCTAGGAAGTTGAAAAATGTAAAATTTGTCTGCCTAAGCCTTTCAATGGGTCCTTTTGCAGGTTCCCTTAAAAGACAATTTTTAAAAGTTCCCTTAATGTAATGTCACCCATCGCCAATGACGCTTTTAATTGCCCCATCTTATAAAAGGGGAATACTAAAACAAGAATACGGTCCCATTATCATTCTTCTCAACTATAAACAAGTTGGCAAGCCAAAATATACCTCTCCTCGGAAGTATGGTCCCTAGTGGTATTAATTTCTCGACACGACTCCCAAAGATATCTCCGCAATTCAGAGTTATTTACGAAAAACGTATTCTCGGTTCAAACCCTGCCCGGTATAAAATTTTAATTTTAATTTAAATAATTGAGACGAAACAATCGAGTTTAATTTATTCATAATATTATAAACTAAGTAGTTACAACAGCGAGTTAGACTCACTAAAACAATGCACAATTGAATTTAACCCTTTTTACAGTACATGTTTATCAGTTGAATATAATACTAAGCAAATTTTAATGAAATAAACATCTACAGATGGTATTTGTATTTTTCTCGCTTACGAAATACTTGCCGCATCTTTAACGCTCATTTTATTTCAACACTCGTAGACTTCCAGTTGACGTTGTGACACATACCGCATGAAAAAGACCAATGCCGTCCAATTTCCAATATCATATAATAACTCGCACACCCAGGAAATCATTGACTGCGTTAGAATTCGTAGATATTCAAATATCCACACCAAATATATTTACAAGAAGCAAAAACCTTACCATCAACAAAGCACAGAGAGCCACTTGACTAACCGCCAGCTCTTAAAGCAATAAACGGTAAATTATCGCCTTTGAATTAACACAACTATATATAGGTCGTTAAGAATACCCGTAAATAAATAACAAAAAAACTAACAAAGTGGACCACCCACAGGGTCTACCCTTTAACCCTCTTATCTCGGCGACTGCGCTAAAACAAGATTTAACTTTAAAATTTCATTCGTAAAAAAACCAGATTAGGCCTTCATAAATTCATTAATAAAAAAAGACTTTATTACCTATTATGCTTACGATGCGAGTCTTAATTTCAGTGAACCTAAGCAGCTATCGGTGGTTCTGTGGTAGAGCGCTCGACTGCCAAGCCGAATGGTCTGGGTTTGAAACCTGGGTGGCGCATTTGTTTTTAATCAATAGAGAAACGCTAAATTAGAATTTCTTCGATGCAATAATTTCAATTTCAATTCTATTTCAATTAAACCAAAATTTCGTACCCTATTAAATACGCTTCCGATAAAGCTGAAGGTCTAATTTCCAATAAGGCGTAACAAGTGTCGGTGGTAGAACCTCCGCCTGTCAAACAGGAGGTCTCGGGTTCAAATCCTGCCCGATGCGATCGCAAATTGATACTAAGACGAATACCGTGTACAACTGGTGGAAACCCTGTCATTGGACGTTGAGAGGTAGCATTACACTCAGCACTCGGTCTGTCCCAAAGTCATTAAGAAGAAGTTGGAGAGAAAACGCCCATAAAAACACAACAGACTCAACATGCACAACCATCAGAACACAAACACAACAAATTCAACACTCACAACCTACGCATAAACATTACAAAAACGTAATACACCAAACCGTCACGACGGTGAGCGAAAAAACACCATCCAAACCAAACCGCAAATGAATCCGTTAACGCTCACCGTCACACGGTGGTTTTGCCAAACCTTCGAGAAACTGCGAACGCAGAGATCTCGAGAAACTGCGTACGCAGTGATTACACTTTGCACCGAAAATGCGAACGCGTTCGCAGGCCTGACAGACCCACAGACCCACAGACAGACACGGTGTTTGTATAACCCCTCCTAGGGGACTCTAAAAAGGAATAATTTCAATAAGTGTAGGTAACAAATGCAAACTTACCTACACTTATTGAAATTATTCCTTTTTAGAGTAACCAAGATTGTTAAATTTTGATTTTAGATAAAAACAATTGAACAAACAAATATAGCAATGTAGTCCAATGGTAGTGGCGTGGGACGGTAACCCAAAGGTCGTAGGTTCGATTCCTGCCCGAGGTAATATTATTTTTCTCAATCACTCTGGTATGGCACCACACGCAGAGGTATTCCTTGGTTTAAATAAAACTTATAATTAAAATTCCTGCGTAATAACCCAAATTAATTATCATTGTTATGACTACAGGCTATCAAGGACCTGTTATAAATTATTTGACGTAAAATGCTACGGCACCGTCAATAACGGGTTAAATGTATCCCGTCAATATTGTGAACCCGATTAATTCTAAAAACTTCTGGCGGTCTTCTCATGAAAAAATGGACAACCATAATTTTCCGTAGTAAAACTACATGTAGCACAAGCTCAATTTAATTTCCAAACGCACAACTTAAAATTATTTTTGCTCAGCACATTTATGAATTATCACTCCGCTCAGTTCAGGCTCCTTTCTTCAACTAAATTTTAACTAGTGACCTCTCACCACACATCACTCTTATAAACCCAAAACTTTCCATGATTGCCCTTTCCTCTCTCTACCCCCTCCTAACATTCCGCGCCTCACCATTATTTGGCCATTATAGGGTAGGCCAGATTCCCGCTCATTGTTGGGTAGAGAGAGGGAATTTTCTTTGCTAGCCCCAGTTCGGGCTTTTCCATATTTCACAACTTTTCTCCATTTCTATCATGCACAAAAGCTCAATACAAAAAGGACAACAAAACAAAATACACTCAAAATTATTAAAAGTATTTATGAAATCTAAATAAACATATACAATAGGTTCGATTCCTTCCTGAAGTGGTATGATTTTTCTTATTCACTCTGTAATGGCACCACACGCAGAGGTATTCCTTGGTTTAAATGAAACTCCTGATTAAAAAAAATCCTGCGTAATAAACAAAAATAAATATAGCAAGATGAACCGTCTGAAGGACAAAAGAAATTTGTCCGTGGATATATCTGACACTATCTCTATGTGAATAGCTCTAGTTACCGCGCACGTATATAACACTTTTTGCCGTCCTTAGTGTACAATGGAAAAGCAAAGTCGATTTCGCACACCGAAAAGGGGGGGAGACGGATTGATTCTCGCTTCCGGAAGTGGCGCTCTCACCGCTACCGAAGCTTTAGCTTTGAACCTTATACACCTGGGACAACCTTTTATCTCACACTTTACAAGTGGTCTGATTTTAGGTATCCAAAATTGTTCTCTGATCTCTTCCAAAGTTTGGTCTACACCTTAATGTTTTAACCTAATATCACACGTGTCTACTATCAATTCATGTTTTGCGCTTAATATCCAGGGATGGCATTCTCTATAACTACAAGTAATTTTGGTTGCGTCAATTCTACCGCCCACGCACATGATTCCATCATTATCAATAAATGGATTAAATGTAGAAATACTAGAGGTCTTAGGGGTATTGTTATCAGATTTCAACGTGCCAACTTCTTCGTAATAGCTTTCTAATTGCGCTACCCTGACCCAATATTTTTCCGCTGTTATTATTTCTTCAGCTGACAATGGTACTTTAACCTCATTTTTGTTCCTTAAATTAGCTATGAATCGAAAACACCACGCAGTTATGCGATAAATAGTTACAATGCTACCATATTTCTCAAGATTTAAAAGTGGTTCCTCGCTCCCTAAAGTACCTGCCACTAAACTTTTTTACGCTCGTTTCTGATTTAATATCTGGGTTATCTATGTCTAACGCTCCAATATCTTTCTCCGTTTCACCGTCGCTGATAAGCCATGATGGTCCGTTCCACCAGAGGGAGTCTGAACTAATTTCCTTGACGCTTTTACCACGAGTTGTTAGGTCTGCGGGATTATCTTTTCCAGCTACATGTTTCCACTTACAAGGGTCGGTTAATTTCTGCACTTCTTTAACTATATTGGAAACAAAAGGTTTCCATTGTGAGGCTGAACCCGGCATCCAGTGTCGAACTATTGTGGAATCCGTCCACATATTTAAGGAGCTCTTGGGGTATTCTAGGGCATCTGCTTTAGAATTAATTAACTGCGCCCACCAATTCTAATTTAGGAATCGTAAACTTATTTACGGCTGCTACCCTTGATTTAGCTGCTACCAAAGCTGTATTTATTGCCCCGTCTCGGTATTGACTCCTAACGTAAACAACGGCTTCAAAGGCATGCTCGCTCGCGTCAGTAAAACAATGAAGCTCAACTTTCGGCTCTAAATGTTTTGGTTCATTTTGAAAGTAGTATCTTGGTATATTAATGTCATCTAACTCGGCGAGTTCTAGGAACCATTTATTAAACTTTTTCACTAATTCCGTATCTAATTGTTCGTCCCATGATAGCCCCTTTTGCCACGTTTCCTGCAACATTATTTTAGCTCTAATAGAAAAGGGTGCTAGCAAACCTAAAGGGTCGAAAATTCGTGCGGCGGCTTTTAAGACCCACCGTTTAGTTTACTTTTTATTGACAATGAAATTTAAAAGTTCAGAAGCGTCATGTGTCTAAATGTCCTTTATTTTATCCCAAGATAAGCCTAATACTTTTAAAGGGGTCGGGTTTGGCGTATAAAGTTCACCTTGCTCGTTTTTTACTTTATCACTCCATTTTTTTTCTGATTTCTTCTGAATTACTGCGCCACTTTCGAAGTTGCATGCCTGCCTTCTTCAAGACTTCCGTTGACTCTGTTATTGCTTTATCAGTATCTGCTACACTATCCGCGTTTTCAATGTTATCGTCTACATATAACGACTGGCTCAAACTTTTATAGGCTGTAGGATATGACTCCTTAAATTTATCTAAATGATAGTTTATTGTGGCGGTTAGTAAGAAAGGAGTCGCGGTACATCCGAAAGGTACTCCAGCTATTCTATAAGTTACTAGCCTTTCACTTTGTTCACCATTTAAACCTTCTACCCAGAGAAACCTCAAGGTGTCCCTATCCTGTTCTTTAATCCCTATCTGAAGAAAAGCTTGTTTTATATCTCCTGCATACGCTATTCTATCTCTACGAAATCTCACTAGCATTTTGAATAGTTTGGGCATTAGATTCGGTCCCGTTTCTATAGGCAGTCGTTTAATGAAGGTGCATTTTTGTATATGATGACGCGTCATATACTACCCTTAATTTAGTAGTTTGTCTGTCTTCTTTTACAACCCCTCTGTGAGGTATATAATAAAGAACGTTTTCCGACTCTTCCTCAAATGGTTTTTCGTATACAAACTCTACAATCCCATTTTTACTTTCTTCTATGATAACCTAATTATACGCAGTAAAGGTTTCCGGATTAGTTTTAAGTTTAGCTATCAAGGATAGCGTTCTTCTCCTAGCTACTTCAAAATTGTCCATTAGTTCGTGTTTTTTGGCTTTCCACGGTAAGCCTACATCATACCTATTGTCTTTAAAAGATCTATTTTCCTCAAATGTATTTAAAATGTTTCACGGTCAATAGATTTCGTATGGATAAGATCATTTATCCCTAAAGATTCTAATTCCCAGAATGCTCTTAACTGATCTGAAACTTAATCTTCCTCCATTCTAACGTTTGTGAACATAACCGCTATTGAATTCGCTCTTGTTTTGTTCCGAGTAATCAATTTCGCCCGTTCTCCCCGGCACAGTCCACCCTAGAACAGTGTCTAAAGCTACGAGCGCACTTCCCAATCTCTCGGTCCTTCCAAAAATAATCGGCGCCTATCAATACGTCCACCCACTGGGGTCGGGTGACATTGGAACCACTTTTTTCTGAGACGGTATTTAAATTCGCTGTTTCTGAATAACCTTGACTGTTATCGGACTTAGGTATTGGTTTTTCTTTCTCAATGTTTGAATCGCATAAAATTTGATGGTGCTTTCGATTACATTTTCTACAACTTCTAATTATACCTCTTCATTGTAAGGCATGATGCCCAGGTCTTACGCAAAGAAAACCCGAACCTTTCTGAATACCAATACTTCTTTTTTCTTCAACTGGGATTTCATTGCAATGATAAAAGGGGTGATTAAATTTAGAACAAAATGCGCAGGTGTTAGATTGACCACTGAATTGACCGCCATTATTGAAAGATTTTACAACTGCATTTAATGCCGCTCCCCAAGGATAAGAAGGGTTTCTTTAGGATGGGGGCTTACTATATCTGTAACGTTTATCTTGATTATCGCTGTCATATTGACTTTTTGGGTTTCATTTTTATAGATTAATAGATTTACCAAATGGCAACAGCTCGTTCTCTACATTCAATTTCTATTCTTAGGGATTCTAACAACTCTTCAACTTTCCAAATATCACTTCTATGTTTCCCGCGACTAATATCTTGAAGTAATCCTATTGGTAAAATACGTCCTACTATGTGCGCTAAAAGCTAATAAAAATAATCAGCTAGGCTAATACCCAAGGCACCACCTTAGGCCTAAATCATTAAGCGACTTTTGAAGTCTTTTAATCCAGGTGGCCGGGTTACAATGCGTAGGAGGGTGACCTAATGATTTAATATATCTAATTTCTATCTGACACGTGTCATGTAAATTACGTAGGCCGTCTAAATCCAACACATTATGAATTGGTTTCAATTTTAAACAAGTTGGCGAGCCAAAATATACCTCTCCTCGGAAGAATTGTCCCTAGTGGTATTAATTTCTCGAGATAACTCTTTAAGATATATCTCCGCAATTTAGAGTTATTTGTTAAAAATGTTATCCCAGTTCTATCCCGCCCGGTAAAATTTTTTAATTATAATTAAAATAAATGAGACGAAACGACCAATTTCATTTATTCAGAATATCATAAGTTAGTTGTTACAACAGTGAGTTAGACGTACTATAACACTGCACAATTGAATTTAACCCTTTTTTACAGTACACGTTTATAAGTTGAATACATGTATAATACGAAGCAAATTTTAATGAAAGAAATATCTACAGCGGGTATTATAACGACCGTTCGCTTTTTGGTTTATAATTTTAACGGAATCGGGCGAATTTTAATTAAACGATAGTTTATCGAAATTTTGTTAAAAGAATATTCCCTAAGGCCGCGCGATAAACTCACGAGAATAATTTCCCGTCGCCGTTAAATCGAAAATTTATTTGATTCTGGCAATCCCGAATCAAATAAATTTTCGATTTCCCGTCGCCGTTAAATCGAAAATTTATTTGATTCGGGATTGCCAGAACTGTAATGTTGTGGGCGAGTGATTAGAAAATAAAATGACAACCAGAATTATACAAAATTATAAATGTTTATTTTTATTCAGAACAGTCTATTTAACGTTCTTGATTTAACTTTCTTCAATAGCCCAACAATAGATATCCCTTCTACGTAATTGTACAGAACTGGTACTCAAGTGTCTACGACTAGATTTGCATTAGTTCATCGTGATTGAAACATAAACCAAAACACACTTACACTTAAGTAAATATCATAAATTATACTGAGTAATTTTAACTAAATTCAAACTACCTAACTATAAACTCCATCTTAATTAACAGCTGAGAGCTGTTCGCGACTAATTACTTCCAATCTACTTAATTAGCCTCACAGGTTGAGTTGACAATTTCAAGGGTATACTAGGTTATTCCAATTAAAAAAAAATAACAATCAATTTTATCTTACAGCTGACTTGAGTTAGTTCACAATTACTTTAACACTTTCAGTCTTAAGCACGCACTGTTCATACACTTAAGTCCATTCACTCACGTTCCAAACGCGAAACACAATTTAACTCTTTTCTTGACCGAAGACCGAACATACTAATTAAAACCGCAAAGGTACCTCATAACTTTTGACGGACACCAGGACCCCGTCCTGTAGTATATCGTCTGACAGCCAAGAACTAAGAAAGACTAAATCTTCTAAATTGGCGGCAACGGCCTTATATACCTTTATTTCGTGTTTTTTTTACCCCTAGAGATTTGACTAAAGTTTGAAAAATTGAAGAGATTATATTTTTTACCCGGTTTGATTAATAGTTCTCCACACGGTGGAGCTATATTATTACTTTTATATAGTTTCCGCGGGAGTTTTGAATAATTATCCTTTTTCTAAAAGGTAAAAAACCCGCCTTATCATAATGGTTTCTTTACTTTTTATTTTCCTAAAGGAAGTCAATGGCTTGGCGGTAAACTATCTGCATTGTAACGATGCGACCCAAGTTCAATTCCTGAACACGACCAAATAAATTAAAATACTCAGATATTTGATTAAATATAATATTAATATAATTTATAAATATTTAATTAAATATAAGATTAATATATTTTATTAATATTTAATTAAATATAAGATTAATATAATTTATAAATATTTCATTAAATATAAGATTAATATAATTTATAAATATTTCATTAAATATAAGATTAATATAATTTATAAATATTTAAAATGATGTAGAATAAATTATAGTACCTAACGTTATAGCTTTGTAAATGACATTTGCCAAAGCTGTTTTTTAGAAAAACACCGTTACTTAACAAGCGTTGGTGGCTGAGTGGTTAGAGTAAATCTCTTGCACGAGGCAGACCCAGGTACGATTCCCGGCCGGCGCCAATAAATCGCAAATTGATACTAAGACGAATACCGTGAACAATTGGTGGAAACCCTGCCATTGTACGTTGAGAGGTTGCATAACACTCAGCATTCGGTCCGTCCCAAAGTCATTACGTAGAAGCTGGAGAGAAAACGCGCGTACAAACACAACATACTCAATATCTACAACCATCATAACACAAACACAACAAACTCAACACTCACAACCGTCATAACACGAACTCAATATTCACAACCTACGTATAAACATTATAAAAACGTAATACACCAAACCGTTACGACGGTGAGCGAAAAAACACCATCCAAACCAAACCGCAAATGAATCCTTTAACGCTCACCGACACACGGTGATTTTGCCAACCCTTCGAGAAACTGCGAACGCAGAGATTTCGAGAAACTGCGTACGCAATGATTAACCTTTGCACGGAAAATGCGAACGCGTTCGCAGGACAGACCCACAGACAGACAGACAGACACGGTGATTGTAATACCCCTCCAGGGTACAAAGTCCCCTCGGAGAGGTTAAAATATTTAAACAACAAATCACTTCGACCAAAGCATTTCTTAAGGATTTCGATAGCGAAGTTATAATTATTTCACCGTTAGCGATAAACCTTCAATGGCAGTTTCTGCCTTCCCTCTTAGTTACGATTTTAAAAATGTCAACTTATATGTTTTATTGTATACTTCTCAACTGTGAATAGCGCTTTCAAACACGCTCCAGAATTCTTGCTGTATTCCCCGTGGAATGACTTGATTATCAACTTGGCTAAACGCACTGATTTCATTCCGTTCGTTGATTGCGTAACACTCCCTTGGTTACTAGTGGTCGATGACGGCTGGTTGGTTAAGCCTTGATGGGTTTGCATCCACCGTTGTTCTTTGGTCTTTGCGAGAACTACCTTTTCATTCCACGATTCTATTTCAAACAGCTCCTTTCCGTATTCATCTTCCATGGTGATCGAATCCAGTAACTTCTCGTTGACGTCATTTAACTTTTCTTTCGCCTTAAGCTGAGCCACGTGTTCACTTAGGGTCTACTCACAAACGACGGTGGCCGTTAGTTCTCCATCTATTAAATTGCAGTACCTCGTGATAGCTCCTCGCAGAGTTGACGGCTGCTTCTCAATTTTCTTGACGCCGTCCATCCTCTCATGAAAGATTCCCGGGTTTCGGCACCAATGTATTGCGGATAATAACCCGTCAGGAGAGCTCACCTTCTAAAAACTTCCGGCGGACTGAAACACCGAAGTTTTGAGCATTTGTATTTGCTAATGATTCAGGTACGTATCTTCTCATGAAAAAATGGACACCCATAATTTTCCGTAGTACAACTAATTGTAGCACAAGCTCAATTTTATTTTCAAAAGCACAACTTAAAATTATTTTTTATCAGTATATTTATAAATTATCACTCCGCTCAGCTCAGGCTCCTTTCTTCAATTAAATTCTAACTAGTGACCTCTCGCCACACATCACTCTTCTTAACCCAAAATTTCCATGATTGCCCTCTCCTCTCTCTACCCCCTCCTAACATTCCGCGCCTGACCATTATTTGGCCATTATAGGGTAGGCCAGATTCCCGCTCATTGTTGGGTAGAGAGAGGGAATTTTCTTTGCTCGCCACAGTTCGGGCTTTTCCATATTTAACAACATTTCTCCATTTCTATCATGCACAAAAGCTCAATACAAAAAGAACCACAAAACAAAATACACTCAAAATTATTAAAAGTATTCATGAAATCTAAATAAACATATACAATAGGTTCGATTCCTTCCTGAAGTGGTATGATTTTTCTTATTCACTCTGTAATGGCACCAAACGCAGAGGTATTCCTTGGTTTAAATGAAACTCCCGATTAAAAAAATCCTGCGTAATAACCAAAAATAAATATAGCAAGATTCGCTAAATAATTCCTATTTTACAAATTGTTTTAAAATTTCTAAGCAAAGTATTCTTAACAAAATTTACTTACTCGAAATTTTAAGTAGGGGTGTACCGCGGGTATTCGAATAGCTGATTATTTAAAATAATTTAAAGTAAGCGTTGCTAGTCATAAAAGTCCGTTGTGTGTGGTCGAGGGTTTCGTTTCCCTTCATTATTTCTATTTTTAAATGATACTTCCTCGGCTAGCTTAGAACAGCACATTTAGAATTTAGAAACCTGAACTGGCTTACACAATATCGATCATAATGATCAAGTGAAGTTAACTCAAATCGTATGCTAATAGTGGTTTTCATAAAATCCTAATCAAAGAACTGCCTAGGAGGTGGTGTACTCTAAGAAGGTACATGCAAAATTCTACCGGTTTTTTTTTATTGATTTTTCGTGAAACATGTTTTCCCGCTTGTTTACGAACATTCATTCGAATCGAGCCGACGGTTTTCGAACTGGAACGTACAGTCTGTACTCCCATCAAAGACTGATTGGACATTTTTTGTCGGGGGTGGAAAGACAACATAATCAGAATTTATGAAAACACCCAATTTTAAACCGTTTTCCTAATCTTTCCACATTTCAGGTTGTAGAAAATAAATAACCCAACAAATAACATGAAATATTTTCCACCACCGCGTTACCCAACATGCCCTTTATGTAATCTAATGACTAGAGTACTAATCTACAATCGTTTAACCGGTTAACACCATGATCGCAAGGATAATGTTCATAATTCTAATATTATTTCCTTCATATTTTTAACCCATAATTGGGGAAATGAGAGATAATTATACATAAACGCGTAGGAATAAAAACCGGTTTTTAGGGAAAACTAAAGTTTATTTCTGAAGCAGAGGCAGAGCTCTGGTAGAAGGCGATAGTACCAACGAAGGCCGAGCAAAGTCATTTGGGGCATTTGAATGTAAACTTCGGCTGTTATTCCTACAATGACTTTAATAAGCCGTCAACGGTATAAGAGGGGCTGCTAACTCGCGAATCTGGTGTACATCTTTAGATGAATTCCCAACAGATAATACTGTATTTCTCTAAATTTATTCCTGCATTCCAGGAATGCAAGTGACTTCTTAAGAGTGTTTTAAATTTCTTATAATTAACGCGAATTCTTTAAAATATACAAGAATCCCCATCGGAATTCCCTGAAGCATTGTATGAATTCCTTCAACTCCTAGTGGAATTCATTAAAATTTGTGAAATCCCTATGAATTCGAAAAAAGTTTGTAATTTCACATGAATTCCAAAGTTTTATTTAATTTCGTTGAATTCCTTAAAATATGGCGTGAATTCACCGAATTCCGCACTGAATTCTTGGAAATTGTGTTTTTTTTTCTTATCAGTTGAAGACAAAGTGCGAGAAGCATTTTTACGAACCTTGGCTTAAACCGTCCCCTAGATAGCAAACTCCGTGCTGCCATGTTTACCTAGCACTTGAAGAGAGAGAGAGCGCGCGAATGGATGACGTGTCGAAACTATGCATAGCCCGTTTTTTTTCTTCAGAAAACACCGTTTTACACTTTCCATAAGGACACTCAATCTTCAATAGGGGCCAGGGTATTCCACAGTTTTTTTTTAATTGTTGAAACTGAAGAGCTAGGAAAGCGCATGAACCTTAAATTTACTTTATCGAGTGGTCTCAAAATAAGTCGAGATACCTTAAGACTAAAGAAATATGTTCTTCAACCATGGATAAAACTGCGGAATGTACGTGTACTAACAAGCCGGAAAGAAAATAACATTGAATCAATTTTGGAATTGCGGGATAACCGACTAAAAATAATAATGCCTGTAGGCCAAACTAAATGATTATTTTTATTTAATAATAGGCGTAGGTATATAGTGGAAATTCATTCATAATATAATAATCCGCAATGGGCATTCCCACTTTTCCAACAAGTGAAATTTAGATTAAACGTATTGGAAGGTTTATTTTGTATCCCAAACTAATATGATAGACTAAAATCCTTGGATTTCCTCCAAAATGAAGTATCTGACATGTTGGACGATATTCCTTTGAAAATTTTCAATCCGTAGAAAGTGAGATTAGCCGACTCAAGCTAAATATATGTCTTTTTCACTTCAAAATTATATTCCATATTAACAATTACTTACGTTCAAAGAAGAAGATTCCAAAAGAGTCCTATAAATATTAAAATAAAATTTTGCAGGGCCCAAAATGTAACTTATTTTCTTTAACACTGCGAAAACTAGTGAGACACATAGCAACAAGGTGAATAAGGTTACCTAAAAAAATTAAAGGGATTTTTTAATATTTAAAAATGTTTTTCCTATATTCTTATTTACCAAAAAAATGCCTCTACACGCTGTATAGCTACAGACTGCAAAAATGATGATATAAATAAAGAATTGTCGTTTCATTATTATGTAAAAGACCAAAATCAAAGGGAGTAATGGATTACCAATTTGGGTATTCCAATCTTTGTACCTAAGCCATCTATGTACCTTTATTCTGGATATTTTTCCTTGACTGTTTCGAAAAGTCTCATGAATTTGTAGCACTATATCAAGGTTCAGTTTCATGCGGTACTCAATAAAAAATCTATTTATAAATTATCAATTCCTACTAAATTCGAATCTGAACTCCTTTCTTCCAAGAAAACATCTAAAGATGAAACACCTAGGGCGATTCAACCTTCGTCGAAAAAACAGAAACAACGGTAAATTATTAATATTTATCTGTAAGCATCAGTAAATTGAGTTAATCACAGCCTTTTCATTAATAGGATATAAACAAAAATATTGAAATCCATACAATTCCTCCTTAAATTATGGGATACAAAAACGAATAACTCAGGTTGCCTTAAGATTAAAAAACACATGTTAGTATTTATTTTAGGCTAAATTTAATAAATAGCTTGTCTGGTATCGCGATAGCTATTTCCGAATACCAATATTTCTTTATTTTCGGTTATTCAACGATTTTGGCATTCTGTTCCAAAACACTGTCTTTTAAAATAATATGCATCCTATTTGCTTCGTTGCGGGTAACAAATTGATGGCAAAACCATTCTTGGTGGGAAAAAACTCTCCTTACCCGCTTTTTTTTTAAAAACAAAATGCTTCTATAATATAGAAAATAAATAGGCCTATACATAAATACATTTTCGTACCTAAAATTCAAATTTAAAGAACGCGGACCGATAGATCTTCGAGGATGAGTTTTAACGTTATTTAGCCCAATTGTTGGTTTTATCATAAGTCTCGTTTAATGAATAGTGAGTAAACAGTCCACTAGCGAGGCCCCCCGGAGGAAATGTGTTCAATACCCAGGCCACTTTTGACAGCGATAGTTATCCTGTGCATGAGATATTCGACGGATCGCGACTCGCCGGTTACCTCCAGAATTTTCCGACCGATAGAGCTAACCAATGCCAAGCCGTCGCGCCCGAAGGAACCCAGAGTTTCAATGGCAATGGCTCTGAATAGGTATCGATTTTCTAGGCCCTCGTACTTGGATTTCTTCTTGTTTTCAGCCTGGGTGGTGGCCCAGATAGGGGCTGACGAAGAAGATGCCAAATACGATGGCGCTAGAGGGTCAGTGAAGTGTGTCAGAATTTATAGCCCGGTGTACCTACAGTACCGCCTAGAACAAAGTTCACTAAGCGAGCGCTCGCTTAGAGCGGCACTTATGGGGGGAACATGAGCTAGGGCAGCTGCCAGACCCCCGCTTCGCTTTAAGCGAGCGCTCGCTTAGTGAACTTTGTTCTAGGCGGTACTGTAGTAACAGAGACCATACCACCGGGGGCCTATCATCATAGTGCCCTACGCCAGCGTCCACCTAGCCCGAACAGGTGACAAATCCAGTTAGGTAGCAGTACCCTCCTACTGATGGTCGCACCTTTGACGCAAGCCACTCAACCCAGCAGAAGGTGCAGCAATGGGTGGACCAATCCCCACTTCGTACACATCAGAGGGATTAAGAATGGATAATGTAGCAACTCCAGCCGACACCCTACCTACGTAGGTAAAGAGCCAAACCCTTCGGAGAGAGCTCCTAAAGGGGAATGACGACCACACAGCAGTCCAAATAACCCGGCACAGCGGGCACCGGAGATCCCAATGTGACCTCAAAGGACGGGAAACAGGACCGCCGTGCCCTCATACGGAGGCCCGCCGCCCCACAACAGGCTACCCAATCCGCCGAGGCAGCCAGTTTGCATGGACCCTCTCCGTTAGCCTGAGCCGAAGCTAAGTATCCAGCCCAAACTTGACCGAAGTCGGAGGTGGAGGTGGAGATAGGACCATTTGATCAGAGCTAACATATCCCAGTGTGCCACCACCCTTTTGGGTTACAAGAGCTGAACCCCGACTCCCTGGTAAAGCCACCAGTTATTGCACACTCTAACCCATTTAGGGCCTATTTGCCACACCCATGTCATTGCTCGCCACTCTGAACCTCAAGGATATGCAATGAAGAACGCAAGGACAACGTCTTCCATGACATAGTTGTTTCGGCCGTGTCCACGGAAACTCAGATTAATGTTTCCGAAAGAGTTTCCCTTATGACTCTGAGAGAGTTGTGTGAAGACTATTTATAAATAATTAGCTTACTGTACGAACGTTCCGATGACCTACATCGAGAAATATAACAAGCATATGGGTGCGCTGCTTCACATTATAATGAGGCATACTTAACTTGAAATAATAATTGCGAATAAATATTTTAATTCGTAATGGTACAGCTTAAAAACTAAATGGATATTTTTTAAGATTTAACGTAAGTCAAAAAACAGATGACTTTACGTATATGCTTTTTTCATTTCATTTAAAAATTGCATTTGTAAATTTTTCTGGAAACTCTAAGCGACTTATTCCAACAGAAACATTTTCGCGAATTTTTGATGAAAATAAATTGAATATAAAGGTATGGCCTGCTAGGACCACCTTGTTTTTTCGTGAACTCTTATTTCAGTGAAAAGTTGGCAGATTTTAACCAAACCAAGTTTATTATTTCTAATTGAAACTCGATCTTTCTCTGCAGCCTAACAGTAAAAACAATTTTTCCAAAACCTAATATAGCAACTCAACCTCACAAACACACATTTAACTTCTGTCTTTTTTACCCAAGTTACACGAAAACGTTCATTTAGAAACAAGACGACGCATGCATAGTTCTTGAACGGTGGAGTTGCACCTCATATTTTCTTGTAGTTAGAGCTCATCTGATTGCCAAGTTTTTTTAGGTGGATAGGTCAGCGTAGAGCACATAAATGAAAGGAAAGCTCTCAAGATTTTAACCTATGTGATTTTTATCCTCTGCAGTTATCTGAAGGATTAACTGTACACTCTGTTTGAAAAGTCTTCGACAGCTGAAATTTTTGCCCTCTTTTTAATTCTGCTAGAAAACTATAATAGATAGTTCGATGAAACCAATTGCAACTTTTATTTATTTTCCAATATCTTTCGTTATTTATTGGTTTCGTCCGCCAAAAATTAATAGTTTGGCGGGAACCGTCAAAACTCATTTTGACAATATATATTAAACTTATTATTTACCATGGTGAATATTAGTAGAAATTATGTTTAATTCAGAGAAAACGGCATGGTATTAGAAGATAAAACTTATTTTATACAAGACGTTTCGAGCCGAGGCTCTTCTTCAGTCGTTCGTTAGTTTTAATTTTAATTTAATTATCCCTCTACAACCAACGGTTGAGAAGTTATAACGTTTCCAAACTTTCCTCGAAACTAGGAAACACCTAAAATGCATCAAGCGATTATAAATAACGCAACTTCGACGACAATTTGGAAACGCGGTAGCTTCTCAACCGTTGGTTTTAGAGAGATAATTTTCCACTTTCTAAATATGAATCGACCATTGTGAATTCAAAAACGCGCGAGTCAGTGCCGTAGAACCAATATTTAAACAGTTGTCAAAAATGAGTTTTGACGGTTCCCGCCAAACTATTAATTTTTGGCGGACGAAACCGATAAATAACGAAAGAGATTGGAAAATAAATACAAGTTGCAATTGGTTTCATCGAGCTATCTATTATAGTTTTCTAGCAGAATTTAAAAGAGGGCAAAAATTTCAGCTGTCGAAGACTTTTCAAACAGAGTGTACGTTTAATTGATGATTTCGAGCAAAGCATAGTTGCAGGTTGCTACACTTTGCCGAATCCGAAAGACGAAACAAATTTTTAATCGAGTACGCGAATAATTTTTGCGACGGGCTCACGCTGGTATTTGAGTCGGTGGTGGTCATTTTGAACAAATATTACAATAACTGTAAATACTTTTTCCTCAAGGTCTTTTGGGACGTATGCGGCTTTTTACCGAGTACTAGCTGATGGTATTTGTCACATCTATCTTTACCATTATCCTACTGACAACTGTCTTTGAAGAATCTAGTCTTGGTACAATGTTTGAGCAACTAGACCATTTCCATTAGCCCGTTGGTACAATATATGCCTATGCTACTATTTCATGCATGAAAAATGTACGATATTAGCTGCAGAAAATTTAAAAGCAACTCCTTTAGGAATGGGTTGAAATTCGCATCTTTAATTTTGTTGACTTATCTTACTTTTAAAAGCAAATCAATAAAATTATGTCATGTTTTATAAATTTTATCGATTCACTGATAAAATAAAATCGAATCCGTTTGTTGAGGAATGAAGAAAGTTCCTTAGATTAAAGGCTGTGTACGGGTTTTGAGCAAGATTTTGAAAGCCCATATCTCTAAAATGAAACACTTTAGATTTTTTTTTTACTTATTGCGATCCATAGAATTTCTTACTCTCTTGCCCGTTACACTCATTTTATGCTACAAAATCTTTAAAATTAACTGTATCACTTATAAATAATTTAAAATAATGAGGTTGATCACTCGACGTAAGGAAGGGGAGCTTTTACATTGGTTTGCTTTGTTAATGCAACTGCAGTACAGTTAATTATAACCTTAAGATCTCTTCAGAACACGTCACATTTGAAGCCATTGTTCGTCTCGAACTTTTCTATGTCATACATAAAAAATTCTAGACGAGGTGACCTTTACTGACTTTCTGAAAGAGATTTTGATAACTTTTGTGTTGCCTCTATAAATTTATAATAAATATAGTCCAGTGATTCTCCAGCTTTAATATCAGATTAAAAATCACCAATTTCCAAAAAGGTTTTATTTTTAAATAAAGTGTTTTGTATATTTTTATAGTAAATATTACGCACTGAATTAACTATTAGTAGTTTGTTCATGGGTTCGCGAATTTCGTTGCCGTAGTAACGAGGTTTTTAATGCATTGTCATTTTGACCCCTATGGAAGTAAGCCAATTTATTGTCAAATTGTATTGTGCACGGTATTGATGCGATAAATTCACGCAACCGCCGAATAGACGCCAGCGTTACTAACGTCCAATGATTAACTTCTCTTTGTCAAATAACGCATTTAATGATTTAAACTTTCATTATATTTTCTGTTATGATAATGCGAAATTCAAGTGTATTTAGGTAATGAGAAGTTTCTTTTATTAAAACCTTTATACTTAAGGGAATTAACAAAACAGCTATCATTACTAACTAAAGCCATTTATGTGATATGGCGTTACTTCTTGACAACTCACGTTGTTTGAAATAAAACTGGAAATAAATGGCGCACCGTTTGTAGCACTATGTTTCTGTCTCTAAAAGAATAATTTATATACCTCTGGTTTTTAAAATGTGAACGCATCAGTAGTGAAAATTGAAATTTATCATGACAACATGATGCTAAATGATGTTTTAAAGGTATGGCAATTGAGTTTCACTAATTTAAAAAATCCATTTTAAGTTTACGATTAAATATGAACTATAAAATTCTAAAGATTAAAAACAAGGCTCTCTTAAGGTATAATTTATATCTGATTCATTACCAATGTCAAATTAACAGAAAAGAATTTCGATTCATGTTATCTCCACGATGAGAGAGCCGGAGATAACTTATTAATATTCCAATAGAAGATAGGCTCTATAATTAAAATTCGATTTTTGTTGATATTTTACCAGCTACCTTAACATTTTTGGGTAACTGCGGCGGAAAACCCATAAATATAATTCATATATTTTAGCCTAGTTTACCTGTTAAATCCTAATTTCAACGTGAACTTCGTTCCATATCCCATTTTACACGAAACATCATGAGTAATGGAGCTTTTACCGTTGCGGCTGTTGTTCGATTTTAGAACGGGATGAAAACAAAATTATTTTATTCATTTATTCAGTATATCGCTGTTTCTTTTATCGTCAATGTCCTACATTAAGCTTATTTGCCCTTTTCGTCTAATGGTTACTGACCCGACGATGAGCGGAAAGACCTCGTGGGTAAATTATGTTATTAATTGGCTCAAAGAACTTATAGATATCCCACTTGGTCAAATTATTTGTTGTTACTCTGCCTGGTAACCCGTATATCAATATTTATCGCATTCGTTATTCAACGCGGTCTTTATTAAGGGACTGACTCCTGTAGAAACTGGTTTCTGAAGCTCAAATAGATTATCTTTAATTATTCTCGATGATTTGGTAGACGAGTTTTACAAAAATTATTAGATATCCTATCTGATGACAGTTGACAGTTACCATAACAATGTCGGTTATAATTATAGCGCAATTCCTCGTAGAAAACTATTGAGTTTAATTTATCTCAATATGACATATTTTAATTTGTTCCGTTACCGAAGAAAATGTTCGATTTCACAAAACCGCAGGGGTTGAGTGGTTAACTTTTGTACACCGAAGAAATATAATCAATTTTTTTACTTAATATTTAAGAGATCAGCAAAAGTAGCAACGATTTTTATCTCCACACCACTCATTAATTCAATTTTAAATCTTTATTTTCCTTATAATTATAAAATTCAACTATAATGAAGGGACGCGATTAAAAAAAAACTTAAAATTTCATTTAAAATTTGTAAATAAAGCAAATGATTTTTAAAATTTCCAGTCAGGTTTTTCCTAGCCTCTTAGTCATTTCTTACAAATGTATAGCTATCAATTTTCCAATTCGGAATCTTAACCGGAAATGGAAATAATTTTTTCTTCCCAAACCTTAAGCGGTTTTTACACTACAAGTGACTACTTATGATATTTCCTTAGAATCCACGCTTGAATATTAAAATATTGGCGAATGGGCCTAAAAATGCAGCTGGTATGTCCGACGGTAATGTCAGTCGTTATTAACCACTTTGGTTTATTGCTGGAAAAAAAACCAATGTATATAGAACCGATTTTGAGGCGGATAATTCGTCACTTGTTGCGGCTCGTTTTTGAGTTGACGGTGAAGAGGGAGTGGTATAACGTTACCAGAATCGTCTCTTTGAGCTTCAAATAGGAATGGTTGTATGACGGAAACTGAAATAAAGGCTCAGTCTCCGTATTCAAATTGGGAAGCTTAAGCGGAAACCACCTTTATTTCTCGACCCAAAAGTAATATTTCATCGATATCTATCTAGCGGTCCAATTTTTTTGTTTCCCACTGAATAATATGCTTTTGTTTTATTAAAATACGTGTCCTGCACTAGAATCTCGGATAAACAACACGCCGATTTTTCATTGTTAAAATGTAAAGGTTTTGATAACTGCCCCTTGAATAAAGAAGGTGAGTTTTCGAAATAGAAATATAGTGATGCAATCAAACGTACGAAACTAGTCATGGTTTCGATTCTAATGATACATTACTTGGACAGACAGCTCTTTTTATTGACAAAAGGTTCAGCGTGATAGTTCGAAGGCAAGGACCAGAAGTTGATCCAATACTTCGGTGGATGTTTCTCCGACACTTTCAATATAAGAATTAAAATTTTATTATTTTTACAATATTCCTAAAATAAACTAGAACTTCCAATTGCTCGTCCGTTGGCATTTTCAAATCCGCCGAAAAACAACGTTAAAGCAGCTTATTAAGGTGTTTTTTCGGCCGCTGTTAGCTCGGACGATTTTTCCATATTCTTCATTGCATCACGCTTGGATCGCTCTTCAGATTCCACTTTAAATTCGTTTATTAAGATGATTGATAATTTGATCATCTATCACTTTGTCTTCAGCCATGCAATTGCGAGTCTTATTAAATTATATACAATTTGGTTTATTATAAGATAAATGACTCAATAAACGATGTTTGAAGCCTCTCACGGTCAGGCATTTTTTGGACATATCCCGCATTTTTCCTTAATCGGGTACCATGTACAGACAACACTAAAATAGTGATTGCGGCATGGTTTGTCTAAATAACATGCGTTAGTAATAAGCGAATCACACAATTAGCTTAACATTTTCTTTTAGCGAGAGCTTTTAAGGAGACTACTTTCGTTTACCCATAGCGTCTGGCATTTAAACAATTTCTCCTCTCCTCTTTCTAAAATTTATATTTATTATATGTCACGGTACGGAACGGTCGCGTTAAAAACAGCTCCGTGATAACGGTGTTTTTCTTCTCTGTTTTTAATATGTATTTATCAAGTGTACGTTCTGCTAGTGTTATTAATGAAAAATGAGTTGCAAAGCCTGTAATAAACTTCTCCGTACGTTAAAAGAAACCATAGACTTAAAAGGTGACTGTGGAGGCGCATTTCACGCACAATGTACGAATATTAAAACGGAGACTAACCTCAGTAAGCTCGGAAGTAAGAAAAATTCATGGGTGTGTTCTAGTTGTAAGCAAGAAGCGACTGGGGGTGCCTAAGGTTGTGCCTTGGGTATTAGCCTAGCTGATATTATTATAATTATTATTATTAATATATCGGAAGAAACTACGAGACAGAAAATGGATTATACTGGTGAACAATCGTTAATTATGGCTAAACTTAACAAGCTCGACCAAATTGAAGTACGGATAAAAGATCGATTGACATTTGTTGCGGTAAAATTGATGATTTCCTTATCGATATGGATAAATTAAACAAGGCCACAGACACCTTGTTCAAGGAAAATTATAATTTGAAGGCCAAGGTTGCAGATTTAGAGCATAAGGTATTATATATGACACTAAAATACAAGAAATGGAACAAGACAGGCTTATAACTGCATTGAGGTTGTAGGCCTACCCGAAACGACTAACGACGATTTTACAAAATCTTTGGGTGTTCCATTTAAAAAAGAACTGATGAAAAAGGGATACAAAGTTTATAAAAACACACGTGGAAGAAAGTGTAAAAGATAAACCACGAAATGTAATATTCGAATTTAAAAACGAAGACACTCGTAACGACTGGCTTATGGCATATATAAAACAAAAGATGGATGGCTACTACGCGACTAATATCGCCAATTCGCTACCAACAAATAAGTTTTATTTAAATGAGCAGTTAACTGGTTATCGGAAAAAATTCTGTATGAAGCCAAGCGTTTCGCGAGTAAGAGGGGTTACAAATATGTCTGGGTGGCATCAGGCCAAGTTTATATTCGGAAAGAAGAGGGTTCAAAAGCGTTGAAGATAAAAAAAACTTGTTGGATATTGAAAATATTAGCGAAAGGGAATAATGCATTTTTTATTGAGGACTAAACATTGTAGTTTAATTTACTTTCTTTTCTATGACTAAGTGTTTTTTTTCCAATATTCAAAATAATAAGGAATATTTCTGCACGACCTTTAAACAGTGTTACGATTTATTTAATATTTACGGATTTTAAATAATGCATCTAAATAGAAGTAGTATTAATAAACATTTTGACGAGCTTGTCTTACTTGATGAATTAAAAATAACATTTGACGTAATTGTTCTCTCCTTATGTTGGTTAACTGAAATAGAATGGAAATTATTCCATATTGATAAATATAACACATTTTCCACCTTAAATTATAGTAATCGTTCAGACGGTCTTGTAGTTTATGTTAAAAAAGAATACGAAGTTCAGCATTCGGAGGTTAAATTGGGTGAAAGTAATTGTTTGAAGATAAAATTAATGAACGCGGTTAATTTGTCAATTGGTAATATATTAGCCATTTAACGGTCACCTAACTCGGAAGTAAATTCTTTTGTTTCTGATTTAGAAATGATAATGATATGTGTAAAAGTTACGTCATTGTCGGTGACGTAAATATTGATATAACTCACAAAATTAATACACCAAAAAATTCCGAGTACCTTGATATTTTATCTAATTATGGTTTTAGATCGTATGTTAATAAATCTACAAGAGTAACTAATAAAACAAATTCTTGACCATATTTTTGTGAAACTAGGTAAACAATACTCGACTGAAAATATGTTTTAAGCGCTCTTTAAACGTATATTTCGGACCATTATATAGTTTTACTAAATCTTAATGTAAATAGTGAACAACCTGTAAAATTAGCAAATAACCTGAGTGAAATTAGCGATGTAAATTACAAACGTTATTAAAATTTGAAAAATGGTATACGGTTTTAATATGTACAAATGTTGATAAGGCTATTTTCAAATTTATTAATATTTATTTGTCAAAATCTTAAAAAGAAAATTGTAAATGTATCTGTTAAAAACAAACCAATCAAACCATGGATTTCGAAAAACCTATTAAATTGTATTAAAAACGGGATCGGTTGCATACGCGCTTAAATAGCGAACTTTTTAACTTAGATCTAAAAATTGAATATCGGAATTATAGAAATAAATGAACAACTATTATACGGCAAGCTAAAAATATTTACCATCGATTCAAAATTGAACGAGCTAATAATTATTCGAGAAAAGTGGGGAAAGAACTTACAAACACTACGCAGAAGGAGTGGTTCCGGATTTTCACCCAGTTCCACAAGCTGGGATCGAACCCGGCTCCTCTTGCGGCGAGGCGATAGTGCTAACCACTCCGCCACCCCATCTGTTTTCCTTTGCGTATGATACCGTACTAGTATTTTTTTTAAAAAAAACATGGGATAATGTAGTACTCAAGGCAAATATTGGTGTTTATAATGTTTATCAATGGTTAATAAAAAAAATTCTAAGCCTAAATGTGGATAAAACAAAATATATAGCCTTTTCCGAAAGGGATAATTCTAGTTCTGGTGTGTTTTTTCATAGTAAATTTGATTGTTGTAAAAATATAATAGGTAATAAACAATCAGAGTGCCCTATAATAGGTAGTTGTAATTGTAAAGAAATAGAAAAAGTTAATATCTTGGAATTTACGTTGACTACAAACTGAAGTGGAATATCCATATAGATTTTTTATTGAGATCTTGTCTGTTTAAATTGATGTTTTTAAGACGTATCCTGAGTAATACGATGTTGAAAACGGTATATTATGCACTGGTTCAGTCGCTATTGTCCTATGGTATTTTAGGATGGGGAAACGCCACAAATACAGTTTTAAATACACTAAATCGATTACAAAATAGAATAATTAAAACAGTTCATAAACCGATACGGTACCCAACTGTACAATTATACTCAGAGTTTCCAGTATTAAACGTAAGACAAATATATACAGTAAATGTGTTAACAAATATCTGTAAATATAAGTCAAAACCAAACTTAAATTATAAACACGTGCAGGGGACAAAATCGTTAGATGCTTGTACATTTAAAATACCTAAATTAAATATATCTAAAAGTCAAAAGCACGCGATGTACTATGGCCCATTAATATTTAATCAACTGAATCTCGATTTGCGAATTGAGGTGGACTTTAATTATGATACCATCAGTAACATGTTCTAACTAAATATAAAAACCTAAATTGTCTTTTTATTTTTTACCTGTACGGTGATTTAATGGTTCACTTTAACTATACAGGGTGTTTTTTTATCTCGAAATTGTGAAATTTTTCAAAAACTATGTTTTCTAGAAAGTTGAAATTTGTACTGTACATTATACGTGCCGGGGGACACTTTCTACCAAAACTGCATCTAAATCGAAAAATAATTTAAAGTTTTTTGAAAATTTAAATTTTAACCGCTAGGTGCTATGAGAAAATTATAGAGCGTCACCGAGAACGTATAAATAGCGTTGGCGCGAAAAAAATAGACGACTTGAAAAAGTGACAAGTTGGGCAACCTCAAATAACTTTTTTTAATTACATTGGGAGAGTAATGTAACTTTAGGAAAGTCATAAATTTGTTAATCTGGTGTTTAATGCAATAAACACCGCTGAAAAATCGAGGAGACAATGGCAAAGAAGGTATTACACGATTTAATTTCGTAGGTTGAAAAATGTGAATTTTTTGAAATAACAAAGAGATATTTTACTTATCTACTTAAAAACAAAATTTATAAGTACGTTTCGAAAATACCACCCTCGGCTGTGATGTAGGCTTGGGCGCGAACAATCATATTGTCGAAAGCAGCCTGCATCATTTCTAGGGTTACTTCACGGCAAGCGCTTACATTTCGTTGACGCAGCTCTTGAAGGGTCTCAACC
The DNA here is from genome assembly GCF_980474605.1 of Leiobunum rupestre. Lineage (NCBI taxonomy): Eukaryota > Metazoa > Arthropoda > Arachnida > Opiliones > Sclerosomatidae > Leiobunum > Leiobunum rupestre. Next base: position 53,242,734 of record NC_143388.1, on the reverse strand, counting down.
GGAGTGGCGTACACCTTGTCCTTGACGAAGCCCCAAAGAAAGAAATCCAATGGAGTCAGATCGGGCGACCTTGCTGGTCAGTGTACGGGACCGTTTCTCCCTATCCAACGTTGTGTAAATTCGTTGTTTAGGTAATGTCTCACAGCTCTGTGGTTATGAGTTGGGGCACCATCTTTCTGAAACCACAGTCTTGCTCGTTGCGCCAACGGCAGTTCGTCAAGTTGTTGTTCTAGCTCATTTCTCAAGAAATCTAAATAACTCTGGCCATTTAGATTTTGCGGTAAAATACTGAACCAATTAACCGGTTTCCAACAAGACCAATCCAAACATTCAAGTGCCCAAATTGAAATTGGGGGCGGTGTTCATATCCCCAGTGTGGATTTGTGTCTTCCCAAAGATGATTATTTTGGTGATTGTAAGGGCCGTCTCTTGCAAACGAGGATTCATCCGAGAATAGCATGTGGTGGAGGAATTGTGGGTCGTCGTGCACGGAATTTAGCAGCCAGTTGCAAAACTCCAGCCGTTGTTGAGCGTCTCTATCTCAGCGGTGTTTATTGCATTAAACACCAGATTAACCACTTTCTGACTTTCATAAAGTTACACTACTCTCCCAATAAAATTCGGAAAAAGTTATTTTAGCTTACCAAACTTTTTCAAGTCGTATTTTGTCAGTGAAAAAGACGTCTATTTTTTTCGCGCCAACGCTATTTGTACGTTTTCGGTGACGCTCTACAATTTTCCCATTTACAATTTTCTTGTAACACCTAGCGGTTAAAATTTAAATTTAAAAAAAAGTGAATATATTTTTCGATTTAGATGCAATTTTGGTACAAAGTGTCCCCCGGCACGTATAATGTACATAAGCCTATGTATTTGTACCCCGCTGCTCCACTTTAAGCACTACAGCGGCCCACAACACAACAACCAGGTCGGGACAAAAGTGCGCTTTGCGAAACAACGTTCGGCCAGTGAGACAGCAAACAAACGCCCTCATCATGGCGCAACAAAAGGCGACACCATGGGCTGGCCGAAACCCACCCTCGCACAGCTGAAGATTAGAGTGACTTCCTCTTCCACCACAAACTACCCTCCTCAGTAGGTTATAGAATGCCGAGTATGGAATACCCCTGAGGTTCCAGTGACCCAGCGCTCCGAGCACGGGACACCCCTGAGGTTCCAGTGACCCAGCGCCTCTGATTTAATACAATAGATTGGTTCCAATTATTTCTGCGTATACCACTCCTTAAACTGTCTATATTCTGATTATTTCATTATATTGGGTTCAAAGTATTTCTCACCGGGAAGAGACCCTAAATAATTTAAAGTTTCACGTGTCCAAAATATGTATGGGAAAAATCCTTTAGATTCGGGGAGATAGAACATTTTAGAGGAACTTCTTAACGGCGCGTTTATTTAATTCAGAGAGTCTACAAATCGATTATCTACATCTTAATGTAAATACTTAAAATTTTCGCACCGTCGTAAATTACCTTGGGGATAACACGTTTAATTAATTGAGAAATAATCAACATACTGTCGAATGATCTTAAATTATGCGCCATAGCAATGACATTCGAAAATTTTGACCTTATGGTTGCTCGTTTATTTTTCCGTCATTAATTACCACTTTCTCATATTGAAACAAATAGTTGAAAAAACCATCTACACAATTTTCACCTTAAAAATGTTTATTTCCACTGGTTGGTCAAAAAGCTCAGTTTGCGAAACATAATCCTGAACAATAGTAGAATCGCGGTTTATTTTTAAAACTTGAAGTTTTTACATAGTGTTGGTTAGGTTCGTGTTCCACTTTACACATCTCACATTTAGTTTGACATGGATTGGGTTTTGTCGTATCTACTAGCTTAAAACATCAAGCGCAACTGTGTAAGAAATTACAAGTGCCGTTTTCTATATGAGTCTCGTAACATTCACCTAGTTTTAAATAGCGGTTGCAATTTTTGCAACGTTTTAAAGCTATATCTGGAATTTCATGGAAATTGGGTCCCGAACATCGTTAACATTTAATATTCTGAGGCGCGAAACAATCATGTCTATCACGACGTTTTGATGAATAGAATATTTTTTCACAATCCACCCACGATCTTTTACCACCCCAGCTATCATGCAGATTCTTTGCCACAAACATATGCGAACCAATTTTTACTAATATTATTTTAAATTCCGAAGTGATTTCTCCCTTATAATAAATTTGAAAATTTTCCCCAGCATCAAACACTATAATTTCGTATTTTGGGTCTAAATAATTTTGAAATTTTTTCTATATCTGATACACCAAATGCCCCTTCCGGGATTCCAACGGTAGTACGTAGTTATTTCGCCTGTTTAGTTTGTACTCTACTTCAAAAATATGTTAAAGGGCGATACTCCTTTAAAATGTTTGTTAACGGTAATTTAAGTCTTTTAACATGAGCAATATCAGGCAATTTTTACCAATAACAATTGATCTGGCTACACACAACTAATCTTTGTTATCAACATAGTAAAAGTTAGTTTTGGTTTTCAGAAATGCGTCTATATCGATCATGTTCCTATTTCTTAAAGAGAAACAATTTCGTCCAATTTTTTGGGGCTTTTTAAAAGAATCACCTCAAATTTTAAATCAAAAAGTCTTTTTTTGACTGCGCAATTCTTGCGATATGGGTCATCACTCGCGAAACAGTCAATTTGTCAATTTTTATAACATTTATATTAATAGGATGGTCTAAAAGTTCCGATAGTATAGCAAACCGCAAATATTCGTAATCGCTGACCTGACTTTAAACATAGTCTATAATGTCCTCTAAGATTCTTTCAAAAACCGTAAAACCTTAACGGGCGGGATTTCGCTTTAGATTAAATAAGACTAGCTGTGTAAAAAGTCTTCGACAGGAGAAACCTATTAAGGACTCCTATACTATTGTTGGAATGAAGAATGTCGATACCACTATCAACCTGTTGTTTTAAGACAGGGCAGTTGTTTATCAGTGAGAATTCCATCGGATGCATTATCAATATTTCCTAAACATTTGATTTGTAAAGTATGTTGTATAAGAGAAAACAGAAGACGTTCAAGAGATACAGATTGTTTAGAAGCCGAATATAGCTCGGTATGTATTTATCCTCGATCTTAAAAAAAACTGTGTGTAGAATGTAATAAATCTTTTTTATATATATTCGATTATCTACATTAATGTTTATTTAGATTAACTAAAATCTTTTGAGTATGCTTTGTGCTAGATCATTTTAAGAAAAGTTAGAATTTCATCTTTTGTTAATTAAATTTCAAAACTTGTTTTCTTAATTATTGAGAAAATTACCTAACCTTAAATGTATTACAGAATTGATAATAACCACTGAAGGGAATATTGTTAAATTTTAAAAACTAGGTCAAAAGATTGAAGCTTGCTCACTAGCAGAAAAACATTCATAATGTTGCTATTTTGAATTTAAAAAAAGCGGGGAAAGCAAAGGGCGCAATATCTTTGATCAGAACTCTATTATACCCCACTCCGGGCCAGGGTCGCCCCTAAAGCTGTTTACTATTAAATTATTATAGACTTTTGCTGTTACAGTTCTTAATGATTTAAACTAATTATAAATACAGGGTGTTTTGAAAGGCTCTGACTGGTCATTTTTTTTCAGAAACTGCATGTGAGTTGCGAAATTTTCAGGGTATTATTTGTAGTGTGGGATCGCTTTAATTTCGGGTTTTTGTAAAAACTATTTTTCACTGGTAGGTGCTGGAAAAACATTTCAATGATAAAGTTGTAGAGTGCTGTCCAAAATGTTCAAAGAAATTGGTTTCTTTGGAAAATAACACTTTTTCACGAAGATTTAAGCTGATGAAAAAAGCAAGCTGTCCATAGGGGCCAATAGCCTTCGCATATTTGTACGTAAATGAAAGAAATGTCTGAAAGATTTAATTGAACATTTTATTCAAATAAACATCAGAATTTTACTAATGAGGTTCTTTGATACCTCCGTTTGCAGCGATACATGTTTGGGCACGATGAAGCATGTTTTGAAACGAGCATCTGATCATATCAGGAGTGACAAGTTCGAAGGCTGTAATGATTCGGTGACGCAAATCTTCGATGTTCTCAACGGGCGTCACGTAAACTTGTGCTTTTATGAAAAATTCCATCGGAATTAGGTCCGGAGACCATACAGGCCATCGAAAGTTGCCGTTCCTGCCAACCCAAGGCTGACGTAACTCGTTGTTAAGATGCTCCACTACGTGGGGTGGTGCGCCCGCGCCGTTATGTTGGTACCACATCTGTCTGTAAGCTTCCTGCGGAATTTCTTCTTAAGCGTCTGATATTTCATTTTCAAAAAGCGCCAAGTAAGACGAGCTGGGATGAACATTCAGTCGGATTTTTTGTTGTTGATGGTGAGGAAAACCCCAGTGAGGATTTACGTCACACCACATGAGGGTATTTTGATGGTTGAAAGGCCCATCTCTCACAAAGGAACACTCGTCGGTCACCAGCATTTGAGTGATGAAATTTGGGTTCTCATCAGACATGGTTATTTGCCAGTTGCAGAAATCAAATCCACGTTCTATATCTCCTTCGTGCAGAGCATGGTGGAGGGTCGCTTGTTACGGATCTATGTTGTGATTGTGAAGAGTAAACCACACGTAATTCGTCGATAATTGGAGATCGTCACTTGCACCTCTGACGCTTGCTCGAGGATGCGCAACAAAATAGGCCAGAATGGTGTCTTCCATGTTGACGTTTTGACTACCTGGTCCACGAAATCTGGGACTGACGTTTCCGTAAGTCTGAAAGTCACGAACAGCTCCAGGAACGGTGTTGTGGCTTGGTCTTCTTTAATAATAATAATAATGATCAGCTAGGCTAATACCCAAGGATAGACGGTGAACAATTAACCAACCCTATGCGCGTTACGATTGGATTCACCATAAAAGCTGGCTGATCACGAGAATAGTTTAATGGCATGTTGATTCAATTCAATAAACGTTATAGAATGGTTGAAAACAAAACGTTTTCACATTAAATTCTAATTGAAAACTTGACCGTTGTGCGTAGTTGGCCTACTGGGTCGTTTTTATGACTACTGTAGGCCTAAATTGGCATTTTGGTAAATTGCGTGTACTTTTTTTAATGAAATCGGCAGTTAATTGACACCTCTCTGACTGTCTTGCCCCAATGTTGAAAAGAGCTTCCAGATCTATGCATAGAAAATTATCAACTTTGGCAGTATGAAGAGGAACTATAGACAAGCCCGTTATATGTCCAGTCGCAACAACACAAACTCTATAATCGACTATGCATGATATTTTATTTAAAGGACTATTTAATCTTTTAACGTGATTTCTTTGCTGCTATGGACAGCTGGTTTTTTTTTAAAAATGCCCAGTCAGAGCAATTCAAAACACCCTGTATAACGGTAACACGGTGTATAAGTATCACCTAAACAAATTATTATTTCGTCTTGTGTAGTCGTGCGCCCTACTACATCATTTAAAATATGTCACGTTTGAGGGAAACGATAAAGTTTTAGTCCCACTTTCGAATATGTAACGTCCACGGTCCACCCAGGTTGGTTCTTACGCTTTTAAACGGTTAATTCAGGATTTTCAAACTTTGTTAAGCAATTACTATATGTATTATCAAAATCATGTAAAAATAATGAAGTAATAAAAAATACCGAATAGAAAAGAACTTACAATCTTAAATGTCAGTGTCAACTGTGAAATGAGTGATCTACATACAGAGGCAACTACAGGGTATCCAATTGTCAGACCGACTTCTAAATCACGGTTATTATTACGTTAGTAGCCACCGGACTCAGGAAAGCAAAATAAGTATTTGGATAATACTAATACGGATGTAATCATATTTATGTTTTATTAATTTCGAGTTTTAGAGAAATATTTTCACTGCTCGAACCTTTTTTACCATAGGGCGATCCGCGATTGGGGGAACTATGTTTGGCACTTTAGGGACGCCGAGCCCTTTTTACCCTTGGGGCGCACCGGGCGCGCACCCGATCGCCCTTATGGCCAGTCCGGGCCTGCTCAACGATCTCAATCATACCTGTAATATGCTGCGGCATTGTCTGCATTTTGTGAAGTCTTCGAAGAAGATAGAGCTTACAAGTCATGGTTGACTTCTCTGGTAACTTCTGCAATGAGAGCCACATATCTCTCACCGATGTCTTTTGAACTATATGGATCAGTTGATCGTCTTCAATCGTAAGAACAATTGCTGCTTGAGTCTGCTAGTCTCGTTTGTCCCAGTCAGTAGGAACGTTCGTCGAAGGTTTGACCATATCAACGACCTCCCAAAGGTTGCCTCAAAGACAGAATCATCTTTACCTTGAACTTCCAGAGCTGATAGTTGTTGTTGATTTTGATTATTAGAGCCTTCGAATCTACGCTTGAAGCCATGATTGACGAAGAATGCTGGAACGGAGTCTTGAAGACTTAACCTTAAGCTACCTTATCTTATCTACTCAACTTTATTGCAAGCAGCAGGGTGCTGGTCCCATAACCCGATGGATATGAACTTTACTAGGTATAAATCATTGGAACAGATTATGGGCCCAGCACCCTGCTGCTTTGACTTTGTTTAGCAGAGGTAAGTTAACAGTTTCCACTAGATCGTTGGAAGTAGTAATTGTACCTAAAGATATGAGCTGCAGTGAGTCCAAGCTGCATTTATTTATGGTTGCTAATGGATGGCGGGATAAACTGTCGGCTGGGATGTTTTTTTTCGTGTTGATAAGTCATTGGAAATTGGTAATGTTGAAGACGGATTAAACAAGCGTTGAATGCGATTGGAAGTAAGAGTGCATGGATCATTTAAGATTGCGCCCAATAGGTTATGATCTGGGAGGACTTGAAATAATGCACAATTTAAATTTAGATTGAAATGCTCACACCTTAATTCGCCTCACTTTCGATTTGGGATTATCATTGTTCTGTGGAGATGAAATCAATAGTGTGAACTGAGCTTTACTTTCAGTATTTGAACAATTGATAATCTTACCTAAGATAGAGACCTCAAGTGGCGAACTTGAAGAATTATAGAGATGATGATTTTCTCAGTGACGGTAATGGTTTTTCATATCGTTAAAGGAGTAGAAAGTAAATCGGAAACTCATCTACTTACAATAGCTACGACGTATTTTTACGCCACTAGCGACAATAATTCCTAGATTCGGTTAAACTTGGTGGTTGAAATGTGAAATTCATTGATGCACCATATGCGCTGTATTTTATACTCTCTTTAAGGCTTTTTAATATAAATTTAAAAATGAATTTAGGCAGAAGTAAATAATGGAAGTGGCCCCCTTGGTTGGGTTTGGAGAGGTGTCACCTTTGGGAGATTTGCCGTTTTTTTAGAAAACAAGAAAGTTTAGTCCCATTTCCTTTCGGCTAGCGAAAAACTAAAGCTATTGGCTTAAAACATTTACGGTAAATCGTGCTAGATATTCATTAAATAGTTTATAATCAAGATAAGCGTTTTTTTAAACAATGTATTCATCCGCTATTTCCCGCCAAAATTGAGTTTGAAGTTAAGGGACGACTTTCACTAGTAACAGGTAAGAACGGGTCACACGTACCCTATTTATTGTAATAAAATCTATACCATATTTCTCAATGTTTGTCCGTCCCATTAATAACCATTAAACGACGATAGGTAGGATGCTGAAATTTGCGCCACGTGCTCGGCTATCTTTTGCTAGCTCAACGCCGTGGCGGAGGAGGGGGGGGGGGAGGGATGCGCTTGCGAATCACTTTCCTAGAAACAATAGACGTTTCTACAAAGGTTATGGATTTTCGTTCAGTTAAACAACGGTATTTACAACGGTATCTTTGGACAAAGTTATTTATTTATTAAGGGATTTAATTATTAAAGTTTAGGCAGGTAAGGTTAGTTGTTAAGTTTTCAAGTTAGTTGTGAAATAGGCAGAAAGGAAACAACTGACGTATTTTAATTTCCGTTGCTTACTGTATTACTGTTTAACATTAACACCGCGGCCTCGCAAACTTATTCAGTGTTTTTTCATTTATGCAGATGCACGAGGAATGTGTTACGTAAATCTTGAAAAGCTACAATGTCCTTGGCCATCGCCCAACGGCGTATTTTACGAGATCTTTTCTCAACAAATTCACCTATCACAACGCCCGACCTGATATTGAACTTTGTGCGGTTTCGTTTTTTTTTAAATCAACACCGAAAGTGATAAATAAGAGAATTATTGTTCTTAATTTATCTAAATCCGGTGCTATGGTCTTGTGTTGTCTATTTTACTAGGATTAATTCTTAATGTAAGGTTATTAGCCTTAATTATGGCCCCTTCTTCCCCAAAAAAACTAACCCTGCAAGACGTATTAGCTGATCTAAAAAAAGGATATCCAGTCCACCAAAACCGACTTAACCTCGCGAATCTCATCGGTCCAACACTCGCTTAAAAATACCAATAGCAAGCTTAACGCTCTATCTGATACAGTTTAAAATATCGATATCCGCTTGTCAACCCTCGAAAACCAAAAGCAAGAAGTTGAATCCTTAAAATCTCACACTACCACCTTTATAGATGAAGTCTTCTCTACCGTAGCTTCCAAAGACAAGACCATTAAAGAACTGAACTCTAAAATTGAATTCCTCGAGTCTGATAACAGACGAAATAACCTCACAATCTCGGGCCTACCTGAATCCCCGCACGAAGACAGACTATCATTAGCTAAAGAAGTTACTAACATCTTTTCCGAATTACTGGGCTGGAACGGGACAATAAGTCCTAGAAATATTTTACTTGAGCTCTATTATGCACTCTTCCCTGTCTTACGGAATCACTATTTGGGGTAGCACCTTTACCCAAAATTTAAACCGGATTCAGATCCTTCAGAAAAGAGCTATTAGATCAATTTTTAACTTACAATACCGCGCCCATACAGCTAACTACTTTAAAATAAATAAAATCATGAGTGTGCATCAACTGTATAATTTGAATTGCCTATCTGTAATTCAAAATATGTTAATTGCCTGCTCAACGTTAATACAATGTTTGGGATTAATAATCGCCCGTCTAAAACTCGAAAAAAACCTATTTAAGACTCCCCCAGTGCAGAACCACAAAAAAAATTAAATCAATATTTGATAATGGAATTAAACTCTTTAATGACTTACCTGAGAAATGAGAGAAACTAAAAAAAAATAACAGTTTTAAACGTAAAGCTAAAGAGCTAATACTAGAAACGGACCTTGTCTGACTTAATTTTAGAAATTGTTTAATATAAATCTTATCATCGTTACACTAACTGTAATCTTTTCGTTCCTTTTGGTTTTAATGATTATATAGATTTGTGCATTCTCCATTTTTTTCTCCCTCCTCCTGAGGTTTTACTTTTATATTTGGAACTTCTGGTCAGAGGTCAAATTAAAAACCTTGTGGAAGCTAGCAGGATAGAGACTTAAGCAGACGCTTGACGTAATTAGACCCCTTATACGGTTCGGAACCGTTGCGTCATCTAGACCCGTTTCAGTTTAACAGTGATCAATAAGGCGTTGTTAAAGGTCGTCAATGTTGCGGAGTTCAGTCTTGTGAAGCAAGTCCTTGATATGGCCCTAAAGAAAGAAATATGATGGGTTCAAATCAGGAGATCTGGCTGGCCATGCAACAGTTCCGTCTCGACTTATTTCCCTCTGAGGAAACTCAGTATCAAGATGGGATCTAAAATACATTCGTTGTCATTCTGCTAGTGGAACGTCTTTAAGTAGCTCTAGAAAAGTGTCTTGAAGAAAGGTTTAAGTACGACTAACTAGTTAGTCTTGGTGGTAGAAATTTAGCTCCAATTTAATGGTGGTAAACTGTACTTGATGTGACAAAACGGTTGTCGAGTGCGGATTTTTTTGCTGCAACTCATGACGAGTATATAAATTGAAGATTAAGTCACGAAAACCATTAGCCTCGTCAGAACTAGGAGCGCCCTTCACCAAATGACGTTGTTAGTCTGCTCCTGAAACCACTTTTAAAATTTGACTCGTCTTGGATAATCATCCTCAGTTAAAGATTAAACCTTTGGTAAACAAATGGGTGGTTCTGGTATCCTTGAAGGGTACGCCAGACAAGTACATGGTCGACTTGAAATTGACGTCCAACTTGCTTCGTACTTGTTGTTGGAACATCCTCTAAGAAAGTAAGTACTTGTTCTTCCTTGTCATCTGGAACGTCTCCTTTAGCAGTATCAGATCCCATGGGTTGTATTTTTCCAGTTTCTCTTAAAGGTCTGTCAACAGCCGTGTACGTTTGTCGAATTGGAAGCTCTCTATGAGGAAACTGCTCCTGATACAAGCGCCGTGCTTCCACTGATTTTACCTGAGCGAGTCCATACATAAGATGCATATAGGAATATTCTGCATTCGTGATGTACGCCATAGCATAGCAGGTTTAAGATACGAAATATTTATTAAATTATTGAGGCCCCTCAATTAGTTGCAAATTCCGGCCTCTGATCCGTCCAAAACAGCTGTTAGATCATCTAAACCTGTAGACTAAAAGCGGTTTTTCTGGATGACTATTTAATGAGACTATAAATTACACAAGTCAACTACATTCTGTGTACTAGCATTCGGGAATAACATCATGGTGATAAGCTAGATACGTTTAAAAACGCGTCACAAGGTGTTAAATTTGTACTCACTTATGGCATTAGAAGATTAAGAAACACCTGGTTATTGTCAAAACGTATTTCTACATGTAGCTTACTTCTTTCGATTAAATAACGCACTTTTGATTCTAATTTCGTTTTTTTATAGAAAAAGATAAGAAACCAATGCTTAGTGAAAGGAAACAGTAAGGTCCAAGGAATCACAGAAACTGCAAATTGGCGCGTTTGTCGACGTTTAGGATACCGATTTTTGACGGACAATTACTCGGATACGGTTCAATTAAGGAAACGTTTCTTACAACCTTTTTCACTCCTTGTTACCCTAAGAACACGCCGTTTAATTTGTTTTAGACTTCTCTGAAACACCCTGTTTTACACGATCTGGTTATATTTGCACAGGTAATTTTTTCCTGTCTCAAAAGGTTTAATTTCGAAAAAAGTAATATAATCAAACGTTAATTCTCCAAAAATTCCCTTGTAGGAGTTGTTAAGATATTTATGTTAAGTAAACCCATATTTTTCTTACGTTTTAAACAGACCAATTTTCTCAAAATTTACATTGGATTTTCTTCGGAAATCTTAAGATATATTTCCCCAATATATTCCAAAGCAATTTCTCTCAAAACTTTCCTAAAATTTCTTAAGATAATATTTCCAAACGTTCAAACGCCCATAGGACCTTCTTATGATCCCTCGAGACCTTTTTTGTAAGGTTAATGAGGTAAAGTCTAAGATATGAGCACCTGAGTGTTAAAATCTATGAAGATTGAGCGAAGACCAAAATCATCTACCGATAAATGTACCAATTATCTTCGTATTTTTAACAGTGAGAAGAACAGCCATAACCAAATGGCTCTTTACTTTCGTAATATGTATACCTAGCCTGCCAAAATTTATAAACAGAGAGTTGACATACCATATTGTTTAATGCATCTTTTTTTTGTTTTTATAAATCATGTTAACTTTTGCCCTTGTTTTTTTGCCCCAGTTTAAGCAAATCAAAAACGAAAAGGAAGAGACTGGGTGTTCTTTCGCAAAAGGAGATTTATTGAACCATCATAACAGAAACACAAGAAATAATTAAAATCCTCACTTGCGATTGCCAAGTAACTATCAAGTACATGTACATGTACAGTTGATTGAGTTGTACATTTTTTTCGAATCGTGCTAACGGGCAGAACTTTATGGCATCTAGGAGCAACAAACACAAGGAGAACGAAGCTAGCCTTTAAACACGCTAACGAAGGGCTGTGGACGAATTTCATTGGACGAGCGTCACGAGCCTTTACGCTGAACATTTTACGGGAAGGGGGAAGACAATTTCCGAATTTTCCCCTTCCAACGGCAGCAGGCGCTAAAGCGTCTAGCCAATGAAAAATGTACACAAGAAAATCCACGACTTTTGACGGGTTGGTATCTCCTTGTGTGGGGTGTTGTGTTTGGTGCTCCTAGATAGCGTGCTTAAAAAGATTAAGCGAAAGATTTGGTCGATGTTCATTTGGCCTTTTAGAAACCGTCTAGCTTGTTCTAATTTCAAAATTTACAAATTATTTAAATAATTTTAAAAATGTTATTGGAATTCACAACGATTAACCCATTTTAACAGAATTTAAAAAAGTTAAACCTCTTAGTGTTACAATTTTAGGGTCTTACATAGAGTACTTTTTATTGGGAAATGATTATTAGTTATAAAAGTTCGGCAAATTATGTGTTTAACGTGAAATTATTTTGTGCATTCCATTTTTAAAACGCTCACTAGATAAATTTTTAACGTTGTGTGGAAGGCAACCTTCTCTTAAAACTAGAATTCTTATTTAATTCTAATGTTTTACCCTCTGACAAAAAAAACATAATTTCACAATGGAACTATTCTGTTGATATTGCTCTCTAATCGATGTTTTTAATGCGAATAATTATTTTTCTAATATCTGAGTAGCTAGTACTATTTCAATGAAAGGAATAAAAATGGTGATTAAAATGGCTTATCTAAACTAAATTTTTCTTGAGATTCATTTAATCTTTTTAAAAGCCAAATTATAAAAATAATCGTTATTTGTTCAGAACTGATATAAAAATGCAATTAATTTTAATAAATGTTAATCGGTCTACTTACTATTTCTTTTACAAATATAGATGCAAATTATACTTTGCTTTTGCTAAAATTGTAAAGGTTTTTTTCAAAATAATTAAAACGGATTAGAAAACGTTAATATCATACTCCTTGGATTGAAAAGGTTTCGCTGCACTCGCTACGATGACAATTTATGTTATGAAAACCATCAAATCAAATATACAATTAAAAATTACATTTTACAATAATTACCGAGAACATTTAAGATTGTAGTGATTTACCGTTGCTAGAGACAAATGTAACTTATTGCCTACTAATGAACGACAAAGATACAGAACTGACTTAATTTTTTTTGAAAAGTTTGCTCATCATTTTATCAAAAGGTCGGGAATTGATCGCGTAAAAACCTAGCCTCAGTAACTAAATTTAGGCATATATAAAATTCAATGTTGTTGTATACCTATGGTATTTCCTATTGAGGGTAAGTTTGAGTTTCCAATGGTCTTATTTAAAGCCCTTTTCTCAATTTTTCTATTGTTTAAGTACTTAAGAACACTTTGGATTATGTTGTTCGAAATCATCGACTCTTTACCCAGATTTAAAGGTACGTAAAACCTTAACTATCCTCACTTATTAACTAGGTGTTCAATTTAAGATATGATGACCTAGTTTTTACTTTCAAAATTGATTCCATCAACTAGCTCCCATTTCAGAATAGCAAAATAATTTTGGAAATTTTAAAAAAAGCGTCTCAAAGCTCATTGAAAAGATAATTTTCTTCGTTACCAGATAATTTAAAAAATGTTTTAACTGAAATATACCGGGTGACTTCATTTGATCGGCCCAGGCATTTTTGTTAAACACTATACATGTCTTCTCTCGGTGGAGATCGTAGTTATTTGTGAAATTTTTCACGGTTTAAGAATTTGTAGACACCCTGTATAGCATTGCAAAATGTAGAATAATTTTTAAAGTTAGTCAAATTTGACATAGGCCAGTTTTCATTTAGAACACACAACATGTGGAAAAAAATTATACATTTCATGTTTTTGTAATGATTGTCTGTGAAAAATGAACAAGTTTTGAGCCAAATGATTGTTTAACTTTTACAAAGTAAGTGTTAGAACTAGTGCAATTATTATAATAAGGAATTACAGAAAGTTTTTTACAAATACGGTTCAATAATACCACCGTACACGATGAAGCACATTCTGGAACGAACCACGAACCATATCTGGAATAACGGGTTGGAACGCTGCAATGATTTTATGGCGCAAGTCGTCTTCGCTAGTGACTGGCGTCTTGTATACTTCCTAATTGACGAACCCCTACAGGTAAAAGATCAGCGGTATCAAAACTAGGGAACTAGGAGACCATCGCACTGGACCATTCTTCCGAATCCAACGCTCAGGGAATACGGTGTTGAGGTAATGCACCACATGTCGATCCTGGTGAGGTGGTGACCCATCAGGCAAGAACCAAAAGTGCGGCAGATCGACTAAAGGGACATCTTCCAATGCTTCTGCTACTTAGTTTCGTACAAAAGCCTAGTAGCTCACCTCATTAAGCCGATTCAGAAGAAAAAAATGGCCCAATGGCGCGATCTCCTAGTAGACCTGCCTAGACGTTTAAACGGAATTGTACTTGATTGTGATGTGGAAATCCCCAGTGCGGATTGACATAGCTTTACATGTGGTTATTCTGGCACTTAAATGGACCGTTCCTTCCAAAGGAACACGCGTCGGACGCCAGGACCAAACGGAGGAAATCTTCGTTGGCATCCGCCATGGTACTGAACCAGTTACCAAAATCCAATCTCAGGCGCTGAATACCATCGTTAAGTGCTTGGTGGAGCGTGGCACGAAATGGGTGAAATTTATGGTGGTTAAGGACTATCCCGACACAATATTTTGACAAGTCCAAATCGGAGCATGCCATTCTTATACTTGCTCGAGGGTAAGCGACAAAGTAGGCGATGACTGTGTCTTCCATATTAGTGTCATGACGTCCAGGTCCACGGAATCTTGGAGTCACATTGCCGTCTCCTTCGAAGTCAGCAACAGCTCGGAGAATAGTGTGGTGATTTGGTTGACTGTCAGGATATATATATAATTCAGTTGGCATAAATTAGAAATTTTGTAGACCTTAAAACCTACTTTTTGTCCCTAGAGAACGGGTGCGGGGTCCTACTGTAATTCTTTATAAAATTCCACTTGTTCTAACATTTAATTTGTAAAGGTAAAACAATGATTCATTTTTGACAGACAATCATTACAATAACATGAGGCGTAAAAACATTGTAAACAAATGTACGATTTTGACTTTACCAACTCCATTAAAGGCTTTCGAGTATGCTCTACAACTTACTCATTGAAACTTTTCGTCTACTAATTCTAAAACCGTGAAATATTTCACGATTTTTCTGAAATCACAAATAACAACGATCACCAACGAGAGAGTACATACTGAAAATTTCACATTTCTAGAAGGTATAGTTTTTGAGAAAAATGCCAGGGCCGATCAAATGAAGACACCCTGTATAGCATTGCAAAATGTAGAATAATTTTTAAAGTTAGTCAAATTTGACATAGGCCAGTTTTCATTTAGAACACACAACATGTGGAAAAAAATTATACATTTTCTACAAGATGATCACCTTTGGTCTTTGCTTTATCATTTTACCATTTCTGATTTGAAAGTGCAAGTTCGATATGACTCTAAGCTATTTAACATATAATTTTCTATAGTTTAATGTAAAAACTGTTTTTATAATAAATAATTTAAAAAATCATGAAGTCTGTCCCTTTCGTAGTGTAGCTAAAAATTTTGAAATAATGTTCGTTATATTGTGTGGGGTATGGCGCTACTGAAAACGAAGATGTATTCCAAATAAAGCAGAGAGGAAATGGAGGCGTTGTCTAGTGGCAGTAAAAGAATTTTCTGCTAGAGGGCGTTGACGGTGGAAAAGATCATTTTCAGCGATATAAATTCAAATTCCCGCTGTTCATATTTTGATGGCTGATTTAAGTGTTGCTTAATACCGAGGCAATAATCAAACGTTATTAAGAATTATATGACTTACTCCGTCAAATTTGGCCAAAAATGTATGGATTTACAGTTTTAAAAGGTTTTTCTGAATAAAAATATTTATTTCGGAAAAAATGTCTTAGATTAGTACCCACTAGACGTCTCAAATTATCGTTACAAGAGAAAGACGTGAAATCCCGCAAATTTTGGTAAAACTTAAATACATTAAATATTTCGTATTGACTTAAGAACTTGAAATTCCTCTTAACTGAGAAGTGTTCTTCTGGTGGTGACAGCTTAACCATCCGCTTTGACTCCAAGGGTGGCCTGTATGACGGCGAGGTTCTTTGTGAAGTTCAGATTATTATCGGCGAAGCCGCACCAAGGGCCACCGTTTTTTGGTGGATGCGTTCCGAAGAGAAGGTATTTTATGGATATAACCATTAATTCTGTTCTTCCAGCAGAATGAATAAAAAACACATTTGAAGCTCTTTTACGCTTATTTTGCTTTAAGGTCAAACAAACACGAATTTATGCTCAAGTTATCCCCATAATTTGTTTGAAGTTTTTAGATTTTAATTTGTTTCGCATTTCTGTACATTATGCACATGATTGTCCCCGGGTAGCCAAATTTGTAACCTGGAACTCTTATGACTAATGTTTTTATAAAAAGCATCACATTTTCATCGATAATATGAAATTTCAAAGGATGTTTAGTAGAAACATTGGCATGATATTCGTTTGTAATGGATCGTTTTTGCTTCAACACCATCTGGTTCATAAATTATTTTACTTCCACTATAGTCGTTAAACTATTTTTAAAACTCGATGGATTAGATAAGAAACGAGTATGCGTAGTTTCTGTCTGAAAGGCCATTATGCAATTATGCATTATAATCAACTGAGAGTCCAACTTTGTGGACTTGGTGACGCTTACCCCATACTAAAATCGAATGCTTCAAAATATAGTGCCGTATTTGAAATTTTTATTTGTCGTTGGATGGTTAGATTAATCTAGTACTGTTTTTAAGAAACTAAATAACGGGGTGTCGGGGTTCGGCGCTTGTAACCTTTAAAGGTGGTGGTGTATTGCGAGTTGCAAGCCTCTGTCAAATGTTAACACCATAATCTTAAACTTCAGTCAGGTAGATGCTGGAAACTGGGCTTTGTCCAAGGCTAACGGGGGAGGTCCTTGCCCTTCCAACGCTCTGGCGAAAGGGTTTCAATAAGTGCGGTGGCGGGTCTTCGTGTGGGACGCTTTTCCGCCTTTTCGAGTCAACTGAAACATTGCGGGGTCACCTTTGGTGTCTAATCTTCTGGGCTTTGACTTACGTTCTCTGTTAGCCTGGTGCGCGAAGTGAGGTCTTGTGTCAAAGGTGTAACTGTCAGCAGTAGGGTTATCTTTCATACCGTCCGGGCTGTTCACCCTGGTGCAAGGCATTTTATTCTTTCCAATTGCATCAGTTCATAAATTCTGACCCAATATGTACCGTTGTTACGAAAAGCTGAAAAATTGAAATGTGTGTTTTTTTTTTAAATTTTACACTGTGCACCCCATTTACACCAAATAATTATTGCCAGTTGCTTGGTCGAAATATAATTATACTAATAAAGTTAGTGTTTCAGACGTGACCTACTTCAGCAATGTTTACGTAATTAACAATAACAGTCACTTATAGTAGACAAATGTAAAAAATAGGACCACTTTGACCAATAATTTTTTTTTATTAAATAGTTCTTTTTTATAAAATAACCTTGGCCATCTTGTTGAAATGTTGCCTCCCCGCTTCAGCTGTGAAACCGTTTTCTCTCCCACTAAAGAGCTTATGAACTCATTCCTAGGAATTGTCTGAACTATTCCAGGTCAACATTTCAACAAGTTGGGCAAGCGTAAAGACATTTTATAAAATCAACTTTTCCCGTTTCTGTGTTCAAAATGATTTTCTAGTAAGTGTAGCAAGTAATTCTTCTAGACGTGTGTGCTAAACAGTATACGTTTCAGATTGGAAAATTTTTGCAAACGCGCCAACGACTAATACGGCTTTGTTTAATTTTGGCGAGGTATCTTTTTAAAAAACTTTTAAAAATTGCAACTAAAAACCATCGTTACTCTTATCATAATCCTATCTTCTTTATGAAAGACACAGTTTTGTTTCCTATATTAATTAAGATGCTTTGGATAGTTTAAGGCTTTAAAAGAATGTTGTGGTTGACGATATTGTCCTTAATTGTAATAAAATATTATGTTTTGGATTTCGGACAAGTGTTTTAAATACGACCTGGCTAATCATAGCTCAAATGAAAGAAACAAAGTTCTAAGCTTTCATTTAAGCCAACGTTTCATTTCGCTGGGCGAGTTCCTGCATTTCCATTTTGCTTTAATAGTTCTGTTAGATAAGTAACGACTTCAGTGAAATTTGAGCTTAAATTCACCATTTATTATTCGTGAATAGCAATTATTTTAGGTTTAAAATATCGCAACTTCTATCTGGCTTTGAAGCAATAAATTTATAATGTTCTCCACTTGCAACATAAGGTTTTGGAAAATATTCATAATTCGTAAATAGCAATTATTTAAGCTTCCCCTTTTCTAACGCCACTGCCCGGCGTGCAGGGATCGCAACGCTCACCACGGGCCACCTCGACCCCCGGGAGAAAGTTTACCGCTCTTCTCCTAGGCTTCCTCTAGGCTTCCTCGATTTCCAACGCCACTGCCAGGCGTGCAAGGATTGCTACGCTCACCACTGGCCACCTGCACCCCTGAATGTCTGGGAAACCACCCCTCCAGATAAATTCTACCCCCCCATCTGGAGCTTCTCCCTTTTCCGACGCCACTGCCAGCTGTGCAGAGATCGCTACGCTTACCACTGGCCACCTGCACCCCCGAATATCTGGGAAACCCCCCGGAAAACTATGAACCTCCTCCTAAGCTTCCACTTTTCCAACGCCACTGACAGGCGTGCAGGGATCGTTACGCTCAACACTGGACATCGGCACCACCGATTGTCTGGGAAACCCCCCTCCAGAGAAAGTCTTTTGTTATATCCCCGGAGCCACCGCTTTTCACGACGCCACTACAAGCCGCGAAGGGATCGCTACGCTCACCACGGGATACCGGCACCCCCGAATGTCTGGGAAACCCCCGGGAGAAAGTCTACCGCCCCATCCTACGCTTTCCCTTGTACCAATGCCACTGCCAGGCGTGTAGGGATCGCTACGCTGCCCACTGACCAACTTACCCCCGAAACACCCCGGAGAAAATCTACCGCCGCCTCCCAAGCTTCCACTTTTTCCAAAGCCACTGCCAGGCGTGCGGGGACCGCTACGCTCACCACTGGCCACCTGCACCCTCTAATGTCTGGGAAACCCCCCGAATGATGGCGCGATTGGGCTAACGCATGTCAACACAAAACCTAAGTTCGGTGCTGTTTTTCTAAGGTACTAGAACAATTGGAGACAGCCATGAAGTAGGGCCAAAAGCCGGTTCGATAATGTCAGATTGAAGTAGGTCGTCGATCTCTTTGTTAAACGGGATGCGTTGGTGTTGGATAGCGGGCGTTGGTGTTGGATAGCGGTCGGTGGTATGGTAGGGTCGATGTGAAAGTGAGCTTTGTAGTGTTTAATTTTCCAAGCCCCGAGAACAAATGGTGATACACCTTCACGACTGACAGATCGTCAGGATATTGTACCGTGGATATGGTTGACAAAAGGTAAAGGAGTCGAAGAGTAGAAGCTCCAATTATGTTGAAGGCGGTTTTCGAGGGATCCTCAACATGGAAGATAGCTTTAGCTGGTTGAATGTTGTACGTGTTGATGGACTTGAAAGACTCACGTAGTGATGCGACAGGGTAAACTTTTAAAGTTGGTTCTTCAAGACTTGGTGGTGGATTCAGGTATGTCGGATAGTTTATAATATTTACTGAAGCACCCGTGTCAATGAGTGCTTTCATATTATTCCCACGTAGATCAGAAATTTTTAAAAGTTCAGATTTGGTAGTCGGACGATTAGGTACGAGGGAGTTCGTAGTTAGGGTTTGGAGGGTTGCTTCCTGTTTAGGCTCTTCATCGTCATCTACGGCGTCATCATATAAATGGGTGTGGAGTGTATGCTCAGAGGTCTCTGAAGAGAGCGCAGCGGTATAACGGGAAAGCTGTTTGTTTGTCTCAGCTTGCTTTTGACGGCATAAGGCATCGAAATGGCTTAGCCTTCCACACCAGCTACTGCTCACATCTCTAGCTGGCACCTGTAACATCCTTGTGGGTGCGGGAACAGACCACCGTAGTCAAATCAGTTGAGAGACGTTTGTGAGCGTTCAGTATGAGGAGTCGGGTAACGTCGTCCAGAAGCATATGATGGAGTTGGTTGATTTTGTGTCGATGGAGTGTGGCTACGGCAGTGGTGGGTAGAAAGCTGCTGTCGTCCAGAGTGAATGGGTATGAATGTATTTTTCAAAGCATTTAGATTTGGGAAAGATTGCATTATCCGATTTTCTATTTTCATAGCTTGAATGTTGGTTTGTTCGTAAGATCGTGCTAGAGGTAGTAGTTCGTCGAGTATGATATTGAACCACGAAGGGCTTGTCGACGCAGTTGGTTTGAGTTGCAAGTTTGAATGATGTGTCGCATAATTTCAGTGTCTGCATCGGCGAATTCACACGTTTTTGATAGAGTGCGTAGGTGGGTTTGGAATTCATCAATAGTTTCAAACGCACCTTGTTTGGCTTGATGAAAGTTGAAAAATTCGTAGTTGTTGGGTCGATGTGGTAGGAAATGTGCGGTAAATGCTTGAATAGTAAGATCATACACGTCAGGGGCTTAAAATCTTTATTCGCAATTATTATTTCAAGTTAAGTATGCCTCATTATAATGTGAAGCAGCGTACCCATATGCTTGTTATATTTCTCGATGTAGGTCATCGGAACGTTCGTACAGTAAGCTAATTATTTATAAATAGTCTTCACACAACTCTCTCAGTGCCATAAGGGTAACAATTTCGGGAACATCAATCTGAGTTTCCGTGGACAAGGCTGAAACAACTTTAACTTGGAAAAAGTTGTCCTTGACTTCCTCATTGCATAACCTCGATCGAGCGTCAGAGTTCCGAGCAATGACCTGGTGTGGCAAGTAGCTACGTCTGGAGTATTCAAAACAGTGACCATTATGATCCTAACTGAGCGACACTCCATCAAGCACTACATTCAGCGCCGATAAGAACTCGGCAATTGGCTGCTCATCATTGTTAACGAAAACTGGGATTTTTCGCGTCTTTTGCTAATGTCCGATAAGTGCACTTTCTCAAAGGATGGCCCATTAAACCACCAGAACAATAACAAATGGTAAAATGAGAATCCTCACCGGGTTGGTGTGGGCTGGTCTGGTAGGAGATAGACTAATGGGTTCTTAATGGACATAATTGCATGTTCTTTCTCGAAGCTTCGTGGAAGACACATTGGCTGATCTTCCCATGGTCGATTTCTGGCCTCTTTGATATGATCACGACGAAGTGCTAGCTCACCAGCACCGTTATGTCGTTGAGTACCTCAACAATGCATTCTCAAATTGATGAATGTTAACCTCCTAGAACCCTGGACTTAACAGTTCAGGATTTTTTCTTGAGATCCTTCATTAAAGACCACGTATAACTAACGCCTGTTGCCACCGTTCAGGAGCTACGCGAGATAATTGTAGAAGCATGTCTTTTTTTACTCCAGAAATGATCCAAGACTGTTTTCGAAATCTTTTTTACCGTGTCAGATGTGTATCGAAGCTGACGGTGGTATAATTTAAGCACAGCAGCTTGTTTTCCATGGCCTTATATTTTAGTGAAAAATTGGCAAATTTTAACCAAACCTACTCTTTCACTATATCATTGAAAAGTTTTGTACTCAAAAATATTTTTTTCGAAAACCATGAATATTGCCCCAATTTTCGTGGTAAATAAAATTGAAAAGGATTATTAGTCATCGAATATGTAATATCCTGCTATATCCGTAGTAGCGCACAAAATTAAATTATATTAAATTTTAAGAAGGTTTTGAAATTAGTCGTTAAGGAACCCGGGAATGGTCAAAAACTGCAATACAAATTCAGTCTCTCTAACTTGTGTACTCAACTCAGCTTCCAAAGACATCAAATTGTCAAATTGGCGACGGATAAACCTTCGAACCCATGCTTTTCGAATTTTCATCAAAACAACAGGAACCCCTACAATAGGGACACTCAGGTATACTTATTTTTGGAATTCAAGCTAACCCTAACTCCGACTTTTTTTTCAGTCGCGAACTTCGACACGCACTCTTTTTAAAAACCAATTTTTAACTCAACATATCATTACCAACAATCTATCAAAGCCTAACGGAAAAAGGTCTTCCTAACACCCAGCTTAACAGCATTTTCTATCCAGGAAAATCGAGAAAACGTCGCAACTCGATGGGAGAAATGGCTACGGAATTTCACTACTTTCTTGGAAGCCTTCGCAGTCAATGATCCGACAAAAATCCATGCTCTTACACTTTGCAAGAGATGAGGTCCAGGACGTAATCGACACTTTTTTTCATTTTACCTCCACAGGCGGCAGCCAGTGTTCAAGCCCCAGACGTGTATGATCTTACTATTCAAGCATTTACCGCACATTTCCTACCACATCGACCCAACAACTACGAATTTTTCAACTTTCATCAAGCCAAACAAGGTGCGTTTGAAACTATTGATGAATTCCAAACCCACCTACGCACTCTATCAAAAACGTATGATTTCGCCGATGCAGACACTGAAATTATGCGACACATCATTCAAACTTGCAACTCAAACCAATTGCGTCGACAAGCCCTTCGTGGTTCAATATCATACTCGACGAACTACTACCTCTAGCACGATCTTACGAACAAACCAACATTCAAGCTATGAAAATAGAAAATCGGATAATGCAATCTTTCCCAAATCTAAATGCTTTGAAAAATACATTCATACCCATTCACTCTGGACGACAGCAGCTTTCTACCCACCACTGCCGTAGCCACACTCCATCGACACAAAATCAACCAACTCCATCATATGCTTCTGGACGACGTTACCCGACTCCTCATACTGAACACTCACAAACGTCTCTCAACTGATTTGACTACGGTGGTCTGTTCCCGCACCCACAAGGATGTTACAGGTGCCAGCTAGAGATGTGAGCAGTAGCTGGTGTGGAAGGCTAAGCCATTTCGATGCCTTATGCCGTCAAAAGCAAGCTGAGACAAACAAACAGCTTTCCCGTTATACCGCTGCGCTCTCTTCAGAGACCTCTGAGCATACACTCCACACCCATTTATATGATGACGCCGTAGATGACGATGAAGAGCCTAAACAGGAAGCAACCCTCCAAACCCTAACTACGAACTCCCTCGTACCTAATCGTCCGACTACCAAATCTGAACTTTTAAAAATTTCTGATCTACGTGGGAATAATATGAAAGCACTCATTGACACGGGTGCTTCAGTAAATATTATAAACTATCCGACATACCTGAATCCACCACCAAGTCTTGAAGAACCAACTTTAAAAGTTTACCCTGTCGCATCACTACGTGAGTCTTTCAAGTCCATCATCACGTACAACAATCAACCAGCTAAAGCTATCTTCCATGTTGAGGATCCCTTGAAAACCGCCTTCAACATAATTGGAGCTTCTACTCTTCGACTCCTTTACCTTTTGTCAACCATATCCACGGTACAATATCCTGACGATCTGCCAGTCGTGAAGGTGTATCACCATTTGTTCTCGGGGCTTGGAAAATTAAACACTACAAAGCTCACTTTCACATCGACCCTACCATACCACCGACCGCTATCCAACACCAACGCCCGCTATCCAACACCAACGCATCCCGTTTAACAAAGAGATCGACGACCTACTTCAATCTGACATTATCGAACCGGCTATTGGCCCTACTTCATGGCTGTCTCCAATTGTTCTAGTACCTTAGAAAAACAGCACCGAACTTAGGTTTTGTGTTGACATGCGTTAGCCCAATCGCGCCATCATTCGGGGGGTTTCCCAGACATTAGAGGGTGCAGGTGGCCAGTGGTGAACGTAGTGATCCCTGCACGCCTGGCAGTGGCATTGGAAAAAAGGGGAAGCTTAGGATTAGGGCGGAAGACTCTCTCCAGTGGGTTTCTCAGACAATCGGTGGTGCCGATGTCCAGTGGTGAGCGTAGCGATCCCCGCACGCCTGGCAGTGGCTTTGGAAAAAGTGGAAGCTTGGGAGGCGGCGGTAGATTTTCTCCGGGGTGTTTCGCCGACATTCGGGGGTAAGTTGGTCAGTGGGCAGCGTAGCGATCCCTGCACGCCTGGCAGTGGCATTGGAACAAGGGAAAGCTTAGGAGGGGGCGGTAGACTTTCTCCCGGGGGGTTTCCCAGACATTCGCGGGTGCCGGTATCCCGTGGAGAGCGTAGCGATCCCTTCGCGGCTTGTAGTGGCGTCGTGAAAAGCGGTGGCTCCGGGGATATAACAAAAGACTTTCTCTGGAGGGGGGTTTCCCAGACAATCGGTGGTGCCGATGTCCAGTGTTGAGCGTAACGATCCCTGCACGCCTGTCAGTGGCGTTGGAAAAGTGGAAGCTTAGGAGGAGGTTCATAGTTTTCCGGGGGGTTTCCCAGATATTCGGGGGTGCAGGTGGCCAGTGGTAAGCGTAGCGATCTCTGCACAGCTGGCAGTGGCGTCGGAAAAGGGAGAAGCTCCAGATGGGGGGGTAGAATTTATCTGGAGGGGTGGTTTCCCAGACATTCAGGGGTGCAGGTGGCCAGTGGTGAGCGTAGCAATCCTTGCACGCCTGGCAGTGGCGTTGGAAATCGAGGAAGCCTAGAGGAAGCCTAGGAGAAGAGCGGTAAACTTTCTCCCGGGGGTCGAGGTGGCCCGTGGTGAGCGTTGCGATCCCTGCACGCCGGGCAGTGGCGTTAGAAAAGGGGGAAGCTTAAATAATTGCTATTTACGAATTATGAATATTTTCCAAAACCTTATGTTGCAAGTGGAGAACATTATAAATTTATTGCTTCAAAGCCAGATAGAAGTTGCGATATTTTTAACCTAAAATAATTGCTATTCACGAATATTAAATGGTGAATTTAAGCTCAAATTTCACTGAAGTCGTTACTTATCTAACAGAACTATTAAAGCAAAATGGAAATGCAGGAACTCGCCCAGCAAAATGAAACGTTGGCTTAAATGAAAGCTTAGAACTTTGTTTCTTTCATTTGAGCTATGATTAGCCAGGTCGTATTTAAAACACTTGTCCGAAATCCAAAACATATTTTATTACAATTAAGGACAATATCGTCAACCACAACATTCTTTTAAAGCCTTAATCTATCCAAAGCATCTTAATTAATATAGGAAACAAAACTGTGTCTTTCATAAAGAAGATAGGATTATGATAAGAGTAACGATGGTTTTTAGTTGCAATTTTTAAAAGTTTTTAAAAAGATACCTCGCCAAAATTAAACAAAGCCGTATTAGTCGTTGGCGCGTTTGCAAAACTTTTTCCAATCTGAAACGTATACTGTTTAGCACACACGTCTAGAAGAATTACTTGCTACACTTACTAGAAAATCATTTTGAACACAGAAACGGGAAAAGTTGATTTTATAAAATGTCTTTACGCTTGCCCAACTTGTTGAAATGTTGAGCTGGAATAGTTCAGCCAATTCCTAGGAATGAGTTCATAAGCTCTTTAGTGGGAGAGAAAACGGTTTCACAGCTGAAGCGGGTAGGCAACATTTCAACAAGATGGCCAAGATTATTTTATAAAAAAGAACTATTTAATAAAAAAAAACAATAACTGGTCAAAGTGGTCCTATTTTTTACATTTGTCTACTATAAGTGACCATTTTGCTTGTGCTATAGGATCCTGTATGCATATCGTCCAACCACTTTGAGAGCGGTTATATTCGCATTAATTATTAATTGGATATCTTAAGCCAAGATATTGAAGGCATACTTAAGTACTGCGAAAACCGATTATTAAACGGAAAATAACGAAATTCGACCGATTTCCAAAAGAAATTCTTCGTAAATAACACGAACAAGAGTTTATCGATATATTTATATATCTTTAGCTAATTTTAATGTATTTGTTGACGCAAATTGTACGTTTTATTTGTAACCAAATAAGCACAACATTATGTATATATAAAAAATTATACTTGATTTGACTAGCGTGTATGGAAATAAAATGTAAAAGAGCGTTATTATCCGTGAAATATTAAGAAACTAACTGTTATTGTTAATTACGTAAACATTGCTGAAGTAGGTCACGTCTGAAACACTAACTTTATTAGTATAATTATATTTCGACCAAGCATCTGGCAATAATTTTTTGGTGTAAATGGGGTGCACAGAGTAAAATTAAAAAAAAAACACACATTTCAATTTGTCAGCTTTTCGTAACAACGGTACATATTGGGTCAGAATTTATAAACTGATGCAATTGGAAAGAATAAAATGCCTTGCACCAAGGTGAACAACCCGGACGGTATGAAAGATAACCTTGCTTCTGACAGTTTCACCTTTGACACAAGACCTCACTTCGCGCACCAGGCTAACAGAGAACGGAAGTCAAAGCCCAGAAGATTAGACACCAAAGGTGACCCCGCAATGTTTCAGTTGACTCGAAAAGGCGGAAAAGCGTCCCACACGAAGACCCGCCACCGCACTTATTGAAACCCTTTCGCCAGAGCGTTGGAAGGGCGAGGACCTCCCCCGTTAGCCTTGGACGAAGCCCAGTTTCCAGCATCTACCTGACTGAAGTTTAAGATTATGGTGTTAACATTTGACAGAGGCTTGCAACTCGCAATACACCACCACCTTTAAAGGTTACAAGCGCCGAACCCCGACACCCCGTTATTTAGTTTCTTAAAAACAGTACTAGATTAATCTAACCATCCAACGACAAATAAAAATTTCAAATACGGCACTATATTTTGAAGCATTCGATTTTAGTATGGGGTAAGCGTCACCAAGTCCACAAAGTTGGACTCTCAGTTGATTATAATGCATAATTGCACAATTGCCTTTCAGACAGAAACTACGCATACTCGTTTCTTATCTAATCCATCGAGTTTTAAAAATAGTTTAACGACTATAGTGGAAGTAAAATAATTTATGAACCAGATGGTGTTGAAGCAAAAACGATCCATTACAAACGAATATCATGCCAATGTTTCTACTAAACATCCTTTGAAATTTCATATTATCGATGAAAATGTGATGCTTTTTATAAAAACATTAGTCATAAGAGTTCCAGGTTACAAATTTGGCTACCCGGGGACAATCATGTGCATAATGTACAGAAATGCGAAACAAATTAAAATCTAAAAACTTAAAACAAATTATGGGGATAACTTGAGCATAAAATCGTGTTTGTTTGACCTTAAAGCTAAATAAGCGTAAATAGAGCTTCAAATGTGTTTTTTATTCATTCTGCTGGAAGAACAGAATTAATGGTTATATCCATAAAATACCTTCTCTTCGGAACGCATCCACCAAAAAAAGGTGGCCCTTGGTGCGGCTTCGCCGATAATAATCTGAACTTCACAAAGAACCTCGCCGTCATACAGGCCACCCTTGGAGTCAAAGCGGATGGTTAAGCTGTCACCACCAGAAGAACACTTCTCAGTTAAGAGGAATTTCAAGTTCTTAAGTCAATACGAAATATTTAATGTATTTAAGTTTTACCAAAATTTGCGGGATTTCACGTCTTTCTCTTGTAACGATAATTTGATAATTAAATGTTAGAACAAGTGGAATTTTATAAAGAATTACAGTAGGACCCCGCAACAGTTCTCTAGGGACAAAAAGTAGGTTTTAAGGTCTACAAAATTTCTAATTTATGCCAACTGAATTAGATATATATCCTGACAGTCAACCAAATCACCACACTATTCTCCGAGCTGTTGCTGACTTCGAAGGAGACGGCAATGTGACTCCAAGATTCCGTGGACCTGGACGTCATGACACTAATATGGAAGACACAGTCATCGTCTACTTTGTCGCTTACCCTCGAACAAGTATAAGAATGGCATGCTCCGATTTGGACTTGTCAAAATATTGTGTCGGGATAGTCCTTAACCACCATAAATTTCACCCATTTCGTGCCACGCTCCACCAAGCACTTCACGATGGTATTCAGCGCCTGAGATTGGATTTTGGTAACTGGTTCAGTACCATGGCGGATGCCAACGAAGATTTCCTCCGTTTGGTCCTGGCGTCCGACGCGTGTTCCTTTGGAAGGAACGGCCCATTTAAGTGCCAGAATAACCACATGTAAAGCTATGTCAATCCGCACTGGGGATTTTCACATCACAATCAAGTACAATTCCGTTTAAACGTCTAGGCAGGTCTACTAGGAGATCGCGTCATTGGGCCATTTTTTTCTTCTGAATCGGCTTAATGAGGTGAGCTACTAGGCTTTTGTACGAAACTAAGTTACAGAAGCATTGGAAGATGTCCCTTTAGTCGATCTGCCGCACTTTTGGTTCTTGCCTGATGGGTCACCTCCTCACCAGGATCGACATGTGGTGCATTACCTCAACACCGTATTCCCTGAGCGTTGGATTCGGAAGAATGGTCCAGTGCGATGGTCTCCTAGTTCCCCAGATTTGATACCGCTGATCTTTTACCTGTAGGGGTTCGTCAATTAGGAAGTATACAAGACGCCAGTCACTAGCGAAGATGACTTGCGCCATAAAATCATTGCAGCGTTCCAATCCGTTATTCCAGATATGGTTCGTGGTTCGTTCCAGAATGTGCTTCATCGTGTACGGTGGTATTATTGAACCGTATTTGTAAAAAACTTTCTGTAATTCCTTATTATAATAATTGCACTAGTTCTAACACTTACTTTGTAAAAGTTAAACAATCATTTGGCTCAAAACTTGTTCATTTTTCACAGACAATCATTACAATAACATGAGGCGTAAAAACATTTGGGTAGTACCAACTTGTTATTTTTCATGACCTATTATTTCAGTGACAAAATGTACGATTTTGACCATACCAACTCCATTAAAGGTTTTAATTTACCACCTAGCGTTCAAAAACTACAAATTCTAAAACCGTGAAAAATTTCACAAATAACTACGATCTCCACCGAGAGAAGACATGTATAGTGTTTAACAAAAATGCCTGGGCCGATCAAATGAAGTCACCCGGTATATTTCAGTTAAAACATTTTTTAAATTATCTGGTAACGAAGAAAATTATTTTTCAATGAGTTTTGAGACGCTTTTTTTAAAATTTCCAAAATTATTTTCAGCTATGCCATACCTGTCATTCAGGAAATAAAGCTTTCCTGATCGGTGATACTCTATCACAGACTGCAAGAGAAGCTCGTTCATGCAGCGAATCCATAGAATGGCAGAAGGCAATGTCAGATGAGCTTTCAGCAATGAAGAAACACGATGTCTACGAGATGGTCGATCCTCCACCTGGTCCGAAAATCGTCGGAAATCGTTGGATTTTTCGTACGAAGAATGATGAAGATGGTACTGCCGTCAAATATAAATCCCAGCTCGTAGCAAAAGGCTACACGCAACGAGAAGGTATCAGTTACGACGAGACTTTCGCTTCGAGACGTTACGAATTTTTCTGTCTGGTCGCCAAGAAAAATCTTTATCTCAGACAATTTGACGTAAAGACCGCATTTCTTTATGGAAAACTATTCGAAGGTTTCGACGATGGTAGCGGACGAGTCTGGAAGTTACGGAAAAGTCTTTACGGTCTCAAGCAATCTCCACGATGCTGGAACGAGCGAATTGACAAGTTCCTACGTAACCATGGATTCAAAAGCGCTGATGGAGATCGATGCTTATATATCCTGTCAACCAACGACGTTTTCTTGGTCCTTATCCTCTACGTTGATGATGGTCTGATCGCTGGAAGTACAATCGAAGCGGTAGACGAGTTCCTCCTAAATTTCAGTGACGAATTCGAAATCCTCACAGGAAGAGCGTCAGCTTACCTTGGCCTGAAAATCGATACGTTGAAAGATGGATCCATATTTCTACACCAGAGCGCCTATGTCGAAAAAGTCTTAGAGAGGTTCAACATGCAAGACTGCAAACCCGTAAAAACTCCCACCGGCAGTTCAGACACGACCGATCAGAGTCAAGAGAGTTTCGAGTCAACAACCATGTATGCCTCAGCCATTGGAAGTCTCAGATACGCAGCCACAGGAACACGACCTGGCATAGAATACGCTGTAAATCAAGCACCTCAAGCCATGGCCAATCCCACAGTCGCTCACTGGAACTGGGTTAAAAGAATCTTTCGATATCTCAGAGGGACCACAACACTTGGTCTCCTATTCAAGGCAGGCGACACCATGACGACCAACCCTTACAGCGACGCTGACTATGCTAGCTGCGAAAAGACGAGACGTTCAACGTCTGGAGTACTATGCCTAATCGGTACAACTGCAGTCATTTGGGCGAGCAGAAAGCAACAATCCGTTGCCCTATCAACCACAGAGGCCGAGCTGGTAGCTGCCACCGACGCAGTGAAGGATGTCGTCTGGATTGAACGGGTTAAATCATTCCTGGGTGTCGTAGACGATAATGTCCCGACACTACGACTCGACAACGCAGGAGCCATCAAACTCATAAAAAACCCAGAGTTTCATCGCCGAACGAAACACATTAGTATTCGTCAATACTACGTTCGTGAACTGGTTGAAGAGGGCATTATCAACGTCATGTATGTCCCAAGTGAAGAACAACTAGCGGGCATCTTCACCAAGTCTCTGTCCGCAGAAGTCTTCATTCATCTTCATCAAAAACTCAACCTACGTTACCATGAAAAAGTCTTCATCGAGGGCGAGTGTTGAAGATAAGAAACGATATCGGCTTTTTACGTTTCGTTATTTTAACAGGTTAAAATGTTAAATGTAAATAAGATATTCTTTTTTAATTATTGCTAATCTTGTTTACTATTTTTTAACCTAATATATATATATCCGCTCAACAGCGTTTTTTGTCGCATTATATTCTGTCATTCCATCTTGTACAGTATTAACTCTTAATATGTTTTAATTAATAAACGTTTGTTATTTTAATTAATGTATTATGACTCGTTGCTAGTTTCGTCAGTTTCGTGTAGTGTAGGCTTTGCTGTTATCATTGGTGATTAAAAACTCCAATAGAGGTCTGCGAAGGTGCCCCCAGGCGCTCTAGCAGAGTCGTTTCTAAATTGGATTAGAAGACTAGTGCGCATAGTCTCTATTCCCCGACCTCGTTTTTGTCCTTGGTCCGATAGTCCTTCCCCTGTTTTTTTTCTTTTGAGGCATTGTCATAAGCCACCCGTTCCCAAATGTTAGTCCCATAAATTTCCTTAGTTTCATAATTCATTTCGAACTCTTATTCCAAGAATTGAGAATTGCCATAAAAACAGTAATGTGTGCATCGGTATCGATGTTTTCATGTTAAATTATTTTTTTTGCATATTATTTTTAAAAATATAATATGCCAGAGTTTAAGTGGTTATTTATGGTCTCTGACCTTGGATCTTGCGCGTTGTGTGCGGGACTTAACGACTTCCAGCGAAAGTGTCCCGACCTCTGACCCTGGGGGATAATCAAGACTAAGTGCCCCTTTGGTCCTTAGACTTGGTACTTCCCACCTCGGCCTATTGGGCAATTTAAATATGAATGCCAAAAGGTTATTTGGTCCAAGTGACACGTACGATATCTAACCCGGATGAAATAGGTCACGGCCACCTTTCGATTAAAACCAAAAGTCAGTGGTTTAGAGAACCAGAACGAAAATTAGAAATAGAAGCAGAAGAAGTTGGAGTTTCTCTCTCTCTCCTAGCTCTCGGTCCAAGAGAGACCGAGCAACCGCTCCAAAATCACGTTAAAAAAAGACATCGAAGTGTTCACCGGTGCTTCTCGGTAGCAGTTCCTCGACACCAACTCTAACTTTGTGCGGTCTGCGATAACAGGAGCCGACGATCCTCCCTTTCGACGGGCTACGTCGTTGGACGATGCCTTTTATTTCACATGAGTATAATTTTAGCTCATAATGGCGATTAATCGCTACTTCCGCGTGTACCACAAACTATGGTTAGTGGTGTGCAATCGGGTTATTAGCCGATAATACGGCACCCAAAAACTTCGAATGGCCTTCGGGCGTAGAACATTGTTAGTGTTGTTTTAGTATTTATGATATTTTATTATTTTGTTGAAGTTACCATTTTTATATGCCTCTGGCATCTAGGAGCAACAAAAACAAGGAAAACGTAGCTAGCCTTTAAACACGCTAACGAAGGGTTGCCTACGAATATAATTGGACGAACGTCACGAGGCTTAACGCTGAACGTTTAACGGGTGGGGGGGAGACAGTTTCCGAATTTTCCCCTTCCGACGGCAGCAGGCGCTAAAGCGTCTAGCCAATGAAAAACGTACACAAGAAAATCCACGACTTTTGACGGGTTGCGTTCTCCTTGTGTAGGGTCATGTGTTTGTTGCTCCTGGCTGGCATTAACCCAATGGGTTAATTTGTTATGTACTTGAGTGTATGACTTTTTCACGGACTTTGCGCCATTTCTGTTTTTTTTTTATGAAATTTATTTCTGGAGTCCACTATTAAATTTTACCTATGGCAATTATCAATTTAAATTTTTATTTCCTTAGTAACTAAGCCGAAACACATCCCTAAGATTTTTGAGCCAAGCAAAAGTTACTATCCCGCTAACCCCAATAGTGTCAGTTATGCGAGTACCCGGAGCTACAATAAATTGTTAATGACATAAAAATCCTGTTACAAAATCCGCATTGAAATCTAACAATATTAAATCCCCTTCTTTTTAATATAATATATGATCTACTAGAGCACCAGGCTCAGTTACGAAATCTGGAGGGATATAAACTGTAAAAATGTTTACGGAGTGAGTGCACGTTTGAGAGAGTTTGAAAGTCAAAATCTCAATATTATTCGTTTAATGTTCACTGACAGAGTTCAAATGCAAAATGTTTTTATAATAGAAAGCCACACCACCACTTCGTCTTCCAGTTCTATCACGGCGGAGTAGTTCATTACCTGGAATATGCACTACAAAATTTGGCACTGTATCATCTACCCACGATTCGGTAATACCGAAAATATCAATATCCTAATCAAGTAGCACTTGATGGAGAGAAAGTAATTGGGCACGAAGAGAACGTACATTCAAGTAAGCGAATACTAGGTCACGTGGAAGTAATCTTGGTTGAGGTGATGAACATAAAGACGATGATGATAGTAGCGAAGGATATTGTGAGATGGCAGTTGGCGGCGAACGGGTAGTAAGCGTGGAACGGGTAGTTGAAAAGGTAACAAATTTATAAATAGCGAACTCCGCGAGCCGGTTATTGACCGAAACGCGTGGATAATTAGTTTTTTGGTTGAAGTTGCGAACGATATATTCCACCTGTGGGTTAAGGCAATGTCGTAGAAAGGTCTACAGGCAAAGTCGACAAAGGCCTGTTAATGAATTTCGATGGCATTTGAAAATAAAAAGGTTGCGACAAAGTAGTAGGATTTACACCCATATTCATCCGACCCCAATTTGGAGACTGATTTAGATCACCTATCATCTTCCGATACTTCTCCAGTTGTTTCGGTCTTCGATCTATTTTGGCCGAAAGAAGGTAATCCGAATTCTAACGCCTTTGTTTAACTAAAGCTAAGAACGCTTTTTTTCTGCGAGATCGTTTGGAAAATAACTTTAATAGGCCTTGGACGGGCGTTGGTTAAAGGAGGACGTCCTAAACGAAAATGGTGTTGTCGCTAAAGCCCTGCTGGCTGTTATTAGCTCTTCCAATACACCACGTTCAGCTTCGGGTAACAGATCCTCGGGTAATCCAAATGGAATAGCATTAAAACGCCTATTATTTTGAGAAAGATCGTCTTTATTAGCACATGTCGCACCTTCCACCGAAGATGGATTTTTAGTTTCACCCAGTTTTGTTGTCAGCGAGCTTAACAGAACAATTTCCATCACCTTAACTCAAAGCGGTTGGAATGGCACTTAACTGATCAGAGAAAGCTTTGATAGAATTTTTTGTCAACTCCGTATGGTTAGAGAAAGCACCGAAGAGGTCATTTTGAGCTTGCGACAACGTTTCATATGTCAACGAGAGGTTACTTTCTAGCTCTATGCCGGTCAATTTTATCTTCTAGTTAGTAAATTAATTTCAAAAGTGTCACGGAGTTTAGATTGTACCGTCGGATTGCATTCGGAACAGAACCAGTGAAACTTCCCGTCGCGAACAATGGACTCATAAAACACCGCCGAGACATTAACACACGATATGTGAAACATCAATCCAAAATCCCCACATTCAAGGTTATTGTCATTGTCCACTAAGAGATCGCCGCCAGGGATGCATTGAGAAGAAGTTTCGTGATGTCCTGATCACGTAGTTCCAGCTCAATATTAATAGTTGTTGACGAGTCCTCGATCCGAGAGTCACTATACCGCGCATTATTAGAGGCTAGTGTCTGGGGAAACAATGTTTTTTGTTTTATCATTGAACCGATTTGAACGTAGAACCTTTGTACGCTGTACATCCGACGGTAGCTAAGAGCTTGCTTCACTTTGTCGACATCGCAGTTTAGGTAATTCAGCCAACTTTTGAGACATCTTTACGCGGGTTCAAAAATATGCTGCACGAATTTAGTCTTCAAAGTTGTCACGCGTGCTATAATAACCATTTTAAAAACGTCCGAAGCCTTGTTAGGTTTAACTATTGTAATTATAAACTTTCAAATCAATAAATAACCACTTCAGCGAAATAAAACTACCATTAAATCTGAAACCCAGCTCTTAAATCATCAAACTATATAAAAAATAAAGGTTAAGTAGCTAAAAACTCTCTTATTCATCCTAAGAAGCTGCACCGAAAATTTGTAACAAACCAAATTCCCGGCAAACTATTTCAATATCTGATCACGGTAGTAATTTTCAAACTGATCGGAAAATATTTGCTCAAACAAAATTTATTCGGAAATGTCTTTTGATAACATTCTAAGTTAGTTTTCTGACGTAAATATTTTTAATGCAAAGAGTTCTAAAGAATACTTGGTAGTCATCATATCTGGAGATATTCATGTTTTATATTGAAGCTCGTAGAATCAGATATAAATATTATTTTCTCCCATTATTCGATTTCCCATGTTCAGATACTGATTTCAAATTGTGAAGTAACAGAAAGTGCCCACCTATTGTTTTTAGGTTAAATTTCAATTGATATTTAAAATAATTGGTTTTAAATGAGTTTCAAATTTCTTTATTAAATTAGTATGATGGATTTTAAAACGTATAATATTACTTACTGTTTCATTCGCTCCTTAAGGGCTTTTGCATTTTCAGAAACAACGACTTCGGTTGACCCCATAACGGTACTCTGGGTGTCTAAAAGTATTCGCGTGAAATGTTTTTATTTAATTGAAAATATTATTTTTAAATTATTTTTGTGCTAACTTGAAGCCTATATATTCATTTATAAAATAATGCTTCTTTAGCTCTTTCACTGCAAATTTGTTAACCTAGAATTATACTAAAAGGTATGATAATTAATATTTGTCCAGACTACTGCATAACTGCATTTAAGTCACTTCGTCAAGACTAGATATGAAAAATAAAATATGTCCAGACTACTGCATCACTGCATTTTAGTCACTTCGTCCCGACTAGATTTGAAAAATAAAATATGTCCAGACTACAGCATCACTGCATTTTAGTCACTTCGTCCCGACTAGATTTGAAAAATAATATATGTCCAGACTACTGCATCACTGCATTTTAGTCACTTCGTCCAGACTAGATTTGAAAAATAATATTTGCCCAGACTACTGCATCACTGCATTTTTGTCACTTGGTCCAGACTAGATTTGAAAAATAATATATGTCCAGACTACTGCTTCACTGCATTTTAGTCACTTCGTCCAGACTAGATTTGAAAAATAATATTTGCCCAGACTACTGCATCACTGCATTTTAGTAACTTCGTCCAGACTAGATTGAAAAAATAATATACAGGGTCTTTTTTTTGCTCGGAAAAGTGTTTTTTTTTCAAAAACTATTTATAGTACCGATTTCAAATTTGGAAGGTCAATTCTCTATACCGGGGAACATCAGTTTGAGAAATTTGAGCGTTTTCGGTAATGTTTTTCACCAATTTTGAAAAATTATTTTTCGACCACTAGGTGCGAGATAAAAAATTTCTATTATAAAGTTGTAGGCCGTCATCGAAAACCCTTAAAAATTGTTCACTCGACGAAAAACAATTTATTTATCAGTGAAAATTCGAGCTTGAAAAATTTACAAGTTGGTGAAGCCAAATTACGATTGTTTGAAACGATAATTGAAACCGAATTACCTAATCCAGTTGAAACTTTGGTTAAAAAAACGACCGGATTTAAACACGAGGCTATAGGTCAATCCTAAACATGCATTGGGTATTTAAAGGAAAACTTTGGGAGATTATTATCAGTGTTTGATAATATTTCGAACAATGCCTCGTTATTCAGTAGCTGAGCGTACCGAGATAGTTGCCATTTATTATGGAGAAGCAGCGCAAAACCTTAGAAGAGTGACTGAAATCTTCGCAGAAAGACATCCAAATGGAGCACCATCTGTAAATACAGTAAGACGAGCAATTCACGATTTCAATCAATTTGGTCACTTGCAACCTAGGTTTCGCGGATTGGGTCAACCGGATTTAGACTTCGAGAACAATGTACTCGCGTACTTTGTGGCATATCCTCGTCACAGTTGCGCTAACGCCGCTGCTGATTTGGGTTGTTCTGCAAATCGTGTGTGGAAAATTCTTCGTAAGAATCGCTATCACCCATACAGAGCTACGCTCCACCAAAGACTAATTGACGGAGACCATCAAAGACGTTATGAATTTAGCAACTGGTTACTAAATGCTGTCCAAGAAGATAGACAATTTTTGCGCCATGTTTTGTTCTCCGACGAAGCGTCATTTTCTAGAGATGGGCCCTTTAATCATCAAAACAGCCATCTTTGGTCTGACATCAACCCACATTGGGGTTTTGAATATCATCACCAGGTTCAATTTGAACGGGTCAATGTTTGGGTTGGACTTGTTGGAAACCGTTTGATTGGTCCCTTTTTCCTGCCGACGAACCTCAACGGCCAAAGGTATTTACATTTTCTACAGAACGAAC
The DNA here is from genome assembly GCF_980474605.1 of Leiobunum rupestre. Lineage (NCBI taxonomy): Eukaryota > Metazoa > Arthropoda > Arachnida > Opiliones > Sclerosomatidae > Leiobunum > Leiobunum rupestre. The sequence continues at coordinate 53,205,777 of NC_143388.1, read as the reverse complement.
TGAGTGACGCAATCGACGACCTTCCATTGGCTGAAAGACGTCAGTTGTGGTTTCAGCAAGATGGCGCCCCTCCGCATTTTTCCCGGCAAGTAACTGAGCACCTCAACAACGAGTTTCCTGAAAGGTGGATAGGGAGAAATGGTCCAGTGCATTGGCCAGCAAGGTCACCTGACCTAACACCGCTGGATTATTTTCTCTGGGGATTCTTTAAAGCAAAGGTATACGCCACGCCCATTGAAACTAGGGAGGAACTCATTAGACGAATAATCAGTGCTTGCCGAGACGTCACACCAGAAATGGTAGAGAAAGCGTTTGAGAACTTAATTGTCCGCGCACAAACCTGTGTTGCAGCCAATGGTGATATTATTGAAAATGTTTTGTAAAAATTTATGTGAATAAAATATCTGCATTTAAAAACCAAACGTGTACATTTTTTCAAGTGTGAAAACTCTACTACGTTTGTATTAGACTTGTTCCCTTTTCAATTATCGTTTCAAACAATCGTAATTTGGCTTCACCAACTTGTAAATTTTTCAAGCTCGAATTTTCACTGATAAATAAGTTGTTTTTCGTCGAGTGAACAATTTTTAAGGGTTTTCGATGACGGCCTACAACTTTATAATAGAAATTTTTTATCTCGCACCTAGTGGTCGAAAAATAATTTTTCAAAATTGGTGAAAAACATTACCGAAAACGCTCAAATTTCTCAAACTGATGTCCCCCGGTATAGAGAATTGACCTTCCAAATTTGAAATCGGTACTATAAATAGTTTTTGAAAAAAAAACACTTTTCCGAGCAAAAAAAAAGACCCTGTATATCCAGACTACTGCATCACTGCATTTTAGTCACTTTGTCCAGACTAGATTTGAAAAATAATATATGTCCAGACTACTGCATCACTGCATTTTAGTCATTTCGTCAAGACTACTGCATCACTGCATTTTAGTCACTTCGTCCAGACTAGATTTGAAAAATAATATTTGCCCAGACTACTGCATCACTGCATTTTTGTCACTTGGTCCAGACTAGATTTGAAAAATAATATATGTCCAGACTACTGCTTCACTGCATTTTAGTCACTTCGTCCAGACTAGATTTGAAAAATAATATTTGCCCAGACTACTGCATCACTGCATTTTTGTCACTTGGTCCACACTAGATTTGAAAAATAATACATGTCCAGACTACTGCTTCACTGCATTTTAGTCACTTCGTCCAGACTAGATTGGAAAAATAATATATGTCCAGACTACTGCATCACTGCATTTTAGTCACTTCGTCCAGAATATTGTACACCATTTAGCATATGTGAACTTTTCCCCGTGACTTAGTTATTTAACGAATAGATGGAAAGTAGATACCTACCATTCACTGCAGTCCAGACTGTCCAGATTTTTTTAATAATCAGCTAGGGTAATACCCAAAGCTCCACTTTAGACCTAAGTCATCAAGCTACTTTTAAAGTCTTTAATTCAGGTGGCCGGGTGACAATGCCTAGGAGGGTGATGGCAAGCTCTTAATGCCACGCGAGCCAATAGCTCCCTACGCTAACTATTACCGGTTAACATTGACAAGTGTTTTTGGAAATGGAAACCGAAGAGCTTGGTGGTAAACCCCTTAGACCAGTAGGGGGAGAACTTGCAAACTCGACGCAGAGTTTCCACCCAGTGCCACAAATTTGGATTGAACCCGGCTCCTCTTGCTGCGAGGCGAAAGTGCTAACCGCTCCGAAACCTCACTGTTTTCAACATAAGCTATATTGCACATATAATTTGGTTTTCGGAGACAATCTCCAAACATGTATACATTTCTAAGAGTTATAACTTTAGCTGTTATTTTAATTCTATTAAATTTGAGTGAAATAAATTGATTTTATCCTACAATATTTAAAAAAAAAATAGATTTTCTAGAAAAACAAAGCAATGTTGAAAACCAGTCCCTCCCCTATTCACACTTAGGAGAGACTAGGACGAAGGGAAACTTTAATAGTTCAAAATTTTACACTGCATGCTACAGATTTAACCCTTAAATTGTCCAGAAAGTTAAATTTGAATGTTAAATACCAGGTTTTAAATTTTTGCTATACCCAAATATAAAACCCAGTTGTCAATATTTATTTTAATTTTTATAGAGGCAACACTAAATTAATAAAAATCACTTTTAGCAAGTCAGTCGAGGTCCCCTCGCCTAGAATTAAGTTCTGAATCACATTGAAAAGATCGAGGCTAACAATGCCTTTAAATGTGACGCGTTCTAAAGATATCTTTGGGTTACAATTAACTGTACTGCAGTTGCATTAACAAAGCACTGTAAAAGCTCCCGTTCCTTACGTTTAGTGATTAACCTCACTATTTCAAATTAAAAACACCCAAATGAAAACGCTCACGATATATTTATATACCTTATCAACAATATTGAAGTGAAACTATACTTATTTAAAAACCGAATTGGGATAATAACGAGTGTTTCCGGAAATAGAACCAAAATCGTAAACATACTATTATTTAAATATTTCGCAGTCTTAATGGAGTTTTATAAACGAAGAAAAACAATTAAAATTATATAGTTTACTTTCTGAAATAAATAGCCTACGAAATAAAAGAGCAAATATTAAGCGAACCGTAACTTTAGTGTTTATTGATCTTAGAATAGTATAATTAAGTAAGCTATGCATACTTAAAGGCTTTGAAAACTAAATGCGTCTTAAAAAATTAAAATCAAATATGATTTTTGGAAGTTGGACAAAATTTGATGATAGACTATTACAAATAAGAAAAAATATATACATTTAAATAGAGATTCAATTAAATATAAATTTACAGTTGTCATATGTAATTTAGAATTGAAATCTTTGATTTATTCTCTAAATTTTTTTCTGAACGAAACAATTAATTTGAAATATTTCATATGTTATAATGGGTGAAACGGACAAGAGTAAAAAATTCTATTGGTCTCAATAATTTGAAAATGGTCTTATGTGTTTCATTTCAGAGATAAAGGCTTTTAAAATCTGCCCAAAAACCCGTACAGAACCTTTAATCTAAGAAACAAATCATCGCTGAAATAAATTATTTTCATAAAAAGATCAGTTGATCTTTTATCAGTGAAGTAAGAAAAGTCATTAAATTGAAAATACAAATTCCAAGCCACTAATAAAGGATTTGATTTAAAATTTTCTAATTCAGTCTGCAATATAAAATTCAAGCATATTCGATTATGGTATCAACGGTTTAAAGGAAATGGTCTCGTGGCTCAAAGATTGTACCAAGACTCTTGAAAGACGGGTGCCAGATCAACGGACGTTCGAGGCTAAAGAAAAATGACAAAGATAAATGTGACAAATACCACCAGCTAGAACTCGGCTAATAGCCCCATACTTACAGTTATTGTAATATTTGTTTAAAATGAAATAGAGGCTGAGCCCATCGCAAAAATGATTCACGTACTCGATTAAAAATGTATTTCGTTTTACGGATTCAGGATAGTCTCGCAACCTGCAATTTATGGGCTGCTCGAAATCATCAATTTTACGTGCAGTAAATCTTTCAGATAACTGCAGAGAAAAAATCACATGGGTTGAAACCTGGAGATCAATCCTTTCATTTATGAGCTCCACACTGACCTATCCCCCTCTTAGAAAACGTAGCTAACAGATGAGCTCTAACTACAAGAATAAAATGAGCTGCAACTCCCTCGTCCAAGAACTATACATCCGTCGTCTTGTTTCTAAAGGAACGTTTTCGTGTAACTTGGGTCAAGTAGACAAAAATTAAAGGTGTGTTTAAGAGGTTGTGTTGCTATATTAAGTTTTGGAAAAATTACTTTTCACCGTTGGGTTGCAAACAAAGAGTTTCAATGAGAAAGGGAAAGAGAAGCCTGTAAATGGTAAGAATATACTTGGTTTGATTAAAATATGCCGGTTTTTCACTGAAATATGAGGTCGTGAAAAATCAAGGTTGTCCTATTATGCCATACCTATTAATACAATTTATTATCATAAAAAATTTGTGAAATTTTTCTGTTGGAATAAGTCACTTAGAATTTTCAGAAAATAATACAATTTATTTTTTATATGAATTGAAAAAAAGACAGCCCTATAGTCATCTATTTTTACCTCTCCGAGGGGACAAAGCCTGTCTGTGTGTGGGTGTGTCTGGCCTGCGAACGTGTACGCATTTGTGTAGCAAAGTGTAATCACTGCGTACGCAGCTTCTCGGAATTTAAAGGTTGGCAAAACCACCGTGTGACGGTGAGCGTTAACGGATAAATTTGCGGTGGCGTCGGGTTTGGTTTTGTTTTTTTCGCTAACACTCACCGTCACGATGGTTTCAACTCAGTTATATTGTAAATTTCGTTATTGTAAGGTTTATGTGTAGTGTGGGAATGTTGAGTTTTTACTATTGCAGTTATGGGTGTTGAGTGTGTGTGCGTTTTCTATGTATGTCTTCGCTCCTCCCTTACGAAAATGACTTGATCCAATTTTGGACATTGGATCCAATTTGTATCAAGCTATATCCTGAAGGGATCAAAAAAGGATTAACTATTTCTTGAACAAATAATCTTTATCAAATTTGGATCCAAAAATCTTTAAACTAAAAACTGGATCCAAGTTTGATCAAAATTGGTTTGATCCAATAGCATTGTATCCAAATTTGGATCCAAATAAATTTGATCAAATAAAATTGTATCAAATTTAGATCCAACAAAATTAAACTAAGAATTGGATCCAATTTAATATGATCAAATAAAATTGTATAAAATTTAGATCGAAAAAATCTTAACTAAGAATTGGTTACAAATTTGTATCCAAATTAATTTGATCAAATAAAATTGTAACAAATTAAGATCCAAAAAATCTTTTAAAATAAAAATTGAATCCAAGTTTGATATAAATTGTTTTGATCAAATAGCATTTTATAAAATTTGGATCCAAATTAATTTGATCAAATTAATTTGATCAAATTAATTTGTTCAAATAAAATTGTATCAAATTTGGATCCAAAAAATCTTTTAACTAAGAATTGAATCAAAGTTTGATCCAAATTAATTTGATCAAATAAAATTGTATCAAATTTGGATCCAAAAAATCTTTTAATTAAGAATTGGATCTTGTAACCAATTGCGTAGTTTACCGGTGTCAATTGCGTCTCTCACCTGCCGACTGTCCCTAAGCTCTACGTGTTGTTCCGACGAGCAACTGGCGACACCGCAGAAATGTTCCACTGAATCAGTTATCTGAATGCACGCTGGCATTGCGTTTATCCAATTTGAGATAACACTATCTGTCATGCCTCTTCCATGTGTAAGTCCGCCAGCTACTTTCATGGACCTCATTAAAAATTGTTCAATTGTCATGTCAGTCCATACCCCTGACCAGTATCGATCCGTGCGTCGAACTGTAAAGAAACCATCCTTTGTAACTTTCTGGAAATCTTGGGGAGATATGGAGTTCTCAAGGTCTTGCATTTGTTGCAGATATATTTGCGCTGCCTTAGCATATGGAAGATGTGCTGCTGCGTGAAAAAAAGGTAGCATCTCTTTGATTGTGTATAAATGAAGATTCCAGTTTCCAGATCGTTCGGCACGAAGAAACAATCTCATAAGTGAAACTTGATTGTAGTACTGTAACCAGAGTTTAGGAGTGGCTCCTTTTTCTTTAAAAATGCTTATTTTACGACGGATTTTAACCTCAAGACTCAATAATTCTTTCGAGTTTTCCACATGCTCCATTGATAACTCGTTATTTAACACTTTTTGATAAAGCTCACGAATTGCTTCTTCGTCATTTTTGGAATCGTTGATATCGTCAAGAATTAATTAAGATAGTACCAGTTGCGTTAGAAAATGAGCTCTAAGAGATCGCGAATATGCGTGACCGGTGAGCATTTTGTCAACAGACGATTTCGCGTAAATTGTGTACCAAAGCTCCTGAAGGCCACTTCCCGCCATTATAGTTCCCACCAGCCCCATAAAAGACATTAATAAGTGAAATCCACCAAGTCGCGGAATTACTTTAGAAATAACACTGTTTTGTTCCGCTGCTGCTACCATTTGTACTGCTTTAATGTAAAGTGGCTGATCAAATGTTACAATGCAGTGGTCTTGTTTATTTCAGCGTGCATCTTCAACAGCGAACAATAAAGCCGTATAAATAGTTGATAAGCTGCTGGGGTCCATGGTAATAAACGGTATCGGAAGTACTTTAGAAGTTTCATATACGTCTTTCTGGAACTTCGCTTTTTGGTTGAATCCGTTCCAGCCTGGTGTATTTGTTGTATTACGCGCTGTCCCGATTGCCCATAAAAGATCGAAACGCGATGCCTGGTCTGCCATGTCAGCTCCAATATCAGCATTTTCGAACACATCTTTTGCTATGATATTTTTAAAACCCTGTGCTTTAGGGTGTGTGTAGGTAACAGGCTTAATAGTTCCAGCGTCTTTAACAACTGGAGATACAGTGGGAGTAATAACACGTTCTACATTTGTAGAAATTTGCACCGATGTCGACGGTGTGACACATTTTATTTCACCCATCATGTGAAATGTTCCTAGTCCATCAAGTCGGCATTGTCGAAAACATATTGGATATATGCACCGTTATCTATTGTAGTGGCTTCCGAAGCTCGAACTACTGACCGCTCATATCTGAGAACCTCTTTGTAAGATACGCACAAACCCAAGTTCGCCAGAATATCAACAAGTTGTCGTGAAGCATAATTTCGGTGTAAATAAACGCCAAGTCCAACTTGTAAAGACGAAATAAACGAGCGTGGCCTTACTGCGGATATTATGGTATGTTCGATTGCAATGCATTTTCTCGATGACGATTTTGTGATATTTTCGACGAAACATCGAAGACTCTCGGGAACTTGTTCTTGACTCCCATTTAGAAAGTCCTTTTCAGTTGGATACACCTTTGTGTCATAAATATTTGATCGAATGTCTTCGCGAATAATTCGAGCAGCTGTCTCTCCTATTCGTTTTCTTTCGTCGTCTTGATTAATTTTTCTTTGGTTATACCAAGCTTCAGATATCAAGCTCTCAGCTGTTTCCTTGAAAGTTACGACACTTGGAAGTGGTGGTATATCCGTTATCGCTATCCTATTTCCAAATGAATCTGCGAGTTTGTGTCTGAAATGTTTTTTAGGGTAACAAGTTCCATCTTCATACGTAAAAAATGTAGACTTTAAAAACCATTAATATACTCTTCCGCTAATAGCCCAGGACAGATAGAGTAAAAAAGGGCTTGATCCGGAACATTTTCCCATAACGATGAAAATTGGTACATAGGTAGTTTTTGACCCCAAAAAAAAATATTCTTAAAGTCCCCACCTCTAGAGCGTGAGCTTCCGAAGCCATCTTGGAAAATGGCCGCCAAGTACGAATGACGTCAGGGATTCAATTAAAATGTCTAAATTTTTTAAAATTGGTACATTATACATTTAGGGCTTTCAGAATAGTATTGTAATTTTTATTTGGTCTACGACCGATATTTTGGCCGCCATCTTGGAAAATGGCTACCAAAAAGGTTTTCCATATAACTTTCCACTAAATGTTTGAATGTGATTTAAAATTGGTATTTAGTTTTGTTACGGCCTTGTGAACATAATAACAAAATCGTATGGATCTACGACGTTTATAGCGTCCGCCATCTTGGAAAATGGCGGTCGGTAATGTTGAAATTAGAATTTAAATTCGAATGATATACTCCGATTGTTTTCAAATTTGGTATATTCTTTGTTTATGACGCTGAGAACACCTTTACAAAATCTTAAAGTTTTCTGACGGCTACATCGTCCGCCATCTTGGAAAATGACCGTCTAGAAAGTTTTAATTTCTAAATTTAATTTTCCTTCTTCATCAAAAACATACATATTTTTTTGTCTCTGAAAACAGTCCTCATCCTAAATAATAATAAATGTCGTTGCCCCATCTACCGAGACATTTCAAAATTCAAAACAACCAGTCTATATATGTATATATTTAAATTTAAAATTTATCAGTGCTTACATGATTTTTACTTAGCTAACTAATCATTATAATGGAGCTAACCGCTTTTCTGATTTCAATAGTTCGTAGAGGGCGGGGAAAGAGTTTGCAAGTTACTTATTTACCGTTATAGTGTGCAAACAAAGGATTTGGTTTTAGATAGACCTCTAACGATTGTGTTTCCCGCGTTTATCTATTATATGATTCATATCTATTATTGTGAGCTAAGTTTACTTTTAAATTAACACTTTATGAATGAGCGTTTGCCTTTAAAACACGTAAGTTGTAATTATTATTTGAAAGATTAAGTCTTCGATAGTATAACGTGTGTTCTTAAAACATAATGAAATGCTTGATTTGTCAATTGGATTTAAATCAAGGGGAAACCGTAGAAGTTACAAGAGGTATCGATACAATAATAAACGCAAGTGTTTCCAGAGCAGATGGCCTGCATCAATATCTATTAAATATTGAATCAGTGACGTTACACGTTGAGTGTAGAAAGCAATATACACGTACATCTTCAATAGCTAAGGCCGTCGCTTCACAAGCTCATTCGATTAATAAAACTTTGGACAGTAGGCAATGCCTACGTTCATCGGTTAATGCATTCGATTTTAAATTGCTCTGTTTGTTTTGTGGTAAATTGGCTGACCAAGCTAGCGACAAAAAGAAAGCGCAGAAGTACAGAAAAGAGGTCCAAGAAGTTAGAACTCTGAAGTTCATAGACAGCACTAAAAATAGAGCTCTATCGCGGAACGACAGCTGGAGTGCTGACGTTCTAGCAAGAATTGGTGACTCGTTGGATTTGGTCTCTGTAGAAGCGAAATACCATAAGAAATGCTTCGTTAAATTTTATAAAACTGAACCACAGGAGGTAAATAAATATTTAATCGAAAATAAAACAAAAACCACTAGACCAGAATATTACGCAGCAGCTACGGCTTACGAGAAGCTCACTATTTACCTTTACCAGAACGACAAATGTCAGTATGACATTAAAGAGCTATATGAGAAACTCCAAGAGTTCTGTGAAGATGGAACTTGTTACACTGAAAAACATTTCAGACACAAACTCGCAGATTCATTTGGAAATAGGATAGCGATAACGGATATACCACCACTTCCAAGTGTCGTAACTTTCAAGGATACAGCTGAGAGCTTGATATCTGAAGCTTGGTATAACCAAAGAAAAATTAACCAAGACGACGAAAGAAAACGAATAGGAGAGAATTATTCGCGAAGACATTCGATCAAATATTTATGACACAAAGGTGTATCCAACTGAAAAGGACTTTCTAAATGGGAGTCAAGAACAAGTTCCCGAGAGTCTTCGATGTTTCGTCGAAAATATCACAAAATCGTCATCGAGAAAATGCATTACAATCGAACATACCATAATATCCGCAGTAAGGCCACGCTCGTTTATTTCGTCTTTACAAGTTGGACTTGGCGTTTATTTACACCGAAATTATGCTTCACGACAACTTGTTGATATTCTGGCGAACTTGGGTTTGTGCGTATCTTACAAAGAGGTTCTCAGATATGAGCGGTCAGTAGTTCGAGCTTCGGAAGCCACTACAATAGATAACGGTGCATATATCCAATATGTTTTCGACAATGCCGACTTGATGGACTACGAACATTTCACATGATGGGTGGAATAAAATGTGTCACACCGTCGACATCGGTGCAAATTTCTACAAATGTAGAACGTGTTATTACTCCCACTGTATCTCCAGTTGTTAAAGACGCTGGAACTATTAAGCCTGTTACCTACACACACCCTAAAGCACAGGGTTTTAAAAATATCATAGCAAAAGATGTGTTCGAAAATGCTGATATTGGAGCTGACATGGCAGACCAGGCATCGCGTTTCGATCTTTTATGGGCAATTGGGACAGCGCGTAATACAACAAATACACCAGGCTGGAACGGATTCAACCAAAAAGCGAAGTTCCAGAAAGACGTATATGAAACTTCTAAAGTACTTCCGATACCGTTTATTACCATGGACCCCAGCAGCTTATCAACTATTTATACGGCTTTATTGTTCGCTGTTGAAGATGCACGCTGAAATAAACAAGACCACTGCATTGTAACATTTGATCAGCCACTTTACATTAAAGCAGTACAAATGGTAGCAGCAGCGGAACAAAACAGTGTTATTTCTAAAGTAATTCCGCGACTTGGTGGATTTCACTTATTAATGTCTTTTATGGGGTTGGTGGGAACTATAAAGGCGGGAAGTGGCCTTCAGGAGCTTTGGTACACAATTTACGCGAAATCGTCTGTTGACAAAATGCTCACCGGTCACGCATATTCGCGATCTCTTAGAGCTCATTTTCTAACGCAACTGGTACTATCTTAATTAATTCTTGACGATATCAACGATTCCAAAAATGACGAAGAAGCAGTTCGTGAGCTTTATCAAAAAGTGTTAAATAACGAGTTATCAATGGAGCATGTGGAAAACTCGAAAGAATTATTGAAACTTGAGGTTAAAATCCGTCGTAAAATAAGAATTTTTAAAGAAAAAGGAGCCACTCCTAAACTCTGGTTACAGTACTACAATCAAGTTTCACTTATGAGATTGTTTCTTCGTGCCGAACGATCTGGAAACTGGAATCTTCATTTATACACAATCAAAGAGATGCTACCTTTTTTTCACGCAGCAGCACATCTTCCATATGCTAAGGCAGCGCAAATATATCTGCAACAAATGCAAGACCTTGAGAACTCCATATCTCCCCAAGATTTCCAGAAAGTTACAAAGGATGGTTTCTTTACAGTTCGACGCACGGATCGATACTGGTCAGGGGTATGGACTGACATGACAATTGAACAATTTTTAATGAGGTCCATGAAAGTAGCTGGCGGACTTACACATGGAAGAGGCATGACAGATAGTGTTATCTCAAATTGGATAAACGCAATGCCAGCGTGCATTCAGATAACTGATTCAGTGGAACATTTCTGCGGTGTCGCCAGTTGCTCGACGGAACAACATGTAGAGCTTAGGGACAGTCGGCAGGTGAGAGACGCAATTGACACCGGTAAACTACGCAATTGGTTACAAGATCATAATACGTTCAAACGGCCAACGGAAAACTTGGTATCCTTGGCTTCCGGTTTGGTTGCAGATCAATCTAATAATAATAATAATAATAATCAGCTAGGCTAATACCCAAGGCACCACCTTAGGCCTAGGTCATCAAGCGACTTTTGAAGCCCTTAATTCAGGTGGCCGGGTTACTGTCACCAAGCGAAGGAAACTGGGTTAAGATCTATGGCAACTATGATAGGCCAAAGTTTTGGCGACCTTAAACTTAAACGAAATAACAAAGTGAAAACATTGGCTTCCATGACAAATGGCGTTAAAATTAGAGAAGAAACCGTTACTGTAAATACACAACAACTTTTCAATCGAATAACATGCGTAATGGGCTCAAGTGAGGAACTTTTGCAGTACATGTCTTACGAACTTGCACCAAGACCACCATCACTTTTTGACGACTTATCTTTAAGAAAAGGAATAAAAGCTTCATTAGGAACACTTTTATGGAGTTATGTATCCGTATTCATAGGGGAATTGCCAAATAGTCAATACGCAACAAGTTACGTCATAGATGGTGGTCTTCTTTTACATAAAGTAGTGTGGCCCAGACCTGCCACATACAAGGATGTTATTGAATCTTACCTATCGTATCTCAGGAATTACTATGGACCAAATATTATCGTTGTCTTTGATGGCTACGAGGAAAAAACAACAACAAAGTATATTGAGCATTGCAGAAGGGCTTCAAAGAATGTATCTGCTGATTTGGGTCCACAACACAGGACAATTTTTTAAGAAACGCAAAAAACAAATCACAATTGATAAAACTTTTGAAAGAAAGTCTAACTAAATCTGAAATAGAGAATTATCAGGCAAATGGTGACGCTGATAGACTGATTGTAACTACTGCACTCGAAAAAGCCAAGAAAGGAGCCTGTGTTACAGTAGTCGCAGAAGACACGGACATTTTAGTTCTTTTGTTGGTATTGTCAAACCCGAATTGGAACGTTTTTCTTCTAAAACCAGAAACAAAAAACACACCAGGCAGAGAGTGTAAAATTGAAATTCTGCAGGATAAATTGGGAGAAATAAGGGAATGCCTATTTTTCTTACACGCCGTAACTGGTTGTGATACGACATCTGCCTTATACGGCAAAGGGAAAAAGGCAGGTTTTAAACTTTTGCAAGTTTGTGGAGATTTTAAGAATTCCGTGAACGTTTTTAACTACCCTAATGCATCCAAAGAAGACATAGCCGCTGCGGGGGAAAAATTTCTAGTCGCGCTTTACGGCGGTAAACCAAATGACTCCCTTGACATCTGTAGATATTTCATGTATAAAAGAACAGTCGCTAAACTCTCAGTGAAATCTTCTTTCGATCTCGCTAAGCTTCCTCCAACAACAGATGCTTCTAAACTTCATTCTTTTCACGTTTATCTTCATTCCAACAATGGAGAGGAAACAACTTAAATCCCAAAGATTAGGGTTGGGTACGATATGATGACGGACTAAGGCCAATTCACGCAACCCTTCCACCAGCGCCTGATCACCTACTAACACTAATTTCGTGTAACTGTAGAACAACTTGCTTTAAAAACTGCGAGTGCAAAAGGTATGGTCTTATTTGCTCCACGATGTGTGGACACTGTCGTGGTACGAGCTGCAGTAACTCCGAGAAATATTTGCTTGACGAAGACGACGAGATAAATATTGGAGATTTGTAATTATTAAGAATATTTAAATTGTTTTGGGCATTTCCCAATTAAATGTTTTCCACAAATAATGTATTATATTATATATATGTATAAATACATTTACATTTGTATCATCGGTTTTCATTTTCCATATTTTAATATCCAACAATCTAACTCTAAAGTTATTTGAAATAGTTATAAGAACGCTATCAACGAGGTTATTATTTTCAAGGCGGCCATTTTCCAAGATGGTGACCGAATTAGCCGCCAGAAAACTTTAAGATTTTGTAATAGTGTTCTTAGCGTCATAAACAAAGAATATACCAAATTTGAAAACAATCGGACTATATCATTCAAATTTGAATGCTAAATTCAGCATTGCAGTCCGCCATTTTCCAAGATGGCGGCCGCTATAACGGTCGCTGATCCATACGATTTTGAAATTATGTTCACAAGGCCGTAAAAAAACTATATACCAATTTTCAATCATATTGAAACATTTAGTGGAAAGTTATATGGAAAACCTTTTTGGTAGCCATTTTCCAAGGTGGCGGCCAAAATAATGGTCGTAGATCAAATAAAAATTACAATACTATTGAGAAAGCCCTAAATGTATAATTTTCGAATTTTCAAAAAATTTAGACATTTTAATTGAATCCCTGACGTCAGGCGTACTGGGCGGCCATTTTCCAAGATGGCGTCGGAAGCTCACGCTCTAGAGGTGGGGACTTTTAGGTAGTTTTTGACCCAAAAAAAATATACTATGTACCAATTTTCATCTTTATGGGAAAATGTTCCGGGTCAAACCCTATCTGTCCTGGGCTATAAGCTGAGTTTATAATTTTCAAGGAATTGTAAAATGTATCGGTGGTTCTGTGGTAGAACATTCGCATGCCATGTAGAAGGGCTCGGGTTCAAAACCTGGGCGGCGCATCCTTTTTAATCAACAGAGAAGACGCTACATTAGAATATCTTCGATGGAATAACTTAAATGGAACACGAAATTTAATACTCTGTTAATTTGTAATAAACGCTTCCGCTTAAGCTGAGCTCATAACTTTCTTCGAACTGTAACATGTATCGGTGGTTCTGTTGTAGAACACTCGCCTGTCATGCAGGAGGGCTCGGGTTCGAATCCCGCCCGATGCTGTCGCAAATTTAAACTATAACGATTACCGTAACCAATTGGTGGAAACCCTGCCATTGGAAGTTGAGAGGATACATAACACTCAGCACTCGGTTTGTCCCAAAAGTCAATTAGAAGAAGTAGCCCATACGAAAATGGTGGTTCAAAATTTGATCCAAATTTCATCAAAAATTGGACAGATCGAACGGGGATCCAATTACAGACTTCTCAGGATAAAATTTTGGATCCAACTGTTATGTTTTTGGGATCCGTTCTTGATGCAATAAGATTTAGATCAGTTCGGGATCCTAATGACAATTGGATCCAGTCGCTATCCAATGAGATTTGGATCCGGTCTGGATACAATTAGTTTTGGAACAGCTTTTGATCCAAAGATATTTTATCCGGTCGGGATCCAATTAGATTTGGATCCGCTCTTGATCCAATGAGATTTGGATCCGCTCTTGATCCAATGAGATTTGGATCCGGTCTGGATACAATTAGTTTTGGAACAGCTTTTGATCCAAAGATACTTTTATCCGGTCGGGATCCAATTAGATTTGGATCCGCTCTTGATCCAATGAGAATTGGATCCGCTCTTGATCCAATGAGAATTGGATCCAGTTGGCATCCAAAGAGATTTGAATCCGGTCTGGATCCGTTCTGGATCCAATTAGTTTTGGACCAGCTTTTGATCCAATGAGACTTGGATCCAGTTGGGATCCAAAGAGATTTGGATATAGACTGGGATCATTATTATAAGTACGGAATCTAGGTGATAATCAATACTTTGAAAAATAGGTAATTTTAGTGGCATGAATTATATTTAGATGGTAGATTAAATAAAACAAACAAATTATTCTAGTTACATTCTGATCTCTATGCTGTAGAGTTTTATCCAAATGTTGCCAGTTGTTCGATAAATTTAACCATTAAAATAAAAATATAATTAATGAGATCGATATTGTTCTGGCGGTCTCAAAAGTAGTTATCTAATCTCCTATCACCTTCTATAATTATGTTTATACTCTAGATTATTGAACACTCAATTGATATCCACTGTGGTGTCTCGGTATGGGAGCACTTTCTAGAAACACTTACGGCGGCTGTCATTTTTCATTTTTTTTAAATAGAGCTAATAGCCAAGGCACCACATTTATCATTATACGGTGCCGTCATCTATTTTACTAATAATATATTTAAGCCACCGGCTTAAGTTATTCTGAGTGTTTATAACCGCTGGCTGTAAATTCCGACACCGCACAAGATTCCATACACGATTCCAAGAAAGTGTCCCGGCTAAATATCAATTGGATCCAAATTTGATTATCTGATCAAATTATTTTGGATGAAACTTGGATCCAATTCTTAGGTAAAGCTTTTTTGGATCTAAATTTGATACAATTTTATTTGATCAAACCTATTTGGATAAAACTTTGATCCAATTCTTAATTAAAAGATTTTTTGGATCCAAATTTGATACAATTTTATTTGATCAAATTAATTTGGATCAAACTTTGATTCAATTCTTAGTTAAAAGATTTTTTGGATCCAAATTTGATACAATTTTATTTGAACAAATTAATTTGATCAAATTAATTTGATCAAATTAATTTGGATCCAAATTTTATAAAATGCTATTTGATCAAAACAATTTATATCAAACTTGGATTCAATTTTTATTTTAAAAGATTTTTTGGATCTTAATTTGTTACAATTTTATTTGATCAAATTAATTTGGATACAAATTTGTAACCAATTCTTAGTTAAGATTTTTTCGATCTAAATTTTATACAATTTTATTTGATCATATTAAATTGGATCCAATTCTTAGTTTAATTTTTTTGGATCTAAATTTGATACAATTTTATTTGATCAAATTTATTTGGATCCAAATTTGGATACAATGCTATTGGATCAAACCAATTTTGATCAAACTTGGATCCAGTTTTTAGTTTAAAGATTTTTGGATCCAAATTTGATAAAGATTATTTGTTCAAGAAATAGTTAATCCTTATTTGATCCCTTCAGGATATAGCTTGATACAAATTGGATCCAATGTCCAAAATTGGATCAAGTCATTTTCGTAAGGGAGGAGCGAAGACAACACCCATAACTGCAATAGTAAAAACTCAACATTCCCACACTACACATAAACCTTACAATAACGAAATTTACAATATAACTGAGTTGAAACCATCGTGACGGTGAGTGTTAGCGAAAAAAACAAAACCAAACCCGACGCCACCGCAAATTTATCCGTTAACGCTCACCGTCACACGGTGGTTTTGCCAACCTTTAAATTCCGAGAAGCTGCGTACGCAGTGATTACACTTTGCTACACAAATGCGTACACGTTCGCAGGCCAGACACACCCACACACAGACAGGCTTTGTCCCCTCGGAGAGGTAAAAATAGATGACTATAGGGCTGTCTTTTTTTCAATTCATATAAAAAATAAATTGTATTATTTTCTGAAAATTCTAAGTGACTTATTCCAACAGAAAAATTTCACAAATTTTTTATGATAATAAATTGTATTAATAGGTATGGCATAATAGGACAACCTTGATTTTTCACGACCTCATATTTCAGTGAAAAACCGGCATATTTTAATCAAACCAAGTATATTCTTACCATTTACAGGCTTCTCTTTCCCTTTCTCATTGAAACTCTTTGTTTGCAACCCAACGGTGAAAAGTAATTTTTCCAAAACCTAATATAGCAACACAACCTCTTAAACACACCTTTAATTTTTGTCTACTTGACCCAAGTTACACGAAAACGTTCCTTTAGAAACAAGACGACGGATGTATAGTTCTTGGACGAGGGAGTTGCAGCTCATTTTATTCTTGTAGTTAGAGCTCATCTGTTAGCTACGTTTTCTAAGAGGGGGATAGGTCAGTGTGGAGCTCATAAATGAAAGGATTGATCTCCAGGTTTCAACCCATGTGATTTTTTCTCTGCAGTTATCTGAAAGATTTACTGCACGTAAAATTGATGATTTCGAGCAGCCCATAAATTGCAGGTTGCGAGACTATCCTGAATCCGTAAAACGAAATACATTTTTAATCGAGTACGTGAATCATTTTTGCGATGGGCTCAGCCTCTATTTCATTTTAAACAAATATTACAATAACTGTAAGTATGGGGCTATTAGCCGAGTTCTAGCTGGTGGTATTTGTCACATTTATCTTTGTCATTTTTCTTTAGCCTCGAACGTCCGTTGATCTGGCACCCGTCTTTCAAGAGTCTTGGTACAATCTTTGAGCCACGAGACCATTTCCTTTAAACCGTTGATACCATAATCGAATATGCTTGAATTTTATATTGCAGACTGAATTAGAAAATTTTAAATCAAATCCTTTATTAGTGGCTTGGAATTTGTATTTTCAATTTAATGACTTTTCTTACTTCACTGATAAAAGATCAACTGATCTTTTTATGAAAATAATTTATTTCAGCGATGATTTGTTTCTTAGATTAAAGGTTCTGTACGGGTTTTTGGGCAGATTTTAAAAGCCTTTATCTCTGAAATGAAACACATAAGACCATTTTCAAATTATTGAGACCAATAGAATTTTTTACTCTTGTCCGTTTCACCCATTATAACATATGAAATATTTCAAATTAATTGTTTCGTTCAGAAAAAAATTTAGAGAATAAATCAAAGATTTCAATTCTTAATTACATATGACAACTGTAAATTTATATTTAATTGAATCTCTATTTACTTGTATATATTTTTTCTTATTTGTAATAGTCTATCATCAAATTTTGTCCAACTTCCAAAAATCATATTTGATTTTAATTTTTTAAGACGCATTTAGTTTTCAAAGCCTTTAAGTATGCATAGCTTACTTAATTATACTATTCTAAGATCAATAAACACTAAAGTTACGGTTCGCTTAATATTTGCTCTTTTATTTCGTAGGCTATTTATTTCAGAAAGTAAACTATATAATTTTAATTGTTTTTCTTCGTTTATAAAACTCCATTAAGACTGCGAAATATTTAAATAATAGTATGTTTACGATTTTGGTTCTATTTCCGGAAACACTCGTTATTATCCCAATTCGGTTTTTAAATAAGTATAGTTTCACTTCAATATTGTTGATAAGGTATATAAATATATCGTGAGCGTTTTCATTAGGGTGTTTTTAATTTGAAATAGTGAGGTTAATCACTAAACGTAAGGAACGGGAGCTTTTACAGTGCTTTGTTAATGCAACTGCAGTACAGTTAATTGTAACCCAAAGATATCTTTAGAACGCGTCACATTTAAAGGCATTGTTAGCCTCGATCTTTTCAATGTGATTCAGAACTTAATTCTAGGCGAGGGGACCTCGACTGACTTGCTAAAAGTGATTTTTATTAATTTAGTGTTGCCTCTATAAAAATTAAAATAAATATTGACAACTGGGTTTTATATTTGGGTATAGCAAAAATTTAAAACCTGGTATTTAACATTCAAATTTAACTTTCTGGACAATTTAAGGGTTAAATCTGTAGCATGCAGTGTAAAATTTTGAACTATTAAAGTTTCCCTTCGTCCTAGTCTCTCCTAAGTGTGAATAGGGGAGGGACTGGTTTTCAACATTGCTTTGTTTTTCTAGAAAATCTATTTTTTTTTTAAATATTGTAGGATAAAATCAATTTATTTCACTCAAATTTAATAGAATTAAAATAACAGCTAAAGTTATAACTCTTAGAAATGTATACATGTTTGGAGATTGTCTCCGAAAACCAAATTATATGTGCAATATAGCTTATGTTGAAAACAGTGAGGTTTCGGAGCGGTTAGCACTTTCGCCTCGCAGCAAGAGGAGCCGGGTTCAATCCAAATTTGTGGCACTGGGTGGAAACTCTGCGTCGAGTTTGCAAGTTCTCCCCCTACTGGTCTAAGGGGTTTACCACCAAGCTCTTCGGTTTCCATTTCCAAAAACACTTGTCAATGTTAACCGGTAATAGTTAGCGTAGGGAGCTATTGGCTCGCGTGGCATTAAGAGCTTGCCATCACCCTCCTAGGCATTGTCACCCGGCCACCTGAATTAAAGACTTTAAAAGTAGCTTGATGACTTAGGTCTAAAGTGGAGCTTTGGGTATTACCCTAGCTGATTATTAAAAAAATCTGGACAGTCTGGACTGCAGTGAATGGTAGGTATCTACTTTCCATCTATTCGTTAAATAACTAAGTCACGGGGAAAAGTTCACATATGCTAAATGGTGTACAATATTCTGGACGAAGTGACTAAAATGCAGTGATGCAGTAGTCTGGACATATATTATTTTTCCAATCTAGTCTGGACGAAGTGACTAAAATGCAGTGAAGCAGTAGTCTGGACATATATTATTTTTCAAATCTAGTCTGGACCAAGTGACAAAAATGCAGTGATGCAGTAGTCTGGGCAAATATTATTTTTCAAATCTAGTCTGGACGAAGTGACTAAAATGCAGTGATGCAGTAGTCTTGACGAAATGACTAAAATGCAGTGATGCAGTAGTCTGGACATATATTATTTTTCAAATCTAGTCTGGACATATATTATTTTTCAAATCTAGTCTGGACAAAGTGACTAAAATGCAGTGATGCAGTAGTCTGGATATACAGGGTCTTTTTTTTTGCTCGGAAAAGTGTTTTTTTTTCAAAAACTATTTATAGTACCGATTTCAAATTTGGAAGGTCAATTCTCTATACCGGGGGACATCAGTTTGAGAAATTTGAGCGTTTTCGGTAATGTTTTTCACCAATTTTGAAAAATTATTTTTCGACCACTAGGTGCGAGATAAAAAATTTCTATTATAAAGTTGTAGGCCGTCATCGAAAACCCTTAAAAATTGTTCACTCGACGAAAAACAACTTATTTATCAGTGAAAATTCGAGCTTGAAAAATTTACAAGTTGGTGAAGCCAAATTACGATTGTTTGAAACGATAATTGAAAAGGGAACAAGTCTAATACAAACGTAGTAGAGTTTTCACACTTGAAAAAATGTACACGTTTGGTTTTTAAATGCAGATATTTTATTCACATAAATTTTTACAAAACATTTTCAATAATATCACCATTGGCTGCAACACAGGTTTGTGCGCGGACAATTAAGTTCTCAAACGCTTTCTCTACCATTTCTGGTGTGACGTCTCGGCAAGCACTGATTATTCGTCTAATGAGTTCCTCCCTAGTTTCAATGGGCGTGGCGTATACCTTTGCTTTAAAGAATCCCCAGAGAAAATAATCCAGCGGTGTTAGGTCAGGTGACCTTGCTGGCCAATGCACTGGACCATTTCTCCCTATCCACCTTTCAGGAAACTCGTTGTTGAGGTGCTCAGTTACTTGCCGGGAAAAATGCGGAGGGGCGCCATCTTGCTGAAACCACAACTGACGTCTTTCAGCCAATGGAAGGTCGTCGATTGCGTCACTCAGTTCGTTCTGTAGAAAATGTAAATACCTTTGGCCGTTGAGGTTCGTCGGCAGGAAAAAGGGACCAATCAAACGGTTTCCAACAAGTCCAACCCAAACATTGACCCGTTCAAATTGAACCTGGTGATGATATTCAAAACCCCAATGTGGGTTGATGTCAGACCAAAGATGGCTGTTTTGATGATTAAAGGGCCCATCTCTAGAAAATGACGCTTCGTCGGAGAACAAAACATGGCGCAAAAATTGTCTATCTTCTTGGACAGCATTTAGTAACCAGTTGCTAAATTCATAACGTCTTTGATGGTCTCCGTCAATTAGTCTTTGGTGGAGCGTAGCTCTGTATGGGTGATAGCGATTCTTACGAAGAATTTTCCACACACGATTTGCAGAACAACCCAAATCAGCAGCGGCGTTAGCGCAACTGTGACGAGGATATGCCACAAAGTACGCGAGTACATTGTTCTCGAAGTCTAAATCCGGTTGACCCAATCCGCGAAACCTAGGTTGCAAGTGACCAAATTGATTGAAATCGTGAATTGCTCGTCTTACTGTATTTACAGATGGTGCTCCATTTGGATGTCTTTCTGCGAAGATTTCAGTCACTCTTCTAAGGTTTTGCGCTGCTTCTCCATAATAAATGGCAACTATCTCGGTACGCTCAGCTACTGAATAACGAGGCATTGTTCGAAATATTATCAAACACTGATAATAATCTCCCAAAGTTTTCCTTTAAATACCCAATGCATGTTTAGGATTGACCTATAGCCTCGTGTTTAAATCCGGTCGTTTTTTTAACCAAAGTTTCAACTGGATTAGGTAATTCGGTTTCAATTATCGTTTCAAACAATCGTAATTTGGCTTCACCAACTTGTAAATTTTTCAAGCTCGAATTTTCACTGATAAATAAATTGTTTTTCGTCGAGTGAACAATTTTTAAGGGTTTTCGATGACGGCCTACAACTTTATAATAGAAATTTTTTATCTCGCACCTAGTGGTCGAAAAATAATTTTTCAAAATTGGTGAAAAACATTACCGAAAACGCTCAAATTTCTCAAACTGATGTTCCCCGGTATAGAGAATTGACCTTCCAAATTTGAAATCGGTACTATAAATAGTTTTTGAAAAAAAAACACTTTTCCGAGCAAAAAAAAGACCCTGTATATTATTTTTTCAATCTAGTCTGGACGAAGTTACTAAAATGCAGTGATGCAGTAGTCTGGGCAAATATTATTTTTCAAATCTAGTCTGGACGAAGTGACTAAAATGCAGTGAAGCAGTAGTCTGGACATATATTATTTTTCAAATCTAGTCTGGACCAAGTGACAAAAATGCAGTGATGCAGTAGTCTGGGCAAATATTATTTTTCAAATCTAGTCTGGACGAAGTGACTAAAATGCAGTGATGCAGTAGTCTGGACATATATTATTTTTCAAATCTAGTCGGGACGAAGTGACTAAAATGCAGTGATGCAGTAGTCTGGACATATTTTATTTTTCAAATCTAGTCGGGACGAAGTGACTAAAATGCAGTGATGCAGTAGTCTGGACATATTTTATTTTTCATATCTAGTCTTGACGAAGTGACTTAAATGCAGTTATGCAGTAGTCTGGACAAATATTAATTATCATACCTTTTAGTATAATTCTAGGTTAACAAATTTGCAGTGAAAGAGCTAAAGAAGCATTATTTTATAAATGAATATATAGGCTTCAAGTTAGCACAAAAATAATTTAAAAATAATATTTTCAATTAAATAAAAACATTTCACGCGAATACTTTTAGACACCCAGAGTACCGTTATGGGGTCAACCGAAGTCGTTGTTTCTGAAAATGCAAAAGCCCTTAAGGAGCGAATGAAACAGTAAGTAATATTATACGTTTTAAAATCCATCATACTAATTTAATAAAGAAATTTGAAACTCATTTAAAACCAATTATTTTAAATATCAATTGAAATTTAACCTAAAAACAATAGGTGGGCACTTTCTGTTACTTCACAATTTGAAATCAGTATCTGAACATGGGAAATCGAATAATGGGAGAAAATAATATTTATATCTGATTCTACGAGCTTCAATATAAAACATGAATATCTCCAGATATGATGACTACCAAGTATTCTTTAGAACTCTTTGCATTAAAAATATTTACGTCAGAAAACTAACTTAGAATGTTATCAAAAGACATTTCCGAATAAATTTTGTTTGAGCAAATATTTTCCGATCAGTTTGAAAATTACTACCGTGATCAGATATTGAAATAGTTTGCCGGGAATTTGGTTTGTTACAAATTTTCGGTGCAGCTTCTTAGGATGAATAAGAGAGTTTTTAGCTACTTAACCTTTATTTTTTATATAGTTTGATGATTTAAGAGCTGGGTTTCAGATTTAATGGTAGTTTTATTTCGCTGAAGTGGTTATTTATTGATTTGAAAGTTTATAATTACAATAGTTAAACCTAACAAGGCTTCGGACGTTTTTAAAATGGTTATTATAGCACGCGTGACAACTTTGAAGACTAAATTCGTGCAGCATATTTTTGAACCCGCGTAAAGATGTCTCAAAAGTTGGCTGAATTACCTAAACTGCGATGTCGACAAAGTGAAGCAAGCTCTTAGCTACCGTCGGATGTACAGCGTACAAAGGTTCTACGTTCAAATCGGTTCAATGATAAAACAAAAAACATTGTTTCCCCAGACACTAGCCTCTAATAATGCGCGGTATAGTGACTCTCGGATCGAGGACTCGTCAACAACTATTAATATTGAGCTGGAACTACGTGATCAGGACATCACGAAACTTCTTCTCAATGCATCACTGGCGGCGATCTCTTAGTGGACAATGACAATAACCTTGAATGTGGGGATTTTGGATTGATGTTTCACATATCGTGTGTTAATGTCTCGGCGGTGTTTTATGAGTCCATTGTTCGCGACGGGAAGTTTCACTGGTTCTGTTCCGAATGCAATCCGACGGTACAATCTAAACTCCGTGACACTTTTGAAATTAATTTACTAACTAGAAGATAAAATTGACCGGCATAGAGCTAGAAAGTAACCTCTCGTTGACATATGAAACGTTGTCGCAAGCTCAAAATGACCTCTTCGGTGCTTTCTCTAACCATACGGAGTTGACAAAAAATTCTATCAAAGCTTTCTCTGATCAGTTAAGTGCCATTCCAACCGCTTTGAGTTAAGGTGATGGAAATTGTTCTGTTAAGCTCGCTGACAACAAAACTGGGTGAAACTAAAAATCCATCTTCGGTGGAAGGTGCGACATATGCTAATAAAGACGATCTTTCTCAAAATAATAGGCGTTTTAATGCTATTCCATTTGGATTACCCGAGGATCTGTTACCCGAAGCTGAACGTGGTGTATTGGAAGAGCTAATAACAGCCAGCAGGGCTTTAGCGACAACACCATTTTCGTTTAGGACGTCCTCCTTTAACCAACGCCCGTCCAAGGCCTATTAAAGTTATTTTCCAAACGATCTCGCAGAAAAAAAGCGTTCTTAGCTTTAGTTAAACAAAGGCGTTAGAATTCGGATTACCTTCTTTCGGCCAAAATAGATCGAAGACCGAAACAACTGGAGAAGTATCGGAAGATGATAGGTGATCTAAATCAGTCTCCAAATTGGGGTCGGATGAATATGGGTGTAAATCCTACTACTTTGTCGCAACCTTTTTATTTTCAAATGCCATCGAAATTCATTAACAGGCCTTTGTCGACTTTGCCTGTAGACCTTTCTACGACATTGCCTTAACCCACAGGTGGAATATATCGTTCGCAACTTCAACCAAAAAACTAATTATCCACGCGTTTCGGTCAATAACCGGCTCGCGGAGTTCGCTATTTATAAATTTGTTACCTTTTCAACTACCCGTTCCACGCTTACTACCCGTTCGCCGCCAACTGCCATCTCACAATATCCTTCGCTACTATCATCATCGTCTTTATGTTCATCACCTCAACCAAGATTACTTCCACGTGACCTAGTATTCGCTTACTTGAATGTACGTTCTCTTCGTGCCCAATTACTTTCTCTCCATCAAGTGCTACTTGATTAGGATATTGATATTTTCGGTATTACCGAATCGTGGGTAGATGATACAGTGCCAAATTTTGTAGTGCATATTCCAGGTAATGAACTACTCCGCCGTGATAGAACTGGAAGACGAAGTGGTGGTGTGGCTTTCTATTATAAAAACATTTTGCATTTGAACTCTGTCAGTGAACATTAAACGAATAATATTGAGATTTTGACTTTCAAACTCTCTCAAACGTGCACTCACTCCGTAAACATTTTTACAGTTTATATCCCTCCAGATTTCGTAACTGAGCCTGGTGCTCTAGTAGATCATATATTATATTAAAAAGAAGGGGATTTAATATTGTTAGATTTCAATGCGGATTTTGTAACAGGATTTTTATGTCATTAACAATTTATTGTAGCTCCGGGTACTCGCATAACTGACACTATTGGGGTTAGCGGGATAGTAACTTTTGCTTGGCTCAAAAATCTTAGGGATGTGTTTCGGCTTAGTTACTAAGGAAATAAAAATTTAAATTGATAATTGCCATAGGTAAAATTTAATAGTGGACTCCAGAAATAAATTTCATAAAAAAAAAACAGAAATGGCGCAAAGTCCGTGAAAAAGTCATACACTCAAGTACATAACAAATTAACCCATTGGGTTAATGCCAGCCAGGAGCAACAAACACATGACCCTACACAAGGAGAACGCAACCCGTCAAAAGTCGTGGATTTTCTTGTGTACGTTTTTCATTGGCTAGACGCTTTAGCGCCTGCTGCCGTCGGAAGGGGAAAATTCGGAAACTGTCTCCCCCCCACCCGTTAAACGTTCAGCGTTAAGCCTCGTGACGTTCGTCCAATTATATTCGTAGGCAACCCTTCGTTAGCGTGTTTAAAGGCTAGCTACGTTTTCCTTGTTTTTGTTGCTCCTAGATGCCAGAGGCATATAAAAATGGTAACTTCAACAAAATAATAAAATATCATAAATACTAAAACAACACTAACAATGTTCTACGCCCGAAGGCCATTCGAAGTTTTTGGGTGCCGTATTATCGGCTAATAACCCGATTGCACACCACTAACCATAGTTTGTGGTACACGCGGAAGTAGCGATTAATCGCCATTATGAGCTAAAATTATACTCATGTGAAATAAAAGGCATCGTCCAACGACGTAGCCCGTCGAAAGGGAGGATCGTCGGCTCCTGTTATCGCAGACCGCACAAAGTTAGAGTTGGTGTCGAGGAACTGCTACCGAGAAGCACCGGTGAACACTTCGATGTCTTTTTTTAACGTGATTTTGGAGCGGTTGCTCGGTCTCTCTTGGACCGAGAGCTAGGAGAGAGAGAGAAACTCCAACTTCTTCTGCTTCTATTTCTAATTTTCGTTCTGGTTCTCTAAACCACTGACTTTTGGTTTTAATCGAAAGGTGGCCGTGACCTATTTCATCCGGGTTAGATATCGTACGTGTCACTTGGACCAAATAACCTTTTGGCATTCATATTTAAATTGCCCAATAGGCCGAGGTGGGAAGTACCAAGTCTAAGGACCAAAGGGGCACTTAGTCTTGATTATCCCCCAGGGTCAGAGGTCGGGACACTTTCGCTGGAAGTCGTTAAGTCCCGCACACAACGCGCAAGATCCAAGGTCAGAGACCATAAATAACCACTTAAACTCTGGCATATTATATTTTTAAAAATAATATACAAAAAAATAATTTAACATGAAAACATCGATACCGATGCACACATTACTGTTTTTATGGCAATTCTCAATTCTTGGAATAAGAGTTCGAAATGAATAATGAAACAAAGGAAATTTATGGGACTAACATTTGGGAACGGGAAGGACTATCGGACCAAGGACAAAAACGAGGTCGGGGAATAGAGACTATGCGCACTAGTCTTCTAAACCAATTTAGAAACGACTCTGCTAGAGCGCCTGGGGGCACCTTCGCAGACCTCTATTGGAGTTTTTAATCAGCAATGATAACAGCAAAGCCTACACTACACTAAACTGACGAAACTAGCAATGAGTCATAATACATTAATTAAAATAACAAACGTTTATTAATTAAAACATATTAAGAGTTAATACTGTACAAGATGGAATGACAGAATATAATGCGACAAAAAACGCTGTTGAGCGGATATATATATATATATATATATATATAAGGTTAAAAAATAGTAAACAAGATTAGCAATAATTAAAAAAGAATATCTTATTAACATTTAACATTTGAACCTGTTAAAAAAACGAAACGTAAAAAGCCGATATCGTTTCTTATCTTCAACACTCGCCCTCGATGAAGACTTTTTCATGGTAACGTAGGTTGAGTTTTTGATGAAGATGAATGAAGACTTCTGCGGACAGAGACTTGGTGAAGATGTCCGCTAGTTGTTCTTCACTTGGGACATACATGATGTTGATAATGCCCTCTTCAACCAGTTCACGAACGTAGTATTGACGAATACTAATGTGTTTCGTTCGGCGATGAAACTCTGGGTTTTTTTTGAGTTTGATGGCTCCTGCGTTGTCGAGTCGTAGTGTCGGGACATTATCGTCTCCGACACCCAGGAATGATTTAACCCGTTCAATCCAGACGACATCCTTCACTGCGTCGGTGGCAGCTACCAGCTCGGCCTCTGTGGTTGATAGGGCAACGGATTGTTGCTTTCTGCTCGCCCAAATGACTGGAGTTGTACCGATTAGGCATAGTACTCCAGACGTTGAACGTCTCGTCTTTTCGCAGCCAGCATAGTCAGCGTCGCTGTAAGGGTTGGTCGTCATGGTGTCGCCTGCCTTGAATAGGAGACCAAGTGTTGTGGTGCCTCTGAGATATCGAAATATTCTTTTAACCCAGTTCCAGTCAGCGACTGTGGAATTGGCCATGGCTTGAGGTGCTTGATTTACAGCGTATTCTATGTCAGGTCGTGTTCCTGTGGCTGCGTATCTGAGACTTCCAATGGCTGAGGCATACATGGTTGTTGACTCGAAACTCTCTTGACTCTGATCGGTCGTGTCTGAACTGCCGGTGGGAGTTTTTACGGGTTTGCAGTCTTGCATGTTGAACCTCTCTAAGACTTTTTCGACATAGGCGCTCTGGTGTAGAAATATGGATCCGTCTTTCAACGTATCGATTTTCAGGCCAAGGTAAGTTGACGCTCTTCCTGTGAGGATTTCGAATTCGTCACTGAAATTTAGGAGGAACTCGTCTACCGCTTCGATTGTACATCCAGCGATCAGACCATCATCAACGTAGAGGATAAGGACCAAGAAAACGTCGTTGGTTGACAGGATATATAAGCATCGATCTCCATCAGCGCTTTTGAATCCATGGTTACGTAGGAACTTGCCAATTCGCTCGTTCCAGCATCGTGGAGATTGCTTGAGACCGTAAAGACTTTTCCGTAACTTCCAGACTCGTCCGCTACCATCGTCGAAACCTTCGAATAGTTTTCCATGAAGAAATGCGGTCTTTACGTCAAATTGTCTGAGATAAAGATTTTTTTTGGCGACCAGACAGAAAAATTCGTAACGTCTCGAAGCGAAAGTTTCTTCGTAGTTGATACCTTCTCGTTGCGTGTAGCCTATTGCAACGAGCCGGGATTTATATTTGACGGCAGTACCATCTTCATCATTCTTCGTACGAAAAATCCAACGATTTCCGACGATTTTCCGACCAGGTGGAGGATCGACCATCTCGTAGACATCGTGTTTCTTCATTGCTGAAAGCTCATCTGACATTGCCTTCTGCCATACTATGGATTCGCTGCATGAACGAGCTTATCTTGCAGTCTGTGATAGAGTATCACCGATCAGGAAAGCTTTATTTACTGAATGACCGGTATGGCATTGCTGAACTCTTTTGAGCGTTGAACGATTTCTGAGTACCGGACCACTCTTCTCAGAGCGGTTGTCTGACATTTCGTCAGAGACTGTTGCCTCATTGTGTCTGATAGCCACGTCTTCCGACGCTTCGACGGATTTGGTTGTCTCGTCGTTTGAGTAGTCGGCAGCTCTGGATGGCATACCCGATGGTTCATTAGTGGCTCTGGTTGGTCCGTCTTTTGATGAGTTGGTGGCTCTGGTAGGCCGGTTTTAGCAAACGAAATCGTCGGTAAATTGCTCGCCCTGGCTGGAGGACTCCCCGGAGACAGGAATCCAGGAATCCGGAACGCACGTCTCGGTATTGAATTTGACATCTCGAGATCTTAGTACGTCGTCCAGCTCTGGAACATAAACTCGATAACCGTCTGCATTGTCTTCATAGCCAACCAGGAAACCTTTATACGCCTTCCGAGACGGCTTCTTTCGCTTCTCTTTTGTTATGTGGACAAAGCACTCAGTGCCAAAGACACGCAGATGCTGTCTTCCCTGTCCACAATTCGAATGGCGTCTTCCCAGCAATGCATGTAGGTACTGTTCGGTTCAGGATATAGACGGCCGTGTTCACCGCTTCAGCCCAGAGTTTCGGTGGTAAGTCCGATCTGGAATGCAACATGGCCCTTACAGACTCCATGATCGTTCGATTTTCTCGTTCAGCGACCCCGTTCAGTTCGGGCGTGTATGGCATGGACTTGCGGTGATGTAACCCTTCTTGAGACGTCCATTGACGAAACTCTTCATTGACATATTCAGTCCCATTGCCCGTGACCAGCTCTTGTACTGTGTGATTGCGGGTTCGGCAAAAGGCAAGGAATTCTTTGAAACAGTTGACAACTTCGGATTTCTTCGTTAAGAAAAATACGACTCGAACGCTGGAATACTCGTCTTTGAATAGGAGGTAGTATTTCTTCCCCTTCAAGGACGGAGTCGGTGATGGTCCCCAAAGATCTGAATGGATCCTTTCACCTGGTTTCGTAGCCTTCTCCAAACGAGTGCCGAAACTGTGCCTAGTCATCTTGCCGTAGATGCACCCTTCACAGAGCTTGTCAGACGTCTGATTTAGAACTTCGTATCCGAGTCTCCGTAACGTCGCTGCTACATGCCGTTGACCCATGCGTTCATGCCAGACTTGGAGATCGGCTTTCCAGTCATTTTTCGGATCTGCTGCGATGTGAGTGGAGCATGAAGGCTGCTCGACTTTGATATCCAGACGATACAGACTCTCGACCTTGCCAGGTACACAAAGGTTCCTTTTGCCTCCGACAACTTCATAGAGACCGCAAGAATTTGCTGTGACCTTGAACTCCAGATTCTTGTTTCTCTTCATTGCGCTTTTTAGCGAGAAAACATTACAGGCAAAGTCACGGATGAGCCAGACATTGTAGACTACCTCTTGATAGAGTTTCTTTCCGATCCGGAACTGAATCCTTATGTCTCCTTCACCATCCGCTGTCATCTGCATCTGGTTTCCAATCTGAAGAGTCGCTGGAGTAGCGAACTTGCGGAAGTTTAGGAACTTTGTGGCATCGTTCGTGATATGCTGTGTAGCACCCGAGTCAAAGTACTATGCTGCTTCAGACGATGAGCAAGCAACGAGACCGTTTGCTGCAATCAGACCCCCAATGCTGGTGCGATTACTTTCGTCAACGCTGGTCCTTCTAGGAGTTTTCCTTTGTCCCCGACAGTCTTCTGCTATGTGACCAAACTTTCGGAAATTGGTGCATTTTGGCTTACGTCTTATACCTTTCGTCTCGTTTGATGAGTGACCGTGATGACTTCCGGCATTGCGTTTCGCCATCAGACCTGAGGAATCTCTGAAAGAGTCACCTTCTCGAGTTGCACGGCCAATCAATAAACGTTCCAACTCTGCAACCATCTGTTTTTCGGTTGGCAGAGTGTCCCAGAGCATACCGAATTCTCGATACTCAACCTGAGGTAGAGACTCGAAGATGCAGTCGTCGAATGTAACGTTCTTCTCTGTCTGTGCCGTTGACAAGATGTCTGTCCAGAAAGAATACATCTGGGCAATGTGGGTGGCCATGTCAACGTCTAGTGACTTCGTAGTTCGCATAAGTTGCGCCAGAACCTTACGCAGACGGTTGGACGACTTCTGCTCGAAAATATCAAGTAGTTTGTCCCACATCTTCTTTGGTGTCTCGCAATTGGTAATCATGTTTTGGACCTTCTTGGACAAGGCTGACCAGATGATACCCCGGACTGTACTGAATGCCACTCGGTATTGTTTCTTGTTTAAGGTGTATTCCGACTTCTCTTCTGCTGTTGCTGATAATAACGGCCCCGTGGGTTCAACCCATTCACCAGTCAATATCTCGTCAACGTCTCGTACGGTGAGGATGTCGACTATTTGTCGTTTCCTACTCCTCCAGTTCTCCGGACCAGACAGCTTTTCAACGTCTTGGCGAAGTAGACTATCCATGGTGGCTTTCGGGAACTGTTGACAAAGATACGGATTACTGTGATGGTAACTGGGTACAGGATACCGGATTCTGCAAGCAGTAGACTTGTTCATCAGTGTTGCTGTGGCACAGTGGAAGCGTGCTGGGCCCATAACCTATTGGAGTTTTGAATCACCAATGTTAACAGCAAAGCCTACACTACACTAAACTGACGAAACTAGCAACGAGTCATAATACATTAATTAAAATAACAAACGTTTATTAATTATAACATATTAAGAGTGAATACTGTACAAGATGGAATGACAAAATATAATGCGACTATAAACGCTGTTGAGCGGATATATATATAAGGTTAAAAAATAGTAAACAAGATTAGCAATAATTAAAAAAGAATATCTTATTTACATTTAACATTTTAACCTGTTAAAAAAACGAAACGTAAAAAGCCGATAACGTTTCTTATCTTCAACACTGAGAATATACAATCGTCAGAGCGAACGGCCAGCATTCAAACTCAGGAAAGATATTTTAAACTAAACTTAAGGGGAGAGAAGCGTGAAAGAGATAATTGTTACTAAGAAAACTTAACAAAAGAGCAATATATTCCAAAAATTAAAATTTAGGCATTACAATCTTCTACGTACTCTTGATGCTAGAGGAAAGCACCTCAAAATGGCTACTTCTGGTCTCTCTCAACTCATAAATCAAGCGATTCGCATCACTCTGACCAATGCGTCTCTTATTGGCCATATTTATGGAAGTCATCCTAACGGGATCTGTTTCAGTTCCTTTATTCCGATTGGTTTATCGGACCATGATCTCATACTCTGCATTCGCCGGGCGCCGAAACGGATCAAACTCACCAATTTCCTGCTAACTCGAACTTATCGCAACTGTGATGCGGAATCATTTACTACACAGAAAAAAGGTGTTTAGATACTTGAGTTTCTTAAACACCATAATGCAACAAAATATGTATCATGTTTAAAAACGATCATGTTTAGGCGATAGTGGTGTTCAGCTTTGCAACATCATGCATTTAGAAATTTACCGTGTTATTTGGTTCTCATATTTATCGTTAAAACGTGTTTAGATAGAATACGATCTAATATAACATTAATATTAATTGGCTACGAAATAATAATAATAGCCACTTCGTCCAGACTAGATTTGATAAATAATATATGTCCAGACTACTGCATCACTGCATTTTAGTCACTTCGTCCAGACTAGATTTGAAAAATAATATTTGCCCAGACTACTGCATCACTGCATTTTAGTCACTTCGTCCAGACTAGATTTGAAAAAAAAATATGTCCAGACTACTGCATCACTGCATTTTAGTCACTTCGTACAGACTACATTTGAAAAATAATGTATGTCCAGACTAATGCTTCACTGCATTTTAGTCACTTCGTCCAGACTAGAATTGAAAAATAATATTTGTCCAGACTACTGCATCACTGCATTTTAGTCACTTCGTCCAGAATATTGGAAACCGTTTAGCATATGTGAACTTGTCCCCGTGACATAGTAATTTTACCTTTAGTAGGGAAGTAGATTCCTACCATACACTGCAGTCCAGACTGTCCAGACTCAACTGCGTTTTAGTCACACCCTAATTTTACCATCAACAAAAGCTTTCGTTGCTTCTTTTCTTCTGTTAACTTACCTTCGAAATATAATTGACTTGTGTCACGTTCAGAATTTCGGGTTGAGAGCACAAATTCACTACTTTGACAAATCTTTTAGCAGGAAAACAACGCACACTTATTGAATTTCGGCAGTTACGCGAATGTTTGAAATTTATCTTTTACTTGCATTAAGCCATTGATAACCTTTTTAAATTTCAGTATTGGACGATTTGTGGCAAGTGGACTATGTAAGAAGGTTAGCAAAGCTTTTAAAAGGAATTTATTGTCATAATTTTATTTGAAAAATACAATATTATGATAAAAACTTTAAATTATATCTTTCTTGAGATTAAAATTTTGTACATTTCGCAAATATTAGCAATAATATTTCTATAACGAAAACGTTGTAGGCAACCAATAAGACTGTTGAAACTTTCGCCAGAAGTCGCCATTTTTATTTGTTTCAATTAAATTTTATTAAAGTGTTAAAAGTTTAGAGTAATAAATCTTGAATAACGTAGTCAGTAATTTAGTTAATCCACAAAATGTATTTAAAACTTAGTTTAAAATTTTGGTGTATATTTCGCGGTTACCTAAATAAAATAAAAATATTGGCTTGTTTCCGGTCCGTTCGAGGGGACCAGTAAAATTGTAACTCGCTTGGAGAAGGGGTTTAGGAGGACGGCCGGAGCTTGTTTCCGGCCAATATCCTGCCAGGCCTCTTCTAGAAAATACATTTCTTTTGTATAATTGTAAGCGAGCCTATAAAAACTCCAGGCTCCCACATTATTCATGTTCTTTTCGTTCATCGTGGGGTCTCGTAAATGACCAAATTTTTAGGCGTCTCCAAAAGAGAGTATTAGTTAAGTTCCATACGAGCAAATCTTTGTAAATTTGTAATTGTATATAAAAGTTGTTGTTCAGTTTTTAACTTCATCGTTTTATTCTCAACAATAAGTAAATTCCGTTCGTTCGCGAATAATTTTAGTCGGTCCTGAGTAGATAGATATTTTAGAACTCTAACGCTTTTTCAGTCGGGTGTTAGGGTTAGTGTTCGCCGAAAATAAGCTCTCCCAAAAAGGGTTAATGTTAATTTTAATTCTAACCCGAGCTACGTCCCGCAACAAAGACAAAGGAAATATTTAGCAGCCAGAAGATAACACCAAAATTAAACTTGTATTTAGGAAGTACTTGTTATTATAATTGGACATAGATATGTTGGAGCACTATTCAAACAGATGCGATTTTATTTATTCCGGTTTTAGTAAAATATATCCATTAAACTGTCTAATAATTATTCTTAAATAATATTGCTGTTAAATGTTAATATTTAGCACTAAGCAAATCGCGTTGTGTAATTTAAATAAAACCTTTCATTCAAAGCTTTTTCAAGTTCTGGTGCTTAGTAGATTTTTGGTTATTTTTAAATAATTATCTGTCGGCAAAGTAGAGAAAAATCTACTTGAGTTAGAGCTTTTTGTACTACATGATGGTTAAACGTGAAAAATTAAGAGGATACCAACTTTAAGGGGAAACTAAGCTTTATTACCATAACAAACGCGGTGCTTGGTTCTATAGGCCTTCTGGGCGAATACCAGACTTAGTACTGAGTAGTCATTTCCAGCCCAACGGTTGTTTTGGTCTTTTTAAGTGCTTTTGGGACGAAGTAATTTGTTAATATCAATTTTGAATGTTTGTGGAATTTGGTTCATTAAATATTCAAATGTTCTTTTAAATTCAGCATTAAAGATTTGAAAAAAGAGTGATTCATAAGTGCTTTGTGGAGTGTTGCGAATCAAAACACTTAAAGGAAAAGTCCAGGTTTGGTAAAACTTGGGTCTATTTGAAAGATCATGTTTAAATAAACTCAAAAGTATCAGTCGTAAAATTGTATCTTTTTTTAATGACGAGAAATTAATTTTTAAACAAGCGAAATTTACCGCCAAGTGTTCTGCCATTTTTTATTTCGGGGTGACGTTTTAGGACTTTAATCACGCGTTGTTCGTGCTATAACAGGCTTTAACAGCGCTCTGTTCCCCGCACGCGTTTGCTCCGCGTGCGGTCTGCGGAGGGAAGGCGAAAGAAAATGGCAGCTCGCTTGGCGATAAATTTCGCTCGTTTAAAAATTAATTTCTCGTCATTAAAAAAAGATACAATTTTGCGACTGATATTTTTTAGTATATTTAAACATGACCTTTAAATAGACCCAAGTTTTACCCAACCTGGACTTTTCCTTTAATTGAATTATCAAAAGCCATTCTCAACCAAACTTTTAGTTTTGTATTTTATTAAGAGGCTATTAATTTTAGATTGAAGATCTGGGTTATTAAATATGATTTAAACAGATGACTTTCATGTCTTTGAGAATCTTGTATTGTTTAAATACTGTTATTTGTTTTAATTAAATACAGTTAGTCAAGAGATAAAGTTCACCGAATTTAATTTATATCACTACAATCATAAGTGGTATTACCACTTATGCTACAATCCAGAGGCTCAATCCTAACTGCCTTTTTATTTTACTTCACGCGTTTTCTCTTTTTGTCTCGCGAGTCGCCCGTTCATTTTCAATTTCAATGTATATATATTTTTCCGAAAAATGTATTAATAAAAACCTTTTAACTAGATAATTTTACATTCCTCCCTTTGCAAAATCAAACAAAAACACATTTTATCACTTAATTAAATTTGAGCAAATAATTATTGATACTTTGGTCCTGGTGTTATGACTAAAAATGTCGAATAACTTCACGTTAACGAAGGTTTAGACGCACACTTCGACATGGATTCTGAAAGCATGGTTGATATATTTCCCTGCAGGGAGGTATTAGTGGTGTAGATGTGACAGTTGACTTTCTTAAAATCGTTTTCTGTACTAAGGGATTGTCATATACAGGGTGGGTTAGCTATTTGAAACTAATAGCTTCTATGGTATAGTAATATTTAACCAAAATGTAGTTGTTTCACTACTTTTTGCTACGGCAAAAACAGGGGCTAGATGTAATCCGTCTGCTTTAATTGCCAATTCCTGTTACGAATTACTATAGACCAATAATACTGTTTCATAAGTTTATCACTTTGAGGAATATTTTAATGAGAGCTAGTAGCGGAGAGACGTCATCACAAGAACGAAATCTCCCCCTAGCGAGGCACTGTTAAAGGCTACATGTGACGCGTTGGCAAGCGGACGCGAAATGGTGATGAAGCCCGTAATGCAGTCTGTCTTGTGCGAAGCTCTCTGTAAAACATTTGCAAACTAAGAATAGGAACAAAATCCTCCGTTTCCTATGTCAACATAAAAATCATACCATAAACGTCCAGTTATCCCTAACTTACCCTGAATTTGAAAGTAATAATCATGAATTCTTTACCATGTAACATTTCCCGAAGTAACTTTTTTGAGGCCCGTTGTTAGCTTTTGTGCAAAAATTTCATCCAGAGTTAAACCAATTTCTTTGGCTTTAGAGAAAGTTTTGATTTCAAGAAGCCCATACTAATTTTTTTCTTCATCAAAAACTAGCCTATATAGGGAAGCACCATCTTCAATTGAAAGCCAGGATTAATAACAAAGCCCACAGGATATACACGCATCTTTTGTTTTTTAAGTAAACAGTACTTTGGCACTGCATTTGCTTCATTATTGATTCCCTCCTTTGCATATTTAAAATGACTTATGGAAGCGCCACCAGTAATACTTTTCACAAATTCTGAGGTAAATTTTTTTTGCGTTTTACAATTTTTTCAAAAATAGATTCTGTTAAGCGTTTCGGTCGTTCACTGTTCCATTACTTGCTTTCCGATTGACCCCTTGTTGCTTCTTCTGAGCTTTTTCCCTCGTCTTAATCAACTTCACAACATTTTGGTATTCAATTCTTTGATAAACCGAGAGTAATGACCTGGGTTGGTAATTCTTTGCGTGGAAACTTTGCCTTCACCACATCTTCAATCTCACCTTGTGGTTCTTCAACGTAACTACTAGCTTCAAATTAAACAGCTTAATAATTATTTTCTTCCATAATTCTCACCCACATTGGCATAATACCAAGATCCTTCATTGAGGTTGCAAAAGATTTGATAATTGGATCTTCTGTTGTCGTTGGATTTGGCTATTCTGAAAAGGACGAATAATTTTCCCAGCAGGTTTTTCTACGCAAATATCATTTATTTTTTATCTAGTGTTTGCAGATTTCCAGGGAGCTTTAATATGTGGTTGACAATTTTTTGTTGAAATATTTCAGATGTCCCCACTTCTGTGCATGAGAAATCTTTCGGTACAAATTTCAGCCCTTGCAACGTACAATCTTAAATGAACCACTAAAGAGCCGCACCATGACTACAAACACCTCCCTGGCCACAAGGACCTTCGCACAATGCCGAAACATTACTCCCTTTAACATTCATTGAAACATAACAGTTATAACTATTGCTTGCTTTGAACGAGGCGCGGACCTTCGCTTTAATGTACAATAGCCTTTGACTAGTTTGGTAAGATAGGAAAACATTGGTGACTCGGTTTCACTTGAATATCCTGTAGCCTTTATTTTTGTGCTTTTTACTTTTCGAATGATATTGGGTTATATTTTCATCAGAAAATTCTTTGGGGATATCTTTCAGAAATTTGGTCCAGTTTCCTTTGGGAATTATTTCTCTAATTCTGGCTGAACTAATGTTAGGCCTTGGCTTAAGAGCTTCCCTAAAATATTTACGTTTAAAACAGTCTTTTCAAGTTTCTCATTTTGAAATTTCTTGTATTTACTTTTAAATTAAATTACTTAACAAACATTAACAAACCTTGTTTTGGGTGCAGCTATGACTTTCTTTTCAAACTTAGGAAGCCTCTCTTCACAGCCCCGTTTCTTTCACTGCAAAATATTTAAAAACGTACTCACAGTTGGCCGTTAATTCTGGCCAATCAGAGTTTCCTCATTTCCTCTTGTCTTCGCAGGAAAAGTATTGAGTAGAAGTTTCTTAGTAGGAAAATATTTTTATCGGCCTATTTTCATTAATGATTGGTTTTAAAACTTTTTTTCACCTTTCACTATTATTTATTAATAAGAAATTTATCATTTTTTTACACTTCTTTAAAAATTGATACATAAGAACTTTGAACTAGTTAATTTGAACATTATTTTAAAAGTTATACAGTATTAATACTGCATTAATAAGAAATTAATTATATCAAATTGTTGTATCGATTGTGTAAGTATTTCAAATATAATGATTTTTAAAACACCAATTTAATGTTTATTGCAAGCCGGCAAGTATTGGGTAAAATTTCGAAAGATCGGGTGCTGCTAGGTCATTACTTAAGTTTTCACAAGTACATCTATATTCCAATTTGTAAAAAATATTCTAATTCGTGAGTTTTATATTGCAGTAATATACTTCGTGAATGATTTTTTTGCAATGCACCAAAACTATAAAATCGATGCAAAGTAATAAGAAGCACACTACTCGATCAGTAACCATCGACCTCAACAATCGGTATAAATTGAATACCGTTTGTATAAAATTAATACAATAAAAGTTTAAATCGAACAACCAAAGCCAGGGACAAAAAATAATCATAGTAAATAAATTACAATTTTGATAATGAACCATTTCAAAAATTTGTTTCTTTGTAACTTATTTGGGAAGGTTGCTTTAGTAAATAATTGTTAATAGAAAGCTAATTTTAACAAAAAATTATAAATAAGCATTTCAAACCGCAGATTTAAAATTCTTATAGCAAAATCAAAGATTTGGTCTTTCATGTGTTAATCAGATTAACAAAGATTAGTTTCACCACTCGTTTCAAAGAAAAGAGCAGGGGGCTTATTCTATCTTTTTCGTAAAATCGAGACTCGTAAAATATAACGAGTTTCTTTTAACGAGCGCTTAACGAATTTTCGTTAAAAACGTATTCTATCTCGAGTTTCGTTAAGCTCTCGTTAAATTTTTCTCGTTATTTCCGAATTCGTTTTGGTAACGAGTGATGACGTAGTTCCGATTGATAAGCCAATGAAATATGGTGTTACAAAGGTGCCTTTTTTCACATTATTTAAAATTTATCAAATTTATCATTTGTTTCATAACCCATTCTTTTTAAGTTCTCCTGCCAATAATATGAACCTGATAGCAACCCACAGCGTAAAAGCGTATTGCAATCAATATCTAGTTAGGTAATAATAATATATTAATAAATTCTTTAAAATATTAAACATGTTTTCGTATACTTTGCTATCAACTGGAACAGCAGTACTCAGAGAGCCAGAAAGGCGATTTTCCAAAGTTTGACAAAGTTCTAAAACCAAAATTCTTGGAAGTCTGAACAGCTTTTTGAGCGTATATTCACTTAAGTCCCATCAGGAATTCATACATCGAACTTGGAATGGTTATCTCGCCCGATTTCCGTCTCTATCTAGGGGACCTTTTTTTTTCATCATTTTGACGTCAGAGCATACGTGTTTTCTCATACGATTTTCAATGGTATTAAATCAAGGATTCTTTATAAAGAAAGAATCCTTGATTAAATCCTAGTTTCAAATAATTTCATCCCCCTGTGTCGAAAAAGGGTTCAAACATCTTTTTGCTTTTCCCTTCGCTATCGCTCTATTGATAGCGACGGTCACCTCGTCATTCGGACTTCGCGGTTCTCAAGGGCATTGTCACTGCTGCCAATTTGACAGCGCTAACAATGCCGGACTTAATCCTTCCACATGGAGAGGTCGGGAGAGCGAGCTGACCCGTCGCTATCAATGGTGGGGTTTCAAACCCTAAATTTCGAAATGGCCGGGGAGTCGAACAACAAAAAACTACAGTTGTAAAAACGGGAGGTTGCGCGGGGTAAAAACTCCTAAAGAGGGGAGACGCGTGCGAGGGGGCGATTTTTTTCTCATACACGTCACTGAAAACGGTCCCCGAGATCTTACCATAGGGGATACGGCCGGATAACCATTCCAAGTTCGTGGTATGAATTCCTGGTCCCATGCATTGTTATTTTCATTTTCAAATAATTGCCCTAAAAACTCCATCCTAAAGACACCACGTACCGCCATTATAATCTATATTTTCACACAAAAATGATGTAAAATTAAAAAAAAACCTAGTGAACTTCAACCTTTAAAAAACCACCAAATACTTTCGTCCAATGGGAGCACAGTCGTAACTGTTTACGAGCCAAAATAGCTCTCGTTATCTTTAACGAATAAGCCTAACGGATTTTCGTTACCGTTAAGAGATAGAATTGCTAAAAATCAGATTTCGATAAACTTAACGATTTTCGTAAAATTTAACGAGTAACGAGCCATTTTTAACGATAACGAGAGAGATAGAATAAGGCCCCAGGAACCTAAGCATTTTTCATTCAATCTAGCACTCTAGCAGAGTTTAACAGTTTGGTACAACATTTCTCATAACATAAAAAATAGCATTAGTAGCTGCAACTACCCAAATGTTTTTACGCCTCAGGTTATTGTAATGATTGTCTGTGAAAAATGAACATATTTTGAGCCAAATCATTGTTTAACTTTTACAAATTAAGTGTTAGAACAAGAGCAATTATTATAAAATAGAAAATGCTTTTATCAAAGCATTGGGAAGATTGATTAAAGGGGAAGTAGTTGGGATCTATGAAGGCACAGATATTTGAAATGTTTTAGAATTATTTTAAAAAGCAACATATATTTCTAAAATAATTTACATCGATTTTCCTCACCTTTATTTTAAAACCCCTTTCTTAAATTTGAGCCTTGAAACTGTAACAGTAAACTGAGAAAATTTTAAATTGTTAAGGAGTAGGCGTGTATAGTTCAGAATTATGTATATTCTGATGAAAATATTTAAAATGAATTTTAAATGGGAATTTCTACGTTAAAAACGCGAAAAACGGGATTTTTCATTTACTGAAATTATCGCAAAAGGTAAAATTTAGATATAAAATGTGGAAGCCCTGTAAAGACTTCTCCTATGCAGCAGCTGCCGTAACTGGATTCTGCAGTTTTGTTTCAAACTACTACTCGCAAAATGTTATAACCTTAATTAATATGCTGTTTTATATGATAAATTAAAATTCTGTATAAATACATAAGAAATTTAACGGCCAAAGGAGTTTCCAACGTTCTATGTAAGCTCATTCTCTTAATGAATTTATAAAACAGACATGTTCTAAATTCTACCTATCCAAGTCTCCACTTAATATTTTAAACTTTAGGTTTAAAGTTTAATTATACTTCAGTATTTAAATTTGGTATGCATCATGAAAAACTGAAGCTCCTCACAAGTCAAGTACGCGCTGGTAGTAAAAACGAGTGACAATAGAGTTACATTAAAATTGCCACATTTCTTTCTAGAAAGGCATGTTACGTATTTTAAATTGACTAGAGGGTCTCTTGAAAGTCCCTGCAATAAAAAAAATTAATGACTTATCTTTTCTAAGCTAAAGGACAAGACACATGGCTCTCTTTGCACTCGCCGGCTCTCTCTATAGTTAGAGAATATCATCTGTTGATTGTGACATAGCCGCCTAGATTTAACTCTAGGCGGCTATAATTGTGAAAATAGAGGCTATAACTTCACCTATTCTGTTAACTTTAATAACTTTTTGATTAAATTGATGGCAAATCTCTTTTATTGGTGACTTTTTTACTAGTTTAGTTTCTATAATGAGTTTCAGCAATTTAAATGATGTAATTTTATACGTAATCCTTTACATTTTAAAATTTTCTTAGTTTACTGTTACAGTTTCAAGGCTCAAATAATACATAAAAGATGAGGATATATATAAATATATTTTGATTTTTAAAATAATTCCAAAAATAACTCTTATATTCTAAAACATTTCCAATATCTGTGCCTTCATAGATCCCAACTACTCCCCCTTAAATCAACCTTCCAACTGCTTTGATAAAAGCATTTTGTATTTAATAGCTGTCCCTCGCAGGGTATATCGTGCCTTAAATTTATAATTTAAAATAAAAGTCATAAGTTAGACAATAAATAGGTTTTATTTTTTATAGAACAGATCAGCACTTTGCTGTAGGATATTGTGCTATATTATTGAATGTAATTAACGGTATTTAAAATAGTTTTAAATATTTTATACTCAACTTAAAGTTTAAGTTTTTTACGTCAAATTGACTTTTAATTGTCCATTAAGGTTTAGATAACAAACTATAGGTGTGCATGTTAAATACGCTAATTTTGTCAGACAACTAGTTATAAAAAGTTATTGGAATCTGTTGATTCGTTGATGATCTTGAAGCAGCTGCGAGTGCGTGAATACCAGTAAAAGACAAATCTCAGAGAAAACTGATCTTGATTTCCCAGTGGAAGATTTTATTGTGTGAAACTTTTTATTTTACATCCCCATTAAAAGTGACCCAGCATTAGATAATCTGGAATCGCCAATTGTAGGATTTCACAGATTGAATCCTCGGAATGTAATTGGTTATTTTGGCATAAGGTCATTAATATTGAAATTGAAAGACAAAGCTACTTAGATAGGTTTTTTTTTTATAAAATAGACAATATTTTGACATTTACATTTTGTATTTATAGTACTTTGGTATTTGAACTCAATGTGATTATGTAAAATGAAAACTGAACAAGGGAAAACGTTGTTACAGATCAGTTTCGTAATGTAATATTGATTAAAAGTAGAGAATGAATACCCTTGTAAGAACGTTTATTTAATCGTTTCCATTTATGTACAATAGTTTATTTCGTTAACAATGATGCGACAGAAAGCTTGTAAAATTTTATAACAATGATGCGGCAAAAAGCTTGTAAAAATAATGTATCCAAGATACAAGCAGGCCAGCGAAATATTTGTTAAACCCACATATTTACTGATCAAGTTATTACCTTACCCATAGCCCACGAGAGATATCATACTAATTTTTATCTTTCAAAATTTTATTAAACGCTAAAGCTCTTAATAATTGACAATATTTATCAATTATTAAAATAATAATAATAATTGATCCTATATAATTAATTTACTGGGAATTTTTGATACTGCAGCTCTTACCGTGCTACATTCATGCGTGCGTAGGCATAAATTTTAAAAGTGAAATAAAATTAATTTAAAAAGATCATGGTTATTTTATTATACAATGTACACATTATTAAAAGCAGCTCAACCAAATACACCATTAACTTTAAAAAAATGTTTATTTATAATAGAGTACTATGTGATAGCTTACATTAAATAT
Organism: Leiobunum rupestre; assembly: GCF_980474605.1. NCBI lineage: Eukaryota > Metazoa > Arthropoda > Arachnida > Opiliones > Sclerosomatidae > Leiobunum > Leiobunum rupestre. Next base: position 53,163,321 of record NC_143388.1, on the reverse strand, counting down.
GTAAAAACTTATCGATCCAGATTCCAGAATGATTTATGAGTATATAAGAAAATTGTATAATTTAGCTATTACCGTATAAATATAGGGGTGCCAAGGCTTAAGTTTTTAATTGTTGATTACAATTATTTTAAACAATATTATTGTTATTTTATTTTTTTAAATAATTATTTATGCATGATTAAATGCACCACAACGAAATTTGTTTAAAAGCATTACGTTTATTAACACTGAAAAGATTTAAAACTTTTAAGGCGGCACCAACGAAATTTTTTATTTTAAAATTTTGAAACAGGGTTGATCATGAACTTCCCAGCCGATAAGTAAAGCCGTCTTGTCAAAAATGTTGCAATAAAGCAAAGCCATAGGTAGGCTTTTACCTACTGACGAATAAATCATGTATTTTTTGGGATTATGAAGTGTTTTATATTTTAAGTTGACAGTATCATTTGCCTCCCTAATACTGAATCTTGGGCATAAAAATCGCTTAAAATTTAAAAGTGGAAAAAAAGTTTACGTTTTTGATAGCATTAATAGTGCTTTCAAAGTCTATGGAGAAGCATGTTGGCCACTTATAAAGATTCCACTATCGTGGAATCTTTATGAAAAGGAATTACTGTAAGTGTTAGAACAAGTGGAATTATTTTAAAAAGGAATTATAAATACGGTTCAATAATGCCCCCGTCCGCGATGAAGCATATTCTGGAACGAACCACGTACCAAATCTCGAGTGACGAGTTGGAACGCTCCATTGATTTTCTGGCGCAAGCCTTCTTCGCTAGTGACTGGCGTCTTGTATACTATCTCCTTGACGCATCCCTACAGGTTAAAGTCCAGCGGTGTCAAATCTGGGGACCTAGGAGGCCATTGCACAGGACCATTCTTCCCAATCCAACGCTCAGCGAACTCAGTGTTGAGGTATTGCACCACATGTCGTTACTGGTGAGGAGGGGCACCGACATGTAAAGACCAAAAGTGGGGCAGATCAACTAAAGGGACATCTTTCAATGCTTCTGCTACCCCCTTAAGCCGATCCAGAAGAAAAAATGGCTCTATGACGCGATCTCCTAGTAGACCTGCCCAGACTTTTAAACGGAATTGTACTTGATTTTGATGTGGAAATCCCCAGTGTGGATTTACATCGCACCAAATATGGTTATTTTGGCCGTTAAATGGGCCGTCCCTTCCAAAGGAACACTCGTCGGATGCCAGGACCAAACGGAGGAAATCGTCATTGGCATCCGCCATGGTACTGAACCAGTTACCGAAATCCAATCTAAGGCGGTGAATACCATCGTGAAGTGCTTGGTGGAGCGTGGCACGAAATGGGTGAAATTTATGGTGGTTAAGGACTATCCCGACACAATATTTTGACAAGTCCAAATCGGAGCATGCCATTTTTATACTTGCTCGAGGGTAAGCGACAAAGTAGGCGATGACTGTATCTTCCATATAAGTGTTATGACGTCCAGGTCCACGGAATCTGAGATTCACATTTTTAACGAATAAAAAGTGCAAAAAAAGCTTTCGGAAATTCAGTTGGCAAAAATTAGACATTTTGTAGACCCATAAACCTACTTTTTCTTGTTTAATAAAAAAACACCCATTTTTTGTCCTTAGAAAACGTGTGCGGGATCCTACTGTAATTCTTTGTAAAATTGCACTTTGATTTGGCTCAAAACATGTTCATGACAGACAATCATTACAATAACATGAGGTGTAAAAACATTTGGGTAGTACCAACTTGTTATTTTTCATGACCTAATATTTCAGTGACAAAATGTTCGATTTTGACCAAACTAACTCCATCAAAGGTTTTCGAGTATGCTCTACAACTTACACATTGAAACTTTTCGTCTACCACCTAGCGTTCAAAAACTACAAATTCTAAATCCGTGAACAATTTCGCGATATTTCTGAAATTTCCAAATAAATACGATATCCAACGAGAGAGTACATAATGAAAATTTCTCATTTCCAGAAGGTATAGTTTTTAAGAAAAATGCCTGGGCCTATCAAATGAAGACATCCTGTATAATAATACTTAAAAAGGAAGTGTATCAAACGTGACCTACTTAAACAATGTTTACGTTATTAACAATAACAGTAAATATCTAAATATTTCTAGGAAAATAACGCTCGTAAACAATTTATTTCCTATACACGCAAGTCAAGTCACGTATAATTTATTTTATATACATGATGTTGTGCTTATTTGGTTACCAATGTAAAGTACAATTTTCGTCAACAAATACATTAAAAGCAGCTACGGATATGTGAAAATTACAAAGTCGCTTTATTTTTTATGTATAAATATATCAATAAACTCTTGTTCGTTTTATTTACGAAAGATTTCTTTTGGAAATCGGTCCTATTTCGTTATTTTACGTTTAATAATCGGTTTTCGCAGTACGAAAATATGCCTTAAGTATCTTGGCTTAAGATTTCCAAAATACTTTTAAACGATTCGTTTTTGTGTCACACAAGGTAATTAATTACATATTTTCTAATTACTTTTCTGTTTGCGAAAAACCAATTATTAAAAAAATAATTAATGCGAATATAACCGTTCTCAAAGTGGTTGGTCGATATGCATTCAGGGTCCTTTATTACAACCAAAATGGTCGCTTATAGTAGACAAATGTAAAAAACAGGAATACTTTGACCAGCTATTTTTTTTTTTCTCAAATTCCCTTTTCTGTGTTCAAAATGATTTTCTAGTAAGTGTAGCAACAACTAATATGGCTTTGTTTAATTTGGGGGAGATATCTTTTAAAAAACTTTTAAAAATTGCAATCATTCTTCATAATATAACAATTTTTATCCCCTGAGCGTTCTATTAGATCTGGGTACCAGTTGCCAATTGTTACTATTAATTTACTACTACTGCGAATATACTATAACCGACTCCCCGGAGTGGACTTCTATTCGAATTTCTGGGTAGATATGAAATAAGGAAATATATTTTGCCATACCAGAAGACCAATTTAATTATTACTAAACAAAGAACTTTAAACACTTACGCGATATAAAAATGGTTAAATGGATATTAAATCTTCGGTTTCAGTTTATTACTTATCACAAGTCTTTTCACTATGATACGAAGTCCATCGAAGGAGTGGCCAAACCAATTACGGTGAAGGGACTACGTTGTGGTCGTGAGTAAGACATCTCAGGCGACACTCGAAGAGTTGAGTTTTTCGACCAGCGAGAAACGTCGAAGATTCGTCTAGCGAAGCGATCTGGAAGTTGATGACTATGTGACGGTTATTCCTGTAGACTAAAACGACTTAAGTTACTACCCGAATAAAGATTTTCCGAACTATGAAATGACTTAGAGCATATTCGAGCTCCGCGGTTCAGTATACAACCGAAAGGTTGTTCTGACAAACCTCAGAGACGAAGTATTTGAAAAAGATTTTTTCTCTGGGCAAGCTCCATGGTTTTGTCCCAATAAACCACGTGACCTACGTGTTCACGTTAATTTAATTTTGGAATATTAGGTCCAATCATGGCTGAAGGTGGAGTTGTCCCCGACCAATGGTTAAAAGTGGTAAGAAATTTAAAACCACCGGTAAACGGGCACAAAACACAAAACTTTGCTATTGACAGATATCTACGATGGCATTTAGGCACGATGGCACTGGCATCTCTTATCCCTGTGGCATCTTCTTAACTATCCGAACTAAAAATTTCCCCGTGCACACTAGAAAAACCCCCAAGAATACAACCAATTATTTCAAAATACAATACAACACAAAATGTCAGACTACTGGCGCCAGTGTCGGTTTCTCATCTAATTATACAAGAGTCACCGTAACTAGGCTGCCATTCTCTCATTGGCTCATTACTAGTGTTTTTAGGGTTTGGGTCCCTTTGCGCGTTTCGCAATTGCGGAATTACCATTTGCGCAGCTCCTCGTTTCCCCATTTTGTGAATTAAGCAAATTACCATTTGCGCGGTTTTCCCGTTAGAGCAATTTTCCTGTTTAGCGCGGATTTCTTATTTTCACGGTTTTCCGTTTGCGCAGTTTCTCATTTGCGCGGTTTATCATTTGTGCGATTTTCCGTTTGCGCAGGTTTTTTATTTGCGCGGATTTCCCATTTGTGATTATTTTCATGACTTAAATATTCCCTATTAAGCCTTTTTTCCTTGACTAAAGAGTTATTTCTGGCAGATATTTTAAACATTACCTTGTTTACCATCCAGCTGCACTGTTGGTGTACGTTTTATGTCCATTCGCGCTGTTAATACCAAAATTTTTGAGGTGTGGCTCAGTTGAAATATCCTTTGTTGAATAAGGTTTGGGTCCAATTGCGCAGTTTCCATTTGCGCACTTCCCATCTGCGCAGTTTCCATTTACGCACTTTTCCATTTGCACGTTTCACATTTGCGAAATTTCCATTTTCGCAGCTCCCCATTTGCGGTAATTGTCAATTGCGCAAATTACCATTTGCGCGGTTTTTCCCGTTTGCACGGTTTCCCGTTAGTGCGAATTTCTAATTTTCATGGTTTTTGCGTTTGCGCAGTTCATCATTTGCGCAGATTTTCATGACTTAAATATTCATTTAATTTGAAAATAACGCCACTTCCATCTGGCTTTGATGCAATAAATTTGTAATGTTCTTCACTTTTGACATTAGGTTTCGGAAACTAGTACCTCATAGCCCTCCAAGTTTATTTTGCTTGAATAAGTATACGTACTACAAAGGAACATAGATGTATCATCATAAATATTAAATTTTCGTTCCATGGTTTAAAATATAATTAATTTAAAATATTAAAAGATCTGCTACTACATGGATTTGCAATACTTTTTTATTTAAATCTCGGGAGCTTTCAGACCGTGGTCCTTCTTCAGCCAAACAGTTTTTACAATAATAACATTTACATACATACAATTGAAAAAAAGTAAAATTTCCCCTGGTGGTGTTTTTTTTTTTTAAACCTAAAACTTCCCCAACCCCGTTATGTTTACCGTTCCCATGTCCATATTTAATCTACCCCTATCTTTAATGTATATCGCTTCCTTAAAACATCTTATATACCAATTATTTTCTTGGCATAACACCTTAGTAGCGTCCCATTGAATTCTGTGTTTCCCCTCGGATTTTATATGTACCGCTAAACCATTTTCTTCATTTCCTTTTTTTACACAGTTTTTATGTTCACTCTTACGTTTTTTTAATTGTCTTTTAGTCTGCCCTATATATTTCTCACCACAATCACAACTTATCTCATAAACTATCCCAGCTTTATTTACATCTTCTATTTTTGGTTTATTTCCGATTAAACTTGATTTTAAAAGATTTGAGTATTTGTTTATTAGCGTTACATTATATTTTTTTAATTGTCTAGCTGATTTTTCCGATATTCCCTGTATATACGGTAGAGACATAACATTAATTGGTTTTTCCCTTTTTTGTTATTTTTTACCTCATGATTGTCAAATATTTGATTTATTAGGTTATTTGGATAATCACTATTTTTAAACTGAGTTTTTAAACTGTTTTTATGATTTACTGGGTCATCTGATAGATATTCGATTTTATTTTTAAAGGATTTTAAAATCCCAATTTTTATGTTTTTATTATGAGAGGATTTAAAATTTAAGAAAATTTTTGCGTGAGTGTCCTTCTGGTACATTGAGCAGGATAAACCATCATTGTGATGCTTTAACAATATATCTAGGAACGGTAAACATAAATTCCGCTCCCCTTCATATGTAAACTGGATGTCCTTCTGTATTTTATTCACAATTCTCAATAACTCCTCTTCCTTTAGTCCCTTCTTTTTAATTTAAAAAATATCGTCCATAAATCTTCTCCATAGCTTCACATTTTGTTTAATTTTGGTTTTCATTAAGATACTCCCTTCAATATACTCCATAACCAAATTGGCGCTGACAAAGGGTTACCCATGACTAATCCTTTTTGCTGGGAGTAATAACTTCCATCAAAAATAAAATATGTCTCTGTTAAACACACCTCAGCTAATCTTAAGATGGTATCAACGTTCAATTTGGTTCTATTTTTTAAGTCTTTATCAGATTTTAATTTATTTTTTTAAAATGCGTAAAGCTAGTGGGATCGGGATCGTGCCATACAAATTTACTAAATCCAGACTACATATCTCGTCTCCATCATCCAGTTTTTTCTTTAAAAAAAAACACCACCAGGGGAAATTTTACTTTTTTTTCAATTGTATGTATGTAAATGTTATTATTGTAAAAACTGTTTGGCTGAAGAAGGACCACGGTCTGAAAGCTCCCAAGTTTTAAATAAACAAGTATTGCAAATCCATGTAATAGCAGATCTTTTAATATTTTAAATTAATTATAGATGTATCATGTTAATACTCAAGCCACCACCGTAAGTCCCTGTCATCTAGCGACTTTTAAAGCTTTTGAATCAGGTGGACGGTTTACAATTGGAAGGAGGGTGGAGGCAAGCACTTTATGCCCCGCGAACCAACAGCTCCCTACACTAAATATTACCATTAACCTCAACAAGGTTCTAGTAACATGTACTAAATTTATTAAACACGATATTCAAATTGAATTAATTGGAAATGAAATGGAATTGGAAAGGGCAACTGAACATGGCGGAAAACCCCGTTATCGAGTCGGGAAGAACGGATTGAACCCCACAATTAATACATAGTCGACATTTTGTATGTGCTGTTCATTTTCATGGCAACTTAAAAGATAAAGATATTTTGCCCGACTCTTTTCTTAATTCTGGAGCCAGTGTTTTACAAGAATTGGATTGTGCAATAACCAGCCTTTTGATTTATCTATTGAGAATTTAACACTACCAAAGACAAAATATGAGGCAAAATTGAACTACAGCGGCCTCATGTTATTTTGCATTTTTTTGGTGAAGAATGTAGCACTTGACGTGTAGATTACGAAATTATTTTTTTGGGCCGCAAATGATAATTTTTTTAAAAAACTTAGTTTTAAAAAAGTAGTAATGTTAAGGGATAACCGTTTTTTGGGGGGATATTGTAGCGCTTGTCGAGTAGATTACGAAGTTAGTCATTTTAGGGGATTAGTAACGTTTTACTAAAAAATAGTTCGGTCGTGTATCCGTCGACACCACTTTTTTGACACGCCCCAGCCCCATTCCGAGTATTGACGATGGGCTTTCTGTAATCGTACCTTGTGGCATCGTAATTAGTGAAATCGTGTCAACTTAAATAGTAACAAAAATGAGAACAGGTTTGGTTCCAAAACACGTAAAAGACGTTACTAAATTCCCCGTATTGGTGCCTGACGCACTTTGAGATTCCCCGTATTGGCGCCTGACGGCACCGCGCACTAACTTCGCTCAAGCGCTGGGGGCGTGCGGCGCCTCCCCAACCCCATACTAAAAAAAATATCATTTCGGAAACGTATAAATTATACTATTTAGTTCTTTATCTGAAAAAATAAGTCTACTTTATTTATCAGATAATTTGTTTAATGAACAATTTATTTATAAACAGGCTGGTTGATATCTAATATAAGTTCATGTTTTATAAATTTTTATCTGTCAATATATGGACTTTGTTTATTCGAAAATGTGATAATCATTTATCAAAAATATTCATAAATAAAAGGGATGTTTATTTAAACGGATAAAGTTATACGTTACGCTTAAAATTTCGAATATATTTATTCACGGATAAGAAAAGTCCATTTTATCCAAATGGATATAATATATTCAAATTGAATAGACTTTATCCAATAGACAGAAGTTATACGAATTCCGAGCTCTATGCTGACATAAAAGTTACTGATGGTATGTTTAAAATACTACAAGTTTAAACAAAGATAATTTTAGGGAGAAGGATGCTTATATAATCAAATCTCATAAATTAAGACAAAATAATGATTTGAAGGCAGAAGTAATTAGTTCATTGGGATTGGTTAAAGATTTTAAAAACTTGAGCTTAGATGACAAACATCTTATCACAAATTTATGACAGAAGATTTTTGGTCATTTTACATATATAATGGGTTGAAATGAAGAGAAAGAGCGATTATCTTCCTGACTCGAACCCCCCCAGACCAAAACTGGCTTACTATAAGTGAAACTACAAAGGAAGGAGATTTGTTTGTTCACCAATATGGTTGTTATATCCTCGCTAATTGAAAATTGCATGCTTAAGTCTAAAACTAAAGCCGGAGAATGGACTGAGAGCCTTAGTAGAAACGGCCAAGTAATTCTGAATGAAAAATGCTTCGAGCTTTTTACATCCATAAATGAATTGGTAGCTCCAATATATGAGCAACAACTTTTGAAAAAAATAGAAAGCGAAAAATTCTAGTTCTGGAAATTTTCAAGAAACAAATAGTTCTAGATCAGTGGAATGATCTATGTGGTGATGGAAATATAACTGCCAGGGAAAAATCTAAAATGGTTGTCTTTAAAACCTTTTAAAACTGCCGCACTAAAGCGCATAAAGAGTTTTATCGTAGAAAACTAAGTCAAACTCATGGAGATGCCGTAATGAAGAAAAAATGTATTAGAAAGACTTTAAAAGACTGTGATAAAAATTAATGAAATTTATTCCAATGAACTACATTAATGAAACATTTAAGGAAAATTTAAATTTTTTAAATGAAAATAAATTTAAACAATTTCAATTTAAGGAAATTAAATTAATTTAACGTCTGCTAGTATATCCATTTTTAGGAGTTTTTATAAAAACACGTATAATCTTACATTTTATCTCAGAATAACTATAAGCTAGTAGAGTTGGGTTCTCATTGCATCCGAGTGATCTCCTGTGTTTCCCAAAATGCCTTTCCAGTGGGTCTTGGTTAAACTTATAAGTTAGAACAAACTGAGCTTATTGGTGTAGTAAAGATGTCGTAGCTTCGATGATAGAGTATACAATAACTTAAATGCCATTTTAGAAAATGATCAAGTTAAGATTTGCATTAGATTTATAAAATTTACCAGTTGTATAAATTCCATTCAATGTTTCTCGACATAGCTGCATTTTAGCTTCTTCCGCATCTAGTCAATTACTCTTATTCACTTCCTCTTCCCATTCTTTTAGGTATCCTAAAAAGTCTTTTTCAGCCACTTTTTTAAAAAATGGGTATACAATTAGTTTATATTTCCCTGATTTATACTAAATATTTTGTACTACCCTGATTTTATTAGCAATAATTCAATTCCCTGATTTTCAGGCTTGTATGAACCCTGCTATATATATATATATATATATATATATATATGTGAGTATAACTTACAGGAAATCTCCAATCATTTACGTCCTTATAGGGCATCATATCACTATTTCTTGAAATTATTCCTTGGGAAATGTTTTTTGTGTTGAGCATGTCCAAAATTCTGTTGAATATTTTTACGAACTTCACAGTTTCTAAGGCTTCTGCTCCAACTAATGTAATCATTACTTCTGCCACGGTGTTGTTCATTATTTTCGTCAAAAATTTCACAGACATTCTGTTAAAGGGTCCCAAATTAATATGACTATCGGTAAGTTTGGAGCAGAGTCTCCACTGTGAAGAGCAATCCTTTTTCTACATTTTAACATGTGACGATAATATTTGGAATTTTTATGACCACCACTATTGGAAAAGCATTTTCTGACAGTCTTAATTAAGTGGGGCGGATCAGAGATGTTATAAATGTATATGTCGTCGTGATGCGTCTCAGTTTGTACGATATGAGGGACTTAAAAGGTTTTAACAGGGAACAATTTCTAATTTGACGTTTTCCTTCGTTGTCAATTGTTACGTTCGAGCCCTTAATTTTAACTTTTATCCATGGTTTCGTATCATAAAATTTGTCGAATTTGTTCCTTTGAATTAGCTTCGGAAGGACTTGATCTCCTAGACTGAATAAATGTTTAGTTGCACGCCGCTTAACACTGAGAAAATGATTCCTAGCAATTTAATAGTTTGCGCTGAGAATGTGGGCGAAAGGCTTATTGGAACCGGATATCTACTGTAGTCGTCAGCGACTACCAGAAGGTAGTTTACGGATGGTGTTGGCGCAAAGAAATCGATTGCAACAGAGCGCCATGGATGTTCCGGAAGCGGAGTCCTAGATACAGACTGATGTTGGTGATGGGGGGTTTGGCCTGACAAGCGATACAAGGGTCCAGAAGTGTTTCTACTCGGTCATTCATGTTAGGAACCCATAATTGGTCTCGAAGTGTCTGTTTCGTTCGTACGATTCCTGGGTGACCTTCATGAGCAATTGTTATGAATGAATGAAAGAATGAATACTTTACTTCCATCCTATTACAAGGATCTCTTTTAAATCAGGGAGGAACCGTTTAAAACATTTCGCGGGAGCACATTTTAGAATATGCATTTAAACGATTAATTACAATATTTATACATAAAAATTGAAAAATTGAAATGAAAAAAAAAAACAAGAGTGCAAAATTACTCCGTTAGTTTCTTATCACACCACTTAATTAAAGTTGCTTTCGTCTGGAGAAGAAGCGACCAATCAACGATGCCTTCTTCCGAGAAACCCAACAGCTTTTCTAAAACAAATTTTTCAAGTGGAATTTTTCTCGTATTATGATATTCAGGTCACACCCTGAGTATATGGTTGATATCCAAAAATTTTACTTTTTCTGGCGGCCGTTGGCAATGCTACAGCTCGAGCCTGGAAAAGTGGGTGACTTGGCGCATCATTTAAATAAATTTCTTCAACAGAAGGTTTTGTTTTCTGACGATATAAATTTAGGTTTTCATGTTTGTGTATTTCCGCTGTCCAGCGTCTTTCTCCGTTCTCTAACACAGATTTTCCAACTGCAGCACACCAGTCATGATAGTTAAGTGCATTATCACGAGGGTAACCCTTTCCGTACTTCCCATCCAGAAAGGCTTGCTCGATTAAGCTACGCGGTAAGAGAACACGGTCACCTCGAAAAATCAGTCCAAATTTTAGGTTATCTCCCGTAAGTTGCGTTGTGTGCCATAACTTCTTATCATGCAGAGCTTCAATGGTTTTTGGCAATACCTCATCGCGCGAGGTTTCTTCTTGTACTATTGGGAGATTGATAGCAACAAGCGAATTTATTTAAGCTTACGCAATTAGTGAAGAATGTTCGTCGTTCATGGTTGAAGGTTGTGGGTGGCGCGACAGGTATTCTGCTTTGCCGGTTTGGTACGAAGTTGTGAATTTATAGTGTTGTAGGCGTAGAATTCATCGTTGAATGCGGGACGAGGTAAGGGTCCTTGGGTTGTTAAAAAATTTAACGAGGGGGTTGTGGTCGGTAAGTAGGTGGATATCTGATCCGTTAAGATAAAGGTCGAAATGCTCGCAGCCGAAAACAATGGCGAGAGCTTCGCGTTCGTTTTGAGAGTAACGTTTTTCCGTATCAGTGAGGAAGCGGTTCGTGACCCTCGTGGCCATGTTAGACTTAGCTTACCCCTAGGTCAACTGGGCTGCAATCAAAAATGACCGATATGCGTTTTGCTGGAGCGAAGTATTTGAGTGTGGTACAGTTCTTAAGATTCTTCTTGATGTTGTCCAGTGTAATTTTATGTGAGGAGGTATAAATCCAATCCGAATCCTTTTAAGTTAGTTTTCTCAGTGGCTAAGTTAAAGGCCCAGTTTTTCTTCTGCCTGTCCACCTTGAATTTTTCTTACCTGCAACACTCCCCTTGCAATTATACTTCCCGCAAAACATGATTTTGGCCAAGATTGAGCGTCGTGCCAGCTTCTGCGAGCCGGACATTTTATGCCTGCCTGTTGGCACCCCGCTGAGTTTGGGACGGGGTTGCTCGCTCGTCTATTCTTTTCGACCTTTCACTCTTCGCCGGACAGCCGGCGATTATAATACTACTACCTTCGCCTTACTGCCAAGTGTATAACACCGAATTCGTAGAATTTAAGTTATGGAACTCGTACCTCCAGTCACAATGGGATGAAGATTCACTACCCTCGCCTTCGCTATATATATGTATATGTGTGTATAAGGTTTTTTCACGGGTGGGCTAGTTATTTGGTGGCCCCTTACAATTTTAGTGACCCCTTATGAATTTTCCAGGAAGTGAGAAGAGCATGGTCGTTTTATTGTTTGGAAATAAAACTTCGATATATTTATAACATTAGCTTTTTAATATGGCGTTGTGTGGTATTTCAAATGCTGGTACAAATTGTGTGTGGAAAAGGCTCTTGGATGGAAGTGTTAAAACCTACAAGTATCAAACTAAAGCCAGAAAAACTATATCGATATATTTTGCTAACAAATTTAGAAATAAATGTTTTGAAGAAAACTGGAACAAAGCAAAATTAAAATAAAAAAATCATCGGCTAAAATCATTGCCAAATCGATAGATTTGATTATTGAAAAGGAAAATTTCGATTCTGAAAATCAACACCTTCGAAGAGTAGGAAACAGCAGAATTCAAAACAATGGATCCTCAATTGAAAAAAGATAACCCGTACGTTCCAATCCAAATACGCTAAAATACAGGCTGTCCCTGCTGACTATTGACGCGAGTTAGGCAATGCAATATCTATAAATAAGTCAATGGCACTTTGCAATAACGCAAAGGTAGTGTTACTCCCCGCCATTACCTCTGGGGAGGGGAGGGGGCTAGGCTCGGCCAAAACGGCGGCGCCCAGCGAAATTTCTCAGAAAAGAGTGAGCAAGGGAAGCGATCTCCTTGAAAGCCAGCGGGATGCCAACAGTCCGGCAAAAAACTGTTTTGTGGAAAACGTTAATGCAAGAGAAAGTGTTGAAGGTAAGATAATTTCTAGGGGGACAGGCTGAATAAAAAATCTTTACCTGCCCAGTTGATGACGGCGCTACCAAGTTGTCGTGTGGTTTTTACACGTTTGCTTATGTTCTGCGACAGTTTAAAACTGTAGTGTGATTGACGCGGAGAAGAGCGGGAGAGATAATCCGATTAGTGGCGAGGGCGGGACGGTCACCGCGAGCCCAACATGAATAGAGGGGTCAGAAGGGTAAGGCACATACCCGCCTGAACCCTTTTTTTTCGGGATTTGAAGTGAAACTAGGCCTGTAATAAATAAACTGGATTTCAAAGAACAAAAACCGTACTTACAAGTGTTTTATAATTAAAAAACACGTTTCAAACGAGGGGCTAGCCACTCTCTGAAAATCTGTTCACCGATTAAATATATATGAAAATGAGTACAGCCTTTGGTAGTGCTAAATCTGTACTCACTTACGTAATAATTTTAGTGCAGTCAAAGCTACAGGCTTGTACACCGATTACGGGGAGTGATCAGCTCCTCGGTTTCAAACGAAGAAACCTTCGCCAGTTTATTTCCAGGGGTACAGGCAGAATAAAACTTGGGCCTTTAAAAATATTACCCACGATATCACCATCTATACTTAAAAATATAGTGTAAAACCAAAGGTATTAGCGCGTCTAACTCTTCGTCCGACATTTGAATTCTATCATATTTGTTTCCTGTAAGGGTTTCCCTGTCAAAATAGTAGGTGAATTATAAGCCAAATACGGGCTCATGTTAGATAGTAGCGAAGGCGAGGGTAGTGAAGCTTTATCCCATTGTGACAGGAGGTACGAGTTCAATAATTCAAATTCTACAAACTCGGTGTTTTACACTTGGCAGTAAGGCAAAGGTAGTAGTATTATAATTGCCGGCTGTCCGGCGAAGAGGGAGAGGTTGAAAAGAATAGACGAGCGAGCATCCCCAAGCAACCCCGTCCCAAACTCAGCGGGGTGCCAACAGGAAGGTAGAAAATGTCCCGGTAGCAGAAGCTGGCACGACGCTCAATCTTCGCCAAAATCATGTTTTGCGGGAAGTATAAATGCAAGGGGAGTGTTGTAGGTAAGAAAAATTCAAGGCGGACAGGCAAGAAAAAACCGGGCCGTAAAAGTCGCGTAGTTAATTTAAATGACTAAAAATAAGTTTTTACTGGTTTTATATCAAAATATTTTATCAAGTATTAAGCACAATAGTTTGAATTAAAAGTTTCAAAAAAAATTAATGGTCAGGCAATTGACTTTCGTCAATATTTTGATTGGTGCTTAAACCGTCTGCAGAATTAGATTTTCACTCATTTTTTCCTGATATCGTTTTTTCTTTTTGGCTGAATCTCGTTTGCAAATACGGCTGTTGGCTTGTTTCAACTAATCTTTTACTATATTTTCTATTTTTGTTTGCGAAATCTTCTTAAAGGCACTGTTCATTGGTGAAAAAATAGTGTAAAAGGAATATACTCATAAGTACATCTTTTTCCTTTAATTCTTCAAAGGCGCTTTTTCCGTGACCTTTCCAATTATAAGTCTGTGCCAGCTTGTCGCTCATCAAAGTTATTAAGATTATATTTGTAGCGTCCCCCAAGCTTTTCACGCCCAAACCTCCAAGGAATAAAATCTACAAATATTTAGAGAAGGTTATTATAATTACCTGAATAGTTTCATTTAAATGCAATTACCAAAGCAAGCTGATTAGTTTTGTCATCTAAATAAGTTTCTAAACTTTCAAGGGACGAGTACGAATCCACTGGTAAATTTAGGGGACCAATATCAATTTTGGCATTCTTAGGGTCGTTTTCAATAAGAATTTTATTTCACATTTTTCCATTCAATTGAACCTGGGTTTCTCTTAGATCTAGTTTTCGCAGAAATAATTCAGTTACATTATCAGGAACTGAAATTTTTACACTATTATTAGCTTTTGAAATCCAATTTAACGATAATGATGAAACTTACATTTTTAATAAGTTTTATTTTGGTTTTTAGAGATCTGATTTTAAGAGGATGTTACATTAGTTTGCGCTGTGGGTGTTCTTTCGTAGCTTAATTCTACACGAGAACTAGTAAATTGGAATATTGACAAATGTCCATAGTAACAATCCTGCCAAAATATTTTACTTTCTGACAACTCCTTGATCGCCCTTCACCTTATTGAAATAATGGATTTTAATAGCAAAATTCCGTTAAAAGTAAACAATACTAAACATTCGTTGTCAACTTCAACAATCAATATTACAATCAACATCATGAATTATTGAATATCAAGAATCGTAAACCTATTTATGTTTAATACGCTTATTGGTTAATGGTTATATAGTTTTTGTGTGATATATTATAAAAAGGAAGGATTATTATACAAGTAAGTAAATTGTTTTTTTTTTTAATAGCTAGTGTTTTATTTAATCAGAGAGATGGCAGTTACAACAAACAAAGTCTCGTGCGTGATATTTGGCGCTCCACGAAACCTCCCGACCAAGGATCGAACCGAGCCTCGGCCATTTGGAAAACCCTCGGCCTCGGGTCGTCTAAATATAGCCGAGGAACCGAGGATATTTTCGCTCTTATTAAAAACATGAATAACTGAAATTTTGGCCAATTTTCTACCGTAAAATTTATATCCAACATATTTATCTAAGCCAATGGAAAACTTCTAAATTGAGAAGGAATTTTTGCGTCGGAATTTTAGTCAGCCCAAT
The DNA here is from genome assembly GCF_980474605.1 of Leiobunum rupestre. Taxonomy (NCBI): domain Eukaryota; kingdom Metazoa; phylum Arthropoda; class Arachnida; order Opiliones; family Sclerosomatidae; genus Leiobunum; species Leiobunum rupestre. The sequence goes on along the minus strand of NC_143388.1, from coordinate 53,147,889 downwards.
ATAGCTTTATTGAAATTTATAAACTCGCTCGGTTTGTGCGGATGAAGTTAAATAATGAGTAATTTAGAAAAATAAAATATTGGGGAAAATGATCAATAAGTGATCGCTTTCCGAAAATGGGAAAAGTCGTCGAAGTGGGATATTCCACCAGCGTTTTTAAAACCCATACCGAGCCAAGAAGAGTTAGGCCTAGGCTCAAAAGAATCAGCAAAGACTCCAACCTTGTAGATGCGCCAGAAAAGCTCAACCTGAATTTCAACTATTTTTTCCAATAAACCTGCTTCTTTTATTTGCAAATGCAAATTTATTTTAGAACGTGAGTCTCCGAAAACTTCATTAATTTGCAAATTCATAGCATTAATAGCACTGGACACTATATTGTATATCTCATTTTAACTCCTAAGCATTGGTGGTTCAAACAGTTTTGTTTACTAAAATAATGGCCGTCGATTTATCAGACGTAGAGCTAATTGTGCGAGCAAGCTTACGCTAAACGTGGAGATTCCGCGTTCAACGGTAGCCGCTTACGGCGCAATGAACGAGTTTGTCGCGAACGGTTAGGAATTTCGCTCGCTGTAATTGCTCTTGAGAACAAAATTGTGAGTACTAAATAAACAGTGAGACTTCAATTGTCAAAACCTTTTTTTAATTAAAAATAGAGTTATTAAAGACGGTGAGTTGAACCGACGGATCTCTATGTGAGCATTCTCAATCTAAGCTAAACGAATCCCGCAACGTGGAGAGGCCGCGATGACGGCGCCACGAACAAGTGTGTCGCGAACGAAGAGGGCTTTCGCTCGCTGTATTTGCTCTCGGCGCAGAAAACGTCCCAGTCGCGTTCGCACGCAGCTGATTTTATATTGAACGATGGGGTCTCCTCTTTTGCTTCCATCTTTCTAATAAAATTCAGATTCTAAAACAAAGCGTTTGTTAAATCAAATTAACCATACTCAAAATATTTTTATCACCAAGCCTATTACTATTCTACGTTTCCTTTAGAAAATAATTTAATCTAACAAAGTTCATATTATTTTAACTCCATTCATATATCATTGCTAAAATAGCGCAGTATAATCACACTATGTTTCTTACTTATTGATCTGTATTTTTGAATTTTTACTTCCGCTGAAACAATCAATTAAATATAAAATTTATAAATGTTGAAGCTATATGTATATTTAATGTAAGGCAACAAATAAGTACCTTCGTCCTATTTTCAATAATCTTAGTCAACAATGTATTTAAATATAGGGTGTTAAAAATTATAATAACCAATTTTTTTAAAACTGCCTGCCCAATTGAGTTAGGTTAAGACTTTTTAACCACAACTTAATTGAACAATCGGTTTCCAAATTAAATAAACTAACTCGCAAGAAGGTCCAATATTGGAGGTAGAAAATGCAGTACCGTTCTCCTCTCAGGGGGTTGACATAACAGCATCCCAAAAGCCATTTTTCTCTAAAAATCCCAGTAGATGGCGCTTTAACCGCCTAGTTTTCATTCGTCCACCTTTTCAAGGTCAATTTCAAAACTATATGAAATGTTTTTCCAAGAAATTTTCAAGGTTAATATACTATCGTAAAAAGAATAAAAATTTAATTCCGAAAACACCGTGTCAAGGCCGAGGTCAAATAAAACACTGTACTTTGAAAACTGAATTTCATTGGAAAGATGGAAGCGAAAGAGAAGGCTACATCGTTCATTAAAAAATCAGCTCCGTGCGAACGCGACTGTGATGTTTTCGGGCACGTTCTCTCTTTGCGCCGAGAGCGATTACAGCGAGCGAAAGCCCTCTTCGTTCGCCACAGACTCGTTCGTCGCGCCGTAAGTGGCAACCGGTGATCGCAGCATCTCCACGTTAAGAGAAAGCTAGCTCGCTTAAGATAGAAAGGGATTTGTGTAGCATAGATTTAGCTCGCTCGCTGATATATCATCTTTAGTTGATTATGTGATATTTTAAGAAATCGATGTGTAATTCGCTCAGCAAACAAACAACAAAAATATTCTTTCTTAGCTTACTTTTTTATTAAGCAAACGGACACGAATTTTTTGGCTTACTTTTAGAACGTGATTATTTACATCTAAGCAATCGTATCTTTTGCCCATGTTTGCATAGGTTAAGTTATTAAAGTACCAAATTAAAACTTACTTTTTTAAATTTTCAGCTACCTCCAGTTCCATTTTAACTTCAAAATCCATTTAACTTTATTTAACCAAAACTTGGGCATTAGTGCTATTATTACGATACAGATCTGATTAAATAAATGCACATAAATATAAGACTAGAACACGTTTTTAACCTAGGGTTAATGAAGCAGTGCTGCGTGTTTTGACCACGGCTTACTTCGATAGCGGAAGCGCTTTATTAAAGTTGGCAATTCTATGACGTATTTCCTGGAACATTTTAACAAGTTGTTTAAGACTTAAACAATTTATGCTAGCGCCTATTGCTGGTTGGTAGACTATCCCGAATCAGTATAACGAAAGACATTTTTAATCGAGTACGTGAATAACTTTGGTGACGGGCTCTCGCCGCTATTTAAGTCGGAGGTGGTCATTTTGAACAAATATTACAATAACTGTGAGTATGGGGCTTTTAGCCGATTACTGGCGAGTGGTATTTGTCACCTTTATCTTCAGGCTCGAACGTCCGTTGATCTGGCGCCCGTCTTTGAAGAGCCTAGTCTTGGTACACTGTTTGAGCTACTTGAATATTTTCCTTTAGCCCGTTGATACAAAAATCGCATATGCTTGTATTTTATATTGAAAAAATGTATCAGCTGCAGACTGAGTTAGAAAATTTGAATTCAACTCCTTAAGGATTGGATTGAAATTTGCTTCTTTAATTTTGATGACTTATCTTACTTTTAAAATGAAAACAATAAAATTCTGTAATGTTTTATAAATTTCATCGCATCACTGATAAAATATAATCTGATCATTTTAGGGAAATCATTGTGTTCAGGGAGGCTATTCTGTAATTTTCATTTGGATCGAGTGTGTCCAAATCATTTGTAATTTAGACAGTTGGCACCCGAAATGACAAAAATGCGTATTCTGTAAGACTCAATCCCAAATCATTGGCTCGAAGCAAGCCAAATGCTTTGGCCGGCCAAATGGAGGTTATTTCTCATTAAGGTAGTTTTTGGTCACCTTTGATTCCGTGTAGAGTGGGTTCATTTTCGCCGCGATTTTGATATTTTTCGTGGTATTTTACTCTGAATTCTTTATATTACTTCAAGTAAGTTTAAAGCTTTATTGCGAGGCTAAATTTATATTTTACAAACTTTAAACCACTTTTTAACTTTGGATTCATTTTTTTGTGGTGGGATATCATAAGCCTTGGCTTTTTGGTTTAAAATGGCTGCTTTGTTTTTCCAATTTGAGCTTTTTCGTTTGATGTATGAATATCGTGATCGCGTTGAACATCGCGATCTACGATTTCAAAGGGTTTCTAGAGATGTGAATCAAGTGTGGGAGTTAGATGACCTTCGTTTCAGAATAAATTTTCGCTTAACGCGTGAAATGGTTTTAGGCCTTTGTCAAACCTTGACGGAGCATCTAAGAGGAATTAGAACCACCCCATTGCCAGTAGATTTGAAGGTAAGAAATCTCACAAATCTAACTATTTTAAATTATACTAATAAAATTAAACGTTCTTTTTCAAGGTTCTTATCGCTTTGAGGGTCATACCAACTGGATGTAGGTCAAAACCTTTTTCTTGGAGTCAGCCAACCTAGTGTAAGCCGTTGTCTTAGAGACGTTACAAAGGCTATCAACCGGCGTCTAGTACCATTGTACATAACGTTTCCTGTGACCGAAGTGCACAAAGCTGCTGTTAAATTGAGGTACCAAGAACAGTGCAACTTTCCCGGAACAATTGGAGCGATAGATTTCACACATGTAGCAAACGTACCACCTGCGAACATTGACCCAGACTTTCCGGATAACCTATTTGTCAACCGCAAGTCGCATCATTCTTTGAATGTTCAGCTGGTAAAGTATATAAATAATTATTTTCACAACCAAGAAAAAGGTATTAATAAGTTCTTCTCTTAGGTGTGCGATTACGATTTGATTATTCTTTCAGAAAATGCAAAGTATCCCGGTTCATCCCATGATTCCTTCATCTACCGGAGTTCACAAGTGTCAACTCAGTTAGATATCATCAAAATAAAGGTTTCCCTTTTTGATGATATCATAGTTGGATACCCTGTGGCTAAGAGCTTTTTTAAAATTAGGAAACTCTGTTTTGGAGGTATTTACTGTCTAATGACACTTGAAGTTGCGATTTATTCTCTTAAATAGACAAATATCGTTGAACATGGGCGGAGTATGTTGCCTTCTCGTGGCAAGTGTTGAAAACTAGCTTTTGCAAGGCCAAAACATGCACGCTTTCTTTACCCTCAAATATAAACTTAAAATATATTTTTGGTCTTATTAACTACCTTTTTTTGGGAATTTTCATTTTTACTTTTTTAAAATTGATTTTTTTAAATATGGTACATATTGAATTACTTTCTTATTTTTAAATTCAACCCATTCATAATTCACTAGGGTTTAAAACAAATAATTTTTACAAGCATTTCTAGAAAAACATGTTTTTTTAAATAAATCTTCGAAGGATGTAGCAATTTTGTCCACCGATCTCATCATTTTGCGCCTTTTGAGAAGCATCCAATGAAGCTGCTGCTCTTTCGTAGGGGGTAATCCTGTTTGCAGCCTTATTGGCTTTTTTCGTTTCATTGAACTCTATGAATTTGTGACCGGTTACTATAAGTAGTTTTGCCAAAATAATTATTTAAAATTTACTTTTTGCAGATTCAACGACTGTCTCCGAAATGTTCCCAACAAGGTCTTCATATTCGCTTTCCCCCATTGGCTCTTCAACCTCAACCTCAAAACAAGCATCCAATTGGATATAAGACGCTGCTAGCTCCTCCTGCGGTGGGATACTAATTTTTGATGTTGGTGCAACTGGCGTCCCAAATCCCGCTTCAACCAGTCACGGTCCCTTTCTCAATAACGGAAAGCAGCCTTTCCTCCAAATCGGTTAAAGGCTCGGGTTGTGGTTCACCACCAGTTTTTTCCTTTAAGGCCTTTGATGCCTTAGCTAGAATGTTCGAGCGCCATGATAAAAAGACTAGCGAAGCCAAAAGTTAATTTTATAGAAATTATCGCTAAAATTTTATTTAAATTGAAACCTACCTTCTTCCATTTTTCAACAGTTTTGGATGGTTCCAAGTCACAACTATTGAGCTGACTGTTCAATTGAATCCACATTGCATCATATTTTGCCTTCGTGAAATTCATGTTGAATTCCATGTGCACAAAATTAGAATTTGCTTCTAAAAACTCAATGTAAAAAAGCTGTTGCTTTGAATGTACTTTAAGACCCATTGTACTATTCAGTAAAGTAAAATAAATGATTCTAAAACAAAAACTTTCTCAAGACCTCTAAAACATCACTAGCTTTGAAGAGCAAAAACCTGAAAATAAAATTTTCTATTATGAGTTTTGTTGTGGAACAATGCGAAATTCTTGGAAAGAAATTCTTTGACAGTGTGGAAAACCCATTTAAAAACCCGCAAAATGAAATAACCAATAAAAAAGAACGTTTCAAAAAAACACATGACGTAGTGCGAGTGGAAATGACGTTCATTTAGATTTGGAAAGGTAAATCAAGCGATCCCAATGAAGATTTGGATTTGGGTTAGAGAATACGGTTTTTCGCGCCCTATCCAAATGAAGCCGATCCAAATCATTTAGATTTGGAATTGTTTAAACGATTTGGATTGTTTACAGAATAGCCTCTCATGATTCTTAGATTCCTTAGATTAAAGACTGTGTACGGGTTTTGGGATAGATTTTTTAAGGCCATATCTTAAGAATTTTTTTTTTTTTTTTTACTCAATAATGCTTATCTAAGATCAATAAACACTTAAGTTACGGTTCGCTTAATATTTGCGCTTTTATTTCGAAGGCATATATTTCGTTAAGTGAACTATATCAATTAAATTCTTTTTCTTCGTTTATACAACTCCATTAAGACTGCGAAATATTTTAATATAATAGTATGTTTACGTTTTTGGTTCCATTTCCGGAAACACTCGTTATTATCCAAATACGGTTTTTAAATAAGTAAAGTTTCACATAAATATTGTTAATATGATATAGAAATATATCGTGAGCGTTTTCACTTAGGTGTTTTTAATTTGAAATAGTGAGGTTAATCACTCGACGTAAAGAACGGGAGCTTTTACAGTGGTTGGCTTTGTTAATGCAACTGCAGTAAAGTTAATTGTAACTCTAAGATATCTTCAGAACACGTCACATTTGAAGGCTTTGTTAGCCTCGAACTTTTCAATGCCATACAGAACTTATTTCTAGGCGAGTGGACCTCGACTGACTTGCTAAAAGTGATTTTGATAACTTTAGTGTTGCATCTTAAAAATTTTAAATAAATATCGTCAAGTGGGTCTCCAGCTTTAATGTCACCAATTTCTAAAAGGGTTTTAATTTAAATTAAGTGTTCTATATATTGGTATAGCAAAAAATTTAAAACCTGGTATCTTAGATCCAAATTTAACTTTTTGAACAAATTTAAGGTTTAATCTGTAGCATGCAGTGTAAAATGTTTGACTCTTAACGTTTCCCTTCGTCCTAGTCTCTTCTAAGTGTGAATAGGTGAGGCACTTGTTTTCAACATGCTATTGTTTTTCTAGAAAATCTATTTTCCAAAAAAATATTCTAGCATAAAATCTATTAATTTCACTCAAATTTAATTGATTTAAAATACGAGATATGTTTTTAACTTTTAAAATGTATAGATGTTTGCAGATTGTCTCCGAAAACCAAATTATATGTGCAATATATAACTTTTGTTGAAAACAGTGGGGTTTCGGAGCGAATAGCACTTTCGCCTCGCAGCAAGAGGAGCCGGGTTCAATCCAAACTTGTGGCACTGGGTGAAAACTCGGAGCTACTCCTTCTGCGTTGAGTTTGCAAGTTCTCTCCCTACTGGTTTGAGGGGTTTGCCCTCGAGCTCTTCGGTTTCCCGTTCCATAAACACTTGTCAAGGTTAACCACTAATAGTTAGCGTAGGGAGCTGTTGGCTCACGGGGCATTAAGAGCTTTCCATCGCCCTCCTACACATTGTCACCCAGCCACCTGAATTAAAGACTTTAAAAGTAGCTTGATGACTTAGGTCTAAAGTGGTGCTTTGGGTATTACCCTAGCTGATTATTAAAAAAATCTGGTATCTCGGTTACTTTGTGTGTGCATTTCGTCGATATCAATACCAAATTATTAATAATTTTTTGTATTTTAAGTAAGTTAATTTTCATTTGGTTTTAATGTACACCATTTTTTCGCTGCAGTGCCACGGCAAAGAAAATAATATTTAAACAAAAGTTAATAAAAGAAATCGATAAATAACGTTTTTTTATTTCATCATTAAATAGCTGATTTAAATACTTTCATGTCCTTAATTTTTAAAATAATCGCATAAATATGCTCGGGAAGATAATATAATGTTGTACATAATTTGTTTGTGTAGTATTTTCTAAAAGTGTGTTGTTTCAGTGAAACCACTAAGTTTAATTTGTACGAAGTTCTTCTAGGAGTGGCTGTTTTAAGTTGTCAAAATCATTTTCGGTTTCTATGGCAAATTGAATGGGTAGTGGCAACGTCTAATTTTGGGAAATTTCAAATCTCATATAGGTCTACATTACGCCCGACTTGGAACAAAATCGGCGATAAACACCTCAGGTACTCTTCTTGTTAGTTACTAGCGTCATAAAAATATTTCAAAAGCAACAATCAGCTAACGCAAGAGTTAAATTTAAGTCAATCAGTTTTAATTGAATTACAGCTGACTGAAACCATTTCATTAATATAATTCATCGCGTTAAGAGCTGATTTCTAGATTTGTTTGTGTTTATGTATACATTTCTAAGCTTGGATTTCCTGATTTTTTGCCCAGACGTTTATCATATTTGGTCCTTATTTTCGATATTCTTTTACTGGATTTCAAGTTTAATTTACCCTTACTTTCCTCTTATTTGTCAATTTATTTGTAGGCTTTACATGGAATTTCAGACCATTGAATCTGATCTTTTATTAATCTCTTATTAGGTCTATTATTGACCTACTACCGTCTGTAGAAGTGTTCGAACCACCTGTCTGTTATGTATTACTAAGAATCCAACCTTCTCATCAATGAACTAAAGTCTAGATTGCATTTACTTTTTATCAATTTTTAATTAGTATTTTATCTCTACCAGTTTTTCTTAAATTTTATTTAGATCAAATCAGAAGCGCATTTTGAATTAAACAGAATTAATAATGAAACGTTAATAACAGTTTAAAATTAAAAAAATAATCGATTTAAATATCCTCCTTTTTTCAGGAACATGCTTCTGCAATGAATATTTCTATTTTGATTTCGACAGTTAATGCAACATTAAAAACGTTTACTTAACAGATGAAATGTCTTTGTGATTGTGAGTATTTTAACTGATCTGCTGTTTAAACTGAAATCCATAAATCAAATGGTTATATGATACAGGTTGTAGAACAATATTATGTCATCTAATTAGTTAAATATTATTTAAGCTTATTTTTTTAATCTGATACCTCGGATTCAAAACAGATTATAATTTGTGTTAGATAAATTTTGGTTTTTATATTTTTATAAGAATAACAGAATCTAAGATGGCTGCGCTCGTACGTTCGAAAAAGCATAGGAGGTCAACACGTGACGATGCCTGTTTAAACATGCAAATAATTCCCTCTATGTTGAAGGTTATATACGAAAAAGTAAAATTGTTCAATAATAAACGTTCGATATTTAAATAAAATGAGCACTAATTATTTATAATATACATTTTTTTTGAGAAATTTCACTTCATTCCAGTGAGACTCCAAATTTTTGATTAATCATGATTCTTAAATTTTTATTTTTAATTATAATAAAAGCTTTAATAGAAATTTGATGTATAGAAACTACGCGAGCCATATAAAATTAAAAATGATAAACTGATATTATTTACATTTATTTTTATCTTTTTATTAATTAATTTTAAAAATTGCCCCCTTTAAAGAATAATGAAATCCTTGCAATAAATTATTTTACAGAATAACTTAATTTTGTCTCAAAGAAATATTGTAAAATAAATTTAAAATTAGATCAAAGTTTTGGATTATAGATTGTGCTATAAAAACGCGATGAAAATTTTCTACAACATCATAAATCTTGTTGTCCGCCAAATTTATCAAATTAAGAAAATTCCAGCGGAACCTTCATTTTTTAAAACCACTTTAACATGTTGGTTATTTTCAAAACCAAATCTGTTCCATTATCAGCAATAATTCTGTTGTTCAAATGTATTATGAAAAGGGAAATCAAATTTAAAGCCGCTCTTTTACCTACGTCAATCCATTACAACAGCATAAAATCAAAGAATTTTAGAAGTTAATATTTTACAATATGTTCATTTAAATATACTAATTAACAATTCCAAATTTTAGCCCAAATTTAAAACCTGATACCTCATTTCTTAGTAAAGAAGAAAACATCTTTTACAAATTATAGTAATTATATTTATAATAAATGAACTCCTCATAATATTTATAGTTTTTTAAAAATTCAATATTTACAACCTTTAAATTCCTAATTCTATCTTTATTGTATAGTCTATTTAGTATAAAGTTTATTTTGTACAGTTTTTGTAAATGTTTTATTTTTAAAATCTTTATTGCTTTTATAATTTAATTTGTAATTAATACATTTTGTCTTTGGCGAAATAATTATTATTAATATTAGAAAAGATTGAATCTTCAAAAAAGTAAATTGTTTTGAGCTTGTTTTTAAAAGAAATCGTTTTTATTTACAATTTTTTTCAAGATAGGCGATTTATTAATTGATTTTTTATTTAAATTTATCGTTTGGTTGTAAAAATCGTGTTATTTTTTCCTTTTCATGGGCTCTGTGGAATGCCTCTTGGCTAAACGTGATCCGCGTTTATAATTTACCGTTTTTAACACAATATTGCGCGGAGATGTAATAGTGACGAAAAATCAAAATAGGGTAGGTTCGATTTTACCAGATGTTAATAAAATTTTATGCATTTGCAAGTGTGATATCAATAGTAAATAAAATAAAAAATGCTTTTATCAAAGCGGTTGAATTAAGGGGGAGTAGTTGAGATCTATGAAGGCGCAGATATTGAAAATGTTTTAGTTTTAAAGAGTTTTGTTTTTGGAATTTTCAAAAGCGAAATATATTTCTAAAATAATTTCCATCGATTTTCCTCACCTTTTATATATTTTAAAACCCTTCCCTTGAATTTGAGCCTTGAAATTGTAACAGTAAACTGAGAAAATTTTAAATTGAAAATGAGTACGCGTGTTAAGTTTTGAATTTTTTCTATTTTAATCGAAATATTTAAACCAATTTTTAAAATCACGTGCATTTAGCCATGGATAAATAAATAGGGCTGTATGACCAAAATCTAGAAAGAAAAAGACAAAAATACGAGGTAGGCTACATTGCTTGATAGTTGATACGGCACCATATTTTACAAATGAAAAGCTTATTTCTGGGCTTCTGGCATTGATTTTCAATCCGATAGACGTCTGCTACGTTGTTGTAACTAGCTCGTGCAGATTTATTTTGCAAATTAGTACTCGTAATGAGTTATAACCTAATAAATTTACTTTTTATGTTAAATTAAAAATGTTGTATGAATATAAAAGAAATTAAACGGTTAAAAGAGTTGGGAACGTTCTATGTAAGATAATTATCACGATGAATTAAATTGATGTTATATATATCATATACTAATTCATATCTATCATAGTCTGCATTTTTAAACTTTTCGTTTAAAGAAGAATCATGAATAGAGTAATATCGGCGTGACGTATGTCGACGTCACTCATGCTTTTTCCTATAGATAAAAAACTGCCCTCAATATGGCGGCCATAGCCCCAAGCTACAGAGCGATACTACTCTATTAATTAACCTCATTAATCCATGGTAGAATTACACATAACAACACGGAGCTTTAATCAGTTTTGTCATGCCTAATGAATATCTGAAGCTCCACACAAGTCGAGTAAGCGCTGGTAGTAAAAAAAAGAGACTTAAGAGTTACATTAAAACGCCATGTTACTTTCTAGAAAGTCCTATTAGAATTTATTGTTATTGGAAGAAAAACAATGACTTATCTTTTCTAAGCCACAGGGCAAGACACATGGCTCTCTTTGCACCTGCAGGCTCTCAATAGAGTGCCAGCAGCTTGAAACCCTGCGACGCCACCAATGTTAAATGTCTATTGAGAAAAAACGTGAGTTTTCATGACAACCACTACGGAAGCTACGGCTGTGACGTCACTAACTTTTAAAAACGCATCAACTGCTAGCACTTTATAGGAAGATAATTTCATTTGTTGATTGTGAAAATAGAAGCTATAGTTACATCAAAATTTTATCTGTTAACTTGACACCGTTTTTATTAAAATTATTGCAAATCTCTTTTATTTATAACTTTTTTCTAGTTCAGTTTCTGTGATATGTATTTATACAGTGATTTCAGTGTCACGTGATACGACGTCACCCATGCTTTGTGAGTGAAACTACTCTATATGTGTATATAGAAGTCAAATGCTGTCATTTTACACGTAATCCTTCACAATTAAAAATTTTCTCAGTTTACTATTACAGTTTCAAGGCTCAAATTTAAGGGAAGGGTTTTAAAATATAAAAAAGGTGAGGAAAATCGATGGAAATTATTTTTAAAATATATTTCGCTTTTGAAAATTCCAAAAACAAAACTCTTTAAACCTAAAACATTTTCAATATCTGCGCCTTCATAAATCTCAACTACTCCCCCTTAATTCAACCTTTCAACTGCTTTGATAAAAGCATTTTTTATTTACTAGCTGTCCCTTTGCTCTGCCTCACAGGGCATATTATGCCTTAAATTAATGTTTGTAAAAGAAAGCCATAAGTTGGAAAATAAAAAGTTTAATTTAAAAAAATATTTTAAATAGAACAATACTTTGTTGTAGGATATTTTACTATATTATTGGATGTAATTAACTGTATTTAAAATAGTTTTAAATATGTTATACTAAACAATGTAAAATTGTTTTATGTCAATTGACTTCTAAAAAGAAATGTACGATAATTTTCCAGGAAAATCGATAATTTTTGGGCCTAGATACGATAATTTCAGATCTGGCAACGCTGTTTCTTAAACCCACATTGTCTACCCAGCAAACACAAAATCGTCCTTTGGACATCCGATTGACGTCACACTCGGATCTTTTCTTCGTCCGTAGGACGCCCCAAAATCCGCGGTTGACGTACTCGGTCGGCAGTGATGGTTAGTTGAGGGAAATTTCCCAGATCTAGGGAAATTTTTACCCCTAAAAATCCAAAACGGGAAATATCACTTTCTGAAGGCTAACAATGAAACTAGGGAAATTTTGGTCAAAAAGGGAAGTTTTAAGTTCCTATGGGGGAAATTTTAATTTAGCGACTTGACATCACTGTCGGTCGGACGTTAACAGACCGTACAGACGCCCAAATGTCCGGTTTGTCTAGAGCCTATGGACGTCAGCTGGATTTTTAATAGTTCATCTGGGGTTTTATTTTGGATTAATTTTGCGCCAGCAACGACGTCTTAGGGACGTTAATAACTATTTATTGTTGAAAAAAATTTATTCATAGTAAATTTAAAATTTTCAGTGAAACTTCATTTAATAATTTAAAATATGAAATACATACAATTGTGAATTGCAAAAAAATATTGCAAACCATACATATTTTCTGCTATTTTAATTTTGAAAGCTATATATTCATTAATGCATTTCAATAAATTATCGCTTTATAAATTTGAGCTTTAAGTGAACCCTTGACTGAGAGTGAAAAATAATAAAATGTAATGGGCCAAAGTGAACCACCCCAAAACTTACTTTTGGAGTTACAATTTGACTAATTAAACTACTGCTTTATGAATTAGGACTTTATGTAAACCCTTGAATGAGATTGAACAATAATATAACCTAAAAGCAAAATAATAAAAAGGTATGGCCAAAATGTACTTTGAAAGCAGCGAATCATCCGTTCCTTTCAAAGACACCACCGCAAAACTTACTTTTGGAGTTACAATTTCACTAAATAAACTACTGCTTTATAAATTAGGGCTTTAAGTGAACCCTTGAATGAGAGTGAACAATAATACAACCTAAAAGCAAAATAATAAAAAGCTATTGCCCAAATTTACTTTGAAAACAGTGATTGTTCCGCTACTTTTCAAGGAGACCACCTCAAAACGTACTTTTGTAGTTAAAATTTGACTAAATAAACTACTGCTTTATGAATTAGGGCTTTAAGCGAACCCTTGAATGATATTGAACAATAATAAAACCTAAAAGCAAAATAATAAAAAGTTATTGGCCAAAATGTACTTTGAAAACAGCGAATCATCCGTTCCTTTCAAAGACACCACCGCAAAACTTACTTTTGGAGTTACAATTTCACTAAATAAACTACTGCTTTATAAATTAGGGCTCAAAGTGAACCCTTGAATGAGAGTGAACAATAATACAACCTAAAAGCAAAATATTAAAAAGTTATTGGTTAAAATGTACTTTGAAAACAGTGATCGTTTCGCTTCTTTTCAAGGAGACCACCTCAAAACTTACTTTTGTAGTTACAATTTGACTAAATAAACTACTACTTTATGAATTAGGGCTTTAAGTGAACCCTTGAATGAGATTGAACAATAATACAACCTAAAAGCTAAATAATAAAAATTTATTGGCCAAAATGTACTTTGAAAACAGCGAATCATCCGTTCCTTTCAAAGCAGCTCAACCAAATAAACCATTTACTTTAATAAAAATGTTTAGTAATAATAGTTAGTACTATGTGATAGCTAACATTAAATATGTAAAAACTAATCGATCCAGAATGGTTAATTATTATATAAGAAAGTTGTATAATTTAGCTATTACCGTATACGTACAGGCTTTAATTTTTAAATGTTGATTACAATTAATTTACACAAGATTATTGTTATTTTATTTTTTAAATAATTCTTTATGTATAATTAAATGCACCACAACCAAATTTATTTACAAATAATACGTTTATTAACACTGAGAAGATTTAAAACTTTTAAGGCGGTATGACCAAAAATTTTATTTTATCAAAAATGTTTCAATGAATCAAAGCCTTCGGTAGCATTTTACCTACTGTCGAGTACACCATGCAATGTATTGCGATTTTGAAGTGTTTTATATTTTAAGTTGACAGTAATAACAAACCCGTTAAGCTATCGCTAGCCTCCCTAATACTGAATCTTGGGCATGAAAATCGCTTAAAATTTCAAATGAAAAAAAAAGCTTACGTTTTTGATAGCCTTAATAGTGCTTTCAAAGTCTATGGAGAAGCATGTTGGACCCTTATAAAGATTCCACTATCGTGGAATCTTAATTGGTGAAAAAACATAATCCAAACTACTTTTACAAGGTTTTAATGTAGAGGATAAATTCTACACGTGACGATAATCAAGGGGTGAGTAATAAAATCAGTTCTACAAGGCTGTAATGCAATTGAATGTTGAACCAGTTTTACAAGATTTAGGTGGATCCACCTCAAAATACGGTTAAACATTAATGTAGTAAAGATGTTGTGTATTATAGAAGGGGTGTGGTCTCTCAATCGATGAGGTTATCTCGTCCAATCAAGGTGAATATTCCAAAGAAGGATGAAACCAAAAGGTCAACAAGTGAGGTTGACACTCCAAAAGCGCTGTTTAAAGCTAGTAAATGGTTCTACCAGCCGCCATCTTGGATTTATGACTTTTGAACTTGTTTAAAAGGATTCAATTTTTACTTACTTGTCCCCCATTTGAGTTTAAAATCATAACAGTTTTATGTTTTTCACAAAACGTTTATGGTTTAATTTCAGAACTATTTTGTTGCAGTCTTAGGTTAAAAATGTACAAGAATTAATTGTTTTTTCAACTATTATAGATTTTATTCAGAAGCATATTAGTTAGAGCTCCTTTATTTAAGATTTAAGAAACACCACAAAATACTCTCGTGCTAATCATTTTACGAGATCTTAACATGAATATAAACGCAAAAACATAAAAAGGACAACGCTTATAAAATCATTAAGGTTCGAAAAAGTTAAAATTTGCCAAACATTTTAACAATAGATCGGTTTAGCAAATAAAGGGCCCAACAGAATTTTATAAGAATTCTAAATATCCTCGGAAATTGAAGTGATTCAACAAAGTTGCCCTTAATGTGAGCTTTATAAGCGATTTTAAGTTACCTTTTTACTAAAGACGTGAAGTGGTCTTTGATAGAAATGATGTTTCAAATTAAGTCGTTTAAGATTAAACTAGTACGAAACATTCTTATTAAATCAATACCTTTTCTTCTGTTTAGAAAACGTGATGTGGTAAAATTAAAAACAAATGAATTCAATAATTTTTATAGATCAATGCGTCTGATTTGAAGTTTCGGTACGATTCAGCGCGTGGACTGCGAATGAAATATGAGATATATAAGCGAAAATAAGTAAAAATCCTAAAAAAATGTTAGTTATTAATAAGAACATTTTTTCGAGATCTTTTATGAAACAGAATCCACGCTATCTATGGGTAACAACGACCAACCCTGAAATATAAAATGGTCTTTTTGAAAACGTTATCAATGAAATATCCCGTTTCTAACCAATCCCTTGTAGAAGTCAAATCTTCGTATTTCTTTACTTTTACGACCCTTAAAACCTTCAGAAAACAAAACGTTTTCTCCTCGTGTGGTTTCCTATCAGTTAATCGTTAGTTATTTCTGCTTATACATTATAAAACCAATATATTATGGTAGATATTTCTAATTGGATCATATAGACTGTGGATTTTGGTTGACTCACAACTAGTAATTTTTATTTTATAAAAATAATTTGCTGAACTTCCAAAATAAATTATCAAAAAGCAATTAGTAATAAAGTTAATTTTTTAAGGGACTAACGAAAAAGTAATTACACCTTGACACAAAAACGTAGTTGAGGAATAATAAAATGTCTCAAGATTTACGATTCTGCATAAGCGAAGTATGTAAATTGTTTAATACAAACTATTTATTTAAGTTGATTTATATTTTTTTCATAATAAAACTGGAAAGGTTCTAAGTAGTTCAGGAGCGGATCCAGGCCATCAAGTAATTAGGGGCGATCATGGGCATTCAAAAGTCGTCTGCTATTTCTTCACAATTTTAGTTGGCAGGTATTAAAGTAGATGGCGCTATCGTTCCTAAGCGCGAAGCCTATATGGAGCGTGAAAATGTAACGTGGAGCTCTCATTTTCGTTTGCTTAAACGAAGTACTTTCTACAACTAGAATTTGTGTTATAAATTGTCTTTCACCAAATAAATATATTTCAATAACTTCAAAAATTGTTATGTTTTTTCAAGTATTCTAAGGGGGGGGGTGATCGCCCCCCCTATGGATCCGCCCCTGAAGTAGTTAAAGATAAATGAAATTTTATAAGGCACTTCACTGTTATATGTTTAAGTGCACGAAATGTTTGTGAAACTCAACTAGCTTTTCCTAAGCCTAGTAAAATAGATAGCAAACGTTTTCCTATATATCACTTAATTTTGTTATTTTGGATGATTAGTAAAGATTTGAAACGCACATTTCAGTTTCCACCATGGATACATCTAATTGAGAATACTGACAAACCCTTCGCAACGGAAGGCGTTTTCAAAAGCTTAATCGATACTTTAGTTTTCCGACTGAATTCTACGTAAGTTGAAATCACGTTCCTCAATACCCCAACTTACGGTATTTTAAGAAAAATACAGAAAATTAGAATAAAAAATATTTTATAAAAAAAACATAGAATTCTGACTGACTGCAGGGGTTATTTTATTAAACCGATACGAGTTTCCAGAAAGGTTTTCCAATAACCCCTACTGGCCCTTCACATGTCGGAGTTACAAAACTTCAAAATGTGTAAAATTCAAATCATATTTTCATACAAGGATTTAAAGCTTAATTTAATTAAAACATTTCAATTCCGACGTCATATTCTTGATCTGATACTGTTTTTAATCTGGTAAAACGAAACCATCTTAAATATTTTAGAGCACTCGTTAGGGATGTCTTAGCCACGGCTAATCTTTTCGATTTTGGCAAGATTTCTGGAATTAATAATGGCACTGGAGTGCTGGGATTTTTGGCCAGAAACGTAAGTCATATCTTCTTTCCACTAAAATATATTTTTAAGTTTGGATGTAGGAAATTCTTGGAACACAAAGACGTTTGGTAAAACAGCTGATATCTTCTTAGCAGGTTCATTATAGAACAGATACCACAATAGTCCTCTACTTAAATCTTTCTTATTTAAGTAGCTGTAGATCCGGTAGGGGTTCCTGCCCAAGTAAGCCTACTAATTAAAAAACTTTAATTGTAATTTATATCTTAAAAATGAAATAAAATCCTTTGAAACGACAAGCAAAATGCACTTGTGCAAAACGATTATCTAATTACTAAAGGTTCTTTCAGGAGTGTGATGTGGCTTTAAATCCAAATCCATTAACACCTGATGTTCTTCAATATGTGGATTTCTCGGTTCCGGTTTGGACGTTTCACTTTAAAATTCTTTCCAATAATGCTTTAACTATGGATAACAATTTATTCGCAATATTAAAAATATTTCCAATAAACGTAAAGGTTTTTAGTTTAAACTTAAAATGCCTTTTTATATAAAACTTAATAAAATTTAAAACATTTGATTAGATTTGGATTTTAATCCTATTGTCATTAATTATGGTGGCTCTTATGTTGTTTATCAAGAAATTACCTTTGACAAAAGATTCGTATTGGAACTCCTTTGTCTTCACTCAAATCGAAGTTTTGGGGATGGTTTGTCAGAGAGGTAAAAAACCTTTGTTTCCATAATTCCATATTTCCTTAAAGTTTCGAGGAAAGAAGATGAATCTACTTTAAAGAGACCCTTAAATCGAAACTCCAATGTCCTACCTAATACAAACCAGGCTTCGCTTTTTTAAGATATACTTGTTTAAGTTCATTTTTGAACCTTTATAAAATTTAACAAGATTTAATTGTTTATATGGTCTTCATCAAATACTACACCTTCTGGGAGATAAGAATATTTAGAATAATTCGCTGTTTTGATAAAGCATCTATATGCATTTTAGAATAAGACGCATATAATTAAAGCTAGTAATTAGTCATTTGTAAACAAGGTTTTTAAATTTTAAATTATTGATAATACTTTGAGAATAGTCCACACTAAATGTTAGGGTCAGTCCCCCTATTATCGGACATAATTATTTTTAACTTTATACAAAAAACTCCCGCGAAAGAAAAACCAAACAAAATACATTTTTCAATAGGTGGTATCTCAATTTATATTTCAGAAGAGTTAAAAGGGGTGCGGGCCCCTATGGCAAGAAGAAAGCAGCATCACTTAGTTTTCTTTGTTTTAAATTAAGAAGGGGGAGAGGAAATTACTTTCCCTCCGGTTTTTGGATATTGTTTTCAAGTGCTTTAGTAGTTGCTAATTATACATTCTGGGTATCAATGAAAAGACTGAATATTTAAAGGAACTCGAAGGGGAGTTACACAGGGGGGGAACGAAAATTAAAAAAACGTCAGACGTGACGCGATTTGAAGGGGATGGAGCTCGAGCCTTTACACCCTCCCCGCTTGAGAGCCGGAAATATTAGGATCTATTTTTTCGGCGCGAATCGGCTTTTTTGTTACTACTTGCAACACGTGTTGCACCACGTGCCGCCACCTCAATTCTGCACAAGTCTTCAGCTTGGTTTTGTTTTATCACAAGACGCAAGTGTTAGAATTTGACGATATTTAATTTTAATATGGTGTGTAATTGTAAAGGCAATTGTCTTTCGGGGAAGGGAAAAAGAAAGGGTTGCGCTTGTCGTGAGCTGGCGGAAAAATGTAGAACACTCTGCTCGTGTGGACTAGAAATGGATTGTTACAATGGCAAGAGCCACGATAGTGAGCATTTTAAAGCTAGTTCCAGTAAAATTGTTACCAAAGAAAAATTGACAAAGTCCAAATCAACTATAAAAAAGACCAAGAAAATAGTTTCTGGTAAATGCACCAAAAATGGGCTGGAAGAGGTAAGGTGTGACATTATGTGAGATCAATTGTAGTGTAACCCAGATATTGCTTTTCCTGTTTAGATATCAAAAATGTCTCGAATGGAGCTAGTCACTTTGCTCACCAAAATAATTCAAGAAAATCCTAGTCTCGAAACCAGCATTGGTGTAAACCAGGATCACTCGACCAATGGAACCACCTCAGCCTGTTGTTTCGGATATAAACACTCCGACAACTTCCCTGGATTCACCCGTTCCAGATGGAACAACTGTTCCTGGTTGGTGTAAATGTGATAAATGCGTAGAAATGGACAAACCCATTGAACGGGAATGCTGTTCAACTAGAAGGTAAAAAATCAAGATACATAATAAATAATTTTAGATACATAATAAATTATTTTAGATACATAATAAATTATTTTAGATACATAATAAATTATTTTAATTTTTTTAAATATAAACAGAAATGCAGGGTGTATAACAGATGCACCACAATTTCCTGATTTCGTATTGCGAAGGGATTACCTTCACTTGCTTATGGAAATTCGGCGTGATGCAGCCAATTATAGGTACTTGGATAATAATAGGTGCTATCGGCATACTGCCTATAAATCTTTCATTGCATGGAATAATGGCCCACTAGGAAGAGGAAATAGAAAGGTTGTCCCTTCCTGTGTAGTAAATAAGATAAGGCAGAGGTATCCCAATCCAACGGGTACTTACACAGGATTCAAACAACGAAGAAACAATAACCAAGATGAAAGGCATTAAATATTTTTATTAATGGAAAGTGTATAAATAAAAACGGAAATCAATTTTAATCAGTGCTTCATTCTTCCTTTTATATTTTTAATACATTATTTTCATTTCGAATAGGCTTTTATCGTAAATTTCTTTGTGATTAGAGGAATAATCATCCTAAATTACCTTTTTGTAGCAGTATTATCAAGCTCTTTTACTAAGCTTTTCGTAAAGTCTATAGCAGCACTACAAAACCTGGTTTTTTTTCTCGCATTGCAATTAGCTCCTCTTTGGGTGGACAAGGTGGTTTCAAAGGCTTGGCATTAAGAATGTTATCAGGAAACATTTTGTTACTGGTTCGTAAAACTTCCTTTGACAGAGTTAAATCTTTAATTTTCACTGGTACTGTGGTCCATTTAGTGGTTCATTTATAACACACAGGTTTATATCTATTAAAAATTTTAGAATTAAGTCATCATATTATATTAGTTGCATTCAGTAATACCAAATAATTAAATGCAATTTTTTAAAAAGGTTTTTTTCAATTTGATCACTGAGCATTGATCGTTACATTTGAAGTTATATTTTTGGATTTAGATCGTACAATTTCTTTTAGTGACATATTGGGTTTGGGTGCATTTTAAGTACAGTTTAGATACTCAACACCAAGTTTTTTCAAGTTACTGAATGCAGCCTTTTGAAAAAATTACCTAGGATTGCCTTCTTTAGTTTAGCCTGGGGGCGATGAATGTTGCTGTTGTAATCTATAGCCGCAAGTACATTTCGTACAACATAAGATTTATACCTGAGGTTTAATTATTTTTTTAGTTTATTAGCATGACTAAAAATTGGTAATTGATTACCACAGAGAAAAGGGGGAAAAGATCGTACCAGGTCTTCTTACTTATAGCTCTAACCATTCGCTAGAAAAGAATTGAAAAATAAAGGCCCCAAGAGAGAGCTTCTACATTCACCTTTTTTAAATGCCTCTCAAGGGAATGAGTGGTAAAGAGCTCTTGGTAAGGAAACCTGTCCCTTTTCCCTTTCTTATTAATTACTCAAAAGGGAGTTTTTTCAAGGCATAAGACAATATAACAGCGTGGAAAGACTCCAAGCAACCGGTGTGTCTAAATTACATAGAAATTAGTTAAGCCAAGAACTTATATAAGTCACTGAGAATGCATTAGTAATTCAATATTTCTTCGCGCAATATAGATATTTATATCGGTAGTAAATTCTGCTATTAGTAAAAGATTGATAGTGACCCACTTTCAATCGATTTGTAGATAAATAATAAGTACAAATAAATTGTCAAAATGGAGGATTTAAAAGTAAGGTATTATTATTATTATTAAAGTAGATCATGCTAGTCGGTAATGATTTTATTGAAGCGCCTATTAGGAATTAATTCAAGATTTACCCTCATTTCATTTGCATCTCCTTCACAATGTTCTGCCGAACACCAGAAATGGGTAATAAGATCATCAATCCAACCTTCAATTACTCTACATTTTTTCTCTTTGCTAATCTAAAAATCAGTTAGTAAAATTTTATGTATGGAAAAGTGACTAAGGAAAATAACAATTTACCTTCATCAACCTCTTCCTCAAGTTTTTAGCCGCATGCCAGATATCATGTGAGTGCTTAATTTGTGGGTATTCTGTTCCTAAAAGACCATAAACAGTACGTAAGTTGAGTTCGGTTTTAACAAACGCATTGAACTAAAATTTCAGAATATTATTTACTCATTATCTTTCTAATTCCAATGTGCGCATCAGTAATTACTTCAGCCACTTTACTATGTTGCAATAACAGAGTAAGTAGTTTTCGGAAACAAAAAGTCTCCATGTTCGGACTCTTGTTTTCTGTTTCACTTTTTGTGGCAAATACCATCGCTATAATTTGACCAGTTTCGATATCGATTGCAGAATATGTACAAAATTTAGCACAATAACCAGGGCTGAAATTAAAACAATTACTTAAATTCTAACAACTTTTAGGCCTGTTCACAAATTACTTAACCCAAAAAATATGCACTTAAATATGGAAGACAATTACAGATTTATTATAACATAAGTTTAGTAATTTATGAACGGCCCCTTCTAACACCAAATGGGCTTTACCTATCCATCCTGGCATCGCAGGCTATTATCAATGGATCTTTACAGCGTGATAGAAAAGCCACTTGCTGAGAGTCCCAATAATGTAAAACTGTAGGATAACAGTATTCATCATGTAATTGGTACATATATAGTGGTATGGCTGATGGCTTGCATTCCCAGAAATGAGAAAAATGTGTCCAGCTGGAATATATGATGCATCATATAGATTAGTTAGCAGTGTGGGGAAATTAATATTTCTCTCATAAGAAAAATATAAACTAAAATACTTGCTGTATAAAATACTCGCTGCTACTTTTAAATTCATATCTGGATTAGCAGACGTCCATTTAAAGGAATGTGCTGGAGTTTTCTTACACTTCCACGAGTATTTAAAAACCGAACCTTGGTAATACCTCTTGGCAGTCACCGAATTACCACATTGTTCATAGGAGCAATTTTTATCAACGTAACCTTTCTCAATTAACTGTAGTAATTTGTCGATTTCCACCAAGCAAAGAGGAGTTAAATTAAGTTTTTCGGGAGATGGAATTACTTGTATTTCAGATTCATTCAGAATAATTGAAAGATTTTTTGGACTTCCAAATACTGCACTATAGATAAATAAAATAAATAATGCAATATATTGTAAACAATATTCCAAACAGTAAATATATTATTACACAAGTAACATAATAGCCATAATTTATTGGGTGTCGCTATTTAAATATGTTTTATGGCTTTTCGAGAAAAGGATGTAGTAAAAATTTTAGTTATTGTCAGACTTATGGGTAGTGTGTTACTTATGGATATAGTAATAATAGTCAAACATTTACCTATTGGTACGACAACTTTCATTCAAATTGTTTGTAAGTGAGTTGTCTAATCTATAAGTAACCTCAATTATTTTTCCATACAGATTAAAAAAAAACTATTAAAAGTACCCCTTGGAGCACGAGTTGTTATTTGGAGGTATATTGCAAATAAAAGATTCATTTTCTTCATTCTTAAACCGATAATTCACTTCGGAGAGTTAAGGGATCATCTGGAACACTGTGACAGAAGAAAATGGAGGGCCCCATTTTTAAAATTGTGAAGTGCAAAAGTAATTTAAAAAAAAATGTTTTCAACATTGCTCGAAAGTCCTAAACTTCGTATTTAGTCGCGTCTATAGACAGGGTAAATCTAAAACGAATAAAGACTTTTGGTTGTTAGCATTTTTAAATTCAGAACGAGCTTCTTCTTAAGTAAC
This sequence comes from Leiobunum rupestre, assembly GCF_980474605.1. Classification (NCBI taxonomy): domain Eukaryota; kingdom Metazoa; phylum Arthropoda; class Arachnida; order Opiliones; family Sclerosomatidae; genus Leiobunum; species Leiobunum rupestre. The sequence continues at coordinate 53,124,619 of NC_143388.1, read as the reverse complement.
CTTTAGTAGGACAAGTGAAACTATTTGAACCAATAGTTGTAGGTTAGAGCGACGATGGATTTCGCACTGGAGGTTAGAAACTTGGGTGGAGTTACAGGGGATCGCCCATAGCTTTGCCCAGGGGCCTCCAATTAGGTAAAGACGGCCCTGATAGTACGTAGTCCCAAGGTTGGACTACTTGGTTTAACTAAGCTTTCATACTTCCCCTAAAGAGGTTATGGACTTCTGACCATACCTATCATTAGCATCCTCTACAGCACATTCCCTTTGCTCTAACGAAATATTTGTGAAATTTTCAATAAGAGATTCACTGGTGGCCGAACATGGAAATATTGATTTTGCTGTTGCTATTACATCGGATTCCTGCTCATGAAAATCCATGGAAGACTGATAAACCTGATCACCAAAGACTCCAGAACACTGGCTTTCCTGATTACAAACATCTACTGAACACTGCGTTTCTTGATTACAAACATTCTCGAAAGTCTGTGTGGATTTTTCAGAAACATCTACAGAAAACTGCGTTCCTCGATCCTGCATATCAATTGAGTTCCATTGATTTGACGTTTGAAAATCTTCCAAGGAATACTGAGTTGATTGGTTCATGGCTTTCCAACACTTATTCCCAAGCATTGAAATATTATCGGCAGATTTATAACAAAAACTGCATGACATTTCATGAATGTATAAAAGATGTTTACAGAAGAGTTCGTTACTTCTAAAATCGCGCATTCCGGAACAACGACTGACCCTAACAAAAATACGCGTTTTGGTTTCTTCATTTTCAACTTCAAATAGATTTTCCGGCCGAGGCTTAGATACATCTTTGTTGGAACAGCACCGATCTACCCATTGGGTTTTTATTTTTTGAAAATTATCAAACGCATTTAGAAGGATTATTCTTGTTCTGACACTCTCGGTTGTTTTGCGCTTCGTAATATCGGAATTAGACATTTATTTCCCTCTTACAAAATTAACTCGTACAAAAACACGCGACACACAAGGACTAAGCGGCAGAAAAAGTGAAAAAAAACGCGGATTAATACATTGTACATTTTGGCGAGTCACTACTATCGGAAATCCCCAGCGCCATCATATTGTATCGGCATGAAATGGAAATGTTCCAAGCATAGTTCTTACCCTCCCCAAAAGAAACCCCCTCAAATCGCGTCACGTCTGACGTTTTTTGAATTTTCGTTCCCCCCCTGTGTAACTCCCCTTTCGAGTTCCTTTAACTATAAATTTTTAAAGTAAAAGTGGCTTTGCGTTTTCTTATTGCAAAGAAACAATTCGATTACGTATTGTAATTAAAACCCTATTATCAGACACGTCTTATACTAATATTCGGATTGTCTGTCAGACATCTATCATGCCTATTAGTTCGGGGAAATAAGGATTTAACATAAAAAATTATAAACAAGGGAAAATAAACGGGAATCGATTCATTAAATAAAGTTAAATTTGGGGGGAGGACATTTTCCGACGTCATAGGGGTGAAACCCACCAGATAACGACAGCCCTCTAGAATATTTGGTCTTGGTTTAACTTTAGGACACTACCACTAAAGATATTGAAATCACGAAAAACCTAAGCTATTCAAGTGGCATAGCTCACTTAGGGGGTCACTGAATAACGAAAATACAATGACCTTGAACCAAGTCGTCAAGGTCATTAAAAACTATTACTAGAACGATTAGATTAGTTACAATTAGATAAGTTTGAACCAGATCATTTTACATCGTAATACCTGTAATCCGATGTGAATTATCAAGGCTCGATGATTTCTAGGGGTGAAAATATAGGACCAATGCTTTCTAGAGCCCGTAATGAGGTTTGATGCTACCTGGGGCCCGTCGCGAGTTTTATTGATATCTCGGCCCGTAACGAGATTTAATGCTATCTGCGGCCCGTACTGAGGTTTAATGATATCTGGATCCCGTAACGAGTTTAATTGATATCTGTGGCCCGATAACAAGGTTCGATGAAATCTGGGGCCTGCAACGATGCTCAAAGCTTTCTAATGCCCGTAGCGATGTTTGATGATATCAGGGGCCCATAAAACGTTTTGATGATACCGGGGCTCTTAACGAGTTCCCATGATATCGGTATGAAGAGCTATTATTAATAGGGCCCACAGCGAAGCCCGATGATGTACAGGGCCTTAAAGAAGCTCAATTATTAATAGGGCCCGCAATGAGACCCGGTGATGTCTAGGACCAGTATCAAACCCCATTATTAACAGGGCCCGCAATACGCCAGCGTCCACACGCCCGAACAGGTGACAAAACCAGCATGGGTAGCAGAACCGCACTACTTAAGTTCATTTGTAACGCTAGAAGTCACTGGTGTCCGAAACTTAATTCCGTGTGTCCGGTCCTTAGCTCCTAGTGTCCGAACCAAAGGTACATCGTCCGATAAAAGGACCAGTGGTGGCGATTCATTATCCAAATGTTTAGCAAATTATTTTAGCACTAATTTACATATTTTTTTATAATAATTTTGAAAGCATCTGGTCAATAATGTTCCATATTCCTTAGTTCTGACGTTTAAAAACGGCTCTCTGCTGTTTACCTTAGTGTAAATATGAATTTTCTATAAGTTGTCCGATAAAAATAAAATAAGAAAAATTATAAAAAGGGAAGTCCTTTCATTTACCTTTTTTGTCTGATAAAAGAGCTATGCCTGATACAAAACAACAATGCCTTATAAATAGTGATTCCGCTCCTTGGTTTACTTGCTATAGTAGCAATGTTTACGGTAGGAAATCGACCTATGCCGGAACTATACCACCTTTGCATATAAGGGATTATAACTACAGCCTGGAGCAAAATCGATTTATGTATGGACGCTAAAGCGAGTAATGAAGATGGCATGATGGTGGAAGATGAGTTTAAAATTGATCGTTATTTATTAGACGAACCAGAGGTTTAAATAATAAAACTTTATCCTGAAGAGGAATTGTATGATAAATTACTTAAAATTGACCAAAATCTATCATAGTTCGAAGAATTCATATTTTGAGGAAGACCCAAAGCTAAACAGGTTTGCTGGTGGATCTATAGAGCAGTTTTAGTATGTAACCATGCAATTTAGAGAAAAGTAGAGTTATATTTTTAAGTAAAAGATCAATAAACGTAAACGCTCAATAAAGAAAAAAGATTTAAACTTTTTTATTACAGCACTGGTTTGCTAGCGACAAATGGTGTGTAGTTCTTGGTATTAATTTAAGGAATTCTAATACTTTCGAATGATCTGTCTCAAAAAATTCAATAATACAATTTTCGAAGCAGCACGTTATTCCATACCTAAAGAATGAACCATACTGTTGGAAAGTAGTACAAAGTCCAAAGAAAATCACTGCCGTCCAAGAATTGTTAAAAATAATTATCTTGATGTATTAAATCTCCGTTAAAATCAACCTCGGATAACTGACTACACCGAAAAACACGAAATTACAACTTCATTTTTTTTTCAATGAGATCCCGATTAATTTTATACCATGTAATACATTACAAATGTGTACTTTCGATGTTGATCCCTGAAAAAGCAACCTGGAAGCGATTGGAAGTTCATCACGTTATGGTGTGGCAAATGCTTCACGCCCATCAATTCCACCCTTAACACCTTCAAAAAGTAGAATAAATTAATGACGGGGACTATCCGAGGCGAACTGCCTTTTGAAAATGGCTTCTGGAAAGAGTTGCTGTAAATACCGAAAATCCAAAATTTGTCTTATCAGCTGACGAGGTCAATTTCTCCCGTGACGGAATAATAAATCTCCATAACAGTCACCAGTGGAGTAAAATATACTCTCACGCGACTACTGTTAGAACACACCAAGATCAATTTAGCGTATATGTCTGGTGTGGAAATGTGGGCTACCATTTAGTTAGACCTTTCTTTCTGCCACCTGATTAAATGATAATTTAATTAATTTTATTGCTTGTACCTTGAATTCCAAATTATTAAAAAGGTTCAATTTCAATTAACATCTTTATTTGTAACTGCGTTGACATTTTAAACCACCTTTATCATTATTAAATTCACAAGTACACGTAGCCTACTTCTAATGAAATAATGCTCTTTAGATTCTTATTCATCTTATCTCATGAAAAACTAATGAGTAATAATTGAAAACAATTAGGATCATGGCAGAATACGGGTTTTGTTTTTTGGCAGCCAATTTTCGAGGGCACATAACTTTGAAACGAAAAGCTTTAGGACCCATGTTCATAAGACTTTTTCAATTCCATAGGACCCAAAAAAAAACGCCCTTTAGTTTATGACAAAGTCCCCCGTAAAACCCTGTACGCCTAGACAGCCGCGGCGGTTAACGAAAGTTAAAATGATAGACCTTATGTTTATTTCGGTAAAATATGGTGCTACAACACGTTTAGCTTTTTTTGTACGGCTGAAATTTAATACATAAGGTCAATACACCAGTCTAACTTATAGAGAGCTAGTTCCCAGCAAACACAAATCGTCCCTGGGACGTCCCAGCATGGTCCATAGAGCCCAGCTTGGTCCCGTTCAAAATTCGTCCTACGGGACGAATAACGGACGTCCCATTTTAGTCCTCGTAGAACCAATTTCGCGACATCCGATATTCAGCCCAATCGACGTCGCATGGATCTCCACTATTCGTCCATCAATGCTATCTAGAGGTGCGTTTATCAGCAATTTATTTTAATTTTTTCACCTGTATTTGTATTTGAGCTGATAATGATTAATGAACCACAAAATATTAATTTTATTAAGAATATTATTATTTAAATTTACGAGTTTATTTAACGTGAATTAATGAAATTACGTATTAAATCAAAACTACTTAATTATTTAATTAATTTTATCTGTTCTTAATTTTTATTTCCATTATTTTCATTTGATGAATTATTTCTACAATCACAGCCAATTACTGCGAAAAAGCTGATCTAAGTTGGCCGAGCTAAAGTCCTTTTAAAATATCTGGTAGCCCAGTTTGTAGTTTCTTTTGTACGACCAAAGAAAATATATAGAGAGGAATAGCAAGCTGGAGCCATTTCCGTCTTGGGGTATATTAGGGCTATTAACTTCCGCTACGAAATCGTGACGCTACGGTGACGAAACTCTAATCCAATTCCTTTTTTCCCCTCAACTCAACTTCGGGCGCTACTCATTAATCGACATTGTTCGTCAAGTCGTCATTATTATATGTATTTCTTATATTTATAATATTTATGCAAATTTAATTATATTATATATATTTATTATATCCTATATTAGTTACTTCACAATACATTCTAACTAAATGAAAAAGAGCTTAAATGGAGAATATAAATGGTAAGCGAAATGTTCCTTTGAAACTATTAAGCCTTAGCTATAATAATGTTTTTTTTTTTTAGATTTCAACACCATTATACTTGAAACCTTGGAATGTACGATTGACACCATGTCTAAGGAGCATAATATAAATATACAAGACAATGTAATTAGAGAAGTCATGGTGGCTTATAAACTACAACCTCTTATGGTAATATCATACCTTATGGAATCTATAAAAGTAGAACAGTTAAGTCACAGTAAAACAAGGGAGTGTTACTTAGCAGCTTCACACCAAATTTGTGTTAAAGAAAGGAAAGATAATGTATTAAGAAATATATTTGTTAAAATGTCCCCTTCTATCTCCAATATACCACAAATAAATCAAAAATTCATCATTCAGGTGTTCCTACAGGTTTTATTTTTAAAACTAATGGTTTTCTATGAAATTGGGGTTGCAGAAGCTGTTAAGAAATATGAGAAAAAACAAGCAAAAGAAGAAAACTGTATCAAAAGGAGGCCTGGTTAATGTCTCGGATGAATGTTTCAATTTATTAATAAAAATAAAAGATATTGCTGATAAGTTTTATAAATTGGAGCCATCCCATACCAGACACGTTAATTTAAAAGAAATAACCATTAACGAGATATTAAAAAATGACACTGTGCTGAAAGATTGGGAAATGTTAACACAAGGTATTGATTCCAATCAAAAATACTTTGCAAAACTATTAAGCATTTTTTTGAACACTCGTGGGAAATGTCTTGTCAAAGAAATTAAAGAACATTATCAGTGTGCCACCAAAGAAAGTTTAAGGTGTAAAAAAGCTCTCAGAAATGCTCTTAAGGAAAAAAAACAAAGAACATGGAATTACAAGAAAAATATTAGCGGGTAAAGAAAATTCGCCAGTTAAAAAGAAAAGAGCTGAAATTAATAAAAAAATTGCATCAAATTCAATTCAGGATCTAAAATTTCTGACTGATTATTCCAATGCAGACTTACGTGTAAAATATTTACCATCAACAAGCGTTACTCATGATTTACAATTCCTTGCTGACGATCCTGATGCGGATTTGTACTTACAATACTTGTGATTATCATTTCCACTAACTGTTTTGACTAAAGCGTATGTCGATATTACTAAATATATAGATACCAGTAAAATACTTATAGTTATGTATTTTGAAATTCAAATAAGATTTTAGTCCTATCTACTGGTATATATATATATATATATATATATATGGTAAATAAGTTTAAATAACTTTGGTTACGTATTAAATTTTTTTAAATAAAATACAACTAGATCTGCGCTCTGTTCACATAAGTTGCTATTTATCTATTACTACGTATAACTTCATATTTATAAAGATTCCATTATTTTAAAATGTAAAGGTACAGAGCTGGATATTATACTTTAAAATATCTTAATATATAAGTACTATTGTTATTATTATAATTATTTTTAGTTAATTATAATATAAAGATTAATTTATGAATTTTGTTACAAATATGTACAAATATTCCGTATTTTACCAAAGGACATTATTTTATTAAATGTAATAAATTCAAAACATTGTTTTAAAGGATTTTTGTGTTTCCATTTATTGCATCCAACACAACTCCTTTCAGACGCTTAAGTTTATCAATATTACACTGATAAAGCCAGACTGAAGGATTGGTATTTCTTCCTCCTGCCGCACGATGTCGCCCAAATTCCTGCTCCAGAATATCTTGGTTCAAATGCTGAGTTAGTACAAATGAAGCGTTTTTCTTGAGCATGAAATTTACAATTTGTACAGTGGAAAGAGCTAAAAATTGAAGAAAAACTATAATAAACCACTATCAAGGTATAGCAAAAAGTTATCATTAAAGTCCTCATTACAATATGGCCCCTAGGGCCTCAAAGGAAAATAATCTGCTAATATAATGTGCCAATAGGAACTACCTGTCATTTTTAAACCTTCAATCGTTTCTTTAGTAAGTAACATGTTAGAACGCTCAGTTGGGGAAAATTTTCCAGGTCTATTCATAACGTCAAGCTGCCAGTTATCTAAATAGTTGATGAAATCTGTCTGTAGCCACTAGCGAAAATTAAATGAGAAGGGGGAAATATTAGATTTTAAAATTATTTTAAAAATAAGGAGACTTTACAACAATTTGACATACACTATAGGACTTTATTAAAAAAAAATTATTAAAGTCCTTAAATGTACATGAAAACGCTGTAAAGTCTTCATTATTTTATACTACACTAGTTCGGAGTAGAGAAAACCTTATTTAAAATTACTAACTATTAATCTGTCATCATCAAGATTTACATAGGGCTTCTTGTTTGGTTTCATTTTTCTTGACCCTTCCGAGCAGTTTTTAACATTGCAGAGGTCAAATAACTTGTCAAAAGTCCTAATGAATTCCAAAGTTTCTTTGTATTTAATTTTCCCATCCGGAAGCAAACATTCAATTCCTTTGGCAACAGATTCGCTCAATAGTTGAGTAGCTAAAAATACCTTAAAAACCAGATGATTAAGATTAATTTATTTAACAATTTTCTTGCCCTTCAATATGTAATACCTTCATTTTTAGGTGACCATACGGGTGAACATGAGCGTATGTCAATTTTCCTAGGTGTTTAAATTGTCCTTTTGCACGAAGTTGCTTATAATATAGTTTCAAAAAAACCTTAGAAGAAATTTCTTCATTATTTTTCCATAGTTTTCTTATCGATGAAAACAAAGCATTCCTAACAGTTTTGATTAAGTGTGGCGCATCAGAGAGAAAAAAAATTGGCCTTTCTTCGTCCAGTGCAAAAAGATTGTCCGTGTAGTAAGGCACATTAGTACTAGATAGGTCCGAAGATATTTCACAGCTCATTTTAAAACATTTACGATTCGTAGATGCTCCATCTCCCACAATAGCAAGGATCCTAAATCCATAAGACTCTAAACGCCTGATTGCTTCCCATATAATACTATATAAATTGCCTGATGAGGTAGTGGCTGTAGGAAAATGAGCGAAAGACAGTTTAATTTTTGAAGTTATGCCTCGTAGCATTAGTTGCAACACATGAGTTGCCAAGGGTGGAGTGTCTATTCCCATTGCCAGTCTCTCTTTGTCATCGAGTTCATTGTGCTCCTTAGTAATATCTTTGAACCCGGTCAACTGTCCGGTGTTCTTATGGCACACTACATCTGGTTTTACGTCTATTTCATCAAGAGAAAGAATAAAATACCTTTGGTGTTCTTGTAGATCATAGAGATGAATTTCTTTAACCATTTCAGAAATTTTTTCATCACGGAAACCAGATTGGTTGCTTATTGTATGGTTATGATTATATAGTGTACGGGGCGAAGGTAAATTTATCAATCTAGATTTCCTCAAAGCATCGTAACATGACTTTGACTTGTTTTTAATGTAGCAACACCACATAAGAAACTCTGGATCCCATCGCATTCCATACTTTGTTGTAGTCATTGCTTTGAGCTGTTGTTGCAGAAAAGTTGCAGTGAAGGAATTCGTAGATTGGTTCTCTAGTTTCTCTTTCAAAATTGCAGCAAGCGCATCTTTATCTTGATTGGTCTTGTTTATTTTTAGCAAAAGTTTCTTTGAACGTAAAGTTATTTTTTTCGCCTTCAGTTGTACCCCTGGTTTTATTTTTCTTAATGTAGATCTATACAATGTGCATTCAGGACATCTTTTTCTCATTCCCTTTTTTTTAATCATGGTCTGGCATTTAATACTGTGAATTGATTTACGTTTTTCACAATAATAGCTCTTTTTGGTCTTTTCAGTTACATTTTTTGATTTATACAGTTGAATTAAATCTACATCAGGGTTTCCAGGACACACAATGTACTCAGAGTCGAGTTTAAAAAGTAAATTTAATATGTCACCATTAGATTGTAAAACCGAATTTGGAATAAGTTGTTCAGTTGCAAATTGATTCCCTAAAATATCCAATGAAACAAGCACCTGAGATGCAGACTCACTTACACCTTTTGTAAAAGTGCACTGCATGTGTGTAGAATTGTTTTGAAGCTTATAAAATGAAATACCATTTTCAATCATTTCCATGGCCCAACCATGTGGTGGGATTAGCGCTTTAAAGTCGACAGATGTTTCTAGTGGTGGTGAAGGTAGTACTTCTAGGGGTACCTAGAGAGAGTTAAATTATTTAGCTACACCATTTTTAACATTTGCAGATACTAATAGTTTTACCGTTTCAACAATCAATTCTCGACGTTTAGCGCAACCAGATTTAATGATTTTCATGGATGAGTCAATACTTGAAATTTGACATGCCAAGTCCTGGTGGGATAAAACTTTGCTTAAGGGTATTGGGTCTGGGTGTTTGACTGTTGGGCCACAAAACCCTTCAAAGTGCCTCGAACATATATAGCTCCATGGTTTGATATTGTCAATTGTGAGGTTTTTACGGCCACAAGCCATGACCCATCGTTTACATTTTTCTTGTCCAGTTTCGGAGAAGGGAATTTAATAAAGAATACTCCACTGGCCCCTTTCACTGCTTTTGTCTTAGAGTTCAATTTAGAATTACAAGGTCCATAAAGACATATTTTTCCCATAATTATACCTTACAACCTCTTAGTTTATTCGTGCAACGCGTGAAATAGATTGTTTGGTAAGTATTCAATATTAAAATTAAATATGAAATATTTATTGTTCCTTCATTTAAATACGTTATCAGCTTCAATCCAAACCGACGAACCAAACTTTTAAGTTTAAATAACAAGCAGACGACTTATCACAGCCAATAAGGCTATACCAAATAAACAATTTTTCTTTCTTAATCGTCCAATAGAAAGATACGAACGCAAACGGAAGTAACCCGCGCAAACCCTTAGCTTTAAAACTCGAGATACTTTTAAAAGCGTTGTCAAGGCTAGACTTGATATTCCTCTCTATATATTTTCTTTGGTACGACGCCATTACTCGATAGTTTGGAATCGGTCAGCATAAAGTCCATAATGCGTTCTACACAAACGTTAAAGATTATAACATAGTAATCTCTAGTATTGCTGATAATATATCATAAGCGTAAGTATTTTATTAAAAAACTGTTGGATTTTTTAAATGATTTTAACTCGATTTTTTTAATGTGTCTTTTACAGAGGTAGGAAGAAAATATGTTTGATCAAAGTCTATTCATTTTGAACCTGTACATGTTTCAATTTAACTTTTATAAGTTTATTATTCATTACTCTCACTGAACGGTTCGCCTAAAGCTTTTTTTCATTTTGTTATATTTTATATATTGGATTTGGAATTCCAAAAGTAAGATTGGCGTTGAATTCTCCGAATGTTAGGGAAGGTTCGCTGTTTTTACCTCTCCGAGGGGACAAAGTCCCCTAGGAGGGGTTATACAACGACCGTGTCTGTCTGTGGGTGGGTCTGTGGGTGTGTCTGTCTGTCAGGACTGCGAACGCGTTCGCATTTTCGGTGCAAAGTGTAATCACTGCGTACGCAGTTTCTCAAAGGGTTGGCAAAACCACCGTGTGACGGTGAGCGTTAACGGATGCATTTGCGGTTTGGTTTGGATGGTGTTTTTTCGCTCACCGTCGTGACGGTTTGGTGTATTAGGTTTTTGTAATGTTTATGCGTAGGTTGTGAGTGTTGAATTTGTTGTGTTTGTGTTCTGATGGTTGTGCATGTTGAGTCTGTTGTGTTTATATGGGCGTTTTCTCTCCAACTTCTTCTTAATGACTTTGGGACGGACCGAGTGCTGAGTGTAATGCTACCTCTCAACGTCCAGTGGCAGGGTTTCCACCAGTTGTACACGGTATTCGTCTTAGTATCAATTTGCGATCGCATCGGGCGGGATTTGAACCCGAGACCTCCTGATTGACAGGCGGACGTTCTACCACAGAACCACCGACACTTGTTACGCCTTATTGAAAATTAGACCTTCAGCTTTATCGGAAGCGTATTTAATAGAGTAGGAAATTTTGGTTTAATTGAAATAGAATTGAAATTGAAATTATTGCATCGAAGAAATTCTAATTTAGCGTTTCTCTATTGATTAAAAACAAATGCGCCACCCAGGTTTCGAACCCAGACCATTCGGCTTGGCAGTCGAGCGCTCTACCACAGAACCACCGATAGCTGCTTAGATTCACTGAAATTAAGACAGGCATCGTAAGCATAATAGGTAATAAAGTCTTTTTTTATTAATGAATTTATGAAGGCCTAATCTGGTATTTTTTAAAGGTTAAATCTTGTTTTAGCGCAGTCAGCCGAGATTAGAGGGTTAAAGGGTAGACCCTGTGGGTGGTCCACTTTCTTAACGATCTATATATAGTTCTGTTAATTCAAAGGAGATAATTTAACTTTACTTGCTTTAAGAGCTGGCGGTTTGTCAAGTGGCTCTCTGTGCTTTGTTGATGGTAAGGTTTTTGCTTCTTGTAAATACATTTGGTGTGGATATTTGGATATCTACGATTTCTAACGCAGTCAATGATTTCTTGGGTGTGCGAGTCATTATATGATATTGGAAATTGGACGGCATTGGTCTTTTTCATGTGGTATGCGTCACAACGTCAACAGAAAGTGAACGAGTCGTCCACTACCAGATATCTACGGTATCTTCATCAAGGGCGAGTGTTGAAATAAAATGAGCGTTAAAGATGCGGCAAGTATTTCGTAAGCGAGTAATTCCAAAAAGCCTCTGTAGATATTTCTTTCATTAAAATTTGCTTCGTATTATATTTAACTGATAAACTTGTTCTGTAAAAGGGTTTAATTCAATTGTGCATTGTTATAGTACGTCTAACTTACTGTTGTAACTACTTAACTTATGATATTCTGAATAAATTAAAATTGGTCGTTTCGTCTCAATTATTTTAATTATAATTAAAATTTTATACCGGGCGGGATAGAAATGGGTTAATATTTTTAACAAATAACTCTAAATTGCGGAGATATATCTTTAAGGGTTATCTCGAGAAATTAATACCACTAGGGACAATTCTTCCGAGGAGAGGTATATTTTGGCTTGCCAACTTGTTAAAGTTCATTTTAGACCTGTACATGTTTCAATTTAATTTTTTAAGTTTATTATTCATTACTCTCACTGAGTGGTTCGCTTAAAGCTTTATTTTATACTGTGATAATTTATATAGTTAAATTGTAATTCCAAAAGTAAGATTTGCATTGAATTATCCAAATATTAGGGAAGGTTCGCTGTTTTTAAAGTTCATTTCGGACCTGTACATGTTCCAATTTTACTTTTTAAGTTTATTATTCATTACTCTCACTGAGTGGTTCGCCTAAAGCTTTATTTCATTTTGTTATATTTTATATATTGGATTTGGAATTCCAAAAGTAAGATTTGCATTGAATTCTCCGAATGTTAGGGAAGGTTCGCTGTTTTTAAAGTTCATTTTGGACCTGTACATGTTTCAATTTTCCTTTTTTTATTATTCATTACTCTCACTGAGTGGTTCGCCTAAAGCTTTATTTCATTTTGTTATATTCTATATATTGGATTTGGAATTCCAAAAGTAAGATTTGCATTGAAGTCTCCGAATATTAGGGAAGTGTCGCTGTTTTTAAAGTTCATTTTGGACCTGTACATGTTTCAATTTAACTCTCACTGAACGGTTCGCCTAAAGCTTTATTTTATACTGTGATAATTAACATAGTTAAATTGTAATTCCAAAAGTAAGATTTGGATAGATATTAAAATTAAGCTTCGAGAAACAGTAATTTCTAGAGTTCATTTTTCATTCGATAGTCTTAATTTTTTTTTAAGGAATAGTGTTAAATGGCTTAGTTTTATTTTGCGTCTGATTTAAAATTTAATTTTATTGTTTTTTTACATTTGTATAAGGAAGTTTATTTAATTGTTTAATAGTTTAGTTCGAAATTTTTTTGTTATATAAAAATTAAATAACTATATAAGTGTTGTAATTTATATGTTAACTGCTAATACTTGCAGAGTTCGTGTTATTACAATCAAATTGTACACTTGTTGCTGGATTTTTCCATTATCTTGTATTTTAATGTTTTGAATAAAATTTTAATATCAAGTTTGGCTTTTTAAATTATTTGTTCAGAATACGATATCCAATTAACGTCCTAGTTTCATCCCTATTGAGCCATGATTGAACCAAATTAAAGGCCCAAAGACATCTCTAGGTTTTTGTCGTGTTCTAATAAATCAATATCTAATTACTACTTAAAAGAGTAAAACCTTTATTACGTATTTATTATGTGCTGATACAACTGAGTCTGGTCGCTCTGGCGGTTGCGGTAACGAGAGCTCCGGAGAGCGCTAGCGGCCAGAGCCCCCTGGCGGTGGCGGAAGTTGCCGCGCGAACTACAATATAATATCAGTACATAACATGTTGGGGGGTTTTTTTTTTTTAGTCCACAAGCCGTAACGGTTTTCTTATGTGGCGTCCGCATCTTGAGACAGGAACAATGGTATCAGACGGTGTCGGTGTCTGTTTGTCGTGCAACGGCTCCTGTTGTTCAGGAGGCCAAAATTGGATGCGGATCCCTGGGGTGGATGTAGGCGGCTCTTGGGAACCACAGGGCATCAACGGAACAAGTGGAGCGGGAAGTTTATTTCCCACGGGAATTGGGCTATCGATGTGGGATATTGAAGTGGACAATGTGGAGTGAGTGTTGGGAGAATAGGCGACGGGGTCTGCCACAGTGTGTGCAGGAACTACGGAATCCACAACGCCTGTAATGGAGGGATCGTCGAGAATGGCTTGGGTTTCAACGTCAAAGAGGATGACAGTGGGAGCTGGGGTTTTAGCGCCAGCGTCTTGATGTAGGACGAGTCTTTCCCGTAAGTGCCACCTATTCCGGCGATAGTGAGCGCCCTCTGAGGTCTGGATTATATCGGAGCGTGGGGCTGCCAATTTTTCTGCTACCACCGCTGGGAACCATCCAGTTGGCGTTTGGTGCCAGATCGGCTGACCCGGATGGAGTGAAGATAATGGCTTCGTGTGCTGGTCAAAATATTTCTTCTGTTTCTCCTTTTCTGCCATCAGCTGATATCGAATGGTGTCCAGTCCCGGGGCACTGGGTTGTAACGTACTGCTCAACGACGGAAGGGCGGTGCGAATTCTGCGACCCATGAGAATTTCTGCAGGTGATGGCAATCAATTGTGCGGTGTGGAGCGAATTTCCAAGAGAACCCTGTTCAGGTCTGAACCAGAGTCAATAGCCTTACGGAGAGTTCTCTTGACTGTCTGGACGGTGCGCTCCACTTGTCCGTTAGAATGGGACAAGTAGGGACTCGTGGTTGTGTGACGAATCCCCCAAAACATCATGTAATCGGATATGGCTTGCGAACCAAACGGGGGACCATTATCGGAGATGATCTGATCCAGATAACCGTGACACGAGAACACCTGGTTACATTTCTGGATGAACTGTTGTGCTGATGTAGAGGTAACTTCAATTGCGTCTGGGTACTTGCTGAAGTAATCCACAATCAATAGATAAGTTTTTTGTTTCAGTTGATAAAAATCAACCGCTAGAGTTTCCCACGGTCGGGTAGGAACCGCAAAAGGCATCAGTGGCTCCTTTGGGTTCGAGTTTTGATAGCGTTGACATATCTCACACGCTTGGATCATAAGTGAGATTTCCTTTGATAGTTTTGGCCAATAGACGGCTGATCTGGCCTTGGCTTTGGTAGCAACAATTCCCTTGTGAGCGGAGTGGAGTGTCTCGAGTATGGAAGGACGTTCCTTGAGTGGTACGACAATTCTGTGGCCTCTACAGACCAAGCCATCGATGACATGCAGTTCTCCCGCTACCGCAGCGTAGAGCATCACCGCAGGCGGAATGTGGTTAGCGTTGTTAGGCCAGCCCTTTTCGATAAACGGCTTGAGTTTGGCCAGAACCGGGTCTTCCCGTGTAGCTATCTGGATCCGTTGCAGGCGAGTCGGAGTCATCGTTGCGGTAAGGGCCATGATACATGGTGAGTTGTCCATGTCTTCAGTGTTGACGATTAGAGTGTTCTGAACGTCACGGCTCAAAAGATCTGGTATGAGAAGGTCCTTGCCAGGAACATAACACAGGGCAAATGTGTACCGTTGGAGTTTAATTCGCATCCTTTGTAGCCGGGGATTAATTGAGTCAAGAGGCTTTTGCAAAATCCCTAATAACGGCTTATGATCCGTGTGGACCGTAAAGTCACGCCCAAATAAATAGTAGTGGAAACGAGTGCAACCGTAGACCACAGCCAGCAGCTCCTTCTCCATCTGTGCATATTGCATTTGGGTGGGGCTTAGTGCAGCCGACGCATACTGGACTGGTAATTCCTTTTGCAGTAGTACTGCACCGACAGCATACTGACTCGAGTCCACGGCCACACTGACTGGAAAATTTGGCGAATATTGTTGAAGAACTGGCGCCTGGGTGACAATTTGTTTGATCTGTTGAAATTGACTTTCCGATTGGGCATCCCACACCCAGGCAGTGTTTTGTTTGAGCAATTGACGCAAGTAGGAATTCTTAGCCGCAAGCGACGGTATAAACCGAGCGACGTACGTTATTAGGCCCATTAATCGGAGGAGAGCCTTCTTGTCTCGAGGCGTTTTGATGTCCTGAATGGCTTGGACTTTAGCGGGGTTGATGAAAATGCCCTGTTGCGAGATGTTAAAGCCCAGAAATTTTACCTTGGGCTGAAATAATTGCATCTTCGATTTTCCAAATTTTAATGAAGCCGCCCGAGCGGTAGTTAGCACGGTCCTTAAGACGTCATTATGGCTGCGGTTATCCGAAGCCCAGAATAGCAGGTCATCAAAGTATTGAACGGAGACGGAAATGTCAATAAAGATCGAGTGTATGCGCTGTTGAAATACTTCGGGAGCACTTGCCAGCCCGTACGGGAGGCGTAGAAAAACGTAGTGGCCAAATGGGGTATCCATGGCCAATAGGAGACTAGTGCGTTCGTCAACGCGGATTTGCCAAAATGCTGATTGTGCATCCAAAACTGTATAGTAGGGGGCTTTTGGAATCTGAGCCATTGTTTCTTCGGGAGAGGGCAGCAAATATTGTTCACGTTTAAGGCATTTGTTCAGTTCGGAGGGGTCTAAACAAATACGGACTCCCCCATTAGGCTTGGCAGTGATGACCATGAGGTGCAGCCAATCAGTTGGTTCAGTAATCTTGCGAATGACACCCATTTCTTCCATGCGGATGAGCTCAATGCGACAGGCCTCTTTGAGTGCAGCGGGGATACGGCGGGGTGCGTGAATTTTAGGAACCGCATGATCATGTAACTGCAACGTATACAGGCCTGGTAAAGATCCCAGACCTTCAAAAACATCCGAGAATTCAGACAATATGCTTTGGGTTTCCTGCGAGACCTGGTGATGTAGATCGACGGTGTCAAGTGAGGAGAGTCTTTGAATCAGCTGGAGGCGTACGGAAGTGGCCAGCCCCAGGATTGGAGGACCTGAGGTGCGAATTACATGAAACTTGACGTCATATGTCTGATCTCGATACTCAACACCCACTACGGTGGTTCCTATTATATAGAGTGATTCACCCGAGTAGGTGTGAGCTCGTGTGCTATGATTCTTCGATGGGAAATTTATCGGTGCCATGCAGTTGAGTGAGCAGATATTCAGGCAACACATCAACTTGAGAGCCCGTATCAATTTTAAAATCAACGGGAACCGTGCGGATCCGTAAGTTGACAAGCCAGTCATTAGTCTTGGGCAAGGCGCCTATCTGAGAGGCCGCCCGTAGCATGCCCAAGAAAAGGTCACCCTCATCCAGTGTTTGAGGAGCCAATGGAGGTGTATGAACTGGAGCGTTGGCCGACGACAGGAGGCAAGTATTGGATGGGGTTGAACTGGTGTACTAAGGATGCCATGAGGGGTGCATGAGTGATGTAAGAGCCTCGGGAGGGACTGAAGGTCCGGAAGAAAGACTCCATTCAGGAGCGTACCTAGCCGGAGGTGCATTGTTTCGACTACCCTAATCCCTGATTTGGGGCGGACCTTGCGTAAGTTGACACAGCTGTTGGATTGTGGGGCATTGACGAAATGTCCGAAGCCACGGCATGTGTGACACTGTTTTCCAACCGCCGGGCACACGGGGTGAGCTGGTGAACCCCCACACTGAGAACATGGTGCCCCTGGCAAACGTGGGCGACGTTGGCTTGCCTGGTTGGGTTGATAGTGAGGAGTGTACTGGTTGAAGTGAGAATTAGGGGTGTACTGTCGTTGGGCATAATACGAGCGGAATTGGTGCGGCCTTGGATGGTAGCAATCGCTGCGATAACGAGACTGAGGCGGACGATAGGAAGTGGGTGGCCTGTATCGATATTGAGATGAATCGTAGTGTGCGGAAGAATCACCCGGAGCCAAATAATCATGATGAGGAAATTGACCAACCGGAACACGCGGGTCAGTGCCTGGAGCTTTTCCAGAGGTATGTTGGATGGCACACAGCGCACCATCCTGAGACGGTGGTTGGCCGGTCTGCGTAAATAGACTTGACAATACAGCCAAATGTTCTTTTGAAGAATCCGCCTTTTTGCAAATTTCTATAGCCTTGGCGAGGGTCAAATGAGTTTTGGAGATCAATTTCTCCTTCGTCAACGGACTGCGAATACCCCGCAAAATTTGGTCTTTGATAAAAGATTCTTTTAAAATGCCCAAGTCGCAGCGGGACGCCCGATCTTGTAGGCGCAGCAAGAACGGTTCAAAAAGTTCGTCAATACCTTGGACCGTGGCCAAAAATGTTGTTCGCTCTTTGGAAACACTGTCACTATCTTGATAATGAATGGTAAAAGCGTCAATCACTTCCTCCAACGTTGGAGAAATTTCTGTTTCGTGG
Organism: Leiobunum rupestre; assembly: GCF_980474605.1. Lineage (NCBI taxonomy): Eukaryota > Metazoa > Arthropoda > Arachnida > Opiliones > Sclerosomatidae > Leiobunum > Leiobunum rupestre. Next base: position 53,106,489 of record NC_143388.1, on the reverse strand, counting down.
AATTGTAACGAATTATACGCATCAATCGCAGAAGGGCCCATTGTCAGGAGCAATGCGGCTCGTTGTTGCGGCAAAGGCCTAGTCGATAGGCCCGTGGCATTGTGATAAAGTTGTATGCTTTGAGCCACGCGGCCCACGAGGTGCCGGCGCCAACCGAAAACTGTTTCGGGGTCGGGAAAGACATCGCCATCATCGTTTACAGCGATAAAATCAAAATTGTTACGCTCAAGCAGCGAAAACACAAATGGAACTGCGGCCGAAGAAGCGGAAAAACAAACAAATAATACGTGAGCAGCGACCCAGCAGACAAAACAAAGCTAAGCCTAAATCCTCGCCTCGTGCGGAAAAACGAATAGAACACGGAATAAAATCGGTAAAAATTTAATCTCTACTAAAAACTCACTGTCAGAATGGGCTGGGAATCACACCTCACTTCTGGCACCATGTCGTGTTCTAATAAATCAATATCTAATTACTACTTCAAAGAGTAAAACCTTTATTACGTATTTATTATGTGCTGATACAACTGAGTCTCTGGTCGCTCTGGCGGTTGCGGTAACGAGAGCTCCGGAGAGCGCTAGCGGCCAGAGCCCCCTGACGGTGGCGGAAGTTGCCGCGCGAACTACAATATAATATCAGTACATAACAGTTTTATAGAAAGACATCCAGGGGACGACCGGCGTAATCGCCGTTGGACGTCCGAAAACTCGTCCCCGGGACGTACTACGGCTATAGACAAACCGGAAATTTGGACGTCCTTTGACGTCCAACCGACGTCAACCCCGGATTTTGGGATGTCCTACGGACGAAGGCAAGATCCGAGTGTGACGTCTATCGGATGTCCATAGGACGTGTTTGTGTTTGCTGGGTTATTTATCATTTATAGAACTACATAGCAAGCAAATAACAAAACATTAACTTTTCTTTTAAGACTATAAACAATGCGTATTGAACATCTGAAGTAGTTAAAATATTTTAATCAAATGGTCACCTGAAAGGAAAAACCACGTATCGATTTTAATATTTGAAAAAGTAAGGGATTAAAAGACGCCCGTTTTGAAAAGAATATGGTAAAGGTACCAGTCAAAGCTGCTGGTATCAGAAATAATCGTACAATTTAAATTTCTTGTTAAAGGAAAAACCACTTAGATCGAGTTACGTGAGTTTTATTTTCAGGCGACGAAATGCGATACCAAAATACAAATTGATACATTACGATTGTTAACACAATTTGTTATTTTACGGGTAAATGTCTTAAACTAAATTCATGAAGCAATATTTGTTTTCCGTTTAAACAATATTGTCGTTTTCTAGTCTTTAATTTATATTTATTTTGTATTTTGAGGTTTAACGCTTGGTAAGAAGTCAGTATTTGAATATAGTAGTCTTTGGCTCTGGATGTTTTCGTTCTATCTGGTGACATTATTTTTCACATCGACCTTACTCTCAAGTTTGACACTTCCGGACACAATCAAGTACATTGACAGCTTCGATGACTTATTGGGGACTCCAGAAACTAAAATATTGGTTCACGCAGAACACTCTATGCGTTACTATCTTGAAGTTAGTTGATTGTCTGTAAAATTTGGTTATGATCCCAAAACCAGAATTTACAAACAGCTTATTTTTTAATATCGACTTTAAATATATTATAGAGCATGAACTATTTACCAAATATTTAAGGTAAAAATAACACGTGTTATAACCATCTAATTCTCAATTTTTCTCTGTGTAAGCAGATGAGCGAAATGATTACGCAGCTGTGTTATCCTAAATCATTAACGGTAAAAAAAAAACAACTCAAGTTATTGCAAGAAAAGTTTAATTATTGTTTTACTTTTTTGTGATTTAAATCTTTGAATTTAGAACTTTTGGCGCGAGTTTTGTAAATCAAAGTGCTATTTAAAATAGATAAAAATTATACTCTTAATAGCTGACTGTTAATTTTTTTTAACAGACATCTAATGGCGACATTAATAAAAAGATTTGGAAGCAAATACTTAAAACAAATGGGTTGTTTACGATTACGGATATAGATTTCTTCGAAGAACTGGACAACTATGTGGCCGGAAAACAGGTTTTTCTAACGAACTTTGAAAGCATGATCCTAAGTTATGTTAATACTGGAATTTGCACAACTCCCGGTTTACATGCTCACTTCTCAAAAGAGACGTTCCTCAAAGAAACGTTTCACTTTCTAATGAGGAAAGGGTTGAATTCTCCTGCTTATTTTAATACATGGAAACGATTGTAAGTTATTTTTCTTATTATTTTTCAGGCTTGATCTATATTATTTAGACTCTTTTAGTTTATGAACATTGCACTTCTAACCTCATTTTGAAAGATTTCATCATGACCATTTTTATATAGCTCTGATTTGAAATTGAAAGTAATTTTAATCTGGAAATATTTTCTTAAATATTGGCTTTTGAAAAGTTATTGCACTGATTAAAAAACCATTTTGCAAAGTTTCTGCATAGGAATTTTGTAAAACAATTTATTAAAATATGAAATAAAGGTTGGATACTTTTCACGGTGTACACCGTTAAGATGACTAACAACATTAAACGAAGAATTAATTTGTCTTTTTCGGTATAAAACGTTTTAGAAGTAATTTCACGAAACTTTTTTTTGGAAAATTCACATTAAATATTTGCTCATACAATCGACATATTAATATAAAATTTTAGAATCTGGACAGTTAAGATCTCAAATGAAGAGCATCTCAGATTAAAAAATAATGAAAATGACATTTGTCATATCTGATCACCACTCAAAATGGATATTTTTTAGAATTTTCCCTTTCAGTATGTATTGTCACACCGTACATTGTGATAAGATTATCATAATTAAGATTCACAGAAAACTGTTAGAAAACATTTAAAACTAAGATATTTTTGCTCAAAGATATTGATAAAGTCATTTCAACTTGCACATGTTATATTACATGTAGGTAATTTACTTCCGCTCGCCAGTCCCATAGAAAAACTGTCAAACGATAAAAAGTTAAGACGTTTTCCAAGGCTTATAGTGTTATATCTTCTGGGGAACACGAATGTATAGCGATTTTACTGTATTAAGTCACACTAAAATCCTTAACGAAATATGTTACAATGTGTATTATTAGTAAAGGGTGTTTTTGTTTGCTCGAAAAAGTGAGTTTTTTCAAAACTATGTTTTCTAGAATGTTGAAATTTGTACTGTACATTAAACGTGCCGGGGGACACTTTCTACCAAAATTGCATCTAAATCAAAAAATATATTCACGTTTTTTGAAAATTTAAATTTTAACAGCTATTTGCTATAAGAAAATTGCCAATGAGAAAATTGCCTATGAGAAAAGTGTAGAGCGTCACCGAAAACGTACAAATAGCGTGGGCGCGAAAATAATAGACGTCTTTTTCACTGACAAAATGAGACTTGAAAAAGTGACAAGTTGGGCAAGCTAAAATAACTTTTTTTGAATTCCATTGGGAGAGTAGTGTAACTTTATCAGAAATTTGTTATTCTGGTGTTTAATGCAATAAACACCGCTGATAAATCGAGGAAACAATGGCGAAGAAATTAAAATAATTAATTTAATTATTAATGGCGATTTAAATTACGTGCGACCTTGCTGGCCAATGTGCCGAACTGTTTCACCCTATTCATCGTTTTGAAATACAGTATTTCACATTTCGGGGGTCATGAGGCTTGGCACTCTTTTTGAAACCACAACCTGTCTCATTTAGCTATTGATTTTTCCTATTAGTTTTTTAATCTAGTCGTATTCGAAACCTATTTTAACCCTGATAGGTGAGACGATAAATAGACCACAGGTTTGAAGCTCAGTAAAAACCTTAATTTAATTAAGTATTTAAATAACTGTAATACAAACTGGGTAACGTTATTGTCGTAATCAATCTTAACAATCATGCCTCAATATTCCCGAGCTGATCGTACGGAACTAGTGGCCATTTACTACGCGGAAGGTGGAAGAAATATACGACGAGTGAGCGAGATCTTTGAGCAACGACCTCCAGATAGGAGACCATCCATAACTACTGTAAGGCGAGCTGTACAACCTCGATTTCATGTGCCTGGTCAGCGGGATTTCAACTTTGAAAACACCGTTTTAGCCTATTTTGCCGCATACCCACGTAGTAGTTTTGCCGCGGCGAGTAAGGATTTGGCTTGTAGTAAAACTCACATTTGGTAAATTTGACATAGGCTGCTTAATTCCGTGCACGACGACCCACAATTCCTCCGTAACCTGCTATTCTCGGATGAATCATCGTTTGCAAGAGGCGGCCGATACAATCACCAAAAGAATCATGTTTGGGAAGACACAAATCCACACTGGGGATGTGAACACCGTCACCAATTTCAATTTGGGCGCTTGAATGTTTGGATTGGTCTTGTTGGAAATCGGTTAATTGGTTCAGTATTCTTACCGCAAAATCTAAATGGCCAGAGATATTTTTATTTCTTGAGAAATGAGCTAGAACAACAACTTGACGAATTGCCGTTGGCGCAACGAGCAAGACTGTGGTTTCTGCAAGACGGTGCCCCGCCTCATTACCACAGACCCGTGAGACATTACCTAAACAACGAATTTCCACAACGATGGATAGGGAGAAACGGTCCCGTACACTGGCCAGCAAGGTCACCCGAACTGACTCCGTTGGATTTCTTTCTTTGCGGCTTAGTCAATGTACGCCACTCCGGTTGAGACCCTTGAAGAGCTGCGTCAACGAATTGTAAGCGCTTGCCGGGAAGTAACCCCGGAAATGATTCAAGCCGCCTTCAACAATATGATTGTTCGCGCCCAAGCCTGCATCGCAGCCGAAGGGGGTATTTCGAAACGTACTTATAAATTTTGTAATAAAATGTCTCTTTGTTTTTTCAAAAAAACTCGCATTTTTCATCCTACGAAATTAAAGCGTGTAATACCTTCTTCGCCATTGTCTCCTTGATTTTTCAGCGGTGTTAATTGCATTAAACACCAGATTAACAAATTTGTGACTTTCATAAAGTTACACTACTCTACAATTTTCTTATAGAACATAGCGGTTAAAATTTAAGTATTTTTTGATTTAAAAACAATTAAAAGGATTACATAATTAAAGAACGAACTATAGCTAGCGAGATCTAAGAAGGGACTGCCGGTCGCAACTCCGACTTAAACAAAACCGGGCTGCCAGTCTATGGCTGTGATGACGCAATATTTAGAGACTGACTAGTTTCTAGGAAATTGGCGGGAGATTCAAATGCCAAATATATGTAAACCAGTAATTAAAGTGTTGGTTGGACGAAATTTTAGCGTTATTGCCTGCCCAACAAAACATCTGCACTCTGGACTAATTGGAAATTTGATAATTGACAAAGGTTTGGCCTCTCTTAACTTGAAATTCTCCTTTACGTCAGCTGCAGCACTCGCCTCTGGTGCTGTCTCTGTACCTTGGACAATTGGCCATAATCCATGTTCATTTAACTTCAATTCTAATTCATAACACCAATTCTTATAATTAGTCAATTGTAAAATAGTCACTTGATTCATCAACACCATACCATCTGACCGGCCCGCCATATTGGATTCTTCAAATTTCTGTTTTAAAGATAAGTCAACGTTCCAGGGAGCAGCTAAGCCTAACCGTCCAAATTTGAGTTTCATACTTCAACATAACCACGCTCTGCTACCAAATGTTACAATGTGTATTATTAGTATATCGTTGGCAAAGAAATAGACATTTATTAACAAAGAACTAATTTAATAAAAACAATTAAAAGGATTACATAATTAAAGAACGAACTATAGCTAGCGAGATCTAAGAAGGGACTGCCGGTCGCAACTCCGACTTAAACAAAACAGGGCTGCCAGTCTATGGCTGTGATAACGCAATATTTAAAGAATGACTAGTTTCAAGGAAATGGGTGGGAGATTCAATTGTCAAATATATGTAAACCATTTATTAACACTCCCCCTATTTGACACTTTCCCATATTTTATTATTCTAAAAATTATTCTCAAAATTATTCCTTTGTAAGATCTTTGAAAAAATATCAGCAGCATTAAGTCTAGAAGGTACATATCTGACACTAAATAGATTCTGCGTCAATTTTTCTCATGTATGATGATATTTAATATCTATATGCTTTGATTTCTGCTTTTCTATACTATTATTCGCAAAGCAAATAGCCGACTGATTATCACAAAATAATACCGGTTTAGGTATAAAAATACCGAAATGTTTTAGTTCGTCTATTATTGGATACAACCATAAAAGTTCACAAACAGATTCAGAGAGGGCTACGTACTCTGCCTCCATTGTGGATAATGATACTGATTTTGGCGTTAGAGATCGATAAGAGAAGGGCGCAGATCCATTAAAACCGCATAACCACAATTTGATCTCCTCGTATCACGGTCTGAAGCCCAATCTCTATCACTGTAAATTCTAAGGTCTGGTTCCAGCCCCGTTTGAAATACAAGACCAAGTGTTGAGGTGGATATTAGGTATCTTGTCAACTGACAAAGTCGCTGCCAGTATACCACACCTGGATTGCTACTGAACTGTGAATGGGCCACGACTGAAAACATAATACCTGGTCGTGTACGCTGAGCTACGAATAGTTGAGATCCAATTAACAAACTTAAATGGTACATCCTTCATGCTTTCCTTCTCCTGCTCGGTCGTAGGACAATCCTCACTAGTTTAAATAATACCAGTACTGATGGGAACGCTGACCGGATCTATCCTGCGTATGCCAAACTTTTTCCCTATTTCTCTTATGTACAGTGACTGATGAATTTTCACTGAACCATCTGATCTTGTATCGAACTGAACGCCCAACAATTTGCCAATAGGACCTAAATTCTTCAAATCGTATGATTAAGACAGCGATCCGAATACTTCCTGCAAGACTCCTTCTGTCTTAGCCAAAACAATTAGGTCGTCTACATAAACAAGAACGATAGCCATATATGGTACATAGTATATACATTTCACACCCCAAAAATTTTTATAGCCAAGATTACTGAACGTTTTATCAAGTTCCATATACCAATGTCTTCCACTTTGTTGCAAGCCGTAAAAGGCTTTGAGGAGTTTCTGACAACGTACACTTTTGCCCAAGGTTTCATAACCAGGAATTTGATCCATGTATATATCCTTGCCAAGTTCTCCATACAAATATGCATTTTTAACGTCTAGGTGGTTGTGGACCCAGCCCAGTGGGACAACGAACAACGACCAAAAGAAAGGTACAAGTGAAAAATTCACAACTGGAGCGAAAGTATCTTCATAATCTAGACCCTCAATCTGCTTATACCCTTGAGCGACTATACGGGCTTTATACCTCAGTATTATCTCTTCATTTTCCCTTTTGGTTGTGTAAACCCACCGGCAACCAACAACTTCACGTTCTTTTGGTCTCTCAACGACTTCCATGACCTTCCGCTGATTCAATACATCCCCAGTAGCACACGAAATCCAATTTTTGGTCGGGTCGGGGTCGGGCAGTCGGGCAGGCGTCGGAGTCGGATTCTGTACGTCACGCCGACGCAATACCGACTACTACTTTAACTATAATTTTCAATCGCGATCGGGCCGACGGTATCTTACGAGCGTTGTGTAAACATAAATTTTCATAATACTCAAATTTGCAACTGAGTAAAATACAAATCAAATCGTGGTTGGGCCAACGTCGGCAAAGTGGAGAAACTCCTTTGTTTCACGCGATAAATCTATGGAACTAGTATGCCAGTTTGGCCTGAATAATCATTAATTTGGCTAGAGTATAATTCCTTTTTCAGTGTTTTTTTTAAAGTTATGCCAAAGAGTAAAATGCATATTATTAAAACATTGATATTATTTGATCTTGTCTAACTATTATGTCTTTCTCAAAATTAATTTAAATAGTTGCTTATTGCCTTTTATTTGGCGGTTTTCGAACTACAGCAACCTTTGCTTGCCCGGTCACGGCCAACTTTGATTGTCGCTCGCTGTCGCGCCATCGAGCGACAATCAAAGTTGGCGGTGGCCCGGTAAACCTGTTAAAAAAACCGTTAGAGTCTTAGAGATAAAAATTGAATCAAGTAGTCAATCAACACGAGGGAGTCAGGTGGATTATATCATCTATTTTAGTCGGTTTTATTAATACTATCGACTTGGATTCATATTCCTAAAGGTATTTAATATCTTCTTAAACAATAATTGTGTGTGAAATTCATTTATCACGATGATTAGAAGATTAAATAATATTAAGTTCCAGGCGTGTTAAACATAAGCCTACTCTTCGGTAGTACCGCCAATATTTAAGCCTTGGTCATAATGGAGGAATAACAGCAAAAGTCGCCTTACAAATATGAACAGGATATTATTATTGTCCATAGAAGCGGTATAATGTTACTAAATTTAAATAGAAGACATACGCATGGAAGTCTATTTCAAAGTTTAATTAAAAAAATTACAAATCTTCTAAAATATTTTACAGTAGCTTTACAAACTGATCAGTAAATAAAGGGCTTCGAGCTCGAAAGGAAAGCTACTGTAAAATATTTAAAAAGATTTGTTAAACATTTTTATTAAAATTTTAAACATAATTCCATGCGTATGTCTTCTATTTAAATTTAGTAACATGAACAGGTTATTCTGAAAGGCAAAGGCTAAGACAAAAAAATTCTCAAGTGTTATGGCTGACAAACACATAGCTGTAGAGAGTGAAGACTCTGATGAAAGGGATTTATATGAGGCTGGTCAATTGAATGTTAAGTAGTTATAAGAAGAGTTGATGATGCGGAAGGTGTGGATTCACCTCGCTTAGAAGATGTGGGAGGTAAAATGGTAGGTGTGATATGAATGCCAATTTGAAAGGGCTGTTGTGGATGACTCTGTTTTTGCTGGTGTAAAACTGGACTTAGTTTCTTCTGACTTGCCTAATATTCCAATAAAAAGTACTGAAAATTTAAAATCCTGATGGGTAGCTTTTGGAGGATGAAACCTAGAATGGAAGCTGTGAGTTGTCCAAGCTTTTTACTCAAGACAGGGTGATAGAGGGAGGCTAGCTGATTGTTGTTATGCTCATTTATCTTTTTTTTGCTTAAACGGTTTTTCACTTTATCTGTTAAATTGTGAGACTAGCATAGGTCACTGTACTAATTTATAGTTCTAATTAAATTTAGATTTCAATATTTTAAAACAAATAAACAAGTTTGCCAGGTGGGGAACCAAAAATTTTAAGGACTCAACAACCCCAGCAGCACAGTCTAGTCGGTGTTTGGTAGGGAAATGGTTGGAAAGTCGGTTAATGGTCTCGGTCGACAGCCGACCTAAATGCGACCATTGCAAATGGTAAATTTTTAGTTGGCTTTTGGTCATTTATTTGTGAATCTGTGATAGTTGGTACGTGGCAGAGATGGGCAAAAAATAATTTGGCGAATAACGAATAAATTTTTTTCGTGTCAGTTGTTACTTATAAATAACGTTTACAATTAATTTATTTAGATAAAAATATTCTAAATAAATGTAGGAAAATATTTTTTAATAAAATAAGTTTATAAATAAAAAGGTCAAATATCTGTTTTATTAAATTATTTGAAATAAATGCATTTTGCAAATAAAGAAGACTGAAATATTTTGTCATCAGATATTTCGGGTTGGCGTAGTTTGCAAATAGATAGTCAAAACTAGCTTCCGTTTATTTTTTATTTAGTAGATAACTCAAGGAAAATAACTGAATATATGTCCAATGTGTAAGAAAATACAATACAAATTCCTAATACTTAAATTTAATTCTGGTGTCAGAGACGAAATACAATTTTCGACACTATTTTTATTTTAACAAAGAGTATCAATATTACCCAGCAATGGTGGTCACTATTTAATGGCACAGCGAAGGTACAGCAGACCTGTCGGAGGGGAGGCAGCGACATGTGAGCGAGGCCACTACTCACAACACACATGTTTTGTGAAGGAATAAATGAGGGGCCCGAATAAGTGCCGCAAAGTACGGGAACCCCAAAATGTGCTGGACCTCAATAAGTGCCGCTAAGTAAGGGGACCCCTAAAAGTGCCCTTAGGTGTGGGGACCACAAAACGTGTCGCTAAGTGCGAGGCCCTAGACGCTCGCCTCGCTCGCCTGTTCTAGCGCCGGCAATATAGCTACACCACTGTAGCTATTAATTATTTAATTAATGCTACTAATTTTTACTTGAAAGCATCATTTACCTTTACTATATACACAAACTTTATGAAGATACGTGAATTTGGTTTTCACGCGATAATATGACATTCCAAGATTGAAATTCGTAGATCACTAGAAAAGGATTGTAGCAGCACTTGGCGGAATAAGGGGGAGGACTGACCGCCCCGGGTGCCAGGGTAGCTAGGGGTAGCATTTACCCAAGGCAAAAAGTACGGATGGGCAGTAAATTAATAAAAACATTATCTAATACTGCCGATCCCATAATTTACGTAGCATCGTCCAAACAGTGGCGTAACTAAGGACCCGCAGACCCCGGGAACGCGGGGGGCTTTTCATTTTCACAAACTAGGGGGGCCTTTCGTTTTAAGTATTTTTACAACAAAATCTTGTAAAAATGGAGAAAAATGAGTTACGGGACGAACAGGCTTTAAACAATACTAAAATTCAATCTCACTCAATATCTTACGTTAGAAATCGTAAAAAAATATCTAAAGGTAGCTTTGGAATATAATATATTAATTTTCAAATTTTAATAAATGATATTCGCGGTTTTTAATTTAAAGAGACATATTATATATTGCATTCTATTTACAATGACACTACTAATACTTAATAGCAAATATTTTTTTTTTAAAAAGGGGCCTTTTGATATCCTGCGGGGGGCTCGAAAATTGTCATTACGCCACTGCGTCCAAAGCTTCTAACTGGAGGTGTTTGTCGGTGGCATTAGCGTTAAATGTTGCCATTATCAAGAAGTCAAATATCCCGCAACAGTTTACTCCATATAGTGCGATAAGCATTTTTTACGAACCTTGCGTTTACTCGATTAACTAAAACAAAAAGAACAAAGGTCTCCTTAATCCTTATTCGTTATTTAAATTAAAGAAAATATTTCAATTTTTTTATTTTGCGAAATAAATGACTGAAAATATTTTGTAATAAAACAATTTACCAAATGAATGTCCATGAAATATTCGTAAAATATTATTTTCCAGATAATAGTCGAAAATATTATTTTTTAAATTATTTACCAAATAAGACCACGACAAAATATTTGTTTAATTGCCAAATAACTATACCTAAAATATTTAGCCCTGTCAATCGACGAATAAATATGATCAGATATTTTGTTATTTAGTAATTTATTCGTTATTCGCCAAATGATTTTTTGCCCATCTCTGGTACGTGGTCATTTTTAAAAACAAAAATGAGTCACACCTACTTTGGGCCAACTCGCACATTGATAAATCATATATTTCTCAAATATGCATTTAAATAACACGTAAAATACATTGAATTACCTTAGAAGTCAGATTTAAAATATATAAATCTGAAAGATTTGACGAGGGGCAAAACCCGTGAAAATTATTGGGTTTTGACATGGTATCGTTGGGACGTCGTCGCGCCTACGTCGTATTCATGTTTTACAATTGCGCGAAAAATATACGTTCGGATTTTATTGTTTATAAACTTCCGAACATCTACTGTGTCGGGAGATTTGTACAAATGGCCATTTCCGGTCTGCTATTGGTCATTTTTGTGTGCATCTGTGATAGTTGGTACGTGGTCATTTTTAAAAACAAAAATGAGTCACACCTACTTTGGGCCAACTCGCACATTGATAAATCATATATTTCTCAAATATGCATTTAAATAACACGTAAAATACATTGAATTGCCTTAGAAGTCGGGATTTTTTTTTAAACTGGGCTGAAGAAATAATCATTTCGATTTTATTAGCAATAAATGTGCGAAAATGTACTATATCTAAGGATTTTACGCACATATTTGATCAAAAATAATAATCATGCAAATTTTTAAATGTTTTTAAATGTCACGATTTATTTTTATTAAAATTTTTCAGTCTTTTTGGGCTATTCTTATACAATAGTTGGCAGGTAAACTCTTTATAAATCGGCAGCACTGCAAATGAACTAAAGATAATCTAGACTACGTCGGTACGACCACGGCCGTCTCGAGATCTGCTTCGCGCTCTTAGCGGCCCAGGCGATCGTACGAAAATCGCGTATGGGAAATTAGTTCAAAAACTTCTCACATCGTTTTCTGGCACTAGTCTAGCCCCCCCCCTTGAGAAAATTCGCAGCCATGTTATCGAATGGGAGGAACTGCGCGGAACTTTGGAATTTCAATTATTATCGCGTAATGTGTAATTTTTTGTAAAATATTTTTTTAGTAATATTTAAGTTAATTAATAATAAAAAAGTTAAACACCTCTTGAGATTTTTTAACGCAAAGTAAAGTTTTGAAAAACGTTATTAAAATTTGGTCATTCTGGAGCCAGAAGTCGCCGTCGACGTTTTCTGTATATAAATGTAAACATAAACACGTGGTTCTCCTTACAGCTGTAATTTTGCTATGTAGTAACTTCCAGAGGCCTTTTATTTAATTTATTTTAATTAAAGTAGTGAAATAAATGAATTTTAATTAACTAACTGACACTTGGAAGATCACTATGAATGAAAATAGTGATGGAAACTTGGAAGGTATTTAAATCTGATAAATATAATAAACCAATGTGAATTTCCCACTGAATGATACACGACTAAAAATTTAGAAAACTCAAATTTACAACTTGAGTACTTTTCAAGAAAGAGGCTTATGCACAAGTTCTTTCACTTTCTCAAATTTTGCGGACAGAGTTTTGGTAATATTTGTGATAATTGGAAGTACGACCTTTCAACAAATTAAATCAGCAATTTCATTCGGTGATTATTATTCAAATCACATTGGATGTAAGGGCATAGAGCAATTTTTGGCCACAAGTGGATTTCAATGTTTTTTTAAAATGGCAGGTGAATACCGGAGATAGGGTACAGCTCTCTCTATGAATGTTGTTACTATAGCCATTAACTTGATAAAGCTTTGCTGCGGATACCCAAGGTTTCCTCTGTCGGAATATTTTATCAATCCAACTAATGGTGAGTCAGAATTAGGCTGTGATACATTTTCAAGGCACAATTTGCAAAAATGTTTTTCCTCTAGGATTTGTACTACATAACCAGCCAAGTATGCGATACTTGCTAGCCGTAAGGTGCATCTCTGTGTATCTGGGTACTCATAACTTCAGATGGTAACGTAACTTAATTGCCGTTAAAAATAGTTGAAAATCCATCGAGTCTAGTATCAATCATGGCTGATATGTTTCCTTTGTCAATATTTTCTTTAATTTGCGGATCTTTAGACCTTGATAGTAATCACTTTCCTTAAAATGTCCCACTACAAACAAATCTTGCGTGATGCGTAAGCTTCATTGACCCCAAAATCTTTTCTAGATATGTTCTTAGTCCATAATTTGCATACACTTTCATCAACTGGAAACTAATGAAATTATACATTGATATTCTTCTTAGATTCACAAAATGGAACACGACAAATTTTTGTGGTGTGCATTTTTGCAAATTAAAAATAGGCAATATTTTAAAACTTAAGTTTGAGAAATGTGAACTTAATTTAAAGAATAATAAAGGTATTTATTAAATAATATGAATAATATTGTGGTTATTTATTTAAAATTCTGATAAAAAATGCGAATACTGGTTTGAAAATTGTGAAAAACAAAAGAAACTTTGGTTAGGCTTAGCAATTAACTAATAAAACTCAATATAAGCATATTACTTTAATTAAATAAATGTTTTAAATGAAAACTTATTAGATAAAGATCAAATCATAAGATGTATATCCCAAACTTTCCAGAAGTTTTTGAAAAACATTGCAAAAAGGGATAAACTAGTTGAATTTACCGCCATAGAAAACTATTAAATATCCCGCTAATTTTTTACATTTACGGGGGGGCTCCGACAGCGCTCCTAGTGTTAAAAGAAGGTATTCGCGGAAATACATAGGAGAGGAAATCTTTGCCTGGGCCGCTATGAGCGCGAAGCAGATCTCGAGACGGCCGTGGTACGACAAATTGGATGCATGTGTAAACTTTATGAGCAGGTAATAACGTTGAATTGAATACTCTAATGATATAAAATATTATTAAATGTTAAGTTGTTAATATTTAGAATTACTACATGTATGTAATAGCTACATAAAAGGTAAGATAGTTTGATTTGCGAGCTTATATGACTTAGCTAAAACTTTAGGTTTTGGGCCTCGGTATCTTCAATGACTTTGGGTGGCGTAATTTTCAAATTAGTGCAGCGTTGCCATATTGAATATAACAAATATTTATGATATCCACTATCCATAATCAAGCAATTCTTAGACAAATTCTAGCACCTGCACCTAATAAAACCTGTATTTATAGAAATTGAGGAAATTGTTAACTTCAAAATTAGGATGGTGACTACAGAATGTTTTAAAATCCTGAATAGGAATTATATAACATATCTCAGTGAAATATAGGAAAATATAAGAAGTCAATTTGGGGATAAAACCAATAGGACACAATTAATTTAAAGCCCTATATCTAAAAGCAGACGACAAAGCTGACGCTCAATGCTCACAGGAAGTAATTGAATAGGGTAGTTAATATGAAAAAAGCGTATCAAAAGAAATAGTCGAAAACTATCGCCAAACAGTGTTGGAAATAAGCATATTTAAAAACTGTTACGTTTCCAAGGGTAAAATTATAACTTTGCGCTGCCATCCCTCTGGTAAAGTATCCCTCTGTTCTCCCCTTATAACCTGCTGACTTTCAACAGTCGGAGAAGCGACCACCTTAGTTGGTGTTTGAACTCTCTTGGGTGTTATAGCTCTTGGTGGAGATTTATTTACCATAGAACGAGTATCCCTTCTCGGTGGTGTGGCTATACTGTGAGGTCCTGGTACTACTGCCTGAGCGGCCTCCTCCTCTTCAGGGTCGTCTTGGAGCCAAATAAAAATTAACCCGTCATCCTTCTTTGACTTAGTAATATATTCCATTCCTACTATCTCATCGTAAAATTTAACATGCTTTGACTCAATGACTCTCCTCTCAAATGGATAATAAACCCGATAACCTCTCGTGCATGTTGCATAACCAACCAGAACACCCATCTTCGCTCTATTATGCAACTTGCTTTGTCAAATTTCCTTTGGCAGATGGACAAAAGCAAGGCTGCCTATCCTTCTTAAATGGTTCGCACATGACTTATTGTCTAGCCAAAAATCCATAGGAACTTTTTCTCCTATCAAGGAATGTTTCGATGTATTTCTCAAATAACCAGCTGTTAGTACAACTTCTGACCACGTATTGAGTGAAAGCTTAGAATCTTCTAAAACAGTACGCGTTGTGTTTAATAATGTCCTATTTAGCCTCTCCGCAACACCAATCATCTGCGGGGAATATACATTCGTGCGCTCATGTTTTATCCCAGCTTATATAATAATAATTTATCTTCACGTGCAATCACCTGAATTTTCTCGTGCCGTGTTTCAAATTTGGTTTTAATTTCTCCGTTTTTAAGAGCTAAAGTTAGGCTTAGGGAAAATTATTATTTTTATTTTTGAAATGTCACAAACGATTGTTCTGGATAATCTTCGGGCAAAAGTAGATAATTCCGTTGTACCCACTGGATCTACCACCGGGCCTCTACGTCGCCAACCGAAGAGAAATTTAAAGAAGATTATTACGGATACTCTCATTATTATGGAAAATACAACCACAAGTGACTCCACCTGCGGAAGTAGTACTTTTTTGACAGTTGAGAAACCTTGTCCTTCTTCTGAAGATACTAATTCAAATGAAAAACCTAGTGCAGAAGTGAACCTAGAAAACTGCATGAATTGACGCTCTCGAGGCGAAGATTAATTGCCTAGTTTCTCAGCGTGAAAATAACTCTCAGAAACTTACTGAACATCAAGACCCCTTAGACGTCCTTTCCGAAGATATCGTTACGCAAGGTCAGGAGATTTTGGATATCCAAAAAGATTTTAGTAATATGAAGCTCACTTTACAAAATGAATTTTCATCAATTCACACGAATTGCTCTACTATACAAACGTCGATGAAAATAACAGACGAGTCAATCGCGTCTCTTAACGATAATCTAAAAAGGCTTGAGCAGTGTTATTCGAATCCCACTTTGGTTTCCAACGATTTAGATGCTCGGATTGAAGAGTCGCTTAAGGAGAGAGATGAGATCCACCATCGCCAGTTCAACGCTATTCTACGTAACCTTCCTGATACCTCCCTGGACAGTGATGTCTCTAACGTTCGACGTCTTCTATCGGATATGGGCTTTGTTCACTCAGAACTGTCGAACGTTTTGGTTAGTCGCCTTGGAAATCCAAGATCTACTCCTCGTCTCGTCAAATTGGTCTTTAATTCACTAAACCTTAAATTTAAATTCTTCTCTAGAATGAAATCCCTCCGTGCCGCAGATCCAAATTTCTCACTCTCATACTCAATTGATCGTACGAAACTTCAACAGGCTAAACATTCAAAGGCTGTCGAGGAACTTAGAGACCGCCTGGCCAAAGGAGAAAGGGACTTGGTCATTCGTGATGGGGTGGTTCTCTCAAGAAATGATCAAATTCAACACCGTAACTCTTCATCTTCGTCAAATGGTGTTATTTTCACAAAAAATGACTAACGTCACTCAAGCATGTTTTGCCTCTCAGTAAAATCCCTTCAACTAACTATTTTTCAACTCTTAATCCTTTTGCTCCAGTTTTTTTCTGCTAACTCATCGCGCACTGTCTACTTTGTCGACCCAACCTACTTCGTCGATTCAACCAAATCAACCAACTCCGTCGATTGAACCTACTTCGTCGATTATACTAACGTCATCGATTCTACCAACGTCGTCGATTCTACCAACGTCGTCGATTCTACCAACGTCGTCGATTCTACCAACGTCGTCGGTTCCGCCACCATCGTCGGTTCTGCCACTGTCGTCAATTTTACCCCCTTCGTCGATTTTACCAACGTCGTCGATTCTTCCAACCTCATCGATTCTACCAACCAAAACTTTCACCTTAAACTCTTGCAGCATTCCGGCACACAGGTCACAGCATAAAGGTAAAAAAATTGCCTTGCTTACAAACAACGTTTCCGCACACGGCTTACTTTCTACGGCTAACCTTCCTAGTACAACCCTAACAATTCTATTCGGAAAAGTAATGAATTTAACTCTAATGGTACTAGTTTTGCAAAAACTGTCTCCTGTTCGTTAAACCCTCTAGCTGTATCCTTTATTCCTTCTGTCACTCAAAATTATTATAGTTCCGTTACCCCTGGCTCTTTAATGTCTAACTCTCATGTTCTGACGAATTATGTCTCTGTCCTTCTCACCAATATCCGTAGCCTTCACAAATATAACTTTAGGGATTTAACTCGTTGCATTTCGCCAATTACCAAAATTGCAGCCATAACTGAAACCTGACATCCCTGATAGCGAAATAAGTACTAAGCAATTCTCCCTTTATCGTCGTGATCGCGACTGTAGCAAGTGAGGTGGAGGCGTGGCTATTTATGTCTCAACAGATTACATTATATCCGTCGTTCCACTTATCGATAGCGTACTAGAAGATACGTGGTCAGCTACTCTCGGACTTGAATTTGTTGCAGTTAAATGCCTTAACGACTCAAGCAGTCTTTTAATTTGTTTAATTTATCGATCCCCTACATATACCAACCACGAAGAAACCATGACGATTATTAAAAATGCACTGCGTTATTGCGCAACTAACAATTGCAATTTGCTGTTAGTAGGAGACTTTAACTACCCAGGCCTAAATTGGAATATTTCCCTACCATCGAACCATTGTTCCGTCGCTGCTCGTACCTTCTTAGAGTTCATCAACGATTATAGTCTATTTCAACATGTAGTTGATGCTTCTCGGTATGGTGGCCCAAGTGTGACAAGCAATACCCTTGATTTAATTCTTACTCTGGAACCTGATTTGGTATTCGACTTGGACTATGGCTCTCCGATCGGACGAAGCGATCATGTAGTTATAATGTTTAAACTTGCGTTTCCTGTTCGCCAGCCATTTCTTCCTCAACGTTTATGCCGTAATTTCTTCAAAGGGAACTACGATGCACTCAACTCTTATCTCATTGCAATCAACTGGTCAAACACTTTTTCGTCTATTAATATTGACCTTGTTTGGGACTTATTTAATAGTATACTCCTTCATGGTATTGAGCAATTCATTCCCTTTCGTACTCCTTATGTGCCTGATAAGCACTCTTATGCAAGACTAACTATGTCCCGTAGGCATAAATTGATAGCTTGGAGTTTATATGTACAAGCTAAGAGAAATAACAAGACTAATCCTGAGAAACTTGCTGAACTTCATTCTAAATATAAACAGTCACGTAATGCTTATATAAATGCGTCTCGAAAATGCAAACGTAAAGAAGAAAAACACTTAACTGAACAAATATCTTCGAATCCTAAGGTCTTCTGGAGTTATGTGCGTAAGTTGAGAACCTCACATTTTACTATTTCGGAAATGGCACTCGGAGATGGCTCCATGACCACTGATATTCCCACAATTGCCGATATGTTAAATGACTATTTTGCTGATGTGTCCTCCAACGTACCTCCAGCTCCTACCGTTGATGCTCCAACAGTTCCTAATGAATCACTGCATCTGTTTAGCTGCACTCCTCAAGATGTCATTCGATTACTACGCAAACTAAACACTTACCAGTCAGCTGGTCCAGATGGCCTTCATCCTGCTCTTTTAAAAGCAACCGCCCACTCTATCTGTGCGCCGCTGTCTACGCTGTTCATACTTAGTTTTTCCTTAGGAAAAGTACCAGAAGACTGGAAAATTGCCACTATCACCCCTATTCACAAAAAGGGTTCGCGAACCAAGAAGGAAAACTATAGACCTATTACTAAAACCAGCCATATTGCTCGTGTTTGTGAGCGCATATCTAAAGCCCAAACAGAAGACTTTCTCACTAGAACAAATTTTCTATCTGATGCCCAACATGGTTTCCGGCCCCATCACTCATGCACTACCAATCTTCTATCTGCAACCCATGATTACGTTAGCTGGCTCGATAGCGGTTCACCTGTGGACATTATTTCCCTAGATATGAGCCGTGCGTTCGACACTATTCCACATAGTCATCTGCTACGGTCTCTCTCGGATGCTGGGATTTGTGATATGGCTATACGTTGGCTTGGTGATTTCATTGAAGGTCGCTTCCACCGTGTTGTCTTGAAGGGCCGCTCTTCTTCACTACGATCTACCCTCAGTGGTGTCCCTGCTATTTTCAATCGTTATAAATTCATTGCCAAAGTGTGTCCCGCCCTTTTTTGCAGATGACACTAAGTTGGCTACTAACGCCAATTCCGCTGACAATAGGGCTAACTTACAATTGGACTTGGACGACGTTGTTGATTGGGTCGTCCTTCACTTAGGTAACTCCAATGTTCGCTACACGTACAAAATTGCTGGAGACCTATTCCTAATGTGCCTGTTATACGCGATCTTGGGATTCTATTTGATGAAAACCTAAAATTCTCCAAGCATACCCAAAGCGTCGTAAGTCGTATCAATTCTATCACTGGACTCACTCGCCGAAATTTTTTTTAACGCTCTAAGCCTATATTGCGTTTTACATACAATGCTTTAATTCTTCCGTCCATTGACTATGGCTCTGTCATATGGTCACCCTCACTCGCTGGTGACCGTAACGTCCTATCAAAAGCTCATAACTGGTTCACTAAGTTGACGCCTGGCCTTACAGATTTTCTTCCACGTGACCGTAACTCTTCACTCGATCTTCTTGACAAGTTGACCGCCATAGAATTAATGAGCTAGTATTTATTTTTGACATTTTGAGAGGCAACGTTTTCCTAAATTTTTCCAAATTTTTTACTCTAAATAATACCGGTCGTATTCGTGGTCATTCTGAAAAACTTTTCAACCCGCGAGTAAACACCGCCGTTAGACAAAATCACCTCACTTTTCAAGCTTTAAACGACTGGAATTCACTACCTCAAGATATCCTTAACAGTCAATCAAAGTTTTCTTTCGTGCCAAGCTAATTGATTGGGTTAGGGATAGTTAAATTATCACCGTGTTCTTTGTCTTTATTGTACAATACATATTATATATTGTATGGGTGTGTGTGTGTGTGTGTGTGTGTTTTTTTTTAGGACGCCACAGAAGCCTCACTGGCTTAGGCGTATTATGTATCGTCTTTTTTGAATAAATAAATAAATTAATTACTATTCATTACAAAATTTAATTCTCCTGCCGCTCTGATATTTTACTAATTTTTTAAATTGTTCAAAACATTAGAAAACTTCATTTTTCCTAATCATGAAATATATCCAAACTCTTCTACTGTGATCATCTACAAACGTTAAATAATTCCGAGCGCCACCCAAAGATGTAATCGGTGATGGCCCCCACACATCGGAATGTACTAAATCAATGATATTATTACTCTTTATCTCACCAATATACTTGGCGAGGTTGTCTTTGCTATACCGATTTCTATCCATTTGGAGGCAGAATCGACAATAATCAATAAATATTTGTTTTCAATAGGGCCGGCGAAGTCCATGTGTACCACCGGATTGAAGTGGAAGGCCATTGATTATAAAACCTAGATGGCATTGGTGCGTTTTCTTGACATTGGTGACAATGTCTCACCCTGTGTTCTATGTCGACATCAAGCCCCGGCCAACAAACCTTCGTGCGTGGCATCTGCTTCATTTGGGTCATCCCATGATGTGCGGCATGTAAGTCATCGAGTATGCTTGAGCGTAGAGAATCAGGAATGACTACTTTGTTGCTGATAAGAATGATGACATGCATGACTTTGCATGAGTGATAAATCAATGCGCCGTTGAAAATAAGGACGAATGTTTCCTTCTCGTATTGTGGACGGCCAACCGTTTCGAAGATAGTTGCGAATCTGCACGAGGGTTGCATTTTGAGTAGTCGCAGTGACCATTAAAGGAATCGTGACTGGACCATCTTAAACTGACTGAATTAAATAGACATACTCTGATTGAATAGGTGAATCTTGGTCTGGATTGGTAAAGGTAAACGACTAAGGGCGTCGGCATTAGAATTTTCGAGACCCCTCTTATAGATTATTGAATACTGGTAAGATGCCAAAAGTAGGGCCCATCGTTGCAGACGTGAAGCAGCTGTTGGAGGTTCAGGTCTATTTGCGGAAAATATTGCGGCTAGTGGCTGATGGTCAGTAACTAGATGAAACTGCCGTCCAAGAAAATAATCGCGAAATTTTGTAACTCCATAAACAAGCGCAAGAGCTTCTTTCTCTATTTGGGGATAATTTGCTTAAGGTTTTATCAATTTTCTTGATGTATACGCAATTGGTCGTTCTTGCCCTTTAATTTTGTGGGATAAAACTGTGCCTATGCCCACAGGTGATGCGTTACAAGCTAAATACACCTCGGCCGTTGGATCGAAATGTACAATGCAATGTGGGAGGTTAACCTGGCTTTAGCTGTGTCAAAGGCGTGTTGCTGACGATCTGTCCATTGCCATTTAAATTTTTGAGTTAATAGTTCGTACAGCGGAGAGAGTCGGGTAGCATTGTCTAGTACAAACTTGGCATAATAATTAATGAGGCCTAGAAATGATCTCAGTTCGTCCACGTTTGTAGGGGCCGGAGCGTTTCTAATTGCAGCGACCTTGTTGTCTTGTGGGTGTATGTCAACTGCATCTAAACGGTACCCTAAGAACTCTAAACAATCTTGTAAGAAGATACATTTCGTTTTATTGAGTTTTAAGCAATTGGACCTCAAAATTGTCAGAACCGTGTCCAGAAGATGTAGATGATCCTGTTCAGAGGTGCCGCCCAGTAGAATGTCATCCTGGAATGGATACACTTTGGCGTGACCTCGAAAAAATATCTCCATGGCTCGCTGGAATATGGCAGAAGCCGAAGATACGCCATATGGCAGACAGTTGTGGGCGTATAAGCCTTTGGTAGTGTTTTTAGCCACTAAGTCCTTAAACTCGGGATCATACTCCAGCTGACTATATGCCTCCCGTAGGTCTATTCTAGAAAATACCTGACAACCTTTCATAGTTGCAAAGATGTGAGCTGGTATTGGTAACGGGTACGGCTCTGGGTCGATGGCTAAGTTGGGTATTAGTTTAAAATCGCCACATATGCGCATGGAGCCGTTTGGTTTTAGTACTGTGAATATGGGTGCAGCATAAGGAGAAGTGGGAATGGGGGTGATCACTCCCATAACTTCTAAGCGATCAAGTTATTGTTCAACTTAGCCCTTGATTGCGAAAGGCAGAGTTCGTGGTTTGAAAAATCGCGGTTGTGCATCTGGCTTCCTAATCAAATGTACGGAGACACCTTTGAAACGTCCTAATCCTGGTGTAAAAGCGTCTTTGTGCTTTTCCAAGATATCTTCAAGAGTGAGTGAAGTGGTAGTTAATTGATTGATGAAGTGATCCATAATTCGAAGGTTCGAGAAAATCCAACTTCGTCCACAGAGATTTCGTATGGTGCCTCGTGTAACAACCAGTGATAGGAGTGCTGACTTGTCATGGAATTGTACCTTAACATTAGAAAATCCCTTTGTTTCCAAGTTACTGCTGCAAACGGAGCGCAAGTTGTAAGGAAATGTTTCGAAAGAGTAGAGTGTTGTTCTCCAAAATGTATGTATTCACAATACCATTCTCTTTTCCTAACTTATCCCATCTCCGTCGCCAATTGTTGTATCGTGGGATAATAAGATTGATAAAGAATTGTGCAACTATTAATTATTTAATAGACATAAATATGATACATTTTAAACAAGTGAATAGAGCGTCATTCTCGCGTTGTCTCTTTCTTTCTAGGAAACTGGTGTTATTTGGTTTAAGTTTTGGTTTCAAAATATAATGACCGTGACTATGTAGTGACGCGCCATCTATACTATACAAGATTAACTATAAATACGTAATACACAACAAGTACATAGATTCTCAGAAGATAATGGGGCCTGCCATGCGAACTTGCCTCCCTGATCATATACAGTATATTTTTAATTCACGATCACCCTTTTATGACCTGCTTGATTAATAAGTCTACTAAATATCAAATTCATCTTCATACCGGGAGAAAATAAAACATCTTTCAATATAAGAATGTCTCCTCGCTTACAAGCAATCTGAATTTCAATGTCTCCTTTACCTTCTATCCTTGAAATCCCTTCGCCACATGTTGTTTCGGCAGTAAATGCAGTGTGTGATGTTAAGAAACCCCGTTAAAAATGATGTGTAGCCACTGTATCAACCACCCACTCATTTGATACAAGCGATGAACATTGCGCTGATGCAAAATATGCGAATCTCTTCCTCCGATCTCTTGAGTTATAGTTATTCTCACATCGAGAATCATAATTGTTTCACGTCCTGAATTAAAGTTGTTTCCACGCCCGTTGCTGAACTTGTCTCTCCTAAATCGACAGTCGTTCTCCTTATGCCCGGGTCTATTATAATTATGACATCTTCCTTGGAAACGTAAACCTGGATTATAGAAATTCGACCTCCTCTCATAAGTGGCTCTCTGTCGTGATTGCATCACAAACGCTCCTGAATGATCTGAGCTTTCACCCTCCCACATCATCTGTCTGCTGTAGTTTTAATATTTTGTGACGTAAATAGATAATCATTATAATGGTACATCTGTTGTACCAAGGTCTCATAGCTTCTCGGTAATTTTATTATCAACTGATATGAAATATCTTTATCATTAAAAACTTCTCCTGCATCTACCAGTTGCTCCTTAATGTCGTATAATCTTCCTTTAAATGCTGGGATTGATTCGCCAGGTTTACACGCAATTGTATAAAACTCCTCCCTTAGGGCTGCAATACGGGCTCTGGTCTTCGGGAAAAATGAATCTTTCAATGCTTGCCACGTTTCTTGAGGCGTTATTGCCTGCCCAACAAAACATCTGCACTCTGGACTAATTGGAAATTTGATAATTGACAAAGCTTTGGCCTCTCTTAACTTAAACTTCTCCTTTACGTCAGCTGCAGCACTCGCCTCTGGTGCTGTCTCTGTACCTTGGACAATTGGCCATAATCCATGTTTATTTAACTTCAATTCTACTTCATAACACCAATTCTTATAATTAGTCAATTGTAAAATAGTCACTTGATTCATCAACACCATACCATCTGACCGGCCCACCATATTCGATTCTTAAAATTTCTGTTTTAAAGATAAGTCAACGTTCCAGGGAGCAGCTAAGCCTAACCGTCCAAATTTTAGTTTCAAACTTCAATATAAATGTTACAATGTGTATTATTAGTATATCGTTGGAAAAGAAAAAGACATGTAATAACAAAGAACTAATTTAATAAAAACAATTAAAAGGATTACATAATTAAAGAACGAACTATAGCTAGCGAGATTTAAGAAGGGACTGCCGGTCGCAACTCCAACTTAAACAAAACCGGGCTGCCAGTCTATGGCTGTGATGACGCAATATTTAAAGACTGACTAGTTTCTAGGAAATGGGCGGGATATTCAAATGCCAAATATATGTAAACCAGTAATTAAAGTGTTGGTTGCACGAAATTTTAGCTATGGCTAATTAATGATTCATTAGAAAGAGCAAACATTTTATAGCAAGTACAGAAAATTTCATCAAAATCGGTTAAGTTGTCTTTGAATTATTACAATAAGAAGTCGAAATGGTGGAAATCGAGTTTTTCGGCGAATTTCTAGACTTCTAAAATTCTTCTCGGCACCCATGACGTTAGAAAATGCGAAGCGTATCATTGGCTAATTGTTTCTAATACATTTCTTTACATCTGGGATTAAAAGCAGGTTGATTTAACAGGCAGGAAAAAGTCCTACGCAGTTGTAATTGAAATAGGTATACACAAGCCTACATAGTAGAAAACCGATATGAAACCGAAGGCACCTTGTAAATTATTCTTAAAACGTCGGGTCGCGCGCGCCAAAAAAATATTTTTAATTTCGATAATAAGCCTAATATTATGATTAAAAACCTCTGTTTTGAAACAGAATCCTTCCACTTCAGTTCCTTCTATTTGAGCGAAGCGAGCGTAGCTCTCTTAGCAGCGAGTTGAATGGGAAAGTTTTGGCCGTCCGTCCGTGAGTCAGTAAGTTTCAAAGACGGGGGGGGGGGGGGACGCAAGATAAAGAGGAATGGTATGAGCCACTGGTTGCGAGAGAGAGGGTAGAGGGGGGCGCTCGGCGGGGATAGGAGCGAGTTGTACGGGAACGTTTTGTAGATAAGTGGAGGGGGATGGGGGCTCTGATAATTCGCAGATATTACGCAATATCTCGAAAACAGTAATTGATGAGGGGAATCCCTTCGAGGGTTTTATTGAGAGAAGTCATTGACATTATCTATATTTCCACCGATACTCGCGAGAATTTAAACGAGTTGCCACTTTGTGTGCTTGTTAATTTTCTAACATACTCAGGTCCGTCGTTATACAACAATCTGATACCGATCCTACAAGTCACCGTTTCGTTTTAAAAGGGGGCGGCCACTTGTACTCGTAAGCAATTCCCACTGCAACTTGCAACTTGCTTACGCAATCAGCATTCATCGTTATCAGGGCTTAACACTTGAGCAAGCAGTTGTTGATCTCGGACCCAACGAATTCGCTCTCGGCATGGCATACGTTGCCGTTTCGCGCGTAAAAACATTGGACGGCATAATTTTCGATCCCGGATTTAACGTAGAACGACTTTTGAAAGTCAATAGTAAGACCGGGCTAGCTTCCAAAAAAAAGAACTGGAGAGGCTGAAACTACTATGATATGTATGTCATAAAAATAAAAGTTATTACCTTAATTTCTTTAAATGTGTGTTCAATATTTGAATTTATATTGTCGCTAGCTCGTTCCGCTCAGGTTTTTGTCAAAAATACCCGTTGGGGTTTTGTGACGCCCTAGTTTAGGAATAAAACTACAGCTTTGATTTGCCCCAAATTGCTCGTGCTACGGAGGAGAGAAATTCGCTGAAAATTTCAGGATTTTGGTAAGCGAAAAAGGTCATTTTCGGACTCAAAGTTAATATACTTAGGCTTGGAATTTTTTTTCGACAATGACGTTTTGGAAAGAGAACGTCATGGGCTTCAAAACAAGCACACATATATTCGTTTTTATTACTATTGATTTTTCGTGCAACCAACACTTTAACAAAATTGTTTATAGAAAACAAAGGACATGGCACACTTTCTATGGGATTTGGCTTTCTACGGATTTCCGTGAAATTGAAATATATTGTTAAGCTTAGTTTAAGGAGCAAAATTGTCCTCGGGCACTTTTCCCTAGCGCAAACGGATTTTCCAGTATCAACGATTAAAGTTTGGTCACTTGTAGTTGGGAGTTGGGTCTGGGATTTGCCATACCATTGTTTATAGTCTTGAAACTAATCAACCTTTAGCACGCTTAAAGTTGCGCAGTTGGTAAACGCGTTATCCATGTACCTACAGAGACCCGGGTTCGAATCTCCAAAAACCCAACTCCCAGCTACAAGTGACCAAACTTTAATCGTTGATACTGGAGAATCCGTTGGCGCTAGGGAAAAGCGCCCGAGAACAATTTTGCTCCTTAAACTAAGCTTAACAATATATTTCAATTTCAGGGAAATCTGTAGAAAGCCGAATCCCATAGAAAGTGTGCCATGTCCTTTATGAAATAATGAGAATGATCTTAAAAAACTGGTGAATTGGGATATTTTAAGGCTTAAAAAGTAATTATTTGTTTTGTTTTAGAACATAAAGGATTATCAAGAAAAGTTTTTTTTCTTAATTTTGTATTTTAATATTGGTATCAGAAACTAAGAATATAATTAATTTTCAAAGAAAGCATAGGTCCTAGGCAATTTCGTTTTTAAACTTTTGTAACCAAGTTTGTTATTAACGCTCTTATTTTTACATCTGTCGCATACACTAACTCGTTTTACGAATTGTGTTGTAAAAAAGTTTAATTCGGGTCTGATTGTCAAAAGTTCTATTTATGACATTCTCGAACATACTAAGGCACATCGTCAAATCTTAATTTGAAATTTTATAATGGCTTTTACTTTATCATTAATTAAATGTGTAACCACCTTGAAGCATTGAGACAAAAACGTATGAAATAACTAAATCAAAAGGCTAATTACAAATGATTCAATTGATTTTAAATCATATCAAATTATATCTTAAAATATAATTACCTCTCCGAGTGGACAAAGTCCCCTAGGAGGGGTTATACAACGACCGTGTCTGTCTGTGGGTCTGTGGGTGGGTCTGTCTGTGGGTCTGTGGGTCTGTCAGGCCTGCGAAGTGTAATCACTGCGTACGCAGTTTCTCGAGATCTCTGCGTTCGCAGTTGCTAGTAATTAGGGAACAAAGTCGAAAAACCGTGTTTGCAAAACCACCGTGGGGCGGTGAGCGTTAACGGATTAATTTGCAGTCGGGGTTGGTTTGGTGGTTTTGTTTTCGTCAACGCTCGCCGTCACGACAGGTTTAATTCAGTGGTTTGGCTATTTCGCTATTGTAATGTTTATGTGTAGGGTGGTAATGTTGTGTTATTGTTATGACGTTTGTGGGTGTTGAGTTTGTGGTGTGTATGTACGGGTGGTATCTCTCCAACTCTTTCCTATTGACTTTTGGGACGGACCGAGTGCTGAGTGTAATGCTACCTCTCAACATCCAATGGCAGGGTTTCCACCAATTGTTCACGGTATTCGTCTTAGTATCAATTTGCGATCGCATCGGGCGGGTTTCGAACCCGAGACCGCCTGTTTGACAGGCGGACGTTCTTCCACAGAACCACCGACACTTATTACGTTTCCTTGAAAATTAGACCTTCAGCTTTATCGAAAGCGTATTTAATAGAGTACGAAATTTTGGTTTAATTGAAATAGAGCAAGATTTCGTGGAAGATTTAAATTATTGCATCGAAGAAATTCTAATTTAGCGATTTCTCATTTGATTAAAAACAAATGCGTCACCCAGGTTTCGAACCCGGGCCGTTCAGTTAGGCAGTCGAGCGCTCTACCACAGAACCAACGATAACTTCAAGCTATACTGCAAATAAGACTCTCATTGTAAGCATAATAGTTAACAATGTCTTGAATTTTTTTACGAATGAAATTGTGAAGGCCTAATGTGGTTTTTTTACGAAAAAATTATAAAGACTTAATCTTGTTTAATATAATAAGTTGCTTTATTTCAATTTGGTACTTTTGTTTAGGGTTTTTTTAATGAATGGAGTTAAAGATTTTTTTCTTCTATTATTTGACGTTTTATTTTTGCGGTTGTATATTTGTTTTATCTTTTATTCTTTTAAAATTATTTACTTCTTCCGCAAAATGGTTCATTTTTTGGAGGAACCTTTTTACTTATTTTTTGTGTATTAATGTTTTGAGAACCTTTACGTTTCGGAAAGGATAATTTTTGACGGAACCTTCAAAGTGTATACGTCGCATTTTCAAAAAATTTAATGGTCAAATCTTGTTTTAGCGCAGTCAGCAGATAAGATAAAGGGTAGAACCCGTTAGTTTTTTGTAATTTATTTAGTTTTTTCAGTCGTATATTCTTATCTATTAGGTTTAGCGTATTGGTTTTCAAGCTTAATAATTCATTTATTAACAACATATCGAGTTGGTCTGGTTTTCAACTCGGTCGTAATTTATTTTAAACGTTTTCTCGGCTGATTAAGATGTTTAATGCAGTTCATCTTGTTAATAAGTTTTTTGGTGGTGTGGATATTTGGATTATCATTATATGATTTTGGAAATTGGACGGTTTTGGTCTTTTTCATGCGGTATGTGTCCCAACGTCAACAGGATGGTTCCGACAGTCTACGAGTCGTCCACTACCAGATATCTACGGTATCTTGATCGGGCGAACGTTGAAATAAAATGAGCGTTAACTATGCGGCAAGTATTTCGTAAGCGACAAAAATACAAATACCCTCTGTAGATATTTCTTTCATTAAAATTGGCTTCGTATTATATTTAACTGCTAAACTTGTATCGTAAATAGGGTTAAAGTCAATTGTGCATTGTTTTAGTACGTCTAACTCACTGTTGTAACTACTTAATTTATAATATTCTGAATAAATTAATCTCGGTTGTTTCGTCTCAATTATTTTAATTCAAATTAAAATTTTATACCGGGCGGGATTGAACCGGGATTACGTTATTAGTAAATAACTCTGAATTGGGGAGATATAACTTTGAGGGTCATCTCGAGAAATTAATACCGCTAGTTGTTTTTTAATTTTGATTGTGTTGAGCTTTTGGGCGGTATTGTTGGCTTTAATTATCATTTTTTCGTGTGAAGTGGTTTAAAGAAGGTTTTCTGTGTTGTTATATCGTAAGCGATAAAAATACAAATACCCTCTGTAGATATTTCTTTTATTAAAGTTTGCTTCGTATTACATTTAACTGATAAAATTATTCTGTAAATAGGGTTAAATTCAATTGTGCGTTGTTCTAGTTCGTCTAACTCACTGTTGTAACTACTTAATTTATAATATTCTGAACAAATTAATCTCGGTTGTTTCGTTTCAATTATTTTAATTCAAATTCAAATTTTATACCGGGCGGGATTGAACCGGGATTACGTTATTAGTAAATAACTCTGAATTGGGGAGATATAACTTAGAGGGTCATCTCGAGAAATTAATACCACTAGGGACAATGCTTCCGAGGAGAGGTATATTTTGGCTTGCCAACTTGTTTTAATTTTTACTTTGAAAATTTCTAACTACGTATCCTTTTCTCACCTAAAAATATATATATATTTTTTGTTTTAACCCACAAGTTCTAAGATTTACGTCAACTACAGACGTCCAATTTTATAGCCATCAGCAAAAGCTTTCGTTGCTTCTTTTCTTCTGTCCTGTCTTTATATGAATATTTTAGAGACGTACCTTTTAGGAGGGGCCCTAGGTGTTGAAGTATGTTTGGGGTTAAGAATATTTTCAAGATCTAAGTTTATTTTTAAACCCGTGGATTTGGGACTAGTATTTTGCTTATTTGCCATCATACATTTATTACACAAATTAATTACAATAAGAAAAACGGCGCGAAAAGCCGGAAATTAGTGAAGCCTAGGGTAGCAACTACGCAACTCCTAAAATTCAACTACTCTCAATTTCTTACGGGTTTTCCAGATAAATATTTTTCTCTCACGCAAAAAACCGGCCAAACCTTCACCTCCTCTCAACTCAAAAGGGGGAAAGCACACCACACCGATTTTATAGAACGCTCTATTGAATTGTCACGTTCGAAGTTTCGGGTAGAGAGCGCAAATTCACTATTACGAATCAGCGCTATACGTTAAGTTCACAAATCTTTTAGCAGGAGAAAAACGCCAACTTATAGAATTTTGGAAGATACGTGAATGTTTGAAATTTCTCTAACTTGCCTTAAGCCATTAAAAACCTTTTTAAATTTCAGTATCGGGCGATTTGTGGCAAGTGGAATTTTACCCAGAAATGTGGAGTTTCAGATTAGGACAAATTCAGCTTGCGATGACATTCTTAGAGAACAAGCTCCGATCGTTGAAGCTACTGCGTTACACTTGAAAAGCATGTTCTTGCCACTAATCATTCTCCTCGCCGGGGTATTGATTTCCATTTTCGTTTTAGTCATTGAAATAAAGCTAAGATAATTTCAAAACAGTTCTTGTTATGTTTTATTTTGACTCTTTGCAATTTAAGGATTTTGTTATGAAACTCGCTTTACTGATTAATGTTTACTGTATGCAAGCACCGAACTTCTAACTTAATTATTGTCCTTTATAAACGGTTTCCTAATGTTTATCTTAATTTTATACTTGTTACGAACATTTTAAAAATTCAACACATTATAAATAAAACGTACTAACAAAATTTTGGTAAATTTGAAATAGCCATGAAAATATAAAAGTATTCTCAACCTTGAAATTGACAGACTGCAAACTTTTTGATGATTGTGCACAGATAGTTATTAATTTTTAACTTACACTTTTGAATTAAACAATTCGTTTGAAAGACTTACCGAATTTGTGTGCTATGGAATAACAATTAAAAAAATTAAATTTATCAAAACTCGAAAATAATAATCACGACTTTTTCAATTTTGTACTATTTCGAAATTTTTGAAGCGCAAGATTTTCATATAGAAATAAAAGTGTTTGAATACGTGATTTTCAGAGATACGCTAAAAGTAATTGGATATAGGATTGTGGCCATCTTTATTCCATTTAAAGGAATATTTATTAAATTTTATGTTTATATATATTGAACTTTCAACTATGTACGAAGGTTAGCAAAGCTAATAAAAGGTATCTATTGTCAGAGTTTCATAAGAAAAATACAATATTGTGATAAAAAATAAAATGTCAGATTCTCTTCACATATTTTTCTTGAGATAAAAGTTTTGAAATTCTGTAAATTTCGCCTAGAGATTTACGTTAGCATTAATATTTATATTGCGAAAACGTTGAAAGCAACCATGCACTAAGGCAAAGAAATATTTAGCGGTAAGAAAATAAATACCAAAATTAAATGTGTATTTAAGAAGTGCTTGTTATTATAATTCGACATAGATATTTTGGAACACTATTCAAACAAATGCGATTTAATTTAATCCTGTACAATTCAAATGTATCGATTTACTTGTCTAATAATTATTCATAAATAATATTGCTGTTAATGTTGATATTTAGCACTAAGTAGTCACGTTGTGTAATTTAAATAAAACCTTTCATTCAAAGCTTTTTTTAAGTTCTGGTGCTTAGTAGATTTTTGGTTATTTATAAATCTGTCGGCTTAGCAGAGAAAAATCAACAAGAGTAATAGCTTATTGTACTACATGAAGGTTACACGTGAAAAAGTAAGAGGATACCAACTTTGAGGGGAAACTAAGCTTTATTAGCATAACAAACGCAGTGCTTCGGTCGCCTTCTGGGTGAATACCAGACTTAGAACAGCCCAACGGTGGTATCGGTCTTTTTAAGCTCTTTTGGGATGTAGTAATATGTTAATTTACAGTTTGAATGTTTGAGGAATTTGGTTCATTAGATATTCAAATACATATACACACATTCAAAAGTTTTTACATTATAAGAAAGGATCAATATAAAGGGTGTCCACTAAAATATGGACCAAGGCGAATATCTCCAAAACAGTTTTAGGTACGAATTTGAAATTTTTAGGTCGCATAGAGAGTGTAGGGGGAAACATCCTTTGAAGAGTCGATGACCCTGAACTATGACTTCAATGTCACCCAAAAACTCCCTCGAGAACCGATAGTGTTAGAAATTTGGTTCCAATTGGAAAAGTGTTCCCCGTCACGTTTTAGGTCTACATAGCGTAGACCAAATCGGATTCGACCAATAGGAAGTCGAGAACAATATACCAAATTCACAAGAAAGCGCTTTAACTCCGAAACATGTCGTGTTACATTGTCGAAATTTGCTAGACAATCTCATTATGGTGGGAAATTTTAAATTTCGGAAATTTGTATGACCTTGAACCATGTCTTTAAAGTCATACTAAAATTATCTTGATAACTATTAGGTATAAAGTAAAAATTCCAAAAAGGAAGTTGTTCTTCGACACATTACTTTTAACTTTCTAATTGGAATTTTAATAAAAATCCAAAAACAATTTTTTAAACCGTAATTATCCCAGAATTATAAGATTTGATATTGGTGTGAAAAATTACCAAACAATAAGAAATAAGACCCAAACCATCCCATCATAATAGCAAGGAAACTTAATTTGAGCTTAATACAAACAAAATAACTCCATATAACTACTTCTATAGAAAAGAACAAATCTTCTAATAGCCAAAATAACACAAAAATAGGACTAACCAGTCGAAAAAGAGCATAAAAATTATAGTAACACTACCTTCATATAAAGCATACTCTAAACAAGGCTTTTTCCACTTATCACTAAATTAAACCCAAAAATAGCACACCTAAAAATCTAATTCTAAAGAACATAAATCAAAATTTAAAAAAATTCACTACCTAAAAACTTCATGTTATCTTCAATTCCACGAATTAAAATTTTTTTCAAAGTATTTAAAACAAAAAAGATTATCTAATTTCAAATTTAAATATAGAAGGGGGATAATGTGCATAACATAACAAATCTTTCCCGTAAATTGAAACAGCTAAAAAAACAAAAGCTACAAAGTAAAGGGCCATGCTGCACCAAAGAAAAAAATGCAAAGAATAAGACCCTCTAAAACCAGTATTAACCATAAAGGAACTATGTATAAGCCTTCAATCCCCAAACCCCAAAAGACAAAATTAACTCATCTGCCAAATTAAGGAAAGGAGGTGCAGCTTTATTTCTAGCACTTAAAAGAAACCAAAATAATCCTATAAAAGGATTCACTAACAACATCCCCCGAACTAATAAAAGATTACGTGAATGTAAACGTTCATAGACTATATTAATTAAGATAAACCAGTCAGAGGATGTAAACCCATGGACAAGTATTATAATAACCCCCCTATTATAGCCATATACTCTCCAGCTTAAAATTCCTCCTAAAAACATCATCATATGACCAACAGAAGAATACGTTAAAATTGATTTTAAATCCTCTTGGGAGAGACAAACTAGTCTTGCTAAAACACCCCCAAAACAAAAAACTTACATTTACTTCTAAGTCTATTCAACCTTTAAGAACATAAAATAAAAAAGGTTATAATCGAATAAGGCCATAAACCCCTAATTTCACTATTACACCATTTAGTACCACAAATGCACTTTAAAAGCAGGCAATTTAACTAAAAAAGCAAAACACATTCAAGGAAAAATAATTAGCTCAAAATCGCAATTAATATAATACAAATAGCTATAGCCTAAGCTAATCACTTTCAATCTAATCAAAATGTAGTAGTTTCACTACTATTTGCTACTACAGAAACGACGAAGTAGTTGCTTAATTTGATCAGTCATCTTTAATTGCGAATTCGTTTTACGTTTTAACATAATTGAATAATATTGTTCCATAGACTTGAAGAATAGGAAGTGTCACATTTATGTAACAATATTATACACTAATGGTTTTAACTGCACTTTCTATTCAAGTCTTTAAATGAGCTTTTCTCAAACACCGGCATTAGTTTCGAAGGATGATAAAATTGGCGAATAAGTAGATAAGTCCATAATGAAAAGGGATAATAAAGCTAAACCCTAAATAAATTTGAAGACATTTAAAAACTTACTAATAGCTCCTACTGATAGGTCTTCGAGCAAAAAAAAACGCGAAACTTGGACCAAATAGATCTTCGAGTGAATAATTAAATTAAATTAAATAAAATAGCCAGAAAATCCAACGGTAGACCGGTTTCGTCCTATTTGGGACTCGTCAGTACCGTGCGGGAAATCTGGCTGGCGACTATAACACCGAATAGAGAAACTAACCCTAAATATTAAAAATTTCAAAACGAGTTGCATAGCAACGGAAAGCCGAATAGGGGGAGAGTGATGGAGATTAGTAACCCGGCCACCTGAATTAATGGCTTCAAAAGTCGCTTGATGACTTAGGCCTAAGGTGGTGCCTTGGGTATTAGCCTAGCTGATTATTATTATTATTATTATTAGTATATACGTATTGTTAAGTGACTCCTTGAAAAGCACGTCGCAACGTGTTTTTTTTTTCAATCGTCTAAAATGTTGGTTCAGTTAACATTGGTTCCCTTCTTCCAATCAAATTGATAGACATTTACACATACTGTAGTGCACCGTCGTACTGCGAAACCTTATTTTGTATGGTTTGTAAAAAAAGGATCGCGGAACGTTTCTTCAAGGTCAATGTGAATAATTAAGATAACGTTAAAATATGATAAATAACCATTCAGGCAAAAAATATTTTTCGTATAGGAGTTCTATTATTTAAAACGATTCTACACTTAAGAACGTGCTAATGTAACACGGGGGAAGCTAAACTCCTGTACGCGCGCAAGTACGCTGATAGGCTGCAACCAAGCAAATCTTTTATTCAAAAGCTGATTTAAAACCTTTTTTCAGGTGGATCGTTCAAAGTAGATTGAATAGCGGGAAAGTAAAACCGACGCCAATCGGAATTTTAACTCGCTCTTGTAAATCAAAATCCTCATTCTAGAAGTAGAGCTGTTGAAACGGAGATTGGCTGTATTCCTCATGCGGTATTAAAGATATATCATAACCATAACTATCACCCATTCAAACTTCGTCTGCACCAAAGATTGCACGCCGATGACCTTGTTCAACTAATACACTTTTGCGTGTTTCTTCGAGAACGTCTACAAGACCATCCCAGTTATTTGTTCAGGGTCAAGTTGTCTGACATTTCATTGCGACGGTACTGTCAAGAGGCATAATTGATCAGTTGAAAATCGAGGCTGTCTTCGTGAAAAAAGTCATCAGGTGCAATGTAAAACTAATGTCTGGGCAGGAATTCTTGTTAACCAAGTTCTTGGTCCGTATTTATTCGACGAAACCCTGACGGGAATGCATTAATCTTAATTATCTTACGAGTGACCTTGAAGATGCGTTCAACGAGCAACCCTTGCAAATAAGATGAAATGTGATTTTCCAGTACGACGGTGCACCAAGGCACTATGCCATTGTTTTTCGACAGAAGTCAGATGATCAATTTCCTAATCGTTGGATTGGAAGAGGGGGCCTTATCCCTTGGCCTCCTAGCTCAGCAGATTTAACTCCGTTGGCCTATTACTTAGGGGGATACGTGAAAAGTAAGGTGTTCGAGACAAAGTCAACATTTTCGACTTAAAACTCTATCTGACGTGCTTTATCCGCAATCACTGTTGAAACTTTACTGACTTAATATTTGACTTTACAACGAATGTTTTCATTTTAAACATTTGTTATAATTTTGTAATTTTATCTAATATATATATGTAATCTAAGTAAAACAAATAAGAAATAAAAAACGATTGATTAAATCGCAACCTTATTTTTCTCTTTATCATTCTATTAGTATCAAATAAAAGAAAAACAACAACATTTTAGTATAATATTACTATCCCATATGTCTCGTTCGACCCCACATTCTCGTTCCTTCCCTGGCCTGAGGTTGAATGGTTATAGAAGAGAAGAGTTTCTCTTGAGCTGATCATCCCTTTTGTTTTTAACTGTTATACTGGCGATTACTGTCTATGGGTAAGGGTCGTAGATAGGATCAAACTTGTGGCGTTGTATTAGTTTTGGAAACACCGGGTAACCAATTTTAATAACATGGATGGACTAAAATAAGCTCTGGTGATTTTACAGTAGTTGGATGAGTTGTGGCCCTGAAGTACATCAAATAATTTGGTAGAACGTCCTGCCAGTTTGTGCGTTCCAGAAGAGCTGTGCGTATAGTTTTAGCTAACATAAGCTTTCGCCGTTCGATTAAGCCGTTTGCCTGAAGCCCTCGAGGGGTGAATTTGTGATGTTTAAACCCATATTCATCCACAAATGCTTGTTATTCACCACCGTTGAATGATGGACCTTTATCCGTTTAATAGTATTCCAAACATAGAGAAAATGTTGCGAAGAGCTTTAATATTAGAACCCGACGAGGTAAATGAGACTGTTGTTAACAACCACCTTATTTTTGTAGATCTTTTAACGAAAATGCAGTCAAATTAGTCATTTACTTTAACCTAATATTGAAGGCAAAACTCTTTTCCAGTCAATTTTCACTATCCAACCATGTTTCTTCCCAAATTATTAGATACAAATTCCAATGTCATAAATTATGCCCCCGCATACCCCATGGCATCGCATTGATTAACATAATAGACATTTAAGTACTGTTACTTATGGCGTATAAAATGTCAGTCATTGCAGCATCTTTTTAAATTCGATAGACTGTTTGGGGGTCCCTAAGTTCGAGATGCTTAAGATTAAAAGTAATAACAAAGATTAGGTTATTAAACCCATAATGACATTTGTATTACGAACTTGGTACTTTAACAGAAACATTTTAGCAGTAACTTAGAAATGATGCAAGATATAATGAATTTTATTACCATCTTGGTACTTTTACCAAAACATTTTAGCTGTGGTTAACAATTAGGCTTTTATTGATACTATTATTCCAACATTGCAAGTTAATTACATCGGAGGTTTTAACTTTTCGCAACGACTTATTGTTAGACGTTAATTGCAATTTTATTACTTAAAAATGTCTGTTCTTCTAGGAAAAAATTAAGAAAATGTGACTATTGACGGCCAATTATTATGTTAGCAGTAGTTCTTAGATCATGTGACTACATTAAAATGACTCTTTTGGGGTTAAAGATTAATACCCAATTTTTAAAAACCTATCTTTAGTTATTTTTGACCTCTTACGGGTAAAAAAAATAACAAATTGGTTTTAAACCCAACCGTTTTGAGTGTGTAAGATATTTTATCCAATGGGTGTAGGCCCAAAATGGTCGATTGCGATAGCGTGCTAAGTTTTTCTGTGATGGTTGTTGTTGCTAATGTGGTAAAGTGGCCTGATACGCTAGACACGCATCAATCCGCGCTTGTACTTTGTAATTAACGCCGGGAAACCAGATTTTATTTCTTATGATTGGTTTTATGAGAACTATACCAGGATGACTTTCATGTTTATTGCTTGGTCAATGAGTGATGTGGGCAGGATGATTTTTATCTCCCTGTTGGACTTGGACTTGGGCGCTGTCTTCAGAAATGTCAGACGGGAGTTTTTTTATAAGCGTTCTCATAGACAATTCGTTTTAGGTGGCTTTGTAGGTTTCCAAAATTGTGGGATTGAGAATCGCTTCTTCGTCGGAAGTAGTAGTTGCACCAAAAGATGTGAACTGCAGCGAGTCCAAGCTGCATTCATTTTTGGTGGAAAATGGATGACGGGAATAAATTGTCTGCTGGGTTGGTTTTCCTGGTTTTTGAGCAACGCGAAGTTGTCAATGTTGAAGGCGGATTAAACCAACGCTGAATGCGATTGTAAGTAAGAGTGCGTAGATTATTTAACATTGCGCCCACATTAAAATGATACCAAGCGCCTCAGTTTCGATTTTGGAATATCATTGTTTTGTTGCAGAAAGAGCTTTGCTGGCATATGCAATCACATACTCTTGATCGTTATCATCATGTTGGGTTAGAATAGCGGTGACTCCTACAGGACTAGCATTTACGATAACAGTTGTACTTTTGTCAGGATGCTGAAACTAGAGAAGAGAGCACTATTTGAGTTTAGCTTTTACTCCATCCAGTGCCAGTTAGTGGCAGTGTGTTCATATAAAATCGACATCCTGTTTGAGTAAGTTGCAAAATCCGGTACGAAACGAGCTCAGTAGCTGGCTAAGCCGGGGAAGCTTCTTAACTCAGATACGTAACGCAGCGATGGTAAAGTTTGCCTCGCTTCGATCTTTCATGGATCAGGCTTAATGCCTTCGGCCGTGAAAGTATAGCCGAAAAACATTATTTCTGATTTTCGAAATTAACATTTATTTTTATATAGTGTAAGTCCAACAGATAATATTTTTTTTCAAGTGTTTCTAATTTTTCGTCGTGATCTTCAACACCACGCCCTCCAATTATTATGTCATCGCTAGTATTAATCATATTCGGAATCCCACGGATGACGTCTTCGATTAATTTTTGAAAAATTTCGCCGGCGGAATTTATACCAAATTATAGCCTCTTATTACGAAATGGACCCATACGAGTAGAAAATTTTGATATTTCACGTGAATGTTCATCCCTCGGTCCATACAATTCATTATGGTGGTAGTATTTGTTCAAGTCAATCCCGGAAAATATAGTCATGCCAATCATTGCGCAAATATGAACTTCTTTTTTTGGTGGAATGTGTCGTTCTTACATAGTTGAATTACTGGGCTCATTTCGAAGTTTATTACGTTAGTCAGTTATTTATTTTTATGTACATAGGGATTGTCATACAGGGTGTTTTTTTTTGCTCGAAAAAGCGATTTTTTTCAAAAACAATGTTTTCTAGAAAAGCGAAATTTAAACTGTACATTATACGTGTCGGGGGACACGTTCTACCAAAATTGCCTCTAAATCGAAAAATATTTTCACGTTTTTGAAAATTTAAATTTTAACCGCTAGGTGCTATAAGAAAATTGTCAATGAAAAAATTGTAAAGCGTCACCGAAAAGGTACCAATAGCGTTGGCGTGAAAGAAAAGGACGTCTTTTTCACTGAAAAAATACCACTTGAAAAAGAGACAAATTGGGCAAGCTAAAATAACTTTTTTGAATTCCATTGGGAGAGTAGTGTAACTTTATGAAAGTCCGAAATTTGTTAATCTGGTGTTTAATGCAATAAACACCGCTGAAAAATCGAGGAGACAATTTCGAAGAAGGTATTACACGATTAAAAATGCGAATTTTTTGAAAAAAAACAAAGAGACATTTTATTTATCTACTTACAAACAAAATTTATAAGCACGTTTTGAAAATACCACCCTCGACTGTGATGCAGGCTTGGGCGCGAACAATCATATTGTCGAAGGTGGCTTAAATCATTTCCGGGATTACTTCCCGTCAAGCGCTTACAATTCATTGACGCAGCTCTTCAAGGGTTTCAACCGGAGTGGCGTACACCTTGTCCTTGACGAAGCCCCAAAGAAAGAAATCCAACGGAGTCAGATTGGGCGACCTTGCTGGCCAGTGTATGGGACCGTTTCTCCCTATCCATCGTTGTGGAAATACGTTGTTTAGGTAATCTCTCACGGCTCTGTGTTAATGAGGCGGGACACCATGTTCTTGGACATGCATCAGATTTATAGTCCGGTGTACCGGTAAGATTGAAACCACACCAACCGGAGGTCCGTCATCATAATACCCTACGCCAGCGTCCGCAAACCCGGACAGGTGACAAAACCAGCATGGGTAGCAGAACCCTACTACTGACGGTCGCACCCTCGACGCAAGCCACTCAACCCAGCAGAAGGTGCAGCAATGGGTCGACACACAGTAGTGGGAATAAGAGCGGATGC
Organism: Leiobunum rupestre; assembly: GCF_980474605.1. Taxonomy (NCBI): domain Eukaryota; kingdom Metazoa; phylum Arthropoda; class Arachnida; order Opiliones; family Sclerosomatidae; genus Leiobunum; species Leiobunum rupestre. The sequence goes on along the minus strand of NC_143388.1, from coordinate 53,066,427 downwards.
TCTGGCAACGCCAGCTGGCACCCTACCTAGAAAGGTAGAGAGCCAAGCCCTTTGGAAGGAGCGCCTAAAGGGGAACGGCGGGCACACAGCAGCCCGCATAACCCGGCACAGCTGGCACCGGATATCCCGGTGGAACTCCAAAAGGCCGGGAGATGGGTCCGCTGTGCCCTCATACGGAGGCCCGCAGCCCCACAGCAGGCAACTCAATCCGTCGAGACGGCCAGTTTGCCTGGCCCCTCTCCGTTAGCCTGGGCCGAAGCCCAGTTACCAGCCCACACCGGACCGAAGTCGGAGGTGGAGATATTACTATTTGGACGGAGCTAACATCTCCCAGTGCGCCACCGCCCGTGCTGGGTTACAAGAGCCGGACCCCGACTCCCCGGTAAATCCACCCGGTATTGCACACTCCGACCCCTCGTGGGCCGCACCATGTTGCTGAAACCACAGTCTTGCTCGTTGCGCCAACGGCAGTTCGTCAAGTTGTTGTTCTAGCTCATTTCTCAAGACATCTAAATAACTCGGGCGATTTAAATTTTACGGTAAGAATACTGGTCCACTAAACCGGTTTCCAACAAGACCAATTCAAACATTCAAGTGCCAAAATGGAAATTGGTGACGGTGTTCATATCCCCAGTGTGGATTTGTGTCTTCCCAATCATGTTAATTTTGGCGATTGTAAGGGCCGTCTCTTGCAAACGAGGATTCATCCGAGAATAGAATGTTGCGGAGGAATTGTAGATCGTCGTGCACGGAATTAAGCAGCCAGTTGCAAAAATCCAGCCGATGTTGAGCGTCTCCATCTCGTAAACCATGGTGAAGCGTTGCTCTGTAAGGATGGTACTTATGCCTATGTAAAATTTCCCAAATGCTAGTTTTACTGTAAGCCAAATCCTTACTTACCGCGGCACAACTACTACGTGGGTATGCGACAAAAAAGGCTAAAACGGTGTTTTCAAAGTCCAAATCCCGCTGACCAGGCCCACGATAATCGAAGTTGTACGTTACCATACTGGTGAAAGTCATTTACAGCTCGTCTTACAGTAGTTATGGATGGTCTTCTATCTGGATGTCGTTGTTCAAAGATCTCAATCACTCGTCGTAGATTTCTTCCACCTTCCGCTTAGTAAATGGCCACTAGTTTCGTACGATCAGCTCTGGAATATTGAGACATGATTGTTAAGATTGATTACGACAATAATGTTACACAGTTTGTATTACAGTTATTTAAATACTTAATAAATTTAAGGTTTTTACTGATCTTTTAAGCATGTGTCGCCTCTAGTGTGGTTGCGTTCTGGCTCGACAGTTGTCGCCACCGTGCAAATTTAAACAAGTTGATTAGGCACATTACCCAGCATAATTTACCTATATGGCGTGGCCCAAAATCATGCTTTTAGGTCATTGGGTTTTCGTAATCACGTATCAGAAAAGACTATTTGTAAACACGTGCTCAGTCGACCTCGCTTGGATTGGCTTTTCGGCAAACAAGTAATACTCGACTTGAAAATTAATGGTAAAACGTTTTTGAAAGTCGATACTAGGTGAAAGCACCTTCCCAGCATTCTGAGCAACCATAGCCATCTTCGATACATAGACCCAATCAAAAATAACGTAGGCAATGATAGAGCCTACACTTGCTTTAAACCTGTGGTCTATTTATCTTCTCACCTATCAGGGTTAATATTAGTTTCGAATCAACTAGATACAAACACCGGCTTATTTGATTAAAAAACTTATAGGAAAAGTCAATAGCTAAATGAGCCAGATTGTGTTTCAAAAAGAATGCCACGAAATGATAAATACGGTATTTCAAAACGATGAATAAAGTGAAACGGTTCGGCACATTGGCCAGCAAGGTCACCAGATCTTACGTAATTTAAATCGCCATTAAAAATTTAATTAATTAATTAATTTAATTTCTTTGTCATTGTCTCCTTGATTTTACAGCGGTGTTTATTGCATTAATCACCAGATTAACAAATTTCTGACTTTCATAAAGTTACACTACTCTCCCAATAGAATTCAAAAAAAGTTATTTTAGCTTGCCCAACTTGTCACTTTTTCAAGTCGTATTTTTTCAGTGAAAAATACGTTTTTTTTCCCGCGCCAATGCTATTTGTACGTTTTCGGTGACGCTCTACAATTTTCTCATTGATAATTTTATTGTAGCACCTAGCGGTTAAAATTTAAATTAAAAAAAAGTGAATATATTTTTCGATTTAGTTTCAATTTTGGTACAAAGTGTCCCCCGGCACGTATAATGTACAGTACAAATTTCAACTTTTTAGAAAACATCATAGTTTTTTTTAAAAAAATCACTTTTTCGAGCGAACAAAAACACCCAGCATATGTTTTCAGAAAAACATTATAACTAGAGGATCTTTCAATGCTGTACACGAAATCATATTAAAATATTATACATGTTAGATGAGGTGTCCTGACTTTAAGTAAGAGTGTTAAATACGCCAATAGGTAGAATAGTTCATATTGAAATGAGACAAAGAAGCTAAACGTGTAACAAACTTGAAAAAATTAAAATTAAAAAAACCAATAGGTCTTCGAATAGTTATTTTTATTTAGTTTTTAACTCAAAGATCTATTTGGTGCGAAATTCGTGTCATTTTGTTAACTCGAAGACCTATTGGTTCGAGTTATTTGTAAGTTTATTAAATTCTTAAAATTTGTTTAGGGTTTAGCTTTTTTTTTCCTGTATGGATTATTCTACCTTTTCGCTTACTTAACACTCTTTGCAATGCAGTCTATAGCCGTGGTTGAAATTAACTAACGGTCATAACTAAATTTATAACAATAACGTTTCTTTCCATTAGAAAAACGTAGCATTTTACTTATTTAAAAGTAAAATTTCCTTTTGAATTTTTAGATAATTCTAGATAACAAGTCCGGGAGAATTACAATATTTCAATATCGTAATCTTATGCACTTATTGCTGTATATTTATCTGCTGAGATTATTTTTCGTTTTGACTCAACTCTTTTTCCGACGCCACTGCCAGGCGTGCAGGGAGCGCTACGCTCGCCACTGGATACCGGCACCCCCGAATGTCTGGGAAACCCCCCCGAAGAAAATTTCTAAAAGAAACACTGCTTAAGTGTGACACTTCCGGTTACAATCTAGTACTTTGAAAACATCGACGACTTATTGTCAACTCCAAAAATAAAAATATTGGTTTAAGCTGAATTCTCTATATAGTACAGTCGAAATACGGGAAAAAAAGGGGTGTACATCAAACAAATTGCAAGATAATTGTTCTTTTTTTATTCATAACGAAAAACATGCGCTGATTTAAAAAAAAATTGTTTCTCGGCCCAACTCGCTGCCATCCCCCTCTTTTTGCCCCCCTTTGGGGGTGAAAACGCCTAATTAATTCATAACTCTCGTTCTATGTATCCGATTTTAATTTCCTGGCCATATTCGTGTTGGTCTCTGTCTCATCTATAATATTGGTAAAGAGTACAAGTTTCGTAAACGCAGCCAATATTAAGATATTTAGGTTATATACTACCCCCCAATCTAAAATTTCTCCACAAGTAGAATTTGAGCAAAGAAATTTTATTTTTAACCGAGTCTATATTTAAGTGAATGTTAGTCCAGGTTGTAAAGTTGTCTTAAGATTGCTAATTTCGTAGTTTTTGGCCACGGGTCCAATAACCTTTGACCACGGGACAGAAAAGCCTCACCTTGCGCTGTCAAGAGACGCGGGTATTCAGAACCGCGGGAATTAATAGGCTCCCCGACCGTACGACCCTCGGACTTTGCCTCCTACTCGCGTTACGATAATCCAGCTAGACTATAGTAAATAAATACAGACAACCTTCGAATCCAGAGACAAATACAGATATTCTCTAACATTTTAATAGTGAGAACCCCGAATAAGTTAATCTCCAAAAGATATTAAACTTAAAAGTAGTGTTCTCCTTATTCGAGTATTTTATTAGTCTGTGGAAGTTTTATTGAGCTATAAAATGGACCACGAAATCTGCGTTTTCTGTAATTTGAAGGTGCTGAACGATAAAACATCAAGTTGCTTAACAGAGAAAGGTATAAACAGTATTAACAATGCTTGTAAGATGAGGAATGTACCTATCTTTGATTTAAAAGTTGGGCAGAAAATCCACCAAAAGTGCCGTTCAAATTTCACTAACTCTGAGAAAATAAAGCAAGCCCAAAGAGTCGATTCAGCATCCTCGAGAAAACCATCATTCCGTTCTTCAGAAAGTCAGTTTGTTTTCAAAGAAAATTGCTTACTTTGTGGTCAACGAGTAAAGGAAAGGGATCTTGCTCGAAACCTAGCGTTATCTTGTCAGAACCAAAATATATGATAAATCAATATTGGAAGCGTGCTCTAAACGGAATGATGAGTGGGGCTTAATGGTGAAAGGGATAATTGAAATTACGAATGATCTACACGCTAGTGACGCGATTTATCATAAGGTTTGCGACATCAATTTTCGAACTGGTAAGAGCATACCCTCCCAACATTGTCCTAAAGAAAAATAGAAAAAAAAAAGCTGGTAGACCCAAGGATGATGTAAGACGCATCGCTTTTCATAAAGTTATAGACTATTTAAGAGAGAACGATGAAGAATTAACTAGCGTTCAAGATCTAGTTTCACTAATGGAAAATTATTTAGATGGTAGCAACTGTGAACCGTATTCAGCTGTTTACATGAAAAACAAAATTTCTGAACATTTTTCTAACGAAGAGGTGATTACAACTGTCGATGGTAGAGCTAACATTGTCACTTTCCAACGCAAAGCTGCACATATATTGAAGGAACTACATGATAAAAGAGACGACGATATCAATGAAGAGAAAATCAGTGTTGACTGCTGCAGCGGAGATATTGAGGAGCGAAATTAAAAGTCTGGTAATTACAAAAGAAAGTTACCCGTCGCCAACTGAAATTGAAGAGACTTCAACTGATATAAGATATTTACCAGATTCTTTAATGAATTTCCTTAAGTTATTATGTGCAGGAAAATATGTAGACGGTAAAGTTGCATCGTTAGGGCAGTGCATTATGCAAGCTGTCAGACCTCGGGTTATTATAGCACCTTTGCAGCTTGGTCTAGGAGTTCACTCATCATAAATTAGGGTCAAGATTTATGGTTGACGTATTGCATAACATGGGTTTCTCGTGCTCATATGACGAAGTACAACGATTTGAAAAATGTGCAGCGAAACAATCTCAACCAGAAATATATGACTTACCATAACATATGCACATTAGACGGATACGGAACCTTTCACGGTATGGGTATAATTTCTACTCATACCCCTGCTATAAAGAAAATTACTGCCATTCAACGTGCAATTATTTCCGAAGATGATATACGACAGGCTGGCGGAATAAAAATCAACTATCCACCTTCTCAAAAAAAAAGTGGCCTTTCTTTGATAAAATATGCACCTTTGCCTGAAGATACTTCTAGCCCTTCTTCAACTGATAACCGAGAAACGCTGTGGAAAATATCACGTTTATTGAAAACACGTAGACCAAATTGGAGTGTATTTATGGAACTCGTCACGCCAGGAACACATCCCGGAAAAGCTTCCGTTTGCTACCATCCTATGATAGATATGGAACCGACCAACGACGTGTGCATTTATTCAACGCTCTGCTTTGTGACGAATCACGCCTCGAAGTACGATGCTGTCCCAATTTTAACCTTTGATCAACCATTTTTCCTAAAAGCAACAAGTCTAATTGAAAACGAGCCTGATGCTAGTGGTTTGAAGAAAATAGTACTTAGACTTGGAGGACTCCATACAGAAATGAGTTTTCTCAGAGCGATAGGTTACATCATGGCCGGGTCCGGATTAAAAGAAATATTTGAGTTAATATATGCGAAAAATACGGTAACTCATATGCTATCCGGTGCGGCTATATCTCGGGCCGTACGAGGCCATCTATTATTAGATGGTGCTCTATGGACAGTTATAGCAAAGAAATATTTTCCCGACTTCAGCACGAATCGATATGTCTCAGAAGCAGGTAGTATACTTAAAGGAATTTTCAGCTCAAACATCGAACCTGAAGAAGTTGACAAATCAGATTCTCTGAGAAGAATAAATGACACTATGCAAAAAAATCTGAATAACGACTGTAAAGAAGACCCGACTCTTAAACTTTGGGTTCAGTACTTGGACATGATTAATATCCTGAAGTCTTTCATCAAAGCTGAAAGGACTGGCGACTGGGCTATGCATGTTAAATCTGGGGCCAATATGTTGCCTTACTTTGCTGCATCAGGACACAATTTTTACGCAAAATCTGCTCGAATCTACATTAAAAAAATGCTGGATCTCTAAATCGCATCTTCTGACGTGTTCAGCGCTTTTAAGAAAGGTCTACACGTTGTAAGAAGGACGGATAACTTCTGGGCTGGTCTTTCAACTGATTTAATAATCGAACAGATTCTAATGAGAGGCGTTAAGACATCTGGGGGTAATCTCTTCGCCTTCTGGGGCAGCATCTGCAAACTGTATTATTTTTTAAGGCCTTTAATGTATTAAAAAAAAATTAACGAAGGAGAACAGGAAATTATAAACACATGTCGACTTACAGTAGGATTGTTTCTCTAAATATTCAGTTGAATAGGGGTGGTTGAGAATAAATTCAAACTGTAACACTCAGCAGATGCTCGAATATTAAATTAACTTAACGGTTTTACTTGTTAGTTATTTGGAAATAATTTTAAGTAATTCTTGTATTTTAACTTGATGTTCTGGAAGTTTGTTTGAAAAATAACCGTTTTGTTTTATCCCTTTTAGCAAATGACCAAAATCAAAACACTCCTGAGGAATCTAAGCCTTTTTCTTTAAAATCAGAAAAGAGGTTAATCATCCTGCTGCATTCAAATGCATGGAAACAGTTGTTAGTTAAACATTTGGTTTTTAAAAAATTATACTACCTTCTATTATAAATAAGTCTTTATATTATAAAATGTTTTTCAAGTTTTTATTAAAAGATTTGACATAAATCATTTTTGTTGTAATGATTCCTCAGATTAAGCCTTTCTATTCTATTCTAGTTTATTTGTGATTTGCAAATTTGAATTTTTAAAAAAATATATATATATTATTAATGATATGATGTCATTTATTATTAATATTTAATAATTTAACTAAACAGCTCATCATATAATGAGCCCGCCGATATTAAAAAAATTATCGAACTACAGCCAAAAACATAAGAGCGTGGTGTTAATTTTGGAACCCTTAAAGTGTTGGTTGCACGAAAAATCGATAGTAATAAAAACGGATGAATGCGGGCTTGTTTTGAAGCCCAGGACGTTCTCTTTCCAAAAATGTCATTGTCGAAACAAATTTCCAAGCCTAAGTGTATGAACTTTGTGTCCGAAATTGACCTTTTTCGCTCCCCAAAATCCTGAAATTTTCGGCGAATTTCTCTACTCCGTAGCACGAGCAATTTGGGGCAAATCAAAGCTGTAGTTTTATTCCTAAAATAGAAGGAACTGAAGTGGAGGGATTCTGTTTACTTGTATAAGTTTTCAAAATAAAAGGTTTTTAATCATAATATTAGGCAAATTATCCAAAATATTTGCAGATTTTAGTTTTATAAAACCAAATATTTAAAGTGTTGGTTGTACGAAATTTTAGCTATGGCTAATTAATGATTCATTAGAAAGAGCAAACATTTTAAAGCAAGTAGAGAAAATTTCATAAAAATTGGTTAAGTGGTCTTTGAATTATTATAAAAAGAAATCGAAATGGTGGAAATCGAGTTTTTCGGTGAATTTCCAGATAATGCGAAATGTATCATTGGCTAATTGTCTGTAATACATTTCTTTACATCTTGGATTAAAAGCAGGTTGATTTAACATCCAGGGAAAAGTCCTACGCAGTAGTAATTGAAATAGGCATACACAAGCCTACGTAGTACAAAACGATATGAAACCGAAGGCTCCAGGACCTTGTAAATTCTTCGTAAAACATGGGGTCGCGCGTGCCGCGTAGCGCGCGCAATTTTTTTCGATAATAGTTCTTTTTAAAAACTAACGTGGCCTTCTTGTTGAAATGTTGCTCTTACGTCACAGTCTCTTACTTTGACAAGCCTACGAGCGCGCGCTACAGTCGCGAGGAATATAGCTTTTTCTAGGGCGCGTGCAAATCGCTCGTGCGAGGAATACACTAATAAAGCTGGGTCTTGTGAAGTAAGAGCAACATTTTAACAAGTTGGGCAAGACCACTTTTTATTTTATAAAATCAACTATTAGCCTATCCGTTTTTATTACTATCGATTTTTCGTGCAACCAACACTTTAAGGGTTCCAAAATTAACACCACGCTCTTATGTTTTTGGCTGTAGTTGGATAATTTTTTTAATATCGGCGGGCTCATTATATGATGAGCTGTTTAGTTAAATTATTAAATATTAATAATAAATGACATCATATCATTAATAAGATCAGAAATTAACTAGAATAGAATAGAATGGTTGATAATTGTGTTATTAAATAGTTAAAAACAAAGGCTTAATCTGAGGAATCATTACAACAAAAATGATTTATGTCAAATCTTTTAATAAAAACTTGAAAAACATTTTATAATATAAAGACTTATTTATAATAGAAGGTAGTATAATTTTTTAAAAACCAAATGTTTAACTAACAACTGTTTCCATGCATTTGAATGCAGCAGGATGATTAACCTCTTTTCTGATTTAAAGAAAAAGGCTTAGATTCCTCAGGAGTGTTTTGATTTTGGTCATTTGCTAAAAGGGATAAAACAAAACGGTTATATTTTAAACAAACTTCCAGAACATCAAGTTAAAATACAAGAGTTACTTAAAATTATTTCCAAATAACTAACAAGTAAAACCGTAACGTTAATTTAATATTCAAGCATCTGCTGAGTGTTACAGTTTGAATTTATTCTCAACCACCCCTATTCAACTGAATATTTAGAGAAACAATCCTACTGTAAGTCGACATGTGTTTATAATTTCCTGTTATCCTTCGTTAATTTTTTTTCGATACATTAAAGGCTTTAAAAAATAATACAGTTTACAGATGCTGACCCAGAGGGCGAAGAGATTGCCTGCAAAACCAACGATAATAAAGTAACTTATTAGTACAGTCGAGATACGGTTTGACCTCAAACAAATTGCAAGAGAATTGTTCTTTTTTAAATCTTAATGAAAAAATGCGCTGATTGAAAAAAAAAATGGTTTCTCGGCCTTACTCGCTGCCATCCCCCTCTTTTTGCCCCCCTTTGGGGGTGAAAACGCCTAATTAATTCATAACTCTCGTTCTATGTATCCGATTTTAATTTCCCGGCCATATTCGGGTAGGTCTCTGTCTCATCTATAATATTGGTAAAAAGTACAAGTTTCGTAAACGCAGCCAATATTAAGATATTTAAGTTTATATACTACCCCCCCCCAATCTTAAATTTTTCCACGAGTAGAAATTGAGCGAAGAAATTTTATTTTTAACCGAATCTAATTTTATGTGAAGGTTTTATGTGGTCGTTCGTCACAATTAATGTTTATAATTAAACGTAAATTGAATAATTTATTCATATATATTATCAATAACCGAATTAGTCTTGCTAAAGCCTTTGCAAACATTACACGCAATACTACATTCCATATTATATTTTCTACAAGAAAATCGATTGCTTAGGCATCCAGTCTTGCATCCACAGCGTATCACAAACAAAAGGTAATCTGGAGCAGGGGCCTGGTACATTTTAATGGGGAACAACTTGCTTCCCTCATTTTTCCATCCCCATTCAAGAGGATTCAATAAGTGGCCTAACCAATTTTGTACTTGCCAATAAACCCTGAGGCTATGATTCTGTAGCGAGTCACTTGTTGGTGGAAATACTTCTGGTTTAACTTCTTTGTTAAATTTGCTAACTTTTTCTCGAAACAAACAATATCTTAAATCGTGAATTTTTTCGATCGCTTGACCGTGGTATAGTTCTACCAGTGCTTTTTCGCCAGCTTCAATGATATCCTTTTGTTTTAGGTTTGGAGTTTGAAAAATTTTAGCTTGTGCTTGAAACGTATCATTATTTTTAATGAGTTTTAATCCAATGGATTTTCCAATACCAAAAAAACGAGAAGTAGTATCACACCCCAAAAAAGCATGCGTAAATAGGATGTGTTCACTTTGAAAATCGCCGAATCGCTTTTGCAATTTTTTTATGTTAAATATTTTTATTCGTTTTGAGTTAGATTTTGGTTCGCCCCTGAAATAAATTTCATTGTAGTCTGCTGGCGTATGCTTCAGAAGAAGTACAAGGAGGTCTGTATCTTCACCGATCACCTCTGTAACATTGTGGCTAGCCTCTTGAATTGCTGCCATTACAATGTCATAGTCTGCATCAGCTGTTGCATTGAAAACATTATTTCCGGCGTCTTTCAGATGTTTTGAGAGGATATTAATTAATTGTTGTTTGTTATTAGCATTGTTGAGAAACTGCTCCTTTGTAACGACTACTTTCATATTCAAGTCGAACGAGACTTTAACTCCTGGAACCTTTTTTGTGCGCCTTTCATGAACGTGACCTTTAGTAGACGGACCGGCAGCATAACCATCGAAAACTATGGTGCAAGATGAATACTTTTTTTCCACGTATTCGACATACATCAAGATGATGTCTAAATACGTATAACCTTTAGTCCATGGCAATTTTTGGAGCAAAGATCCACCGTCTAAAACATATTTATGGCTTACCTCTCCATCAATTTGACTGATGTCCGTCTTAACCAAGTCCCACAACGCATTGGCTAACACACTTTTTGGGGCTTCTCGCATTTGCCCTTGTTCATCAAATATCGAAGCTAGATGCGTGCATAATTCAAATTTGAATAATTCAGCGAGATTATCTTCGTTTGCTTGAGCAGTTATTAGTAACCTTTGAAATAGAACTGAAGGTTCTATTTCCACTTTCTCGTTGTCAATTATTACCGAATGCTTTGAGTCCATGTTGACAGCTCGATTTCTCTTCTTGAACGTATATTCGATAACATTCTTACCATCCATATCACGAAGTATACTTAAACCAACTTCAAAAGCTGATTGAACATTAACGTGTTCGTTAGCTATAATTCCAGTAGCAATGTTTCTCAAGGAGTTCTTATTTTCGAAGATGTCACTCTTTTCTAAATAATTTTCCAGAGTTTGAGTGTCAATTTCATCGCGTTCTTGACGTGAATCAGAAATATCTACGTGCTGTTCACGACCATGCATGTGTTTCCCGGTGACTTCTTCCATGGCGTTTGCCATTTCGGTACATACAGGCCTAGAGAGCAACCAAATGGTTCGTTGTATTTCAGTCATTCCACGACCTCTAGTCAAGCCCCAGATGTCTTAACGCCTCTCATTAGAATCTGTTCGATTATTAAATCAGTTGAAAGACCAGCCCAGAATTTATCCGTCCTTCTTACAACGTGTAGACCTTTCTTAAAAGCGCTGAACACGTCAGAAGATGCGATTTGGAGATCCAGCATTTTTTTTAATGTAGATTCGAGCAGATTTTGCGTAAAAATTGTGTCCTGATGCAGCAAAGTAAGGCAACATATTGGCCCCAGATTTAACATGCATAGCCCAGTCGCCAGTCCTTTCAGCTTTGATGAAAGACTTCAGGATATTAATCATGTCCAAGTACTGAACCCAAAGTTTAAGAGTCGGGTCTTCTTTACAGTCGTTATTCAGATTTTTTTGCATAGTGTCATTTATTCTTCTCAGAGAATCTGATTTGTCAACTTCTTCAGGTTCGATGTTTGAGCTGAAAATTCCTTTAAGTATACTACCTGCTTCTGAGACATATCGATTCGTGCTGAAGTCGGGAAAATATTTCTTTGCTATAACTGTCCATAGAGCACCATCTAATAATAGATGGCCTCGTACGGCCCGAGATATAGCCGCACCGGATAGCATATGAGTTACCGTATTTTTCGCATATATTAACTCAAATATTTCTTTTAATCCGGACCCGGCCATGATGTAACCTATCGCTCTGAGAAAACTCATTTCTGTATGGAGTCCTCCAAGTCTAAGTACTATTTTCTTCAAACCACTAGCATCAGGCTCGTTTTCAATTAGACTTGTTGCTTTTAGGAAAAATGGTTGATCAAAGGTTAAAATTGGGACAGCATCGTACTTCGAGGCGTGATTCGTCACAAAGCAGAGCGTTGAATAAATGCACACGTCGTTGGTCGGTTCCATATCTATCATAGGATGGTAGCAAACGGAAGCTTTTCCGGGATGTGTTCCTGGCGTGACGAGTTCCATAAATACACTCCAATTTGGTCTACGTGTTTTCAATAAACGTGATATTTTCCACAGCGTTTCTCGGTTATCAGTTGAAGAAGGGCTAGAAGTATCTTCAGGCAAAGGTGCATATTTTATCAAAGAAAGGCCACTTTTTTTTTGAGAAGGTGGATAGTTGATTTTTATTCCGCCAGCCTGTCGTATATCATCTTCGGAAATAATTGCACGTTGAATGGCAGTAATTTTCTTTATAGCAGGGGTATGAGTAGAAATTATACCCATACCGTGAAAGGTTCCGTATCCGTCTAATGTGCATATGTTATGGTAAGTCATATATTTCTGGTTGAGATTGTTTCGCTGCACATTTTTCAAATCGTTGTACTTCGTCATATGAGCACGAGAAACCCATGTTATGCAATACGTCAACCATAAATCTTGACCCTAATTTATGATGAGTGAACTCCTAGACCAAGCTGCAAAGGTGCTATAATAACCCGAGGTCTGACAGCTTGCATAATGCACTGCCCTAACGATGCAACTTTACCGTCTACATATTTTCCTGCACATAATAACTTAAGGAAATTCATTAAAGAATCTGGTAAATATCTTATATCAGTTGAAGTCTCTTCAATTTCAGTTGGCGACGGGTAACTTTCTTTTGTAATTACCAGACTTTTAATTTCGCTCCTCAATATCTCCGCTGCAGCAGTCAACACTGATTTTCTCTTCATTGATATCGTCGTCTCTTTTATCATGTAGTTCCTTCAATATATGTGCAGCTTTGCGTTGGAAAGTGACAATGTTAGCTCTACCATCGACAGTTGTAATCACCTCTTCGTTAGAAAAATGTTCAGAAATTTTGTTTTTCATGTAAACAGCTGAATACGGTTCACAGTTGCTACCATCTAAATAATTTTCCATTAGTGAAACTAGATCTTGAACGCTAGTTAATTCTTCATCGTTCTCTCTTAAATAGTCTATAACTTTATGAAAAGCGATGCGTCTTACATCATCCTTGGGTCTACCAGCTTTTTTTTTCTATTTTTCTTTAGGACAATGTTGGGAGGGTATGCTCTTACCAGTTCGAAAATTGATGTCGCAAACCTTATGATAAATCGCGTCACTAGCGTGTAGATCATTCGTAATTTCAATTATCCCTTTCACCATTAAGCCCCACTCATCATTCCGTTTAGAGCACGCTTCCAATATTGATTTATCATATATTTTGGTTCTGACAAGATAACGCTAGGTTTCGAGCAAGATCCCTTTCCTTTACTCGTTGACCACAAAGTAAGCAATTTTCTTTGAAAACAAACTGACTTTCTGAAGAACGGAATGATGGTTTTCTCGAGGATGCTGAATCGACTCTTTGGGCTTGCTTTATTTTCTCAGAGTTAGTGAAATTTGAACGGCACTTTTGGTGGATTTTCTGCCCAACTTTTAAATCAAAGATAGGTACATTCCTCATCTTACAAGCATTGTTAATACTGTTTATACCTTTCTCTGTTAAGCAACTTGATGTTTTATCGTTCAGCACCTTCAAATTACAGAAAACGCAGATTTCGTGGTCCATTTTATAGCTCAATAAAACTTCCACAGACTAATAAAATACTCGAATAAGGAGAACACTACTTTTAAGTTTAATATCTTTTGGAGATTAACTTATTCGGGGTTCTCACTATTAAAATGTTAGAGAATATCTGTATTTGTCTCTGGATTCGAAGGTTGTCTGTATTTATTTACTATAGTCTAGCTGGATTATCGTAACGCGAGTAGGAGGCAAAGTCCGAGGGTCGTACGGTCGGGGAGCCTATTAATTCCCGCGGTTCTGAATACCCGCGTCTCTTGACAGCGCAAGGTGAGGCTTTTCTGTCCCGTGGTCAAAGGTTATTGGACCCGTGGCCAAAAACTACGAAATTAGCAATCTTAAGACAACTTTACAACCTGGACTAACATTCACTTAAATATAGACTCGGTTAAAAATAAAATTTCTTTGCTCAAATTCTACTTGTGGAGAAATTTTAGATTGGGGGGTAGTATATAACCTAAATATCTTAATATTGGCTGCGTTTACGAAACTTGTACTCTTTTACCAATATTATAGATGAGACAGACCTACACGAATATGGCCAGGAAATTAAAATCGGATACATAGAACGAGAGTCATGAATTAATTAGGCGTTTTCACCCCCAAAGGGGGCAAAAAGAGGGGGATGGCAGCGAGTTAGGCCGAGAAACAATTTTTTTTAATCAGCGCATGTTTTTCGTTATGAATAAAAAAAGAATAATTCTCTTGCAATTTGTTTGATGTACACCCTCTTTTTTCCGTATTTCGACTGTACTATATAGAGAATTCAGCTTAAACCAATATTTTTATTTTTGGAGTTGACAATAAGTCGTCGATGTTTCGATGTTTTCAAAGTCCTAGATTGTAACCGGAAGTGTCGCACTTAAGCAGTGTTTATTTCAGAAAAGTTTCTTCGGGGGGGGTTTCCCAGACATTCGGGGGTGCCGGTATCCAGTGGCGAGCGTAGCGCTCCCTGCACGCCTGGCAGTGGCGTCGGAAAAAGGGAAGCTCCGGGTGGGGGGCGGTAGAAAGAGATGCCTAAAAAAACACTGCACTTAAGTGTTGAGTCGAAACGAAAAATAATCTCAGCAAATAAATATACAGCAATAAGTGCATAAGATTACGATATTGAAATATTGTAATTCTCCTGGACTTGTTATCTAGAATTATCTAAAAATTCAAAAGGAAATTTTAATTTTAAATAAGTAAAATGCTACGTTTTTCTAATGGAAAGAAACGTTATTGTTATAAATTTAGTTATGACCGTTAGTTAATTTCAACCACGGCTATAGACTGCATTGCAAAGAGTGTTAAGTAAGCGAAAAGGTAGAATAATCCATACAGGAAAAAAAAGCTAAACCCTAAACAAATTTTAAGAATTTAATAAACTTACAAATAACTCGAACCAATAGGTCTTCGAGTTAACAAAATGACACGAATTTCGCACCAAATAGATCTTTGAGTTAAAAACTAAATAAAAATAACTATTCGAAGACCTATTGGTTTTTTTAATTTTAATTTCTTCAAATTTGTTACACGTTTAGCTTCTTTGTCTCATTTCAATATGAACTATTCTACTATTCGCGTATTTAACACTCTTAGTTAAAGACAGGACACCTCATCTAACATGTATAATATTTTAATATGATTTCGTGTACAGCATTGAAAGATCCTCTAGTTATGATGTTATTCTGAATACATATGCTGGGTGTTTTTGTTCGCTCGAAAAAAGTGATTTTTTTTGCTTCCCCCTTTTTGGTATTTGCCTTCCCTCTTCATTTGTACCCCGTTACCCATTTTTTTACATAAAACTAATTGTGAATATCCTGCTTTTTGACGGTCCTTTTTTGTAAGTTTTTTTGGTGTGTTGCGTGGTCATTTTCGCATTTTCATGTCACGTGTTTCAAACATTCCGTTAGTTAGTCTTAATTTGTACTTTCGCTTTCAACGCCTATCGACCGAAGTACCGCGTATCAGTTTAATTTCCGAAATAAATAAATTTGAGTTTCCCCAAACGTTGTTGGTCTTTTTTACCTCTTCAAACGTGTTCACTGTAAATTGACCTGAAAAAAGCTACAAGCGTTATTCCTCATTTATAATTCGTAAATAGATTAACTTCTATCTGGCTTTGAAGCAATAAATTTATTAAGTTCTCCACTTGCGACATAATGTTTTGGAAACTAGGATCTCATTAGAAATTTCCCTTGCTTGAATAATTATCCGTACTACAAAGGACATAGATGTATCTCAAACGTAAAGCCATATAATTAAAAGAATAATAATCAACTTTGTTAATACTCAAGCCACCACCTTTAGACCTCATCATCTAGCGACTTTTAAAGCTTTTCAATCAGGTGAACGGATTACAATTCGTAGGAGGGTGGAGGCAAGCTCTTTATGCCACACTAAACCACTTTTATTAAATATTACCATAAATCTCAACAAGTTTAGTCCCTTATAACATGTACTTAATCTATTTAACTTAGAGCATAGTTGTAGATAAAGGAAGACGAGCGATATAAATACGTGAATAGTTTATTAAGATCGAATGACGGTGAATGGGTAATTTACAATGTTAAACAAAACTATAGTGTAAAATAAAAAAAAGCAAACCATATAGTCTTTACAAAGCAGTTGAAGGTCATGGTCGCAGTGGGTTAATAGAGTAAACGTAAACAGAGGATATAAGCATCGCATAACTCCAACACTCCTTCACGATGATTATCGGATATACCAGCTTTGTCCATCAGATAGGAGAGTCTCTGTCTTGCTAAGGGATTGTTAAGAAAATCAACAGTCATGTCTTCCGTGGGGCAGTAGTTCAAATTCAAATTAATTTTTTTTAAATAAACATTATTATGTACATACTGTATTTGGTTAGAGGGCCAAATTAACATGCGACTTATAGCCCTCTTGCAATACAATTTTTTTCTGATTGTAAGATAACAAAGGAAAAATAAGCAAAAAAAATAATATAAAGGTAAAAAACAAGAAAGTTTCTAAAATTCTAAAAGTTTGAATGACATCAATAAGAGTCTTACTATAGCAAATTTATCTAAAAGCTTTCGAAAATAATTTTTTTTAAATGTTTTTTTAACTATCGATACGGTATTTAAGTGTTCAATTTTATGTTAGTATTGGTTAAATAGATTAACTCCTGCGTAAAATAGTGAAGTTATTTTTTTTGTTGTGTTAAATAATGGAGTTTCTAATATATTATTTGACCTTGTGACGCGTTTTTTAACTCGTAGTTTAAAGAGGTTTACCAGCTTAGACGTTATAATTTGGTAAATTAAATTTAACAGACATACTTAAAAAATTGCAAATATTCCGTAATTTGTTCTTTTGGAATAGTGGTTTGGTATGAGCGAGCCATTCCTTTTTATATATGCTTCTCAAAGTACGTATTTGTAGGATCTCCATTCGTTTGATATTGTTATTACAAGTGTTTCCTCAGACAACAATTCCATATAAGACACGAGAGAAAAACAAGCTATAGAAATAGAACTGAGCTAGGGAAAGATTGTTTACATTTTCGAATTAAATACGCAGCACTAGACAATTTTTTACAGACTTAGTTTGTATGATCGTTCCAGCTTAGATAGTCAAATATTACCCCAAAGTATTTGTATTCGAGAACTACATAACTCATCTTTTACTAATTTGCCTTGGTTAACGAATATTATATACTCAGTTTTCGTTTTGTTTAATTTAAGGCCGGTATCTTCGAGCCATTTGTTAATAGAGTAAAGATACTCATTGGTTGTTTTAATTAGTGTTTCGAGATGTTGATAGTGCCGTTCTCCCTCAAGTCTCATAATAGATGGTAGTGGACATCAATGTGTTTTGTCCTGGAACTAGTTCTCTCCGAAAGACTTATCTTGATACAACCCTGGTTGTCTTCAAACAGTTTGGTAGTGTAGTGACTGGTAGTCCGACGTCGTCAAGGAGTTGCCTTAACCAAATCTCTTCGTGCGCTGCATGATATGATGCAATATACTCGGCCTTCGATTATTTTGACTAGACCACGTTACTGTCCATTGTCCAAATTGAAACAGGTACCCGCTTGTAGATTTTTGGTCTTGGTGGTCACCAGCCCAGTCTGCATCAACGTATCCGACTAGCTCTGGTTTCTCAGTAGCTTTTAATTTGAGACGAACGTCGATCGTGTTTTTAAGGTAACGCAATACGCGCTTTACGGCCGTCCAGTCCTTTGCTCTTGGCACTGCTAATCTTCTGCATAGAAAACCGATGCTTGCAGCTATATCGGGTCTAGATACGGTAGCTATGTGAAGTAGTGGTCCGTTGGCTTTACGGTACTGATTGTTGTTAGGTAGAACATCTTCCTCCCCAAGTGATTTCAAGTAGCCGAGTTCCATTGGAGTTTTAGCTGATTTTGCTTCCTTCATGCCAAAGTCTTCCAGTATGAATTTTATCTTGGTCCCTTGATGAATATCGAAACCACCGTCTGATGATCGTTCGATTTAGATCCCGAGAAAATATGAAACATCACCAAGGTCTTTCAATTCGAAATGGTGGTTAAGTCTTTTGTAGATATTTTTAATGGTGGTCTCGTTTATTACCAGCATGTCATCCACGTAAAGCAGGAAGTTTCGTCCTTCTCTAGTTTACTGTAGAGTCCAGGATCTGCCTTACTTCGAGTAAATCCTTCAGCTTGTAGTATCTGGTTGGCTTTGATGTTCCATGCCCTGATTGTTGTTAGGTAGAACATCTTCCTCCCCAAGTGATTTCAAGTAGCCGAGTTCCATTGGAGTTTTAGCTGGTTTTGCTTCCTTCATGCCAAAGTCTTCCAGTATGAAATTTATCTTGGTCCCTTGATGAATGTCGAAACCACCGTCTGATGATCGTTCGATTTAGATCCCGAGAAAATATGAAACAACACCAAGGTCTTTCAATTCGAAATAGTGGTTAAGTCTTCTGTAGATATTATTTATGGTGGTCTCGTTTGTTTATTACCAGCATGTCATCCACGTAAAGCAAGAAGTTTCGTCCTTCTCTAGTTTACTGTAGAGTCCAGGAACTGCTTAACTTCGAGTGAATCCTTCAGCTTGTAGTATCTGGTTGGCTTTGATGTTCCATGCCCTTGCCGATTGCTTCAGTTCATAAAGGCGGCGCTTTAGTTTGCAGACTTTATCTTCCAGCCAGGTTCCAACAAATCCTGGAGGTTGCTTCATATTAAGGTCTTCAAGTATGTCCCTATGAAGAAAATCTGTTTTATCATCGTAGTGCTTGACTTTGAAGTTCTTGGCCGCTGCGATTGTAAAAAGAAGTCGTACGGTTTCGTACTTCGTGACAGGGGTGTAAGTTTCGTCAAAATCGTCTCCAAACATCTGGGAATAGCCTTTCGCAAGCAATCGTGCTTTATATTTGCTGATTTCCCCATGTAGGTCGGGCTTCATTTTAAAAATCCAACGACACTCAATAGCGTTTCGATTCGGTGGGAGATTAGTCAATTCCCAAGTTCCTCTGTCGTTTTAAGACGTAATTTCTTCATTTGCGGCGTCTATACATTTCTTCTTCTCTCTAGTATGTAAATCTTCTAGTTGCGCCCATGAACTGGAATCTAGAGGATATTCGACTGTGGCCTTGTACGTCAATCTTCGTGGTGGGACGCCTTTGATTTCTTTTTCAGACCGCCTGGGAACTGATTTTTCTACCTATACTTCTTCGATTGACGTCGTTTCGGACTTTTCAACTGCCGTCTCTGGAGTGATTAGGTTGGTCCTTATTTTGTTTATTTATTAACTGTTGCAGTCTTACCCTCTAAATTTGTTCCAATGTATAAAAGTATTATTCAAAAGAAAATTAGGATAAATTGAGCAAAATTCAGAGGTAGCTCAATAACCTTGGAAATTCCCTTTATCTTAGCATTAGGAAAAGTGGGACGTTTTTAATTTTTATCCATATTTTTCGAGTTAGTTACGGATTATGCCTACTCTATCTAAAAATCAACCACTCTGTGTTGCTTAATATGCCTTTAATTATCTGCCTAACTTTCTATAACCGAAAGTGTCAAGTTATTACAATACGTTAACAAAGCAGTTTGGAAATTCCCTTTATTTTGCAATCGAACAAACGTTAATTTTTAATACTCTCAGAGTTAGTTACGGGTTATGGCTACTTTATCTAACAATTGTAAAACTGAAATATTCCAAAAATGGGTAATATATAACCAATTGCTCTGGTTTCAAACTACTTGATTTACGCGTGGCACTAGATCTAATAGACTTGCCATCTTCAGTAATACTACACAAAGCAGTTGGAATCCAGATAATCTAATGAATTGTTCAACAAAAGAGTGGTTTATTTTGAGATAGGGTAGCCGTAATCCGTAACCAACTCGAACAATTTGGATAGAAATGAGAAATCACCGTTTTTTTAATGCTTAAGTATAGAGAATTTTAAAGCTCATTGAGCTACAGTACCTCTAAATTTTGTTCAATTTACCACAAATTTCTTATGAGTTATGTTTTCAAACATTGGAACAAATTTGAAGGGTAAGACTGAAAAATTTAAGAAATAAACGAAATAAGGACCACCCTACTGTCTGTGAACACCAATTGATCCTCCCCTTCTGGCTTTGATGATTCGCTGTCTTTGTAGATGTCATCGCCATTACCTTCACCCAACGTTACAGACTAACTGAAGTGAACCAGGCAAGTTTGGGGATTCAAAATCCTTTAGCCTTTCGTTGATAGTCCATATCCTTGGGAATGTAGGAATAGACCTTGCTTCCGAATACTTGGATGTGTCCAATACGAGGCTTTGACCAACTCCACAGTTGATAAGGCGTTTGGTCTATGGCTTCACTTGGCAGGCGGTTTTGGAGGTAATTAGTTGTCGTGACTGCTTCACCCCAGTAGCGGTTCTCCATCGTTGCGTCCAGCAGCATGCACTTCGCCATCTCTGCCAGAGATCAGTATTTGCGTTTTGCGACCCCACTTTGTTGAGGATGATATTTTACTTTTAGCTGATCCTCAATGCCAAGTGCCTTTAGATAGTCTTCTATAACATGAGTGATGTATTCTCCGCCATTATCGGATCAAAACTTTTTCGGGCGTCTCTCGAACATGTTGCTCGTGACTGCTATGAACTCGTGGAAAACTTTATTGACTGCGTCCTTTGTTTTCACCAGGTAGGTATGGGTGAACCTTGAATGATCATCGATCAACGTTACCCTATATCGATTTCCACTCGGCGTAGGTGTTGAAATGGGACCGCATACATCAGTGTGGATTAAATTCAAAGGACCTTTGCTCTTCGATGTTGAAGCCTGGTATGGTTTCGCTGCCATCTCTCCTTTGAAACAACACTCGCAAATTAGTTTCCACTTGCAGCTGGATAGCTTGATACCATCGGCGAGGTCTTTTGAGGAAAGAGTCTTGACGACGTCTACGTCCCTATGTACAAATCGTCTGTGCCACAAATGCAGGCAGTCTTCGGAATGGGCGTTGTAGTAGTCTGTTTTGTTTGTTATCGGTTGATAAACCCATTCATCTTAGCCATAGCCACAATCTGACGATCTTCCATGATCTTGCAATCATCGTTCTCGTTAAACGTTGTACTGATAGCAAGCTGCCTCCCAATTTTGATACGTAGAGAACGTTCTGGATGGGTATACGATGTACATCGCCTTCCACTCCAAAACATTCGAGGACAAATTTGATAATGCCTTCCGCCATCACGATTGAATCGTCTGCTAGGTAAATCTAATCTGATACTGGTCTTAAAGATGTGAAATGCTTCCGATCGTTGGTCATATGACTAGTCGCACCTGAATCCACATACCATGAGTCGGCTGATGTACCGCTTGAGGCCTTGAAGGTTGCATATTCTCTGAACGGCTTTTCTTTCACGGCGCCTCTGCTTCGCTGAGTCCTCTGTGTTTGGGACGTAGCGTGATTCTTTCCCAGATTCTCCTTGTAGAGTCTGCAGTCCTTCATTATATGTTGTTGAGGTTAACGGTAATAGTTAGTGTTCGGAGCTTTTGGCTCGATCGCGTGGCAGGCAGGGCTTGCCAACACCCTCCGGCGCATTGTGACCTGGCCACCTGAATTAAGGGCTTCAAAAGTTGCTTGATGACTTGGGCCTAATGTGGTCCCTTTAGTATTAGCCTAGCTTATGTCCAGGCTTGTGACAGTGAAAACAAACTGCTCTGTTCGGACGACGTCAGTGATTGCTTCGTTTCTGACCATTAGCTCGTTCCGAATTTGATAAAGCCGTGTCGGAAGTCTTAACTATCGCCGTATTTCTGCTATTCTCTTGACGGAGGTTGAACTCGTCGATTAATTTCACTTTTACGAATTCCATTGTCAGATCCACCTCTGGCCTCATTTCGAGGGCTGTAACCAAGTTATTGAATGACTTTTGTAAACTGCAGAAAATCATAGCAGAAACGTAATAATCCTTCATAGTTTCACCTTTTCCTCTCAGTTTCTCCACTCTCTCCGGCCTAGACGTAATGTGATCTTGAACCCAATCTGGTGGTTTCCTCTTAATAAGAAAAGCTTACTTGTAACATTGGGCTGCTCGAGTAGCTTAAGAAAGTTGTCCACATTGATCTGGCAGTGCTTTGATTCACGATATGTACCAACTGATCGTCTTGTAAAGATAACGAAATAGATTGAGCCTGCTTGTTTTTATCGTCCCAGTCCGCAGGAATGTTAGCAGTCGGTTTATCGTTATCCACAACTTCCCATAGGTGGTCCTTGGTAAGAAACATCTTCATTTTGAACTTCCATATATGATAGTTAGAGTTGTCGAGCCGGGCGATCAGGAACTTGAAGTCGCTTGAAGCCATCGTTGTTCGTTTGAAACGAGTTTACGATTAACTGATCCACTCTAAGCTAATCCCGAACTCCACTATTTAAAGATGCTGTTATACGTAACTGGACCCATAACCTGATAGAATCTTAAAACTTAGAGCATATTTGTGGATTAAATAAAAAATGCTTTAATCAAAGCAGTTGGAAGGTTAATTTAAGGGGTAGTAGTTGGGATCTATGAAAGCACAGCTATTGGAAATGTTTTAGAATTTAAGAGTTATTTTTTGGAATTATTTTAAAAAGCAAAATATATTTCTAAAATAATTTCCATCGATTTTCCTCACCTTTTATATATTTTAAAACCCTTTCCTTAAATTTTAGCCTTGAAACTGTAACAGTGAACTGAGAAAATTTTAAATTGTAAAGGAGTAAGCGTGTTTAGTTTATAATTATGTATGTTCTAATAGAAATATTTAAAATGAATCCAACAAAAACAACATATTTTCGATCTTGTAGATTCCGTTTTGTATAATGCTTGAGAACCACGATGAACGTCTTAAGCCGATTGGAGTTTTCTCAAACTTTCTAAAGTCTTTATTTCTCAAATTGAATGTCAGGTAAATATCTGGAATTTTATTTGAAAGAAATCCTTTGTTTACGTCATTTCCAGCAATTTCGAAATTTGTTCGAACTTTCAACTTACTTTAAAAACCTTTATTGGTGTTGTTAATAATTTTAATTGAACAATAAAGAATATTTTGGGAGTGTTGGGGTGGGAAGGAGGTAACACCCAATTAACCTATTTTACTACTTGAGGCTTTCAAGATATTTGACACAATATATATAAAACTAAATGCACTCGTCTTATACTCCATGTAAAGTAGATTTAAGAGGATCGGTAAAAAGCCTGGTTTTTAGCCCCCGTAAACCAATCACACTAAGGGGGTCGGCCAAGGTTATTTGGAAAAAAAAACAAGTATTGCTAAGAGTGGACTATACCGTTCGAAAAAGAAAAAAGATAAACACAAAGTACATTTCTACGCCAAAAGGGATTTTTTTCACGTTTTTAGAGATTAAATATGATATACTAAATATCAGTTGATAGATTTTATTGAATTAAAAAACCAAAATTATAAATAACTAAAATATAAAGCTCAAAAATTACGTAACAATATCAACCGCATTAGATTGCCATTTTGAAATTTTAGGATCACGTGGTACAAACGACCTTTCAATACTCCCTCGGAGTCTCTCGAGCTGATTGATACGCGGGGAGAAAT
Organism: Leiobunum rupestre; assembly: GCF_980474605.1. Lineage (NCBI taxonomy): Eukaryota > Metazoa > Arthropoda > Arachnida > Opiliones > Sclerosomatidae > Leiobunum > Leiobunum rupestre. The sequence goes on along the minus strand of NC_143388.1, from coordinate 53,042,525 downwards.
AAAATGCACCTGTGGAAGGGTATCGAAAACCTGTCCTCATAATTTACTGTCCATGCATATTCTCATTTGCTCAAAAAAACTCCCGATTAAAATTTATCCTAGGGGCTGAAGTACGGTGTTTAGTAAAACTTAAATTCAGGAACGTTGTAAAGTGTAAAATGCATACACACCAGGTCAAGCAGATTTAGACTGATTTAAAATTAAAATTGATTTGAAAATCAAATTGATTTGAAAATAAAATATCAGAACTATTAAATATACATTTTATTTATTTAAGATTTCATTTAATTCAAGATAAGCTAACTAATGACAAAAAAATCCGTTCAATATACTGGAAAATAGCTTTTTATTATATAAAAATCAATTTATTCAATAAATTGGATTCGAATTAAAAATATTAAGAAAGTGCCAACACACTATTTTTCTATTCCTAAACGGTAACAAGTATTTTTAACAAAGGCGTGAATGTTCAAATTTTAAAATTGCGAGACATAGAAGATGGGAAACACATTTTTATCGCGTATTTTATTTCGATGACGTAGTCTGATCTAATTTGAAGATGAAAGCATAAACATTTGAAATAAATAAATATTAAGAAACTATCGCAATACTCCTTTGGTTTTAAATTTTAGCCTTTCGGTGGATATAATTCGAGAAACCAACCAAATGATCGATTTTTTAAAAATGACTGGACCCGGTGAAGGAAGCGGCACTATAGGATTCCTAGTCAGAAACGTTAAGTCCAAAAGTTTAAACCTTGTGAATAAACAATAATAAGAAGAATGCTAGTATCACTTTTGCTATCTAACGAAATATAAACGTTAATTTAAGTTATCCTAATATTAATATTAATGTTATACTATTTAATTAACTGTGTCCTTTTGTTAATCTTTACAAATACGATATGGTTAACTGTTTTTATTTCCTAACTAGTGATTTTTTTTTAAATGTCATCAAAATTTTACTTATTAATTTTTTATCTTTGGATAACCGTTTCCTGGCTTAGATTAATCTGAATTAAATTTGGTTTTAAGATAACCTACTATATTTCATTATAACCGCTATATTAACTGTATGAAACCAGATAATGAAAAGCAGATATTTTATTAACCTTGCATCAATTTTTTCTAAAGTTTTATTCCTTAAGGTCAAAATGCTTTTTTTGCAGGAATCGGATATCGCAATGGTTGCAAATTTCCCAGATTACAACTCTTTCAAGTACGTTGAGTATTCGTCGCCTTACATCAGACTGTTAACCAAAATCGCCTCAGTGAAACCTATCGACATAAAGTCCAATGCATTAGGTACTGTCAAAATTTTTCCAACCGAGGTACTTTTGCATTTCAAGCGTAAAAATGGCTTTGCTTATATTAGGATGATTAGATTGAGAAATAATTAAAAATCTAAAACAATCGATCCATAAGTGACCCACATCTTTGTTGTATGAATGCATGATTAGATTTTGAAGAGGCATGCAACCTTATTTTATTTATTAATTCAACAACGACTGCGAAACCAAAGTCTTATGTGCAGAAAGACAAATAATCAATATAACAAAATAATATAATAGTATTATTATTATATTAATGTAACACTCTTCATAAACAAAACCAGGAAGTCCATCTTACTAGGTTTAAGTGGTATCTGCAATCCCCCTATAAGGCCGAACGATAACATATTTTATCCAGGCATTCTATTATAATGGCAGTGGTGGTGAGCAGTGGCATAAAATAGTGTAGAGTTTTCGTGTTTAACATTTATTAGGTCCAAGAGTTGCTATAATTATAGCTCTTTTTCTGTTGAAGAAATTTCATTTTTGAGATTACCATAGGTTTGATTATGGTTTGCTAGCATACACTAAAGATACATTTTGACTTAAGCATGTTGATGAAGAAATTTAAAATTAAAATAATTGTTTTTTGGTGATATTTAGTTTCAGTAGAAAAATTTTTAAGTGGTTTTTCTGGACTTGAATTTTCAATTTATGTAAAAGGTGAATTAAGAAGTATAATAAAATCAATAAAAGTCATATTTTTAGATGTATAACTAATTTTTTTAAAGTGAAATCGAACGTTAGTTATCACATGGTAAGACAACTCATAACAAACAAAATGGGTTTCTAGTGTATTGCTAGCGCTCTTTCAGACAATCATGGTCAGAATTGAAATATGCAATGGCAATACAAAGTAGGCCTAAAGTATGACAAATTAATAACAACGTCCGCGATATGACTTCGATGCCAATTCGCGCAGATAAAACTGATCCACCTAGAGAGAGAGTAAACATTTTGGAAATGGAAATCAAAAAAGGGAAAAATCAAGGCACCTAGCGATAGATATCGTTTTTTTTTAAATTAATTTAATTTTTTCTCGATTTGTAAATCTACCAATACTTTTTTATATTTATTTCGAATCTATACTCGCGACAAAAAAAAAGAAAAAAAAACAATATTTAAAAATACTATCGTGAAGAGCGCCAGAGGAACTTTTTACCGTTCGCATCGAAAGTGACCTCGCTACTACTACTCACCGATTTTGGACCATACCGCTGACGGGTTTCACACGTAGTGCTTCGTAATCTGGCTCTAAAATTACTATTTTCATCTTTCAATAGGTTTGTTATTTGTATCTTTTATAAAATTTCTAATGTTAAACTAAGGCTACGGTGAATCACGTCAGTGCCACGCGTTACTACAATGGCGAAAACGCGAGCCAACTCAAATAATAACTCAAATGAAGAGCCTGCCGAACCTACCATCGCAGATATGTTCGCGGAACTAAAATCCATATCCAAAAAAATTGATACTGTTACCATGAGCCTTAGCGACACCAACAGTTCTGTAGTGGCTATCGAAGCTAGACAACTAAGTATGGAGAAATCAATTACAGATATTCAGGACGTATTAAAAGACTTAGGCCCTCTAGAAGATAGAGTTAAAAACGTCGAACAAGATATTGCCATGGTAGATTCCCCGGCTAAATAACGCAGTGAAGAAAACCGAATGAAAATTGATAATTTAGAAGTTATGTTAGCCATCAGGGGAATTGTAGATAGCGACACGGAAAACAGAGCCGGTCTGGTTAAAAAAATACAAGACTTATTTTCTCAAAAATTACAACTCAACATTCCCATAACTCAAACCCAGGTATACCGTAAAGGTCCCTATCTCCCGGGAAAAACTAGAGCAATAATTTTCAAGGCCGAAACATACGATTTAAAAATGTCCATTCTTACCAAACACACCATGTTAAAAGGCTCTAGCGTTTTCATTGAACATGATTACACCATAAATCAACAAATGGCCAGATATAAACTTAGACAATTTGCGAAAACTAAACTTCCTAACAAATATAAATGGGTCTCGGTAACGTTACATTTAGATATGACTTTGCAAAGGACACTATTTTGCAACTTTAATTACCTGGGATTTTTTTTCTTTTCTTTTTTAATATTCTTTGTTATGTAACGTATAAATAGATAAAAGAATGCTTAATCTCATTGTCAATAATATCCAGAGTGCTAGAGCTAATTTTACCCATCTTGTTAGCCTTTGTGCCTCCTCTAATAATACACCAGACATTTTCGCATTATCTGAAACGTGGTTCAAGGATTCTTTTGGAGAATCTATCCCGAACTTAATCTTTGTTGGTCAGGGCCGCTGCGATAAAGTAGGCGGCGGTGTTGGGTTCTATTTGAGAAAAGACTTACCCTTTGAGATAGTTCCAAACGCATGTGTATTAAACGATATCTGTGAAATCTTTACGATCAAAGTTGATAATATATATATAGCATCAGTATATCGAACTGGTAATAAGGTAAATGAGTTTTTTCCGATCTTCGAGAATATAATTGTAAAAATGGGCCAGCCTAGGAGTCGTAAACTAGTTTCGGTGATTTTAATATTAACCTTGACAATATAAACCCCAAATCGCAACGCCTAATTGTTCTAACGCAAAGCTATGGTTTGATACAACTAATTAATGAACCTACAAGAGTTAAGAATAATACTTCATCTCGTATAGACCATTGTTATACAAACTGTAATGTCACGGCCGAAGTTCTAAAGGATGTATCTGATCATTTCCCGTTAAAAATATGTCTAGAAACTCCAGCTATTTACAAACCTAAACTTCGAATGAGAAATATCTCTCAATATAATATTAATAAGCTTAGCGATATATTAAAAAGGAAAGATGGGGATTATATTATAAATATATCGGATCTAAATAATGCATTTAATGTGTTCCATGATTACTTTCTTGAAGTATATAATAAAACGCTACCCTACTATGAAGTGATAAAGGGTGATTCACATAAATGGATTAACGATGGTATTTTAAGAGCGATAAGACTTAAAAGAAAATTAAAAAATATTTATAATCGTGTTCCTACCGAAGAAAACATAAAAAAATACAAGGAGCAAAGAAACCGCTGTAATAACCTAACTAGGGACGCAAGAACTACTTTCTATAAAAACTCGATTGATCAGTGCCGCGGAGATAAAAAAAAATCATGGAAATTGATAAATGAATTGTTAGGGAAAACTAAAAATATAAAAAATGTAAAAATAGATAATACTCCAAAAAAATTTAATGACTTTTTTAATCCAACAATATCTACTCAAAAAGTGAATAACAACGGTCACATTCGAGGGATAAAAAAACTTAAACAACTCCATGGTACTTAACTCTATTGAGGAGCGAACCGTTCTTCAAGTAATAAAAAACCTAAAAGGAGAATCCGAGGCTGGCTTTGACGATATCTCTCCAAAAATATTAAAAAATGTCGCGCAGTATATTGTAAAACCTTTAACTAGCCTAATTAATTTATCCTTTCAAAGTGGAATCTATCCCGACCGATTAAAAAAATCAATTATAACTCCCATTTATAAAAAAGGGGGAAAAAATCTACCCACTAACTATAGGCCTATTTCTGTCCTGTCAATATTTGCAAAAAATTTTGATAAATGTTTTCACATTCAATTCGTTAACTTCGTAGAAAAATATAAATTAATTTCTAATAAGCAATTCGGCTTCAGAGAAAACCCTAACGTAGAACTTGCTAACCTAAGAGTATATCGAACAATAACTGACAACCTTGATAAAAGCCATAACGCATTAGCTATATTTCTCGATCTTAAAAAAGCGTTTGACTCCGTTAAGGGGCTGTTCAAAAATAACGTAACGTGGTAGGGGGGAGAGGGGGTTTTGGCAAGCGTTACGAAATGTTACGTGGGTGGGGGAGGGTTCACTGAAATGTAACGTAACACATCTTATTTTTAATATCGTAAAATAAAATTTTCTCCATTTTCAGAAACAGTCACAATTATTAAAAACATTTGTATTTTCATTGGTTTACTCACGTTTAAAAGAATTTCATACCCATGGGTATAAAGTGTTGCGTAAAAATACAGTTGTAATTTCAAATGTAAATTACAAACAATAAAATTTAGTACCTGATCTTATTGTACTTTATTACCAGCATATTAGTTGTTACGTACTATAATAATTTAAGGGGGGGTTCGATATTTGTTACGTAATTTAAGATGAGGGGTCTTTCCATTTGTTACTCTTTGTTACGAGGGGGAGGGGGGAGTCCAAAAAGTGGTTTTTCTGCGTTACGTAATTTGTGAACAGCCCCTAACCAAGAACGTCTCCTCCGCAAACTCTACCTAATGGGTATCAGAGGCTAAAGCTACGACTGGCTTAAGTCTTACCTATCGAATCCGCGTAGTAAAACCAAGATAAATGGAGAGTTATCTCCTCAGAATGTCGTCTATCGTGGTGTTCCCCAAGGCAGTATTCTTTCACCGATCTTATTTAACCTATTCATCAATGATATTGTAAACATTGACGATAATGACTCCCTAACCCTCTACGCTGACGATACTGTAAGCGTTCGTGGTGGTCCTGACCTAAATCAACTAATTACTCTATCTAACAAGATGCTTAATAAAATAAACGCTTGGCTGAAAGATAATCTTCTAGAATTAAACAAAGATAAAACAGTCTTTATGATATTTTCCAATTTTAATAAATCACGACTACGACTTTCTCATATCAGACTTGACGACACCGATCTATCTGAAGTAGACCATTATAAATATTTGGGTGTATGGTATGACCCTCACCTAAAATTCCATAAGCATGTAGATAAAATGGCAAGTAAAATAGCATATGGCATATATTTAATTAATCAAAAGCGAAAGATCTTCAAATATGAAACGCGTTTACAACTTTACTATTCGTTAATTTATTCACAATTAACATTTTGTATAGCAATTTGGGGCAATACCTCTGAACTTAACATGAATCGCTTGCTCTTACTCCAAAAACGCGCAGTTCGAATTATCGACAATAAGCCCTATTTAGCGCATACCGCGCAAATATTTTCTTCCCTAAACATTCTCACAATATATCAAATAGACGACTACTTCGGTCTGATATTGGTATTCAAATGTCTCAATTCTAGTTCCCGTCATAATCTAAGAATGGCTCAAATGTTGAAGTTGGAATTTGTCCGAACATCTCTTAAACTTAATTCAATTTTTTATAAAACAATTATTTTATTTAACAAAATTAGTCCTCCCCCAAATATTGGCTTAGTTATTTTTAAAAAGTAAGCGAGGAATTTTATCTGTAACTTTTTTTACAATTAATATCAATATGTTTATCTTTAATCTGTATCTATAGCCTTTTTTTTCTCATTGTTGTTGTCTGTTGTTTGTTTATTGCAATTCAATATCGTAAAGTTTACTGTTAACTTATCGCAGAAGGCCTAAAAGTCGCTTTTCGACTTGGCCTATCATTGATCCGATAGACCAACTCGAACAATATTTTCTTGGAAAGGTTGTTACCATAATAGATCAATACACCATGATAATGGGACTGCAAGTGTTCGATATGTCTGATAATTCCGGCACCATTCACATGTCGACCGAAAACGTGATTGAGAAACCCTACCATTTCATGATCAGAAGAGGAGTGCACCATCAGGTTAAATCGATATGGCATTCTTTGTGAGTTCAATTCATTCATTATGACTTCAATAACAGAAATAACTCAAAACAAATTTGGTTAAAATTTGCTTCCTTGGTTTTAAATCAAAATCAAATAATAACTAACAACTCCCTAAGATATTCTTAGTTAGACCATTGAATTGATTTGATACAGCTTGTTTAAAAATATTTACCTAAATTTCTCCTTATCAAAACACTATGGACTAATTTCAGGAAAGGTCTATTTTTCATTTATTTTGTTATGGATAAAATGTTGATCAACCTCACTTTTTATTATTCGTTTCACTTATACATTTTACGTGATATATTACTTTATAAGAGGAAATATTTTAATAGAAATATTAATATCGATTATAGTAATTTATAGTTATTTCAAATCAAAAAAATTCCTTGAAACTATTTTTGTGTCTTGTATTAAAAATATCTTTTTCCGTTGAATAGTAGAGATAGAAAAAATATCTTCATTGAATAATATTTTAAACAGATCTATCAGGCTTCAAATAAGGGGCACCATGGTTACCTTTCCACTGATATTTTTATTGCCGCAATTCATATATTGCACAAAGAAGAAGCCATTTATGTATTTAGACAATTTTTATCTCAAACATGGATAAGTGCTAACTTAATGCTGACTTCTCACACGTTTCTGAGAGAAGACATATTCAGTTAAATTAATTTAAATGTAAATAAATGTCGCTAGATGACTTGGGCCTAAGGTGGGGCCGTGGTTATTAGCCTAAAGCTGATAATTATTCGTATTTTGTATTTAGATTTTCAACAACTAGCATAAATATTTCACCAAATTTCACAATTTAATCTAAAGCGAGTATTATTCGATTTGATGGTGTGAAAATGTTCAGTGTAATAATATGGAATGGCAAAAACAGAAGGTTAGCGTTTCAAACGATAAACAATAGCAGTTTGAAGGAACTCAATACTCGAAAAACAATATTTACATATAGTCACGCGTATCTGCATTAATATGCGTAACACATTGTTCTGACATGCATAACCTCTAATTATTTTCCCGTGTTTATTTTAAATTTCATGATTATTGAGCTCTTTTTTCTTAAAGATCGGATCGATATTTCGCAGCTGGTTTGGGGTTTGCGGATTTAGAAAGAAGCATAGTCGAAAGTCCAAAATGCAGATCGAAGATTGCCTACACGGCCCCAGCCAAGCTCACTTCAACTTTAAACATGACGCCTTTTAACCTGCCGTTTTTAATATTGATCTCTGGGATTCTCACTTCAACGGCAAAATTAACTTTAGAAATTTTAATTTAAATAAGCGATTTACTGTAAATCCAATAACGCGAATCTTTACAAATGTTCAATCATTGGTTAGAATTACCTGATATCGCAGTTGTTTAGTTTTTTTATATTATTTCAACGCGTAAAAGAAGATTTCCGCTTTTTAAAAATTTCAGAAAATTAGATGTTACCTGCAAAAATGTTAAAAGTGTAATATAATTTGTAAACACAAAATATAAATTGAAACAAGCATTGGTAATATAGCTTAGTCGTGGCGTCAAATGTTTTTTACGCGGTTCAATAAAATAAATTGAAATATATGATACTTATCAACACAACTTTATCCTTTGGTATAGTTATTTTTATAAACTAACGTGGCCTTCTTGTCGAAATGTTGCTCTTGCGTCACAGTCTCTTACTTTCACAAGCCTACTAATACGCGCTACAGTCGCGAGGAATATAGCTTTTTTTAGCGCGTGTGAAAGTCGCTCGTGCGCAAAATATACTAATAAATTTTAACAAGTTGGGCAAGACCACTTTTTATTTTATAAAATCAACTATTCCACTTTTGTGTTGAATTAAAATTTTCAACTACTTATTTAAATTAAAAATGCATTTAAAAAATTTCCCAAATCTTTTACACAAGGCTTCTCAAAGACCTACATCATCGTAAACATCGTCATTTTTTCTTTGGACCACTGTATGTCAAAACATTTTGGCAAATTTAAAATTGTAACTTTAAACAGTCTCTAAATACTCTTATTTTTTAAATAAAAAGACTTTTAGCAAAGCCAATTAAAGTCTAAAATAAGGGGGGATTCGTTATTATCTACCAGGACTTACATATTTAATTTACTTTAGTTTTAAAGGTATATTTTGCAATAAATAAATCGTACATGTATGTGCATTTAACTATATAGCACATATGCTATAAAGGCATTGCTATAGAGTTTTTGCATTATCACAAACTGATGAAAATATTTATTTAAAATTATTGTGTAGGGAAAATGCAGGGTGTGTTTTGCGGTTATATATAAGGTCAATTCGCTCTACGACTTAAGAGAACGCTTATCGCGTTAATAAAAAAGATACTAAATTCAAATCCAGTTACTATATAGCGATGATGATTTTATATTAGGAAGTTGTCGCTTTTAGTGCTAAATATTCCAAACTTTAACCAAAATAAGACAATCCGCGCTCAAATCTAGTAGGTGTTAACCAAAAAAAAATCCCATTTGTAATATGTGGGTGTTTTTTAAGCTAGGTTTTTATTAAATAAAAATATTTATCTTTTGTACAATTAAGAAATGCTCATAAAACGTTTTCTGACATTGCCCGAAAAAACTTTTGCTCCTTTGTAAAACTTTTTATTTTTCATGACCTCAAATATTTCGGGTATGTATAAGGTTTTAAACTGAATGGTATCAAAATACTATTAATACAATCTAAAGCCTTTATTGTATGGTAGTTGAGCTTTTGTATAATTGTGTTCAATTCCAAAATCATGAATTTCCGATTTTGTAAAAAAGAGGTCCAAAACTAGGCAAGGTATTGAAAAATAAAGCAAATTATAAATATTAAACCACCATTAATAATTACCAGGCAGTGGACTAGCAACGTTGACAGTTTGGAAATACTTTACACGTACAAAGTGGTTATATCTTTGTGAATTATAAGATGCAAGAACCATTGAGAAGCAAAAACAGCTCGTGTAATGACGTCATTACCATTGGAAAAATTCTGATATCTTACGATCGAAGAAACTTGATAAATTCGTTTCACAACGTTTGATAAAATAATACTTGTGCGCTTTTTCTTAAAAGCGAATTGATAAAAATTATTTTTTTTTCCGGCTTGGTCTGGATTTGCTAATTTACAGGTTTATGGTCACCCAAGAACGCCTAAAAAATTAAACTTTCAAAGTACGGCCAACTGTGATTTGAAATCGGCCGTGAAAGTTGAGCTTCTACTACAGCACCCGTGGGTACTGATACACAAACTCTTTCATATTTATTTGTGAAGTAATTTTCCTCCTCCCTCATTTCATCCCATATTTTTATTAATTTGCGCTTATCGGAATGTTTGTATTTGTAACTGATTTTTATTCATTGCCATATATTTATATTTTGTTTAGTTTAGTGGTTTACACAAAATGATTTGCCGGTTTAGTTAAGTAGTTGTTATATTTTAAATCATCATCCCACTAAAAAGCCTACAATAACACTTCGTAAGTATCGATTTTTACTAATCCTTAGCTGTTATATTTCAAACATTAACATCAATATTATTTAAGTTGATGGGACAATCCTTACAAACCCCTCAACAATTGACTATGAGAAGTTTATTAACAATAAAAAAATTTTACCTGTAACAACTGAAAGTGTTTACTATTTAATGAAAACTAAAGTTTGTGTCTTGAACTTTCAATAAGAAGGGGGGGGGGGGTTTAGAAAGGAAGGGGTAAGCTCATTAGCCTGTCACCTGGACGACCGGCGTCCCGGTAGGTGGATGAGTTCGCGGAAGACAATTCGTAAACAGAGCCATAAATTTAGGATTGTAAGAAATGTTTTAAAAAAAATCATCTGACCTTCTAAAAAAGAATACTTAATAATTTTAGCGTTACAAATTTTCTTAATCGCTTCGTCGCGTAGTTGTAAATCCGCAAATTCCGCTAAGGTATACAGGGGTTCGTTACCAAATACAGCACTGGCAGTCTGGTGATCGGTATCAGTTTCAAGCTCATTGATAGGGTGGTTTGTCGTTCGTGACAGAGCATCAACGTTACCGTGTTTTAGGATCCATCTGGCGAATTTTCCTCTGGGTTCTTTCATGTTTCGAAGCCAGACGAGCGGATTGTGGTCACTGATGATTATAAAGTGTCTACCGAAGAGATAAGGGCGAAATTTTTCCACACCTTCGATTACGGCCAGCATTTCACGTTAGACTGTTGAAGTTTCTTTCACTTTTATGGAGAGTTCGACTGTCATAAGATATGACTGTTTCATTCCCATTTTGAATTTGCGACAAAATAAATCCAATGCTTGAACCGGAAGCATCCGTTTCAACTCTGAATTGCTCTTAAAAATTAGGGTATCCCAAAATAGGTGGCGATGTTAAACGAGTCTTCAAAGTTTGAAACGTTCGTCACAGGAGTCTGTCCATTGGAACTGAGTTTTGGGTTTCAATAGCGCGTAAAGTGGTGAGGCGAAACTAGCAAAGTTCTTAACCAATCTTCTATAGTATGACGCTAGCCCTAAAAACGACTGCACTTCACTAGTATAGCGCGGTACCGACCAGTCCAAAACTTTATGTATGTTCTTCTTGTTCGGTTTTATTCCTTCACCAGACACTACACGTGACCAAGATATTCCAGTTCTTCTTGGCAGAAGTTTCATTTTTGGGGATTTATTTTAATTCCAGCGTCCCGAAGATGAAAGAAACCCTTTTCGAGTCTCTCCAAATGCTCTGAAAAAGTCGAAGAAAACACAATAATGTCGTCCAAATAAATAAGACAAACTTCCCACTGAAGTCCTCGCAACACACAGTCCATGAGTCTTTGAAAAGTACTCGGGGCGTTGGTCAAGCCAAAAGCCATTTTGTTGAACTCATATAGTCCTTGTCGCGTAATAAAGCCGGTTTTCTCCCTATCTTCGGGAGGAACTTCAATTTGCCAGTAACCAGAGGCCAGATCTAAAGTAGTGAATAATTTAGCTCCAGACAAATAATCCACTGTATCGTTTATTCGCGGAAGAGGATACGCGTCCTTATTCGTTACGTCATTCAATGATCGATAATCAACGCAAAATCTCGAGGTGTTATCCTTTTTCTTGACTTATACAAACGGTGCAGCCCAGAGGCTAGAACTAGGAGAAATGACTTTATGTTCTAACATTTGTTTTATCTGGATATCCAATATTTCCTTTTGCGCCTTTGGAATACGGTATGATCGCTTTTTAATTGGGGGTGCATCACGCCACCGCGGAATAAAGTCGTTGTTGAATTTCCAGTGTTAAGCAATCTGACGTACGGAGCGCCTCCTTGCTAGAGTATTTGTTTGATGAAATCCTTCTAATGGTTCGATAGGGCCGATTGATGTTTTTTGGAATTATTTCACCCTGGAGTTTTCCACGAACGACCTGTTCGTGCGGAGCTGGTCTTTCAACATTTTCGTCCAGCGTAACGCGACACACAACTGGATCAGTCGAGTGTTGCGATCGAATCAAAGGCAATGTAGTGTCACCATTTTTTATAACTTTCTTATTGAACTTGAGAACAGCTCCTAAATTCTCTAGTAAATCACAACCTATAACGCAGTCGTTGACTAATCCATCCGCTATATATACTTCCCAACGTTTTTTAGATCCTCCAAATTCAAATTCCACTTCCGTGACTTTTCGTACTTGTATAGCTTCGCCGGTTATAGAGTATAATTTCGGTTGACTGGCCATTGTCCCCTTCCACTTTCCTTATCTATGTCGAGCCGCGGCACCGACTTTATTGGGCTTATAGTGTTCCCCCCTTCGTTAGCGTTAAATGGTGAAGACCCAGTGCTTCATATTTTCCCGTTGAGGTTTGCCTATATTGTTGTCAATATATTCCTTTTGCCATATTTTATATTTTGTGAGGGTTCGTGGAAATCCCACTACCCATTCGGCAGGGCGAAAATATAATTGGTATCGCCCTGTCAACTTATTTTCTTTTGGTGTTCTTAGTTCTGCTGAACTTCGTTAATTTATGATGGCCGCCACTCTGGCGCCATCTCGCGTCATAAATATTTTTGGAACGATGTGCGGGTCACCCCTTTGATGGTGCGCGACACCGTGGTCGCTCCCACGGTGTGTGATTGGGAAAAGTTCCAAGCGCGGGATTCTTGTGAACGGTGAGGATTGGTCCGAACGAAGAACGTTCAACAAGGACCACGTGACCTCCGACCTTAAAACCGGGACTTCAAAATTTTGTTGGAGAGAGAGTCAAAAAATGTAAACGTGTACTAAGGACCGCGATCGGAAAATTTATCGTGAGATTGGGGCTTCGCCGCGCTACACAAAGTTTCGACGCGCAATGTGCGACCATTAATCGGACCATCTCAGCAACCAACGCTAATGCGAAACTATCGTCACTAACAGCGAGTCTTCGGATCGCCGGACAATGCCGTAAAATCGTTCTGTTTATTTTTATTTTATAAATATTTATTATTTTACTCTTATCATGTGTTTATTGACCCGTACGATTTAAGTTACCCGTTAATGGGAACTTTTGTTTATCCGTCTATGACGAAGGTAGTCGACTACCCTAATAATTATTGTCTATAGTATTCTTGTAAATTGGCAATGCTTTTATTATCTGTTTTAGTGTTATTATTAAATGTTTTATTTCCATGGCAAACCTCAACCAGTTGTAATTTCTATTTTAAGCTTACCCCTAGACACCATAACTGACCTTAATTTATCAATAATAAATCCCCTAGACAACCTTAATAATTATATCGCTCACCCCAATAGAGAAAGTGACGCGGTTCCCCGGGCCAGAGTCTTTGTTCGACGAATGTAGTGTTAAGTTATTCCATATTTCGAATTATTATTATTGATTAGGTATAGGTAGGGATACCCTAGCGCTACAATTTGGGGGTCCGTCCGGGATCTAGTTTATTATATAAAAAAACTTAATTTAAAATAAACCTTTAGAAATGTTTTTTTTTTATTCCTTCTGTTAACGCCTCATAAATAACCTTCCGATACGAACTCATCGTGATAGGTCAAATAACCATTTAAGTCCTTAGAAGGAATGCCTAGAAAGAAACACATTTTTTTTTCATAGGTAATCCACCTACTGGTGTATTATTGCACTTTGTAAAGTCTCAGCACCTACTGGTGAATTTCTGCACTATTGTTGCAAGGTTTTTGTTAAGGCCTACTACACCTTTTGTTTGTTGTTGCTTGTTCTCACTATTGTGAGAGTAGATTTTGCCCTTCCAGGTGCGCTGTAATTAACTTATTGCATTACATTTTATTAGTAGTATTTTGTTTGTTAAAAACAGTGTTTCCTTATGTTTATTATTGTTGCAATTTCTCTTTAACTCATGGGAATTTCGGGGGGTGGCTATTGTCTACATACAACCCTAATTTTAGTGCTAGTTGATACTAAGTTACTTTAATTGGTCCCTTTATGAGTTACTCGCCTAACCCTGACTTGATTGCTGCTCAGAATAGGCAACGCCAAGATTAACCTAACTCAAAACCCCCTAAAAGGGCACCCGGGTCTGAATAGTCAGACGCCAGCCGATCCGTCCGCTTCGACTGGACCATCCGCCGTTAATCCGACCAATTCCGTTGTTCAGCCCGTAGTTAATCCGACCAATCCCGTTGGTCAACCCGTAGTTAATCCGACTGCTTCTGTTAGTCCACAACCAAATAATGTAGTGATTCCATCGGATGTCTTATCCGGTATTATGAACCAATTAGCGCAGCTAGCTAGTCAGCAAAAACAGTTGCAGGATGCTTTTTTTAAATTACAGGGGGCCTCGAATGTAACCAATTCCCAAAGTGCCCAAAATAATCAGAATTCCCTAAGCTCTCCAGTTCTACCATATTCCGGGACCAACAGTCCGTCTTCAACCGGATTGCCCAACGCAGGCTCTACTCCCACGCTCAGTGGTGCATCAAACGTGATTCCACCACCTGCCCCTATAAATACGGGTACGGGTATTACCCCTTTAGCCGCGACGTCATTTAGCAGCCCAGTTCCTTCTGCGCAGCCCGCTTTGGGAGCTTATGCAATGCCCATCGCCCCTTTTTATGGTGCGCCATTTTTGCAGGCCACTGCTAACCCCCCAAAACCTTATTCAGGGTTACCCACTGATCCTGGTCCAAAAGAATTCTTTCGTCGGGCTAAACAATACCGTATGTTGAGTAATCTACCAGACGATGCTTTCCTGAAATTTACCGTACCGTCGTTGTTAGATGGTACCGCGTTAGACTGGTTTACGGAGAAGCAGCCGTTTTTATCGTGGGCCGAATTCGAGGCAGAATTTAGGGCTCGCTTTGGGAGAAAATCTAGCGACGATCTTATGCGTGATAAGATCATGGACCGCGTACAAAAACCCCAAGAGAGTGTTAAGGAGTACGCAGACAATATCTACAAAATGTTTAACCAATTGAATACCCCATTAAACGAGGGTGAGCAGGTGAAGCTCCTTAAACGTAATTTAAGGGAAGAAATTAAAATTCCACTTTTAACAACGCGTTACAGTAACGTCCGTGACATGTTGGACGACGCGTTTGCTCTTGAAAATATGCTTAATAAGCAAAAGCGAAGTGCTTCCGCCTCCATTCCTAGTAATAATGTGATTTCTTCGGGAAACCGAAATAACAATATCTCATTTCCTCGACCGTCTAACGGCGCTAACAAAAATACATTTCAGACCCGCCATAACAATGGCAGTTTTCGTGGAAGTCCCATCGTACCTCCTTCGCAGTCAGGTATCCTAAATTTTCAATCCTCGCACAGTAATAGCCTTCCTCCGTACAATCCGAATTTTACCTGTCATGGCCGTGGAAAGGTCGGGCACACTCGCCCCTTTTGTCGAGCAGCTAGTAGACATCCCAACTCGGGAAACGGCGCAGCGGGCGGCCTGGAGGGGACGGGGAGCCAGCCCGCATTGCGACCATAAAAACTAGCAGCCCCCCCCCCAACACGGAGCCTTCTACTCCTATGTTCTTGAAGCGAGGTGCCCAAGATTATCTTTCTATTTTCATAGGCAATACTCCGTGTCTAGCCCTCGTGGATAGCGCTGCCACCAACACGCTTATACCTAAGGATTTAGAACCCATTTTAGCTTCTCTAGGTTATAAAACTCACAATAAAAATTTAGCATTAAGACAGCCGGACTCTACCTTATTGCACACTCATGGCACGGTAACAGTGCCATTTGGGTAACCTGCTAAGAAAGTGGACTTTGAGGCTGTCTATGTATCAGGTATTCCCTATCAATGCGTTATCGGGAGAGATTTAATTGGTCATGTCGGCATGATTGTTGATGTTGGTTGCGGGTCCTATTGTTACCCCGATGCCCGTGAAACTAAACTTCCACTTTCTAGTGGGTTTAGTCCTTTCACGTTTTGTAATATCTCTCGCGATGAGGACATTAATAAATCCCTCAATGCAGCCCCTTTAAATAATGAACAGCGATTCGTCTTAGAAACGTTAGTGTATAACAAAAAGTCAATATTTTCCAAAGTTCCCGGTCGTATTAGTACCGTCGAACACTATATAGATGTTGGTGACAGCCTACCTATCGCTAGCCCCCCTTATCGTTATTCCCCAAATAAGAGACAGGCCTAAGATGCCATTATAGACGAGATGTTGGCTCAGGATGTGGTCGAGTATGGGAATGGTCCGTGGGCTAGCCCTACTGTTTTAATTCGTAAAAAAGACGGCACCTGGCGTTTGTGCATTGATTATAGGAAACTTAATTCCATAACTCGTAGAGACGCGTACCCCCTTTCCCGAATCGATGACATCCTAGAGTCTATCCGTCATCCAAAATTCATAACCACGTTGGACATGCGCAGTGGATATTGGCAGGTCCCGTTACACGAAGCCCATCGCGACTATGCGGCCTTCGTCACGCATAGGGGTCTGTATAGACCGAAGGTACTTATGTTTGGTCTGACCTGCGCTCCAAGCACATTCCAACGTATGGTTAAAAACCTATTCTTAGATTTATCCGGGTCTGGCGTATTTGCCTATTTAGACGATCTGATTATCGCTTCTGCTGATTTCACAACGCATATACAGACCTTAGAAGAGGTGTTTAACCGCCTAATGAAAGCGGGCTTCACGATTAACTTTTCGAAAACTCAATTTTGTAGGCAAGAGTGCCGAGTCTTGGGGCATATTGTGTCGCACGACGGGGTCATGGTTGACCCCGACAAAACAGAAACCATGAGAAATTTTCCTACCCCCAAAAACGTAAAGCAGGTTCGCCGCTTTCTCGGGATGGCGTCTTATTATCAGCGTTTCGTAAAGGATTTCGCAAAAATCGCGACCCCCCTCACCGCTCTCACGAACAATGACACCCCGTGGATTTGGAGGGACGACCAAGAAGTCACCTCTAACACCTTGAAAGACAGACTATCGTCTGCGCCAATTTTAAGCAACCCCGATTACAACCATTCCTTCCAGATCTACACGGAGGCCTCATTGACGGGGATCGGTGCCGTACAACAACAGGTGATTTACGGCAAGAAACACGTTGTGCAATATGCGAGTCGCTCTTTAAGTTCCGCGGAACAAAAGTATTCTACCACGGAAAGAGAACTCTTAGGCGTAGTTTGGGAGGTGGAAAAATTCCGACCCTATGTCGAGGGGGTACCTTTCGAAGTTTATACCGACCATAGCGCCCTCCGTTGGCTTCATACTGCTCCCGATCCCACAGGAAAGTTCGCGCGTTGGAATCCGCGGTTACAGGCCTTTAATTTTTGGATTTCTCACGTGCCAGGTAAAGACAATCAGGTAGCTGATGCCCTCTCTCGGATTCCTGAATGTAATCCCCCTGGCGAGAAAGATGCGTCTAAGGCAGAGGCCCACTTTGCAGCGGTCTCTTCAGAGGACTCATATCTTAAGCCGGTTGTGCTTTTTACCAATGAGGAAATTTCAAAATTACAAAGGGATGACCCTATATTAGGCCCCGTTATTGACTTCTTGTTAAGTGATAAAATGCCCAAGGATAGAGCCCTACACGATTATGTCGAAAGGCTAGCCCCCGATTGTGAAATTCGGGATGGTATTTTGGTTAGAGACGTTCGCAAAATAAGTAGTTACGGGTGGGACAGTTATAGGATTTTTGTACCTGAGGCCCTAAAAACCCGAATTATTTAAATTAGTCATAGTCTCCCTTCCTCTGGTCATCTGGGCGCGAAAAAGACATTGAAACGCATCCAATGCCAATTTACGTGGGACGGGTTATCCGGAGACGTCCTGAAATTCTGTAAGTCTTGTGCAGTTTGCCAGAAACATAAAATCCCTCCGGTTATGCCGGCGGGTCTAATGTAAAGTAGTTCTGTTCAGGAGCCCTTGGAGGTAATTTCGGCCGATCTAAAGGGACCATACCCTCGTAGTAGGCGGGGCTTCAAATATATCTTGGTGGTATGCGATTACCTAACTAAATGGGTAGAGATTTTTCCTCTACGGAACGCTACCACCAAACCCATTATTAATCATTTAATTAACGACGTCTTCAGTCGCTTAAGGTTACCATCTTGCGTGGTCAGTGACAATGGCAAAATCTTCGTGTCAAAAATTATTACCCAAGTTTACCAAACACTCGGCGTAAAACAACGTTTCACGTCCTATTATCACCCCCAAAATAATTTGACGGAGCGTTTTAATCGTACTATCGGCACGATGATTTCATCCTTTGTCACTGACAATCATCAAGACTGGGATATATTTCTGCAACAACATGCCATGGCAATACGTAGTCGTGTGCAAGAATCGAGCGGGTTTAGTCCATCTTATCTGATGTTCGGCAGAGAGATTCGTTCCTTGCCTACTTTGATGTCGTCTAAGGACCCTCACGAATATTTATCCGACGATACTATGAAATCCTACGGTCAGTCGGTAGCCCCGAAAGTTCAGAATTAATATTATTAATTATTATTATTAATATTACGCAGGCCCAGGAAAAACAAAAGATTCATTTCGATAAGCATCATAGAGATGTCGAGTTTAGTGAAGGTGATTTGGTATTGCGGCGTACGCCTTTTCAGTCCAGCGCCGGCGAGTTTTACTCTGCCAAACTGGCGCCGAAGTTTGACGGCCCATTTACGGTAGCTGTCAAGTTGAGTAAGCATATATATAGGCTGGGGGTTGTAGGTTCGAAAAAGTTGCTACCTGGAACTTACCATGTTTCCCAATTAAAGCCATACCATGAAGACTCCCAATTTTCTCTTCAAGATCATGATTTCTATCGTGATACTAATGATAGTGACAATGCTAGTGTGTTAGAGCCTCCCAAACCGTTTGGAGGGCGCGTATTGCGTCCTAGGAATCCCATAACTGGAAGGGTATAATCCTACTGTGATTATTTATTTTTCTTTTGGTGTGTGTGTGTTTCGGATGAGTTAAAATTCACCGTGTACTCTAGCTTCAAGTATTTGCTGAGACTCATGATCCCAGTTTTGTTTTAGTGTGGCTTCTGCCCCGTTTTCTTATTTTGTTAGACCGATATTATTTTATCAGTCTGCTATGACCTAGTTCAGATTAATCGGTACGGTGTAGATAGTTTTTTGTGTGTTTTTTTCTTACCTTTGCGCTTTATTGTAGTTACCGTTTTGAACGGTCTCACGGGACGTTCGACGATGAATGTAACGCTAAAATTATTAAGTATTCTTTTTTAGAAGGTCAGATGATTTTTTTTAAAACATTTCTTACAATCCTAAATTTATGGCTCTGTTTACGAATTGTCTTCCGCGAATTCATCTACCTACCGGGACGCCGGTCGTCCAGGTGACAGGCTAATGAGCTTACCCCTTCCTTTCTAAACCCCCCCTTCTTATTGAAAGTCGTTCGGGGACTACTGGCCATTGTCCCCTTCCACTTTCCTTATCTATGTCGAGCCGCGGCACCGACTTTATTGGGCTTATAGTGTTCCCCCCTTCGTTACAACCCCTAAATCGAACTATCATATTAAAGGATCCTTTTCCTGTATAACATCCAACCTCGTTTACTCTTTGTCTTGTAAAGTTTGCGACAAAGTTTACGTCGGCGAGACTGGTCGACGCCTCGCTGATCGTTTCCGCGAACACTTACTTGATATCAGAAGCAACCGCGACAAAAATCATGTAACTAGACACTTCAACGACGTCCACACCATATCTGCCGTTTCTATCCGCGTTCTCAAGGTTCTTAACGGTGACCGACCTTTTAGAGTTACTGAAGAAAACCGACTGATTTTCAAATTCGGAACGGAATTCCCAGCCGGACTGAACGAAAAGCTTTCGTTCCGTTAAATTTTCTATTTCTGTAATATTTTTCCCCCTTTAGTTTTTCTGTGTAGTTATTTCTAGCTCTCTTTTTACGGCTCGCGTTCATTAGGCATTCCACCGCGCGTGCTTTTAATTTTTCAAATCTTAGTCTTCTTTCAAATCTTGTACCGCCTTGAAGGCATATTTTGCCGAAGTACTGCGATTTATTTTTATTAAATATACGGTCTTTTTTACCAGTTTTGTCGTTTAATTCTTATATATTGACCGTTGGTGGCCTCCTACTTTTGATATCATCACTTTCTCTCCACCACCATGCCCTGCATTAGTACGCTTTCTTATTCTCTACGCAATCGCCTCATTCGGAAGCTATCGGATTACTGTCTTCACCATCTTGGACCACCACCGGGAATTCCACCAGTTCCACCGAATGTCTTTCGTTCAGCACTTGAAATATACCGTCTAACTACTACCTCTACCAAGACATCGAGTCATATTTCGTTTTTACGTAATTGCCTAATGAAAAACGTTGTTCCCAACGGTTTCCGTTTACGTTGTCACGGTACGAACCTCAATCAGTTTAAACGACGTTCTTCTCAAGTTCTTCATGCTACATCGAAACGACTTGTACGATCTTTCCTTGGTGATCTTGACAGAAAGAAACTTCAACTTCGACGGGATCTTGTCGCTGAGAAAATTAACTTAAAAACGTTTTGTGGCTTTAACGAGGCTCTTTACCACACAGTGATTGTTTTTGTCCGATCTTTCAATCGGGTTATTTACAATTATCTGCGTGAAATCAAGATGAGTAAGACCGCCAGACTAGTTCCAGACTTCGCAACCGAGCATATCGATCCTGGCCAGTTGAATAGACTCGTGGTAACTATACCAAGTGATCTCGTTCTACAAGAAAGTGAGCGACTCGTCCTTTCGAAAGGCCTCTCTTTCGTACCAGAAAAACGTCAACCTGATGAGTTCCAGATACTTCATGACCTTGAAGCTTTTTACAGACGTCTACGTCTTCGTTCACATTTTCACGATCACCATCCTCCTCCGCCAGCGCCTCCTAATGTTTTTCAGAAGATTAAGCCTGTAAGATCAGTGTTCAATCCTGTAACAACGAAACATAAATCCTTGGACCTGTACATCGCTTCTTGCAAAAATGAAATCAAGAATTTAGACCTTTCCGGTTCGAATCGCCAGAACGTGACAAGAGAAGAGCAAGCTGCTATCCGTTCTCTTCGTACTAGATCGGACATTGTAATCAAACCAGCTGACAAGGGTGGCGCTGTCGTCGTTTGGAATAAAGATTTATACATCGCTGAAGCCATTCATCAACTTTCCGATGAGAATTTCTATCTGGAAGTACCGACGGATCCTACTCCCGATTTTCAAAATCAGGTTACAAGTCATATTAACGAGTGTATAGAGAGTTATGAGTTACCTACCGGTGCTAAGAAACTTATTGTGGAAAACTACCGAACGTCACGGTTTTACCTCCTTCCAAAAATTCACAAACCAGGGAACCCCGGACGTCCAATTGTATCGGCCTGCTCTTGCCCGACAGAGCTAATTTCGAGTTTCCTGGACGAGATTATGCAGCCAATTGTCGCTGCCTTGCCAAGTTACGTGAAGGATACCAGTGACACTCTTCGTAAGTTATCGGAATTTTCATTCATCGGGGCTCACCGGTGGCTCATTACCTTGGACATAAAATCTTTATATACCGTTATTCCGCACAACGATGGTTTACTAGCGCTTCAACATTTCCTCGACCGTCGTCCCGACCGTTACCCTCCTACAGAAACGTTGGTACGATTGGCTGAGCTTGTCTTGACTCTTAACGCTTTCACTTTCAATGGAAAGTTCTACAAGCAGGTCAGAGGTGTCGCGATGGGTACGAAAATGGGCCCAAGTTACGCAAACTTGTTTGTCGGTTGGGCGGAAGAACTTTTCTTCTCTAGTTACTTGGAACCTATTCCTGAATTTCACGCCCGCTTCATCGATGATATCGCCCAGCTCGCCTCATGTAGCCGCCAGGAGCTTGATCTTTTTCTAGACGCCTTTTGCCACATGCACCCCTCTTTGGAATTCGCTATCAGCGTATCAGACGTCTCAATATCTTTTTTGGACATGACTATCTCTGTCGATGGGGACGGCGTTTCCACGAGCATTTATCGCAAACCATCGGATAGTCGCTCTTACCTCTTACCATCTTCTTGTCACCCACGACACTCGACTAGGTCCATACCGTACTCCCAGTTTTTACGTCTTCGACGTATTTGCTCCTCCAACGACGATTTTCAACGCCAAGCTTTGGAAATGCGCGATAGTTTTATGAGAAGAGGCTACAACGAGAATGTGTTAACATCGGCTCTCAATCGTGCATCCAAGACAACTAGAAACGAAGCTCTCGCAAACAAAATTCGTCCTGAACCAACAAATCGTCCCGCGGTGGTTCTAACTTACCATCCACAAGTTCGGCAGGTCGAAAACATCCTTCGTAAGAACTTTCACCTACTACAGATCGACCAAGACACGAGGGATGTTTTCACTGAACCGCCCAGGTTCTGTTACCGTCGCGACCAGAATCTTCGGTCGATTCTCGTTTCTAGTTCGTTACCCGAAGATGATCCATCCGGCACTCATTCCGGCACCACGAGATGCAATCGCCCTCGTTGCAACACATGCGCTTATGTTAGTTCCGACTTGGTGGTTACAACCCCTAAATCGAACTATCATATTAAAGGATCCTTTTCCTGTATAACATCCAACCTCGTTTACTCTTTGTCTTGTAAAGTTTGCGACAAAGTTTACGTCGGCGAGACTGGTCGACGCCTCGCTGATCGTTTCCGCGAACACTTACTTGATATCAGAAGCAACCGCGACAAAAATCATGTAACTAGACACTTCAACGACGTCCACACCATATCTGCCGTTTCTATCCGCGTTCTCAAGGTTCTTAACGGTGACCGACCTTTTAGAGTTACTGAAGAAAACCGACTGATTTTCAAATTCGGAACGGAATTCCCAGCCGGACTGAACGAAAAGCTTCCGTTCCGTTAAATTTTCTATTTCTGTAATATTTTTCCCCCTTTAGTTTTTCTGTGTAGTTATTTCTAGCTCTCTTTTTACGGCTCGCGTTCATTAGGCATTCCACCGCGCGTGCTTTTAATTTTTCAAATCTTAGTCTTCTTTCAAATCTTGTACCGCCTTGAAGGCATATTTTGCCGAAGTACTGCGATTTATTTTTATTAAATATACGGTCTTTTTTACCAGTTTTGTCGTTTAAACGGTGAAGACCCAGTGCTTCATATTTTCCCGTTGAGGTTTGCCTATATTGTTGTCAATATATTCCTTTTGCCATATTTTATATTTTGTGAGGGTTCGTGGAAATCCCACTACCCATTCGGCAGGGCGAAAATATAATTGGTATCGCCCTGTCAACTTATTTTCTTTTGGTGTTCTTAGTTCTGCTGAACTTCGTTAATTTATGATGGCCGCCACTCTGGCGCCATCTCGCGTCATAAATATTTTTGGAACGATGTGCGGGTCACCCCTTTGATGGTGCGCGACACCGTGGTCGCTCCCACGGTGTGTGATTGGGAAAAGTTCCAAGCGCGGGATTCTTGTGAACGGTGAGGATTGGTCCGAACGAAGAACGTTCAACAAGGACCACGTGACCTCCGACCTTAAAACCGGGACTTCAAAATTTTGTTGGAGAGAGAGTCAAAAAATATAAACGTGTACTAAGGACCGCGATCGGAAAATGTATCGTGAGATTGGGGCTTCCCCGCGCTACACAAAGTTTCGACGCGCAATGTGCGACCATTAATCGGACCATCTCAGCAACCAACGCTAATGCGAAACTATCGTCACTAACAGCGAGTCTTCGGATCGCCGGACAATGCCGTAAAATCGTTCTGTTTATTTTTATTTTATAAATATTTATTATTTTACTCTTATCATGTGTTTATTGACCCGTACGATTTAAGTTACCCGTTAATGGGAACTTTTGTTTATCCGTCTATGACGAAGGTAGTCGACTACCCTAATAATTATTGTCTATAGTATTCTTGTAAATTGGCAATGCTTTTATTATCTGTTTTAGTGTTATTATTAAATGTTTTATTTCCATGGCAAACCTCAACCAGTTGTAATTTCTATTTTAAGCTTACCCCTAGACACCATAACTGACCTTAATTTATCAATAATAAATCCCCTAGACAACCTTAATAATTATATCGCTCACCCCAATAGAGAAAGTGACGCGGTTCCCCGGGCCAGAGTCTTTGTTCGACGAATGTAGTGTTAAGTTATTCCAAATTTCGAATTATTATTATTGATTAGGTATAGGTAGGGATACCTAGCGCTACAAATTATACAAGTCTTGTGAACCCAAAATAAAACCAGTTCGCTAGAATTAAACGGAGAGGTGAATCGAAGATATTTGTCACTGTGTAAAAATGCCAAAATTATCTATATCCGAAATGGCGTATTATACCGTAAGAAAACGAATGCCGCCAACCCCCTAGTTGTAGTACCTACTTTCATGATTACACCATTATCACGATGAACCAACGTCCGGACATCGTGGCATTGAGAAGACTTTAAAGGCGGTGCAACAAACGTATTGGTGGCCTTTAATGGCCGAAGATGTAACAACCTGGTGTAGAGAATGCGTTCCTTGCGCCAAAACGAAACCACCCCATCACTACGAAGTCGCTCCTTTAATGACCGTTCCCATCAGTCGCCCGTTTGAAAAAGTTTTAGTGGACGTCATTGGACCATTGGTCACTACTGATCGTGGGCACAAATATATTCTAACTATTACGGACTACTTCACTAAATGGCCAGAAGCGATTGCTTTACCCGATCAAAAACTGAGACTATTTTAATGGCACTGTTAAGTTACGTAGCTACCTGGGGAATTCCACATTTCATCGTAACTGATCATGTACGAAATTTCGATTCTGAAACCTTTCAAGAGGTTTGCAAAAAATTGGAAATAAAACGACAACGAACATCACCCTACCATCCCCAGAGCGATGGATTAAGCGAACGCCAGAATCGTACTCTTGAAGAAAAGCTGACCATTTAGGTTTCGGAAAATCAAAACGATTGGGACGATTGGTTACCGTATATGCTAATGTCAATCAGAGGTAGCGTCCACAGTTCAATCGGATTCACGCCTTACAAACTAGCGACGGGTAGAGACGTTACACTACCACCAAACACAATTTTAGATTTGAGAGAAAACAAATTTATTTCGGCTCAAGAATATCTCAGACAGATGGAGAATGAAATGAACGAAATAAACACCAGAGTAGCCAGTAACATTCTCAAAAAACAGTCGTATCAGAAAGAGCAATACGATAAAAACGTTAAATTCAAGCCATATAATGTGCAAGACCGCGTCTGGTTATTTAACCACTATTGTCCACCTGGTACGAGTCGGAAATTTTTGCAACCTTGGACAGGACCATTCGCAATAGTCGAACGAATTGGACAAGTGAATTATAAAATAACTCGTGAAGAAGATTCTAAAGATTTCGTTGTCCATCATAACCGTCTTAAGAAATGTTTCGCACCAGCTCTGCCAAAGAGATTGATTGGAAATGAGTTCAAGGAAGAAAAAGCGGTGAAAGATACCCCGGAAACGAAAATGGAAGTTAGACACCCCAAAATCACCCATTCCACCATCGAAATACCTGTAGAAGAGAATGCCAAAGAAGCTTTAACTCATCGTCCACAAACAGCACGTAGACCTAGCACATCGCTTAATGATTATGCATTATATTAGTTTTTTAAACACGAGGACGTGTTTTGTCGTTAGGGGGGAGATGCGTAAAATATTGTTGTTATTGATGTATTGGTTTGTGGTCAAAATTGTAATTACGAGAAGTTTGTTTCTATAGAGACATCGGCGCGTGCATATTTTGAATTTAAAAGGGATAAGGTTGTTGGAATGTTTAGCAATCTCGATTAAACGTTTTGGAAAAAAGAAACGGTTTAAACTTATTTATAACCGCACCAGAGCAATTAATCTTACAGTAGGATTGTTTCTCTAAATATTCATTTATATAGGGGTGGTTGAGAATAAATTCAAACTATAACACTCAGCAGATTCTTGAATATTAAATTAACTTTACGGTTTTACTTGTTAGTTATTTGGAAATAATATTAAGTAATTCTTGTATTTTAACTTGATGTTCTGGAAGTTTGTTTAAAATATAACCGTTTAGTTTTATCTCTTTTAGCAAATGACCAAAATCAAAACACTCCTGAGGAATCTAAGCCTTTTTCTTTAAAATATGAAAAAAGGTTAATCATCCTGCTGCAATCAAATACATGAAAACAGTTGTTAGTTAAGCATTTGGTTTCTAAAAATTTATAATACCTTCTATTATAAATAAGTCTTTATATTATAAAATGTTTTTCAAGTTTTTATTAAAAGATTTGACATAAATCATTTTTGTTGTAATGATTCCTCAGAAAAGCCTTTGTTTTTAACTTTTAAATAACACAATTATCAACCATTCTATTCTAGTTTATTAATTTGTGATTTGCAAATTTGAATTTTTAAAAAATTATATTAATTAATATCTTAGTAATGATATGATGTCATTTCTTATTAATATTTCCTATTTAACTAAACAGCTCATCTTATAATGAGCCCGCCGATATTTAAAAAATTATCCAACTACAGCCAAAAACATAAGAGCTTGGTGTTAATTTTGGAACCCTTAAATATTTGGTTTTATAAAACCAAAATCTGCAAATATTTTGGTAAATATAAACAAACAGTCATTTAAAATATCTTTGTAATAAAAACTACCTGGTATATTTATTTAAATAACGTATATAATTTGCGCAATAGACGCTTCAATAAATCATCCACCCAGGAAAACACCCAGCGAGGACCTGCAAGTCACTGTTTATCTAGGAGCAACAAACACAAGGAGAACGCAGCTAGCCTTTAAACACGCGTACGAATTTCATTGGACAAGCGTCACGAGCCTTTACGCTGAACGTTTTACGGGCGGGGGGAGAAGACAGTTTCCGAATTTTCCCCTTCCGACGGCAGCAGGCGCTAAAGCGTCTAACCAATGAATAACGTACACAAGGAAATGCACGACTTTTGACGGGTTGCGTTCTCCTTGTGTGATGTGTTGTGTTTGTTGCTCCTAGCTGTTTATATAGTGCTAATGACGATTATGTAAATTGAAGATTTCGTCCTCCTGAAACCACTGACAAAATTTGACTGGCCGTGTATAATCTGCCTCATTTAAAGATTAAAACATTTGTTAATAAAATGGGTGGTTCTGGTGTCCTCGAAGGATACGCTATAGACAAGTACATGGTTGACTCGCAATTGACGCCCAACGTGCCTCGTAGTTGTCCTAGGATCATCCTCGAAGGTAGTAAGTACTTGTTCTTCCTCGTCTTACGGATTATCTCCTTTAGCCGTATCAGGTCCTGTGTGTTGTATTTTTTCAGTTACTCATAAGCATCTGCCAACCGCCGTGAAAGTTTGTCGATTTGGAAGCTGTCTTTGAGGAAATTCCTCCGGATACCAGTGCAGTGCTTCCCCCGTTTTTCCCCGAGCGAGTCCATACATACGATATATGTAGGCATATTCTGCATTCGTGAAGTACGTCATAGCACAAAGGGTTTCAGATACGAAATATGAATTAAATTATGGAGGCCCCTTAATTTATTGCAAATTTCAGCCTCTTCCTCGTTAAAAACAACTATTAGATCATGTGTCGTAGACTAAACCTGTAGACTTAAAACGTTTTTCTGCGTGACTTTTTAATGAGACTATAAATTACACAAGTCAACTACATTCAGTGTACTAGCATTCGGAAATAAAACACGGTGATGAGCTAGATACGTTTAAAAACGCGTCACAAGGTGTTAAATTTGTACTAACTTATGGCATTAGAAGATTAAAAAGAACTCAATAATTCCCTTTTTACCTCTCCGAGGGGACTTTTTACCCTATGAGGGGTTATACAACCACCGTGTCTGTCTGTGGGTCTGTCTGTCAGGCCTGCGAACGCGTTCGCATTTTCGGGGCAAAGGGTAATCACTGCGTACGCAGTTTCTTAGAATCAGGGAAAAGGTTTTTCCAAAAGCACCCGCTTTTGTCATTGGGTGTAGTATAATTTTTTAATCGGCCGGGATTCGAACCCGAGCCCTCTTGCACTGCAGAACCACTGAAAATTAAAAACTCTTCCGGGGAGAGGTATATTTTGGCTTGCCAACTTGTTTAATAGGCGTAGTTACTTAGAAACACATGGTTATTGTTAAAACGTATTTCTACATGTAGCATACTTCTTTCCTTTTAATAATGCACTTTTGATAATAGTTTTTTTTCTATCGAAAAGCATAAGAAACGAATGTAAGTGAAAGGAAACACAAGGGTCTTAGGAATAACAAAAACTGCACTATTTCGCGTTCTTCTACGGCCAATAATTACCCAGATACGGTTCATTTAAGGAAACTTTTCTTACAACCTTTTTCACTCCTTGTTACCTAAAGAACACGCCTCTCAATTTGTGTCAGACTTCTGTGAAACATCCTGTTTTACAAGATCTGGTTATAGTTGCGCTTGTAATTTCATACTGTCTGAAAAAATTAATTTCGAAAAAATGTAATACAATGAAATATTAATTCTTCCACAAATTCCCTTTATTTATAGTTAGAAATCTTAAGACCACTCTTTAAAGTAAAATCATATTTTTCTTTAAAATTCCATTCATTTTTCTTACGTTTTCCACGGACCAAATTTCCCAAAATTTCCATTTGATTTTCTTCGAAAATCTTAAGATATATTTTCCCAATATATTCCAAAGCAATTTCTCTAACTTTCCAAAGAGCCGGGAGTAGTGGCTCCCTCCTGTAATCCCAGGCGTCCGGGAGGCCTAGTTTGTGGATGGCCGTGTGAGGACGATCACCAATCCCCCTACGGGTGGTCGGAATACTTCCGCCACGGGTGTCCCCACGTATCTCCCCGTTGGCGTGGCCGTCAGACATATCTCGCCCTGATTAATCAGATGGTGTCTTCGCCCGGCTCGCGGTCTTCTCAGACTTAAATCAGCCCTTTCTTCTTTGAATAAAGAGTTCGTAATATTATATTTCCAAACGTTCAATCGCCCATATACCTCCGTAGGATCTTCTTATGATTTCGAGAGACCTTTTTGTAAGGGCATTGTGGTAAAGCCTTAGATCTGATCACCTGCGTGTTAAAATCAAGGAAGATAGAGCGAAGACCAACGTCTTCTACCGAGAAGTGTACCAATTATCTTCGTATTTTTAACAGTGAGAGGAACAGCCATAACGAAATGGCCCCTAACTTTCGTAATCGATATAACTAGAGTGCCAAAATCATTAAAGAGAGATTTGACATACCATATCGTTTAATTAATCTTTCTTTTTTCAATTTATAAATCAGGTTAGCAATTCCAAAACGAAAAGCGGGAGACTAGTCCAGGGAGAATAAAATAAAAAAAAACCCTGAACCTTGAATAAATTAGGAGGCAGCTGAATTTTGGTAGGGTGTTAGTATATGACTAGTTAAGCAAAACCTGAAAAGTCCCCATGATTCCGAGCGCCGCTCCCCCTTTTACGCCCCCCTCAAGTTGGGAAATTATCATTTTTTATGTATACACTAATTTCGGAACGGCACTAGATAGAGAGCTAAATGAGCATTCGTTTTAAAGGTCATAACCAATACTACTTTTGTCATATTTACGCTAAAAACGTTTCTCTAGACACCGTGCTCTTCGCTCTTGACTAATGGATCTTTAACATGGATATTTACAGTCACTGTGGAGCGATTTATTAATATTAAATATAACTTTAAAAAGATTTTGGTAATAAATGTTAGCGGAAAAGATTTAATTGACCACACCTGACGAGAAGATCTGCGCACGCTTATGAAATAGAGACCCCGGGAGGGCAAAGAGCGGTTAAAATGTCTTGAAGCTGACCGTTGTTTCCCTTTCGTTTCAAAACAAAATCCTTTATTTTTTACCTCTCCGAGGGGACATAGGAGGGGTATAACAATCACCGTGTCTGAGAGGGTGTGTGTCTGTCTGGGCTGCGAACGCGTTCGCATTTTCGGAGAAAAGTGTAATCGCTGCGTAAGCAGTTTCTTAGAATTAGGGAAAAGGTTTTTCCAAAAACGCTCTCTTTTTGTCATTGGGTGTGTTAAATGTAATAATAAATACCACCAAAGGTGAATTCAAACATATAAAAGGTTTATTAAATTAATCATTGTTGTGTTAACTATATATACATCTATATACATCTTATTAATCATTCAAACATAGTTACCAGTTTGGGAGCTACACCTCAACTAACTCCAATATCCTCCGTACACTACCTATGTTAGTTAAGAACACTAGATGGCGTCCCCGATACAACATCGTCTGCTCTAACTTTGATGACATAGCACTACATACATCCACATTCTCCCCCTTGCTATGATAATCAAAACTGTTACATTATGTTATACACTCAAACATCTGTAAGTTATTTTAGTTTCATTACTTGACAAAAATGGTTAAATTGTTTACTTGGTAATAGCTTCGTAAATATATCAGCAATATTGACTTTGGTATTAACATATTTTAGTTGGAATAAACCAGCATTATAACACTCGCGTACATAGTGGAATCTAAGTTGTATATGTTTCGAGCGACTATTCTCTATATTATTTTTCACAAATGTTATTGCTGATTCGTTATCGCAATTAATGACCGGGGGAAATAATGTCACTGAGTTCTAGAATGGTCTGATTTGATCCATGATCCTCGTTCGCTGCCTCAGAAAGGGCAATGTACTCTGACTCCATTGACGATAGTGCCACACAGTCTTGTTTTATTGATCTCCATATGATTGGGTTGTCTCCGATTCTCACAAGATAACCACTAACCGATGTACGATCATCGAGGTCTGATGCCCATGATGCATCGGAATATACATCAATTCCCATCTTGCTTGGTTTATTATAGACTAATCCCATATGTTCTGTCTTACAAACATATTGGAGTACTCTTTCTAGATACTCTTGGTGCTTCTTCCCGGGATTGCTACAAAATCTTGATAATCGTGTCACTGCATATAGAATATTGGGACGCGACCTCTGGGCCAAATATGACAGCATCCCGATTATATGCCGATAAGTACTTGAATATTCTTCCCCTTTATCAGGACAATCTTTCATAGTCAGGGCTATTCCTACCGGTAATGGTATATCAATTTTCTTGATGTTGTCAGTCAGATGATTAAATTGTGCGGCCATTCTTCTTATATAAGTTTGTTGATTTATAAGTAGCTTATCTCGTGTAAAATGAAACTCCACACCCAGAAAATATTTGACTTCTCCAAGATCTGTCAGGTCAAATTTGTTATTCAGCATCTCAGCCATGGTCTTCATCACCTGTTCGTTCTTTGCTAGTAATATAATATCATCTACGTATACCACGATCAACCCTTGATAGCCAAACCGATATACGCAATTGCAGCTCATTATACGCTCAAACCCTAGGGTCAACAGGGTGGAGTGCTACTCGGTAAACCATTGTCGGCCGGATTGTTTTAATCCATACAGTGCCTTCTTTAAATGTAGCACATGATTCTCCTTCCCTGGTATCAGAAAACCCTTGGGTTGTTCCATATAAACATCATCATCTAGCTTTCCATAGAGGTAGGCACACTTGACGTTTAAATGCTTATGACACCATCCCAAAGCAATGACGAATATCAGCAGGAACATCCGTACCAATGAAAATGTGATTACTGGAGCATAGGTATGTTCATAGTCGACCTTATATCTCTACTTAAATCCCTGTGCCACCAGTCTGGCTTTATACGTGACGATTTCAACAGTGGTTTTCCTTTTAATGTCATAAACCCATTTTGATCCAATGATTCGTCTTCCTTCGGGTTTTGGGGTTACCTCCCAGATTTCGCGGTCTTTAATTGTTGCCATTTCCATTTCCATGGCTTGTTACCGCTTCCTGAAAGGTTGTTGGAATCTCGACACAATTCGATTCCATAATACGTCCTCTTAATCGTCTGGTGGTCTCAATATTCTGTTTCCTGGCTTCTATCACTCTATTAACTTCTTTCAATGATCGATATTGGACATTGCGATCATCATAGTAGTAATAATCTACCTTGCCCCCGGATGTTCTGGTTTTCTCTTCATATCTCCATCCTGGTGGTAAAACTTGTCTTGTTATATGAACTGTTTGCTTAATCTCCGAATTTGTTGGGTCAGCTACTGATACCTCATCTGTGTTCCCTTTCTCCTGACCGTCATCCGTCTCAGCTTCCTCACTGCTATCCAAACCAGCACCATTCCTAGGTCCAAGTTCGTCAGTCTCTTCTCCATTAGTGCCATAGTCCTTCTCATCCCATCCTGGCCAGAGGTCATTATATACCTCAACCGTGGCTTCTTGACTATAGCCATTAATATGCTTCAGGCCCAATTTATCTTCACTAAATTGAACGTGTTTTGTTTCAATGGTTCTCTGTTCGGACGGTAGATAAATTCGGTAACCTCTGGTATGGAAGGCATAGCCAACCATTATCCCGGGTTTGGCCCTCCTTGACAACTTATTTCGATGCTGAGAAGGTATATGCACAAACAACAGACATCCAAATTGTTTCAAATGTCGTACCGAGGGTTTATACCCAGTAAAGCTCTCCTGAGGGACTTTATCGTGTAATTTAGCATGTGGTAGCTTGTTATATAAATATGTCACGGAGTATACTGCTTCACCCCAAAATGCTTGAGGTAAGTTTGAATCCAGTAAAATACTTCTTACGCCGTTCATAACCGTTCTATTGTAGCGTTCTGCGACTCCATTCATTTGGGGGGAATAGACATTTGTCCTCTCGGTATGGATCCCTTCTCGCCTACAGGATTCTTCAAATTTCCTTGAGCAATACTCCAGTCCGTTATCTGTCCTGAGCCGTTTTAACTTCTTGCCTGTTTGGCGCTCCGCCCATGCTTTAAACATTAGGTACTTCTCATATGCTTCTGATTTCGATACCATTGTATAAACTCTGGCATACCGCGAATAATCGTCAATAAACGTGCTATAATACCTGGAACCACCCAGGGATGCCACCGGCGATGGGCCCCAAACGTCTGAATGGACCAGCTGTAGTACTTGGGTTGACTTAATTTCTATTATCTCGCGTCAGGAATATTTCGTGGCCTTTGCTAGTTTACATGGTGTGCAAGATTCCATTTCCGTGATTTTGATATCCGCAATGCCATGCACCATGTGTTTACTAGTTTCCCCATGCTTGGATGTCCGAGTCGCTTATGCCATAGCATTTCTGAGGACAGTGCCTTATATCTCTCATGTCCCCTAGGAGGGGTTATACAATCACCGTGTCTGTCTGTCTGCCCTGCGAACGCGTTCACATTTTCCGTGCAAAGGTTAATCATTGCGTACGCAGTTTCTCGAAATCTCTGCGTTCGCAGTTTCTCGAAGGGTTGGCAAAACCACCGTGTGACGGTGAGCGTTAACGGATTCATTTGCGTTTTGGTTTGGATGGGGTTTTTTCGCTCACCGTCGTGACGGTTTGGTGTATTACGTTTTTGTAATGTTTATGCGTAGGTTGTGAATGTTGAGTTCGTTGTGTTTGTGTTTTGATGGTTGTGTATGTGTTATGTCTGTGTTATGATGGTTGTGGATGTTGAGTCTGTTGTGTTTGTACGGGCTTTTCATCTCCAACTTCTTCTTAATGACTTTGGGATGGACCGAGTGCTATGCTACCTCTCAACGTCCAATGGCAGGGTTTCCACCAATAATTGTACACGGTATTCGTCTGAGTATCAATTTGCGATTTATTAGCGCCGGCCGGGAATCGAACCCGGGTCTGCCTTAAGCAAGAGATTTACTCTAACCACTCAGCCACCAATGCTTTTTAAGTTACGGTGCTTTTCTAAAAAAAGCTTTCGCGAATGTCATTTACAAAGTTATAACGGTAGGTACTATAATTTATTCTACATCATTTTAAATATTTATAAATTATATTAATCTTATATTTAATGAAATATCTGAGTATTTTACTTTATTTGATCGTGTTCAGGAATTGAACTCGGGTCGCATCGTTACAATGCAGATAATTTACCGCCGGGCCATTGACTTCCTTTAGGAATATAAAAAGTAAAGAAACCATTATGATAAGGCGGTTTTTTTCCTTTTAATAACGCTTAGAAAAAGGATAATTATTCAAAACTCCCGCAGAATTTATATAAAAGTAATAATATAGCGCCACCGTGTGAAGAACTATCAATCAAACCGGGTAAAAAATATAATCTATTCAATTTTTCGAACTTTAGTCAAATCTTGACGGGACTAAAAAACATCAAAAAACGTATATAAAGCCGTTGCCGTCAATATGGAAGATTAGTCTTTCTTAGTTCTTGGCGGTCAGACGAACTACTACAGGACGGGGTTCTGGTGTCGGTCAAAGGTTATTAGGTAACTTTGCGGTTTTAATTAGTATGTTCGGTCTTCGGTCAAGGAAAGAGTTAAATTGTGTTTCGCGTTTGGAACGTGAGTGAATGGACTTAAGAGTATGAACAGTGCGTGTTTAAGACTGAAAGTGTTAAAGTAATTGTGAACTAACTCAAGTCAGCTGTAAGATAAAATTTATTGTTTTTTTAATTGGAATAACCTAATTATACCCTTGAAATTATCAACTCAACCTGTGAGGCTAATTAAGTAGATTGGATGATATTAGTAGCGAACAGCTCTCAGCTGTTAATTGAGACAGGAGTTTATAGTAAGGTAGTTTGAATTTAGTAAAAATTACTCAGTACAATTTATGATATTTACTTAAGTGTAAGTGTAAGTGTGTTTTGGTTTATTTTTCAATCACGATGAACTAAGACAAATCTAGTCTTGGACATTTGAGTACCAGTTCTGCACAATTACGTAAGAGGGATATACAGGGTCTTTTTTTTGCTCGGAAAAGTGTTTTTTTTTTTTCAAAAACTATTTATAGTACCGATTTCAAATTTGGAAGGTCAATTCTCTATACCGGGGGACATCAGTTTAAGAAATTTGAGCGTTTTCGGTAATGTTTTTCACCAATTTTGAAAAATTATTTTTCGACCACTAGGTGCGAGATAAAAAAAATTCTATTATAAAGTTGTAGGCCGTCATCGAAAACCCTTAAAAATTGTTCACTCGACGAAAAACAATTTATTTATCAGTGAAAATTCGAGCTTGAAAAATTTACAAGTTGGTGAAGCCAAATTACGATTGTTTGAAACGATAATTGAAACCGAATTACCTAATCCAGTTGAAACTTTGGTTAAAAAAACGACCGGATTTAAAAAACACGAGGCTATAGGTCAATCCTAAACATGCATTGGGTATTTAAAGGAAAACTTTGGGAGATTATTATCAGTGTTTGATAATATTTCGAACAATGCCTCGTTATTCAGTAGCTGAGCGTACCGAGATAGTTGCCATTTACTATGGAGAAGCAGCGCAAAACCTTAGAAGAGTGACTGAAATCTTCGCAGAAAGACATCCAAATGGAGCACCATCTGTAAATACAGTAAGACGAGCAATTCACGATTTCAATCAATTTGGTAACTTGCAACCTAGGTTTCGCGGATTGGGTCAACCGGATTTAGACTTCGAGAACAATGTACTCGCGTACTTTGTGGCATATCCTCGTCACAGTTGCGCTAACGCCGCTGCTGATTTGGGTTGTTCTGCAAATCGTGTGTGGAAAATTCTTCGTAAGAATCGCTATCACCCATACAGAGCTACGCTCCACCAAGGACTAATTGACGGAGACCATCAAAGACGTTATGAATTTAGCAACTGGTTACTAAATGCTGTCCAAGAAGATAGACAATTTTTGCGCCATGTTTTGTTCTCTGACGAAGCGTCATTTTCTAGAGATGGGCCCTTTAATCATCAAAACAGCCATCTTTGGTCTGACATAAACCCACATTGGGGTTTTGAATATCATCACCAGGTTCAATTTGAACGGGTCAATGTTTGGGTTGGACTTGTTGGAAACCGTTTGATTGGTCCCTTTTTCCTGCCGACGAACCTCAACGGCCAAAGGTATTTACATTTTCTACAGAACGAACTGAGTGACGCAATCGACGACCTTCCATTGGCTGAAAGACGTCAGTTGTGGTTTCAGCAAGATGGCGCCCCTCCGCATTTTTCCCGGCAAGTAACTGAGCACCTCAACAACGAGTTTCCTGAAAGGTGGATAGGGAGAAATGGTCCAGTGCATTGGCCAGCAAGGTCACCTGACCTAACACCGCTGGATTATTTTCTCTGGGGATTCGTTAAAGCAAAGGTATACGCCACGCCCATTGAAACTAGGGAGGAACTCATTAGACGAATAATCAGTGCTTGCCGAGACGTCACACCAGAAATGGTAGAGAAAGCGTTTGAGAACTTAATTGTCCGCGCACAAAACTGTGTTGCAGCCAATGGTGATATTATTGAAAATGTTTTGTAAAAATTTATGTGAATAAAATATCTGCATTTAAAAACCAAACGTGTACATTTTTTCAAGTGTGAAAACTCTACTACGTTTGTATTAGACTTGTTCCCTTTTCAATTATCGTTTCAAACAATCGTAATTTGGCTTCACCAACTTGTAAATTTTTCGAGCTCGAATTTTCACTGATAAATAAGTTGTTTTTCGTCGAGTGAACAATTTTTAAGGGTTTTCGATGACGGCCTACAACTTTATAATAGAAATTTTTTATCTCGCACCTAGTGGTCGAAAAATAATTTTTCAAAATTGGTGAAAAACATTACCGAAAACGCTCAAATTTCTCAAACTGATGTCCCCCGGTATAGAGAATTGACCTTCCAAATTTGAAATCGGTACTATAAATAGTTTTTGAAAAAAAAACACTTTTCCGAGCAAAAAAAAAGACCCTGTATATTGTTGGGTTATTGATGAAAGTTAAATCTAGAACGTTCCATAGACTGTTCTGAATAAAAATAAACATTTATAATTTTGAATAATTCTGGTTGCCATTTTATTTCTAATCACTCGCCCACAACATTAAAGTTCTGGCAATCCCGAATCAACTAAATTTGCGATATAACGGCGACGGGAAATTATTATCGTAAATTTATCGCGCGGCCTTAGGGAATATTCTTTTAACAAAATTTCGATAAACTATCGTTTAATTAAAATCGGCCCTATTCCGTTAAAATTATAAACCAAAAAGCGAACGGTCGTTATAATACCCTCTGTAGCTATTTCTTTCATTAAAATTTGCTTTGTATTATATTCAACTGACAAACTTGTACTATAAAAAGGGTGTAATTCAATTGTGCATTGTTATAGTACGTCTAACTCACTGTTGTAACTACTTAACTTATGATATTCTGAATAAATTAAAATTGGTCGTTTCGTCTCAATTATTCTAATTATAATTAAATTTTATACCGGGCGGGATGGAACTGGGATAACATTTTTAACAAATAACTCTAAATTGCGGAGATATATCTTTAAGGGTTATCTCGAGAAATTAATACCACAAGGGACAATTCTTCCGAGGAGAGGTATATTTTGGCTTGCCAACTTGTTGTAATTTATTTCGTTTTTTTAGTCGTATATTTTTATCTATTGTGTGTTTAGCGTATTTAGTTTTGAAGCGTAATCGTTCACTTATGAAGAAAATTTCGAGCTGTATACATCGTGCTCTTACATTTATGTTGGTCTGGTTTTTAACTGGGTAGTCATTACCACGGATTAAGATGTTTAATGCCGTTGGGTTTATTTGTTTTTATTTTTAAATAGCCCTTACTATTCCGGATACGGTCATTTATTGTACGTTGTAAGTCGTGTATTGCTAACGGTAAGGTGTTTTGCGTTTTTCCTTTCACATAATTTTTTCAACTTTCA
Source organism: Leiobunum rupestre (assembly GCF_980474605.1). NCBI lineage: Eukaryota > Metazoa > Arthropoda > Arachnida > Opiliones > Sclerosomatidae > Leiobunum > Leiobunum rupestre. Next base: position 53,004,327 of record NC_143388.1, on the reverse strand, counting down.
GTGTTTGGGTTTATTTATTCTTGATTTCGAAGTATTTGGATTAACTTGTTTCTTGGTTGAATATTCTTTTATATTTTTCTATTGGTAATTTTTGTTGTTGTTTAGTACGTCTAACTCACTGTTGTAACTACTTAATTTATAATATTCTGAATAAATTAAACTCGGTTGTTTCGTCTCAATTATTTTAATTAAAATTAAAATTTTATACCAGGGGGGATTGAACCGCGATTACATTTTTAGTAACTAACTATATTGCAGATATATCTTTTAAGGGCCATCTCGAGAAATTAATACCACTAGGGACAATTCTTCCGAGGTGAGGTATATTTTGGCTTGCCAACTTGTTTAATTTTTATCGCGTCCAAATTCCCGTCTACGGTGTACCATTTTTGTTTCGCAGTTGTGGTGTACAATTAGATCGGCTCAGCGGCGTTTAAAGTTGGTGAAAGAATTGAGGGGACGAAGAAGCATTTTCTTCTACGAGGTAAGTAATTTACGAGTAATTACCTACAAATCAAATTTTTTTAAATCAACGGCACTATAGCCTAAACAAGCAGAAACTATAGTTGGTCTTGAACTGATTTTAATAATGTGCGAAATAAAGAACCTTCGATTTTCAAACTTTTAATAGGGACTTGGCAAGTTGGCAGCATGACGTCACACCTTTTGCTATGTCCGCCATGCTGGTATCCCTTTTTTCTTCAATTGAAAAAAGCATAGGTGACCTACGTCATGCTGCCAAGTCCCTATTAGTAATTTATGCACAAATAGCCGCAACCAATTTTATTTAGTAGTTTCTTAATTATCGTGTCAGTATAAGATTATACGTAATTAGGGCATTAAACGTACAATTTTTAAGTAGCCCATTTAAAATTTTGCCAAATAATTGTGTAATAAAAAACGCTCTCTTTATTTCGGAGGGAATTTGTTATCAATGATGGATGACTCAACATCTTTGATAAAAAAATTCTTAGTTCATACCAAACATCTGATCTTTTTCTTTTAGGCTGAACCGAAGCACGTCACACCAACGCTATTGTTTCGTACTTTGTTTTCCAGCTACAATACAACAAAATATTTTGTAAAATGTTGGAGTACTTCCCAAAGGTAATTTTTGGAATATACCCCACAAAAATGTCAATTGCTGTCTGCAACCTTGTTGGCAAATTAGGTACATGAAAGAAACATAAATACTATTATTTTCACTTACAAGAAATTTTTTTTCATGATTTATCCTGCTAATTGGAATAAAACTCCTAAAGAAAGTAGGCTGACAAAGCTAAGGTATATAATTTAAAGCAAACCCAATACAATCTTATAGGAGTTGAAGGGCGTACTTCTGAAGGTGCTAAATAGAACTATAGAGTGTTGAAATAGAATCCCTGCAGATGCTGGCTTTTCAAAATTAATACGTTGAGGTGGTACTTAGAACTGTGGAGGGCTTAGAAATGAACCTCTCCTCTTAAGCGGAAAAGTAGAATCATGACGGGTTTAAACATTAACCCCTAGAGGCGCTTGCCAGAACTGCATATGCTTAATAAAAGATCTATACGGTGTTGGGTAGAACCGTGGTGTGTTTGAAGAATAGCCCTTGGACGTGCTAGATTAAACCGTAAGCGGCTTAAGCTGGAACCCCTTTCGACGCTAGATGGAACCGTGAAGGGCTTAAAATTGAACCCCTGATGGTGTTAGGTGGAACCGTAAGCGGTTTAAGCTGGAACCCCCTTCGGCGCTAGATGGAACTGTGATGGCGGTCAAATCGAACCCGAGGCGGCGTCAGGTAGAACCGTAGGGGTGTGAAGAGGGACCCCTGACGGCTCTTGATGAAACCATGAAGGGCTTAAAATTAAACCCCTGATGGTGATAGGCGGAACCGTAAGCGGTTTAAGCTGAAATTCCCTTCGGCGCTAGATGGAACTGTGGTGGCGGTCAAATCGAACCCGAGGCGGCCTCCGGTAGGACCCCTGACAGTGCTAAATAAAACCATAAGGGCGTTAGATAAAAACCCTTGGTGATGCTAAATGGAACCTTTCAAATAGGTTCTAACTAGACCAAAAAAGGGTTCGAAATAAGGGACATTTTTGGAAACCCTTTTTCCGACCTACATGGAGCCTTTTTTTCTAAGAGTGTAGCAACAAATCCGTATGGCTATCTCTGTACTGTACACCAACGCTTATACATTAATATTCATTGTAGTACTTCCAGACAATAATTGTTGACAGTAAGAATAATCCCGCTAGGCATCCACAATACTGAATCTTGGGCATGAAAATCGCTTAAAATAAAGTCTTAAAATTTTTAGCGACCCGACTATTGATTCTCCTGCGTTTGGCTGTATTAATTTTAGCCATAGGAAATCGCGCTGACCCCTTAAATAAGCATTAGCGCTAGTAGGAGTGTCCACAATCTTTGCCAGTTTTCAATGTACAGGTAGAAAGGGGGTCGGCACCGGAAGTCCCCGCTTCCTTCCCCCTTCCGGCAGGTGGCGCGGGGGGGTCGACATTTTCCTCGGGGATCGAGGTCATTGACCTCTGCAGAGTGGCGCGCGCTGATTGGCGCGGTAACTACGCGACGCGGGGAGCACGTGGTTACTACGCGGATACTGTGCGCTGATTGGCTGGCGCGGCGCGTGTACTGCGCGCTAATTGGCTGTCGCGAAATTATTCAAAATGGCGCTGATTGGTTGGCGTTTTGGCGCGAAAAGGGGTCAGTACTCCTTTAAAGGAATTCCCAGGCTCGCTATACTCGGTCCCCGTTTTCCATTGTTAAAGTGGTGACAGGTTTGATTGATTACGAGCAGGTGTTATTCGGCGTAGAAATAACTGAGCGGCGCAAATACCTTTAGTGACAATACCGAGAGAATCACCTATTAATTATGTCATCGAATTATTACGTCGAAAATTTACGTGATTTGGCCGCCATCTTTAATGTCGCATATTCAAACGGGTTCTGTAGGGTGGCAATATTTGTTATTTTTTTAGGAAATTTACCATATTTACGTCCATTTTTTAACGCTTTTTAAACAAGTTGTTCCTAACGGATTTCTATATCGTTACGTACCTAGATGGCTTGAACTTGATTAATATGACATATGTATCATATATTACCGTCACTTAACTTTTAATAACGACGCGCGGGAAGAAATAAGGGAGTGGATATTTCAAGTTTTTTTAAACATAGTCAGTACGCGAATAACGGGGTAAAGATTGTATATCCTGCCATCCGTTGGGGTCATCTCGCGTAAACATGTGTTAAAAAGGGGAATTACATATCTAGGCATTACAAGAACTCGCGTTTCGGCGTGTGTAACACGTTTTCCCTAGATGGTTCGATAAAAAAGCCGGGTCACGTGATCATCTGATTTACGATTATGGAAAGGGGTCTTCCATAAAGATTACATTATAACATTTGTCAATCATGCATTTTTTAGGTCGCTATCAAGTTTCAATATTTTGTTCGCGTATTGAATATACATAATAGTATTAAGAACTTTTTAATTTATATTGAATACATTGCCACTATACGAAATATTTACATAAATCAAAAAAGGTCGGTTCGCGCTCATGAAATTTAAATAAACGTTAATAATGCGGTAAAAAGCTAAGCCTAACAAATTTAAGAAATACTTTGTCGTCAAAACTACTGTTACACTTTTTGTTATAATCTCCCGCGTATTGACTTAATAATAATGGTATTTTATAGCGTTATATGAAATAACGGGCGGAAATAACTTACGAGTTTAAGGTGAATCCTACGAAGCAAGAATTACATTTGTATAATAACCAACAAAACATTTACTAATAAAAAAATTATAAACTGAAAATGTTTTTGAAATATATTACGTCATTTAAACAATGACCAATCAAATCCCTTACGTCAAATGGACAATGTAATAGTATTATGTAAATTTATAACGCTACCAAGTAAAAACGGTTTTAAATGTGCGGTAGATGGCCAAGTCAAACAGCGATTTATAGTCCTCCTGTATTAATCAATATTATAAATATAACTCTTAAAATATAACTTAACATTTTTAAATACAAAAGTAAATTAATTAAAAAAACGAAGCCGATACATTTAAGCGATCATACAAAATAGTAAGAAATCAATTTCATTACACGAAACATTTGTTTGATTTATAATACATTTTTAACGGTCTGCTACGTTTTACATTCTGTGATGTTAATATGTTTGGGTTTTAGTTCTTTAACAATTAAACTACTTTACATCTAAAAAACCAATGTGTTGCTTATTTGAATAAAATTGATAATAAAACTTTTTTACAAAACTCAAAAATGAATAATACAATGTTATAAAATAATTTTCAACTCTGAACCTGAAATTAAATATGTTTGTCAAATTGTTATCACTTTTTTTAAATTATCTTACATCCTTCTATGTTTAAAATAAAAAACCCTGATTTAAATTTAAGACTTTATTTTACAACATTTGTTGTTGACACAAAGGAACTATCCTTAATAACATTTAACACGCTATCAATAAAAACCACTAACTTGTCTATCGCCTTTAAGAATCCAGTTGTTGCGGCTCGTTCCAAAAGAATTTCGTGAGAATTATGCTCTTTTTGAAAATATCTCATTCTTTGTGCATTCAAATCCATTTCAAGTTGACGATTCATTTTTTTCAATTCTTTATTTATATGTTTAATCAGTTCATAGTCCTTGTTTTCTTTATAAGTCATTATTCCACAACAAAAACAAAGCGAAACTAGTTTGTATAAAACGCGATGTGGTTAGTTCAGTACAGGTCGAACACAAAGGAATCTGATTACCGCTAACTATCTCTCCACGCCGTTAGCGCTCCTCTGATTACCGCGAACTATATCTCTCTCCACCGCGTTAGCTTTCCTTTAAAGGAATGCTTTTCTCCGCGTTTATCTCCATTTTTAACGCTGTGATTTATTTAGAACAGGTGTTGAGCGGAGAATCCCCCGTTGCTATGGTGACCTCGGCGCGACGTTTATTTGAGTATCAACAAACTTAGCAAATACCTTTAGATTGTTTCAATGTTCAATTCGTTAACCTCGCATGGTTTAAAAGTTCTCCACTTAAATATACGAAGTTTGAGAAAAAAACTTTGACCAATTTTGTGTTTATTTAGAATCAATTAACATATCAAATTATGGAAAATAATGAGTTCAAAACAAATGGTTATAATTACTGTTTTACAAAAATGTGTTAAAACCGAAACGGTGGCATAGTTATTTCCGTAATAAATGATTTAAGTTTAGTTGAGAGTGTATTTACGATAGCCGAAGCAACTATCAAAAGTATCGACGTCAAATTACCTAATAATAAAATTTACAGGATTATAGGATGTTACCGAGTAACAGTGCTCTAGAATTTATTAGTGATATGAATTCCAAATTGCCTTATTATACGAATATTGAAAATGTAATTTGGGCTGGAGATATAGATATAGATCTTTTATTGCCACGCGAGAAAATAGTTACTGAGTACCTAAACGTACTACACGAAAACGGCTTTTTTCCATGTATAAATAACCCTACTCGAGTAACTTCCACTACTAAAACGAGTATTGACCACTTTTCATTAAGCAAAACGTAAAAAATGAAGAGTTATCCACTACTCATATAGTTAATATTACAGACGACTACCCAATTTATATTAGTGTCCCTAACATACGCGAAACAAATAAACTGAATAATTCAAAAGAAGTTATCGAAATTGATTATGAAATTTTTACCAAAAATATCGGAAAAGAAACGTGGAACTCAGTTTTTGAAGAAAACGACCCTAATGAAGCCTCGAAACTATTTGTTGATGTATTAAAAAACCTATTGATCTAACGTCATATTTCTTTCTCTCATAAAAATAAATAAAACCTTGGATAACAAATTCAATAATTGTATCGATAAGGAAAAGAGATGCATTAGCTAAGCGTATTAAAAAAGAACCATTTAACGTTGCATTAAAAAATTATTATATAATTGCCCTTCTTAGTAACATTTCTAAAATATTTGAAAAAGTTATAAAAAATCAGTTAATTAACTTCCTGGAGAGCTCAAAATATTTATCGAAAAATCAATACGGTTTTAGAAAAGGTCTATTTTTGAGCTAACAGAAATGCTATATAAAACTATTGATCAAAATGTAAAATCTATTGGCGTGTTTTTGGACTTAAAAAAGACATTCGATACTGTCTCCCACCCTATATTAATACAGAAATTAGAAAAATCTGGTATACGTGGAATTGTATTAGATTGGTTTAGAAGTTATTTACTCGAGAGATATACAATAGTTAAAATAAATAATACCATAAGTAACTCACTATTAATTAAATTTGGTATACCTCAAGGTACAATGATTGGCCCGATATTGTTTTTAATATACATAAATAATTTATGTAACATTGAAATTGATGAGAAACTCGCATCGTTTGCGGATGATACTGCAGTTGGGCAAAAGTTTTTTCCAAGACACAAAGGGCTCTAAATATAGTTTATATGAAACTTAAGGAAAATTTATTAACATTCAACATAAATAAAACTAATTACATTTGTTTCTCCTCGAGAACGACTATAGATTTGTTACATGAATTTAAAATTCACGAAAATAATAATTGTAGAGAAAATGTTTAAAGTTAGAAAGAGTAAATAAACTAAAATATCTGGGGGTAATAATAGACAGTAATCTAAAGTGGAATGTACATGTGACCTATATCACTAATAAAATTCGACTATGTATAAATTCCGTGAAATTAAAAACTTTCTAGAAATACCGTGGTTAAAAACAGTATATTACGCCCTAATTCAATCAATTATATCATGCGGAATAATCGGCTGGGGTGGTACTTATGATACTACAATCGTACCATTAGAAATATTACAAAGAAAAATTCTACGCATATGTACGAAATTATTATTACCCAAATCAATTACTATATGATGAATTGAAAGTTTTTCTGCTAAAGAAACTTTATTATACCCTTTCAAACACAAACAACTTATCGACTTGACTAAAACTTACGACAACAGATATGTAGAAGTAGCCAAGATCCTATAAAACGATCGGTCAAAAACATGCTCGCTATCTAGGCCCTAAAATATATAAGGCAAAAAGTTTTGATAAAGTGTAACAAAAGATGATAAATTTGACTATTGAATAAACGGGCTGTATTCAATTGATTGCTATTCCAACATTTTTAAATTTTCATGGTTACCTTCTCTGGTTTTATTTAAGAAAATAAGATGTTAAATGGTTGCAGATTGTTAAAATGTTAAGGTGTTGGTTGCACGAAAAATCTTTAGCGATAAAAACGAATGAATGCCCTGGACGTTCTCTTTAAAAAAATGTCATTGTCGAAACAAATTTCAAGTCTAAGTGTACTAGTAAATGTCACACTTATTTGTTATTTCAGGTCATACGTTGTAAGCATCGCGTATTACTCCGATAAGGTGTAAAGTTAATCTAACAATGCCTCACGTACATAAATCGGTTACGTATACATTAAACTATTATAACGGAAATGTAATGTTTTACCCTTTGGGGATTTTCATGTACACTGTTTGAAAATGTATACCCTCTGAGAAGGTGTACGACTACCACATTATTGCGATTGCAGTAACGTTACCTAAACTATTTTAATAGCACAATGATAAGTAAATCTGAAAGACCCGTATCAAACGTCAGTCCAACATTTCGACATGTGACTTTCATTAGATCTGAAAGACTCAAAGGTCGACACATTCCGGGTATAAAAGTCACAAAGAACCTTCAAAGAAAATGATTAAAACCCCAGACGCGAACTATAAAATCTATTTGCGACTTCACGAACGGTGGTGCAACACAACTAAAAATGCGAGTATGGTTAAGCTAATATAAATTAAATGTGTTTATATCTTGGTGTTTGTTTTCAGGGAAGGGATGAAAGTTTTCCTAATTTCCCCACTATCGGAATTTGAACTTAAACAAGTGTGGATGGATCGAGAGCGAATTACAACATTTTTCGAAAGCGAATCCACACCACCGTCCTCGTGGTTTTTAGAGGGGTCGAATACAAGGAAAATTGACTTAAGTATTTATCAAGGTCGAAGAATATTGAACATCCGAGAAATGGTACGCGGGGTGGGGGTGAATAACGGAACGTTTTTCCCCACCAAGGTTGGGTTCGCCATCTCCGTTTATACATGGAAAGCGTTTGTCAACAAGTACGATGAGGTTATAGCGTGCCTCAATGAGGTTAAACGTGTTTACGGTGAAATAAAACTTGCCGCAATTAGTCAAATTGAGGGCTATATACGAAAAAAGTGTAACGGTTGCGAAATTGATCATCCATCCCAAATCCAACACGATTGTTTAATGTTAACGTGGGATGAACGAGTGGAACTTAATTTCCTAAATGCAGCTAATAATTTAAGTTATTCCGATATCACTTCTACAATCATTAATAACACATTTTTAGGTGTTGATTTCTGTGAAAAAATATTATCCCATGTGATGTGTAATGGCAAGAAAATGTTATTACATGAAAATAAAAAAAATTAATAACAATTATTTGATATGCAATTTGTAATAGGGATATAAAATTGTTTAAAATATTACCAAGATTTATTCAAACTAATAAATGTAATGACATGAAAAAACCCCAAGATTTATTCAAAAACTAATAAATGTTTTTTAATACATTTTCAAACAGTGTACATGAAAATCCCCAAAGGGCAAAACATTACATTTCCGTTATAATAGTTTAATGTATACGTAACCGATTTATGTACGTGAGGCATTGTTAGATTAACTTTACACCTTATCGGAGTAATACGCGATGCTTACAACGTATGACCTGAAATAACAAATAAGTGTGACATTTACTAGTACACTTAGACTTGAAATTTGTTTCGACAATGACATTTTTTTAAAGAGAACGTCCAGGGCATTCATTCGTTTTTATCGCTAAAGATTTTTCGTGCAACCAACACCTTAACATTTTAACAATCTGCAACCATTTAACATCTTATTTTCTTAAATAAAACCAGAGAAGGTAACCATGAAAATTTAAAAATGTTGGAATAGCAATCAATTGAATACAGCCCGTTTATTCAATAGTCAAATTTATCATCTTTTGTTACACTTTATCAAAACTTTTTGCCTTATATATTTTAGGGCCTAGATAGCGAGCATGTTTTTGACCGATCGTTTTATAGGATCTTGGCTACTTCTACATATCTGTTGTCGTAAGTTTTAGTCAAGTCGATAAGTTGTTTGTGTTTGAAAGGGTATAATAAAGTTTCTTTAGCAGAAAAACTTTCAATTCATCATATAGTAATTGATTTGGGTAATAATAATTTCGTACATATGCGTAGAATTTTTCTTTGTAATATTTCTAATGGTACGATTGTAGTATCATAAGTACCACCCCAGCCGATTATTCCGCATGATATAATTGATTGAATTAGGGCGTAATATACTGTTTTTAACCACGGTATTTCTAGAAAGTTTTTAATTTCACGGAATTTATACATAGTCGAATTTTATTAGTGATATAGGTCACATGTACATTCCACTTTAGATTACTGTCTATTATTACCCCCAGATATTTTAGTTTATTTACTCTTTCTAACTTTAAACATTTTCTCTACAATTATTATTTTCGTGAATTTTAAATTCATGTAACAAATCTATAGTCGTTCTCGAGGAGAAACAAATGTAATTAGTTTTATTTATGTTGAATGTTAATAAATTTTCCTTAAGTTTCATATAAACTATATTTAGAGCCCTTTGTGTCTTGGAAAAAACTTTTGCCCAACTGCAGTATCATCCGCAAACGATGCGAGTTTCTCATCAATTTCAATGTTACATAAATTATTTATGTATATTAAAAACAATATCGGGCCAATCATTGTACCTTGAGGTATACCAAATTTAATTAATAGTGAGTTACTTATGGTATTATTTATTTTAACTATTGTATATCTCTCGAGTAAATAACTTCTAAACCAATCTAATACAATTCCACGTATACCAGATTTTTCTAATTTCTGTATTAATATAGGGTGGGAGACAGTATCGAATGTCTTTTTTAAGTCCAAAAACACGCCAATAGATTTTACATTTTGATCAATAGTTTTATATAGCATTTCTGTTAGCTCAAAAATAGACCTTTTCTAAAACCGTATTGATTTTTGGATAAATATTTTGAGCTCTCCAGGAAGTTAATTAACTGATTTTTTATAACTTTTTCAAATATTTTAGAAATGTTACTAAGAAGGGCAATTATATAATAATTTTTTAATGCAACGTTAAATGGTTCTTTTTTAATACGCTTAGCTAATGCATCTCTTTTCCTTATCGATACAATTATTGAATTTGTTATCCAAGGTTTTATTTATTTTTATGAGAGAAAGAAATATGACGTTAGATCAATAGGTTTTTTAATACATCAACAAATAGTTTCGAGGCTTCATTAGGGTCGTTTTCTTCAAAAACTGAGTTCCACGTTTCTTTTCCGATATTTTTGGTAAAAATTTCATAATCAATTTCGATAACTTCTTTTGAATTATTCAGTTTATTTGTTTCGCGTATGTTAGGGACACTAATATAAATTGGGTAGTCGTCTGTAATATTAACTATATGAGTAGTGGATAACTCTTCATTTTTTACGTTTTGCTTAATGAAAAGTGGTCAATACTCGTTTTAGTAGTGGAAGTTACTCGAGTAGGGTTATTTATACATGGAAAAAAGCCGTTTTCGTGTAGTACGTTTAGGTACTCAGTAACTATTTTCTCGCGTGGCAATAAAAGATCTATATCTATATCTCCAGCCCAAATTACATTTTCAATATTCGTATAATAAGGCAATTTGGAATTCATATCACTAATAAATTCTAGAGCACTGTTACTCGGTAACATCCTATAATCCTGTAAATTTTATTATTAGGTAATTTGACGTCGATACTTTTGATAGTTGCTTCGGCTATCGTAAATACACTCTCAACTAAACTTAAATCATTTATTACGGAAATAACTATGCCACCGTTTCGGTTTTAACACATTTTTGTAAAACAGTAATTATAACCATTTGTTTTGAACTCATTATTTTCCATAATTTGATATGTTAATTGATTCTAAATAAACACAAAATTGGTCAAAGTTTTTTTCTCAAACTTCGTATATTTAAGTGGAGAACTTTTAAACCATGCGAGGTTAACGAATTGAACATTGAAACAATCTAAAGGTATTTGCTAAGTTTGTTGATACTCAAATAAACGTCGCGCCGAGGTCACCATAGCAACGGGGGATTCTCCGCTCAACACCTGTTCTAAATAAATCACAGCGTTAAAAATGGAGATAAACGCGGAGAAAAGCATTCCTTTAAAGGAAAGCTAACGCGGTGGAGAGAGATATAGTTCGCGGTAATCAGAGGAGCGCTAACGGCGTGGAGAGATAGTTAGCGGTAATCAGATTCCTTTGTGTTCGACCTGTACTGAACTAACCACATCGCGTTTTATACAAACTAGTTTCGCTTTGTTTTTGTTGTGGAATAATGACTTATAAAGAAAACAAGGACTATGAACTGATTAAACATATAAATAAAGAATTGAAAAAAATGAATCGTCAACTTGAAATGGATTTGAATGCACAAAGAATGAGATATTTTCAAAAAGAGCATAATTCTCACGAAATTCTTTTGGAACGAGCCGCAACAACTGGATTCTTAAAGGCGATAGACGAGTTAGTGGTTTTTATTGATAGCGTGTTAAATGTTATTAAGGATAGTTCCTTTGTGTCAACAACAAATGTTGTAAAATAAAGTCTTAAATTTAAATCAGAGTTTTTTATTTTAAACATAGAAGGATGTAAGATAATTTAAAAAAAGTGATAACAATTTGACAAACATATTTAATTTCAGGTTCAGAGTTGAAAATTATTTTATAACATTGTATTATTCATTTTTGAGTTTTGTAAAAAAAGTTTTATTATCAATTTTATTCAAATAAGCAACACATTGGTTTTTTAGATGTAAAGTAGTTTAATTGTTAAAGAACTAAAACCCAAACATATTAACATCACAGAATGTAAAACGTAGCAGACCGTTAAAAATGTATTATAAATCAAACAAATGTTTCGTGTAATGAAATTGATTTCTTACTATTTTGTATGATCGCTTAAATGTATCGGCTTCGTTTTTTTAATTAATTTACTTTTGTATTTAAAAATGTTAAGTTATATTTTAAGAGTTATATTTATAATATTGATTAATACAGGAGAACTATAAATCGCTGTTTGACTTGGCCATCTACCGCACATTTAAAACCGTTTTTACTTGGTAGCGTTATAAATTTACATAATACTATTACATTGTCCATTTGACGTAAGGGATTTGATTGGTCATTGTTTAAATGACGTAATATATTTCAAAAACATTTTCAGTTTATAATTTTTTTATTAGTAAATGTTTTGTTGGTTATTATACAAATGTAATTCTTGCTTCGTAGGATTCACCTTAAACTCGTAAGTTATTTCCGCCCGTTATTTCATATAACGCTATAAAATACCATTATTATTAAGTCAATACGCGGGAGATTATAACAAAAAGTGTAACAGTAGTTTTGACGACAAAGTATTTCTTAAATTTGTTAGGCTTAGCTTTTTACCGCATTATTAACGTTTATTTAAATTTCATGAGCGCGAACCGACCTTTTTTGATTTATGTAAATATTTCGTATAGTGGCAATGTATTCAATATAAATTAAAAAGTTCTTAATACTATTATGTATATTCAATACGCGAACAAAATATTGAAACTTGATAGCGACCTAAAAAATGCATGATTGACAAATGTTATAATGTAATCTTTATGGAAGACCCCTTTCCATAATCGTAAATCAGATGATCACGTGACCCGGCTTTTTTATCGAACCATCTAGGGAAAACGTGTTACACACGCCGAAACGCGAGTTCTTGTAATGCCTAGATATGTAATTCCCCTTTTTAACACATGTTTACGCGAGATGACCCCAACGGATGGCAGGATATACAATCTTTACCCCGTTATTCGCGTACTGACTATGTTTAAAAAAACTTGAAATATCCACTCCCTTATTTCTTCCCGCGCGTCGTTATTAAAAGTTAAGTGACGGTAATATATGATACATATGTCATAATAATCAAGTTCAAGCCATCTAGGTACGTAACGATATAGAAATCCGTTAGGAACAACTTGTTTAAAAAGCGTTAAAAAATGGACGTAAATATGGTAAATTTCCTAAAAAAATAACAAATATGGCCACCCTACAGAACCCGTTTGAATATGCGACATTAAAGATGGCGGCCAAATCACGTAAATTTTCGACGTAATAATTCGATGACATAATTAATAGGTGATTCTCTCGGTATTGTCACTAAAGGTATTTGCGCCGCTCAGTTATTTCTACGCCGAATAACACCTGCTCGTAATCAATCAAACCTGTCACCACTTTAACAATGGAAAACGGGGACCGAGTATAGCGAGCCTGGGAATTCCTTTAAAGGAGTACTGACCCCTTTTCGCGCCAAAACGCCAACCAATCAGCGCCATTTTGAATAATTTCGCGACAGCCAATTAGCGCGCAGTACACGCGCCGCGCCAGCCAATCAGCGCACAGTATCCGCGTAGTAACCACGTGCTCCCCGCGTCGCGTAGTTACCGCGCCAATCAGCGCGCGCCACTCTGCAGAGGTCAATGACCTCGATCCCCGAGGAAAATGTCGACCCCCCCGCGCCACCTGCCGGAAGGGGGAAGGAAGCGGGGACTTCCGGTGCCGACCCCCTTTCTACCTGTACATTGAAAACTGGCAAAGATTGTGGACACTCCTACTAGCGCTGCATTTTAAGTTAAATGTTATTTAGACATTGATATCTCGTACAAAAAAGCAATTTCAAAATATCTAGCTTTTGTCACTCAAATCCTATTATGCTGATCGTCTATATTTCGTTGTAAATGAGAACGGAAACCGTTTAAAATAACTGTTATCGCTGTCACAGTAGGGTTATTTTTCGTACTCTCCGGGCTGTTCACTCTGGCGCAAGGCATTTTAATATTGCTGGGCGCTTCTATTTTTACAAGTTGCGTCATTTCATAATTTCTGACTCAATAAGTACCTTTGTTACGAAAAACCCACAAATTGAAACAGTCTTTTTTTTTAAACCGTGCACCCCATTTGCACCTGAAAACTATTGGCAGTTGCTTGTCATACATTTTCGGGCTCGGTCGAAATATAATTATACTTATAAAGTCAGTGTATCAAACGTGACCTACTTAAACAATGTTTACGTAATTAACAATAACAGTAAGTTTCTAAATAGTTCAAGGAAAATAACGCTCGTTAACAGTTTATTTCCATACACGCAAGTCAAGTCACGGATATTTTTTTAATACGTGATGATGTGCTTATTTGGTTACAAATGTAACGTACAATTTTCGTCAACAAATACATTAAAATTAGCTAAGGATATGTTGAAATTACAAAGCCGCTTTATTATTTTATGTATAAATATATCAATAAACTTTAGTTCGTTTTATTTACGAAGGATTTATTTTGGAAGTCGGTCGAATATTGTTATTTTACATTTAATAATCGGTTTTCGCAGTGCTAAAATATGCCTTAAATATCTTGGATTTAGATATTCAAAAGAATTTCAAATGATTCGTTTTTGTGTCACTCAGGTAATTTTTTTTCCTTATTACTTTTCTTTTTGCGAAAAAATAATTATTAAATTAGTAATTAATGCTAATATAACCGCTCTCAAAGTGGATGGACGATTTGCATTCAGGGTCTTTTAGCACAACCAAAATGGTTTTGGGGAGGTATCTTTTTAAAAACTTTTAAAAAGTGCAATAATTCTTCATAACTTAAAAACCATCTTTACTCTTATCAAACTTATTTTCTTTATGAAAGATACGGTTTTGTTTCCTACATTAATTTAGATGCATTGGAATGTCTTAGGCTTTAATTTTGGTAAACATAAAGAAACCTTTTTTTTAAAACAGTGTACTTTATACTGCCAAGTTTATCAATTCATAAAGATGGTATTAATTGTATGATATTTATTTAAAGTGGTTTTAAAATTTTAAAAGACTGTTGTGGTTGATGATATTGTCTGTATAAGTTTTTAAAAAGAAGTGCATACGATGTGAAGATACTAATTGAATGGTTCTAAGTTTGTGTCTTAGGCATGGGTGATATCTATAAAGAAACTAGACTTAATTTGTTTCTTTATTCTGGCCCAGGGTTAATCAATGCTATTCATTTGATTAAGTGAATAAGCTGTTTTACTAATTAGACTTGTTTCTCTATTTTAAAGCCTTATTTGGTGAACATTTACTCAGGATCCGTGTAGTAGGGGGTGTTATAAGTTATGTCATTCTCTCAAATATTTTGGATTTTAGTGTTTTAAATACGACCTAGCTTATCATAATTCAAATGAAATAAGAAAAGTTTTAAGCCAACGTTTCATTTCGCTGGGCGAGTTCCTGTATTTCCATTTTGCTTTAATAGTTCTGTTTGATAAGTTCGACATTGTAACGTTTTGTCTCTTTCGATCGGCATTGGTTTTGGTCGCTGGTTTGGAGTTTTGTTTGCAAGCAGTTGATGTTTTTTTTGCTTCCCCCTTTTGGTATTTGCCTTCCCTCTTCAGTTGTACCCCGTTCCCCATTTTTTTACATAAAACCTATTGTGAATATCCTCCTTTTTGACGGTCCTTTTTTGTAGGTTTTTTGTGTGTTGCGTGGTCATTTTCGCATTTTCATGTCACGTGTTTCAAAACATTCCGTTAGTTAGTCTTAATTTGTACTTTCGCCTTCAACGCCTATCGACCGAAGTACCGCGTATCAGTTTAATTTCCGAAATAAATAAATTTGAGTTTCCCCAAACATTGTTGATCTTTTTTACCTCTTCAAACGTGTTCACTGTTAGATAAGTAACGACTTCAGTGAAAATTGACCTGAAAAAAGCTACAAGCGTTATTCCTCATTTATAATTCGTAGATAGATTAACTTCTATCTGGCTTTGAAGCAATAAATTTATAATGTTCTCCACTTGCGACATAAGGTTTTGGAAACTAGGATCTCATTCGAAATTTCCCTTGCTTGAATAATTATCCGTACTACAATGGACATAGATGTATCTCAAGCTTAAAGCCATATAATTAAAAGAATAATAATCAACTTTGTTAATACTCAAGCCACCACCTTTAGACCTCATCATCTAGCGACTTTTAAAGCTTTTCAATCAGGTGAATGGATTACAATTCGTAGGAGGGTGGAGGCAAGCCCTTTATGCCACACTAAACAACAGCTCCTTTTATTAAATATTACCATAAATCTCAACAAGTTTCTAGTCCCTTATAACATGTACTAAATCTATTTAACTTAGAGCATAGTTGTAGATAAAGGAAGACGAGCGATATAAATACGTGAATAGTTTATTCAGATCGAATGACGGTGAATGGCTAATTTACAATGTTAAACAAAACTATAGTGTAAAATAAAAAAAGCAAACAATATAGTCTTCACAAAGCAGTTGAAGGTCATGGCTGCAGTGGGTTAATAGAGTAAACGTAAACAGAGGAGATTAGCTTCGCATTACTCCAACACTCCTTCTCGATGATTATCGGATATACCAGCTTTGTCCATCAGATAGGAGAGTCTCTGTCTTGCTAAGGGATTGGTAAGAAAATCAACAGTCATGTCTTCCGTGGGGCAGTAGTTCAAATTCAAATTAATTTTTTTTTAAATAAACATTATTATGTTCATATTTGGTTAGAGGGCCAAATTAACATGCGAATTATAGCCCTCTTGCAATACAATTTTTTCTGATTGTAAGATAACAAAGGAAAAATAAGCAAAAAAAATGATATAAAGGTAAAAAACAAGAAAGTTTCTAAAATTCTAAAAGTTTGAATGACATCATTAAGAGTCTTACTATAGCAAATTTATCTAAAAGCTTTCGAAAATAATTTTTTTAAATATTTTTTTAATTCTCGATACGGTATTTAAGTGTTCAATTTTATGTTAGTATTGGTTAAATAGATTAACTCCTGCGTAAAATAGTGAAGTTATTTTTTTGTTGTGTTAAATAATGGAGTTTCTAATATATTATTTGACCTTGTGACGCGTTTTTTTAACTCGTAGTTTAAAGAGGTTTACCAGCTTAGACGTTATAATTTGGTAAATTAAATTTAACAGACATACTTAAAAAATTGCAAATATTCCGTAATTTGTTCTTTTGGAATAGTGGTTTGGTATAAGCGAGCCATTCCTTTTTATATATGCTTCTCAAAGTACGTATTTGTAGGATCTCCATTCGTTTGATATTGTTATTACAAGTGTTTCCTCAGACAACAATTCCATATAAGACACGAGAGAAAAACAAGTTATAGAAATAGAACTGAGCTAGGGAAAGATTGTTTACATTTTCGAATTAAATACGCAGCACTAGACAATTTTTTACAGACTTAGTTTGTATGATCGTTCCAGCTTAGATAGTCAAATATTATCCCAAAGTATTTGTATTCGAGAACTCTTTTAATTTCACTTCCTTTGATAAATATTTTACATAACTCATCTCTTACTAATTTGCCTTGGTTAACGAATATTATATACTCAGTTTTCGTTTTGTTTAACTTAAGGCCGGTATCTTCGAGCCATTTGTTAATAGAGTAAAGATACTCATTGGTTGTTTTAATTAGTGTTTCGAGATGTTGATAGTGCCGTTCTCCCTCAAGTCTCGTAATAGATGGTAGTGGACATCAATGTGTTTTGTCCTGGAACTGGTTCTCTCCAAAAGACTTATCTTGATACAACCCTGGTTGTCTTCAAACAGTTTGGTAGTGTAGTGACTGGTAGTCCGACGTCGTTAAGGAGTTGCCTTAACCAAATCGCTTCGTGCGCTGCATGAGATGATGCAATATACTCGGCCTTTGTTGATGATAAAGCGGCCTTCGATTATTTTGACTAGACCACGATACTGTCCATTGTCCAAATTGAAACAGGTACCCGCTTGTAGATTTTTGGTCTTGGTGGTCACCAGCCCAGTCTGCATCAACGTATCCGACTAGCTCTGGTTTCTCAGTAGCTTTTATTTGAGACGAACTTCAATCATGTTTTTAAGGTAACGCAATACGCGCTTTACGGCCGTCCAGTCCTTTGCTCTTGGCACTGCTAATCTTCTGCATAGAAAACCGATGCTTGCAGCTATATCGGGTCTAGATACGGTAGCTATGTGAAGTAGTGATCCGATGGCTTTACGGTACTGATTGTTGTTAGGTAGAACATATTCCTCCCCAAGTGATTTAGAGTAGCCGAGTTCCATTGGAGTTTTAGCTGGTATTGCTTCCTTCATGCCAAAGTCTTCCAGTATGAAATTTATCTTGGTCCCTTGATGAATGTCGAAACCACCGTCTGATGATAGTTCGATTTAGATCCCGAGAAAATATGAAACATCACCAAGGTCTTTCAATTCGAAATGGTGGTTAAGTCTTCTGTAGATACTATTTATGGTGGTCTCGTTTGTTTATTACCAGCATGTCATCCACGTAAAGCAGGAAGTTTCGTCCTTCTCTAGTTTACTGTAGAGTCCAGGAACTGCTTAACTTCGAGTGAATCCTTCAGCTTGTAGTATCTGGTTGGCTTTGATGTTCCATGCCCTTGCCGATTGCTTCAGTTCATAAAGGCGGCGCTTTAGTTTGCAGACTTTATCTTCCAGCCAGGTTCCAACAAATCGTGGAGGTTGCTTCATATTAAGGTCTTCAAGTATGTCCCTATGATTAAAATCGGTTTTAACATAGTAGTGCTTCACTTTGAAGTTCTTGGCCGTTGCGATTGTAAGAAGAGGTCGTACGGTTTCGTACTTCACGACAGGGGCGTAAGTTTCGTCAAAATCGTCTCCAAACTTCTCTGAATAGCCTTTCGAAACCAATCGTGCTTCATATTTGCTGATTTCCCCATGTTGGTCGTGCTTCATTTTAAAAATCCAACGACACCCAATAGCGTTTCGATTCGGTGGGAGATCAGTCAATTCCCAAGTTCCTCTTTCGTTTTAAGACGTAATTTCTTCATTTGCGGCGTCTATACATATCTTCTTTTATCTAGTGTGTAAATCTTCTAATTGCACCCATGAACTGAAATCTAGAGGATATTCGACTGTGGCCTTGTACGTTAATCTTGGTGGCGGGACGCCTTTGTTTTCTCTCTCAGACCACCTGGGAACTGATTTTGCTAGCTCAACTTCTTCGATTGACGTCGTCTTGGATTTTTCAATTGCCGTCTCTGGATTTATTAGGCTGTCTGTTAGGGTGGTCCTTATTTTGTTTATTTATTAACTGTTAAATTTGTCATAAATTGAGCAAAATTCAATAACCTCGAAAATTCCCTATATCTTAGCATTAGAATAAATGGGACGTTTTTAATTTTTATCCATATTTTTCTATTTAATTACGGATTATGCCTACTCTATCTAAAAATCAACCACTCTGTCTTGCTTAATATGCCTTTAATTATCTGGTTTCCAACTGCCCAACGTTTTATTACCGAAAGTGGCAAGTTATTACCATACGTAAACAAAGCAGTTTGGAAATTCCCTTTATTTAGTAATCGAACAAACGTTAATTTTCAATATTTTCAGAGTTAGTTAGGGGATATGGCTACTTTATCAAACAATTGTAAAACTGAAATATTCCAAAATCAGTAACATATAACCAATTGCTCTGGTTTCAAACTACTTGAATTATTCAACAACAGAGTTTTTTATTTTGAGATAGCGTAGCCGTAATCCGTAACCAACTTAAAAAATTTGGATAAAAATGAGAAATCACCTATTTTTCTAAAGCTTAAGTATAGAGAATTTTCAAGCTCATTAAGCTACATGTATGTCTAAATTTTGTTCAATTTACCCCAAATTTCTTATGAATTATGTTTTCAAACATTGGAAAAAAGGGTTAGACTGAAACAAGAAATAAACGAAATAAGGACCACCCTACTGTTTGTCTACACCAATTGATCCTCCCCTTCTGGCTTTGATGATTCGCTGTCTTTGTAGATGTCATCGCAATTACCTTCATCCAACGTTACAGACTGACTGAAGTGAACCAGGCAAGTTTTGGGATTCAAAATCCTATAGCCTTTCGTTGCTAGTCCATATCCGACTAGGATTCCCTCTACGGCCTTGTCATCCCACTTCACCCGTTTCTCCTTGGGCATACTCGGATGTGTCCAATACGAGGCTTTGACCCAGTCCACAGTTGATAAGGCGTTTGGTCTATGGCTTCACTTGACAGGTGGTTTTGGAGGTAAGTAGCTGTCGTGACTGCTTCACCCCAGTAGCGATTCTCCATCTTTGCGTCCAGCAGCATGCACTTCGCCATCTCTGCCAGAGATCAGTTTTTGCGTTCTGCGACCCCATTTTGTTGAGGATGAAATGGTACTGTTAGATGATCCTCAATGCCAAGTCCCTTTAGATAGTCTTCTATAACATGATTGATGTATTCTCCGACATTATCGGATCGAAACTTCTTCATGCGTCTCTCGAACATGTTGCTCGTGACTGCTATGAACTTAATTGACTGTGTCCTCTGTTTTCTTCAGGTAGGTATAGGTGAACCTTGAATGATCATCGATCAACGTTACCATATATCGATTTCCGGTCGGCGTAGGTGTTGGCATGGGACCGCATACATCAGTGTGGATTAAATCCAAAGGCCGTTTGCTCTTCGATGTTGAAGCCTGGTATGGTTTCACTGCCATCTTGCCTTTGAGACAACACTCGCAAATTAGTTTCCGCTTGCAGCCGGATAGCTTGATACCATCAGCGAGGTCTTTTGTAAAGTGTCTTGACGACTTCTACGTCCCTATGTACAAATCGTCTGTGCCACAAATGCAGGCAGTCTTCGGAATGGGCGTTGCTGGCGGCTCTAGTAGACTGTTTTGTTTGTAATCGGTAGAAAAACAAATCCATCTTAGCCATAGCCACAATCTGACGATCTTCCATGATCTTGCAATCATCGTTCTCGTTAAACGTTGTACTGATAGCAAGCTGCCTCCCAATTTAGATACGTAGAGAACGTTCTGGATGGGTATACGATGTACATCGCCTTCCACTCCAAGACATTCGAGGACACTTTTGCCAATGCCTTCCGCCATCACGATTGAATCGTCTGCTAGGTAAATCTAATCTGATACTGGTCTTAAAGATGTAAAATGCTTCCGATCATTGGTCATATGACTAGTCGCTCCTAAATCCACATACCATGAGTCAGCTGATGTACCGCTTGAGGCCTTGAAGGTTGCATATTCTCTGGACGGCTTTTCTTTCACGGCGCCTCTGCTTCGCTGAGTCCTCTGTGTTTGAGACGTAGAGTGATTCTTTCCCAGATTCTCCTTGTAGAGTCTGCAGTCCTTCATTATAAGTTGTTGAGGTTAACGGTAATAGTAAGTGTAGTGAGCTGTTGGCTCGATCGCGTGGCATGTAGGGCTTGCCACCACCCTCCTGCGCATTGTGACCCGGCCACCTGAATTAAGGGCTTCAAAAGTCGCTGGATGACTTGGGCCTAAGGTGGTCCCTTTGGTATTAGCCTAGCTGATGTCGAGGTTTGTGACAGTGAAAACAAACTGCTCTGTTCGGACGACGTCAGTGATTGCTTCGTTTCTGACCATTTGCTCGATCCGAAGTTGATAATGCCGTGTTGGAAGTCTTAACTACCGCCGTATTTCTGCTTTTCTCTTGACGGCGGTTGAACTCGTCGATTACTTAGGCTTTTACGAATTTCAATGTCAGATCCGCCTCTGGCCTTAGTTCGAGGGCTTTAACCAAGTTATTGAATGACTCTGGTAAACTGCAGAGAATCATAGCAGAAACGAAAGAATCCTTGATAGTTTCGCCTTTTCCTCTCAATTTCTCCACTCTCTCCAGCATAGACGTAATGCGATCTTGTATGCTTTACTGACCCTCTTTGAATCCAATCTGGTGGTTTCATCTTAATAAGAAAAGCTTACTGGTAACATTGGGCTGCTCGAGTAGCTTTAGGAAGATGTCCACATTGATCTGGCAGTGCTTCGATTCACGATATGTACCAACTGATCGTCTTGTAAAGATAACGCAATAGCTGTTTGAGACTGCTTGTCTTTATCGTCCCAGTCCACAGGAATGTTAGCAGTCGGTTTATCATTATCCACATCTTCCCATAGGTGGTCCTTGGTAAGAAACATCTTCATTTAGAACTTCCATATATGATAGTTAGAGTTGTCGAGCCGGGTGATCAGGAACTTGAAGTCGCTTGAAGCCATCGTTGTTCGTTTGAAAGGAGTTGACGATTAACTGATTCACTATAAGCTAATTTGAAACTCCACTATTTAAAGATGCTGTTATACGAAACTTGGTCCATAACCTGATAGAAACTTAAACTGAGAACATATTTGTAGATTAAATAGAAAATGCTTTAATCAAAGCAGTTGGAAGGTTGATTTGAGGGGGAGTAGTTGGGATCTATGAACGCACAGCTATTGGAAATGTTTTAGAATTTAAGAGTTATTTTTTGGAATTATTTTAAAAAGCAAAATATATTTCTAAAATAATTTCCATCAATTTTCCTCACCTTTTATATATTTTAAAACCCTTTCCTTAAATTTTAGCCTTGAAACTGTAACAGTAAACTGAGAAAATTTTAAATTGTAAAGGAGTACGCGTGTTTAGTTCAGAATTATGTATGTTCTAATGGAAATATTTAAAGTTAATTTTAAATGGGACTTTCTATGTCAAAAACCTGAAAAACGGGATTTTTCATTTAATGAAATTATCGCGAGAGGGAAATTTTAGATATTATGTGTGGAAGCCCTGTATAGACGTCTCCTATGCTGTCGTAACTGGATCCTGCAATTTTTGTGTTCCAAACTACTACTCGCAAAATGTAATTAATATGCTGTTAAAATAAAATTTTGTATAAATACATAAGAAATTAAACGATTAAAGGAGTTTACAATGTAAGCTAGTTCACTTAATGAATTTATAAAACAGACATTTAATAAATTATATCTATCCAAGTCTGCATAATACATCAGTATTTAAATTTGGCATGCATCATGAAAAAACTGAAGCTCCTCACAAGTCAAGTACACGCTGTTAGTAAAAAAGATTTACATTAGAGTGACAATAAATTAATGGCCACAATTCTTTCTAGCCTGCTTGAATTGTTAAAGGGACTTTCAATAAAGACCTAGTGGAATTGAAATAAGTCACTCAGTCGTAACTTTGGCTTCACAATGAACGGCAACTTTATTTCGTATTTTAAATTGACTAGAGTAGAGGGTCTCTTGAAAGTCTCTTTAATAAAAATAATTCGTGACTTATCTTTTCTAAGCTAAAGGACAAGACACATGGCTCTCCTTGCACTCGCAGGCTCAGGTAGAGAATATCATAGAGGGCATAGCTGCACCCAAATTTTCTGTTAACTTAAATAACATTCTTGATTAAATTGATTACAAATCTCTTTTATTGTTGCCTTTTTAACTACAGTACCAACAGAATCGAACCGGTTTTGGCACTCGGCTCGGCACAGGACCCGGCGGGGTGCGCGGGTCGAGGGGAACCTTTCCGAGTCCGAGAAACCGACTAGACTCGGCACGAACGATTTTTGCCGGGTGCAGCAATCTTAATGCTGTAATTTTACACGTAATCCTTTGCAATTTAAAATTTTCTCAGTTTACTGTTACAGTTTCAAGGCTCAAATTTAAGGAAATGGTTTTAAAATATATAAAAGGTGAGGAAAATCGATGGAAATTATTTTAG
The DNA here is from genome assembly GCF_980474605.1 of Leiobunum rupestre. Classification (NCBI taxonomy): domain Eukaryota; kingdom Metazoa; phylum Arthropoda; class Arachnida; order Opiliones; family Sclerosomatidae; genus Leiobunum; species Leiobunum rupestre. Next base: position 52,980,531 of record NC_143388.1, on the reverse strand, counting down.
AAATACATTTTGCTTTTTAAAATAATTCCAAAAAATAACTCTTTAATTTTAAAACATTTCCAATATATGTGCCTTCATAGATCCCTTACTACTCCCCCTTTAATCAACCTTCCAACTGCTTTGATTAAAGCATTTTTTATTTAATAGCTGTCCCTTTGCTCTGCCTCACAGGGCATATTTTGCCTAAAATTTGTAATTGAAAATTAAAGCCATAAGTTACATAATAAATTGGTTTTATTTTTAATTATTTTTTGAACAGACATTTTAATATTATTTAATGTAATTTAATATATTGAATATTATTTTAAATATTTTACTTAACAGTGGGAAATAATGATGATAATTGGTTATTTCAAACTGAGTTTTAATTTCCCATTAGGATTTAGATAACAAGATATAGGTGCATATCTGGTTCTAGTGAGCAAGTGAAATATATGCTTAGTTTGGTAAAACTTTCAATCAAAGTCCGACCTTTGATGAGATAGTGTATTATGTTGCTGTTTTTCATTGATTTAAAGATAGTGTTTATGGGTAGCATAGCATGATTTGTGAAGAGCTTTTAATCGTTTACTTTTATCTCAATCATGTATCAAGAGGTTTCCAACTCTGCTGAGCTTTCAAATCAAAAACCAAGGGAACGTGTAAGTGATATTCACCAAGGCGGCAACGTGTAATTTATATTCACCAATGCAATCTGTAATTTATAGCAGCAAATGCAACGTGTAATTAAAAGCCCAAATGCCAAGTGTAATTTATAGCCCCAAGACTATATAAATATAATGGGGTACAGTACACAGACATTGTAAATGAAAATTGCCACTAAGGCAATTAATATGAGTATATATTATATAATAAAAAAATTCTAACGAACTTGATGTAAGTAAGCACATAAACAGTACTTGAATGGTGGGTCTCCAGCCCTGTTCTGGCTGTACTACCTTACAACGGTTTGGCTCGTACATACTGATCCTCAAATAACAATAATTTCAGTCTACTCACAAAATAATTCAAATATTTACCATACTTAATTACTGTAATTCAAATTCTTAAAATTATTTACACAATGTTAGATGGATATCCCTAAATCAAAATTCAATAATTAATTTTTTTTAATTATGTAAAAAATCAGCTGGGTAAAAAAACTTATGGAAGAGATAAAACAAAATTAACTTTTCACTAAATTTCACTTTCCACAAAATTCTTTCTCGTACTAATATAAATACGTTATTTTTAACTTTGAAAATACGAAGCAAAGGGTTAACGGTTAAATGTTAATAACTATTAACTGCAGTTAAATTATGATAACGATATTTTTTACTTAAAAAATACTTTATTACGTATAAATAATGAGATTTAAATAAAGTTCCCATAAGAAATGGTTTATTATTTCTTGTGTAAAGTGCGAAAAACCACGTTAACTCGAAGACGAACAAAATTTGATTTTTGCATTTTTCTGGGAAACTGTCTACGAGCTGATCAGTTGGCCTTCCATGCCAAAAATGGTACACTAACTCCTTACAGTACAAAGCTTCTGATCTACAGTTGACTAACCTTCGTTAAATGACGGGATTCTAATACGTTTCTCCTGAAGTTGACAGTAGCAACAAAACCGTATGGCTATCTATGTACTGTACACCAACGCTGATATTAATAATATATTGTGATACTGCCAGACAATTATTGTTAGACAGTAAGAATAATCCCGCTCGACAATACTGAATCTTTGGCATGAAAAGTACTTAGTGGAAAATAAAGTCTTAATTTTTTAGCTACCCGACTATAGATTCGCCTTCTCTTGGCTTCATTAAATTTAGTAATAGGAAAGTGGGCTGAGGTCTTAATAAATGTGCTACATCGAGCAAGTTAATAGAGGAAGACGAGCGATATAAATACGAGAATAGTTTATTAAGATCGAATGACGGTGAATGGGTAATTTACAATGCCAAACAAAACTATATATAGTGTAAAATTAAACACAAGCAAACAATATATTATTTACAAAGCAGTTGAAGGTCATGGTCGCAGTGGGCTAGTAGGAGATAAGCATCGTATTACACCAACAAAAGTAACATATTTTCGATCTTGTAGATTCCGTTTTGGATAATGCTTGAGAATCACGATGGACGTCTTAAGCCAATTGGAGTTTTCTCAAACTTTCTAAAGTCTTTATTTCTCAAATTGAATGTCAGGTAAATATATGGAATTTTATTTCAAAGAACCCCTTTGTTTGCGTCATTTCCAGCAATTTCGAAATTTGTTCGAACATTCAACTTACTTTAAAAACTTTTTTGGGTTTTGTTAATAAGTTTAATTGAACAAGAAATTTTTTTTTTGAGTGTTGGGGTGGGAAGGAGGTAACACCCAATTGACCTATTTTACTACTTGAGGCTTTCACGAGATCTAACACAATATATATAAAACTAAATGCATTTGTCCCATACTCTCATTTGCTAAAAAAACCTCCCGATTAAAATTTATCCTAGGGGCTGAAGTACGGTGTTTAGTAAAACTTAAATTCAAGAACGTTGTAGAATGTAAAATGCATACACACCATACACACCAGGTCATGCAGATTTAGACTGATTAAAAATAAAAATTGATTTGAAAATCAAATTGGTTTGAAAATCAAATTGATTTGAAAATAAAATAGATTTGAAAATAAAATATCAGAACTATTAAATAGACATTTTACTTATTTAAGATTTCATTTAATTCAAGATAAGCTAACCAATGACAAAAATATCCGTTCAATATACTGGAAAATAACTTTTTATTGTATAAAAATCAATTTATTCAATAAATTGAAAAAAACGATTGATTGGATTTTAATTAAAAATATTAAGAAAGTGCCAACACACTATTTTTGTATTCCTAAACGGTAACAAGTATATTAACAAAGGCGTGAATGTTCAAATTTTGAAATTACGAGACATGGATGATGGGAAACACATTTTTATCGCTTATATTATTTCGATGACGTAGTCTGATCTAATTTGAATATGAAAGCATAAACATTTAAAATAAATAAATATTAAGAAACTATCGCAAAACTCCTTTGGTTTTAAATTTTAGCCTTTCGGTGGATATCGTTCGAGAAACCAACCAAATGATCGATTTTGGAAAAGTGACTGGACCCGGTGAAGGAAGCGGCACTATAGGATTCCTAGTCAGAAACGTTAAGTCCAAACCTTGTGAATAAACAATAATAAGAAGAATGCTAGTATCACTTTTGCTATCTAACGAAATATAAACGTAAATTTAAGTTATCCTTGTATTAATATTAATGTTATACTATTTAATTAACTGTGTCCTTTTGTTAATCCTTACAAATACGATATGGTTAACTGTTTTTATTTCCTAACTAGTGATTTTTTTAAATGCCATCAAAATATAACTTACCAATTTTTTATCTGTGGATAACCGTTTTCTGGCTTAGAGTAATCTGAATTAAAACATAAAAATTTAAATTTGGTTTTAAGATCAGCCTACTATATTTCATTATAACTGCTATGTTAACTAGGGTGGTCCAAAAAAATTTAAGTTAATAAATTGTTTTTACTCAAGGCGGATTTTGTTACTTACATAAATTGGATAAGCCCTGCCAAATTTCAGATAATTTGGATTATATTTAGGGGTCGCAACTATATTTAACTTTATGAATGCGTTTGAAAAAAAAAGCAAATATACGAAAAATCATGTTTATTGTTTATATAACGAAAGTTACTTCACAAATTGGAACAAAGACAATGATCATCGTCAATAACGTTTTATTTATTATATTTTTGAAGGGTTAGGGTACGCCTTCCTATTTAGCTCCACCAGGCGCAGAAGGTACTGCTTTTGGGTCTCATCTTTTGTCAAACTTTGATTATATTGCTGAATCAGAGCGACTCCCCTCTCGGCGCAGTCGTTTACCACCTTCATTTGCGCAGCTTTCTCCTGGAACAGCTTGTAGGTTGCATCTTCTGGCCACTGACTGGGTTCACTGAGCAAGAAACTCTCTGCGGACATGTTCTTGCCGTTGTCAAAGAGAACATCAAAGATGTTGGCCGTTTTCTCTGTGACATAGGAATCTAGGGTGTTTGCAGGAACAAACAACTTCCCGTCCCGTCGTTTGAGTCCCTTGGATTTGGACGGCAGGAGCAAATTTTTCTGCATTCTCGATTTCGTTTCGACGTCGAGATCTTTGTCGAACAATGCTAGTCCGACAAGTTCTTCCGCAAAGTACCAGAGATGTCGTTTGAAAGCTTTGAGTGCCACATCGGCCACCGGTAGATCCAGGGACTCTGTTAGTGTAATGAGGAACTCTCGGTCATTCCGCGGAGCCTCTGCAGCAAGAGGAGCTTTATGCCAATATTTGGCATACATGAGTGCCACAAACTGGTGGATCCTTTGCAGGCCTTTCCGTTCACGAGACGTAAGTATAATCTGATCCCTAAAGAGGTAGATTTTTAAGGAATAAATGGCCTTGGCCATCCATCTGGCATGGTGGCGAGCTCCAGGTGCTCTAAAGCCGATTTGTTCATTGGGAACCCCTCCGAGAAAAACAAGGCTTAAATATTGCAGTTCAGCGTAGTCATCTCTCAGAAACCCTCCATATTCGAGAGCAGTTGAGTAAAAACTAATCATTTCATCACGCAGATCACTAAGGACACCGGTGAATAGATCGTTTGAGGCAGCTACAAACTTTGTTTGATCGAGTGATATCCATTGGGTCCTGAAGCGTTTGAAGAGGGGAATATCTGGCCCAGAAGATCCGCAGAGGGTTTCTTTGAAGAACTCAGCTAAAACAACTTCGTACACGTGATGGCGACAAGCCACCTACAGTAAAGGACGATCGAAGGACCTTTCAATAATCGCACATGCCCCCCTTGTTAGTCCAGTGTTTGAGGCCGTTGTATCGAAAACTAGTCCACGCAGCTGATTCGTCAGGCCCCATTCTTCAAGCGTTTTGATGCACACGTCAGCTTGAGCCTAACCAGTCCCGCGAGGGATTATAGGGACTCCAAGGAGCTTCTCAAGTCCCCCACTGGATATTACGATGGCTATGCGATCAACTTTCTCCTTCCCATTGACCATGTCTGGCAGAAGTTTTCCGCCCCAGTGCAGAAGGAAGGGTGCATTCATGGAAAACGTGGCCATATCTTCTGTTGCAACTGCCTCACGGAAGGTTCTCCGCGATCGCCGGATAGTGCTACGTGAGAGAAGTACGGTGTAAATCGTGTCCGAGAGCTTGGGCCGTTGCCGCGATGACAAACGTAGCTTTTCTGTCGCTGATGTTGACTCGGTCATCGCCACTTCCTGTGTGACTAGCTTCTTGGTCTGTTTTATATTGGGTGTAGCAGTAGAAGACATCGGTACTGACGGCTGGTATTCATCTTCATCTTCTGACGTCGACAAAGGGGAATTTGAGGAATCGACAGCAGACGTTGACGCAATTTTAAATCGTTGTTGGTTTTCTACAACTGATTTGTTCTTTCTGATATCTTCTGCCATAGATCGTTTCCTCTTTCTTGCCTCTTTTTCAGCTAGAATCTTGTCCATGCTGCCAAAGTTAGCGCTGTATAAATCCTCTCTCTGCATAGCAAGAAAACGTTTGTCCTCTTCAGATGTCTCGTCTCTATAGCGTTGAATACTTATTTCATTTCAAAATACATTTACAAAATTTACCAAATCTTTAAAAAAGGCTGCTCCAAAGACCTATATTATCGTGAATATCATCATTTGTTTCACTGTATGTCAAAACATTTTGGCAAAAAATACTCTTCTTTTTTAAATAAAAAGAAATTCAGCAAAGCCAATTAAAGTCCAAAATAAGGGGGGATTCATTGTGATCTACGAGGACTTACATATTAACTTCAATTTAGTTTTAAAGGTATATTTTGCAATAAATAAATCGTACATGTACGCGCATTTAACTATATAGAACATATGCTTTAAAGTCATTGCTATAGAGTTTTTGCAATATCGCCAACTGATGAAAATATTTATTTAAAATTATTGTGTAGGGAAAATACAGGGTGTGTTTTACGGTTAAATTTAAGGTCAGTTTGCTCTACGACTTAAGAGAACACTTATCGCGTAAAGAAAAAGATACTTAATTCAAATCCAGTTACTATATAGGGATGATGATTTTATATTAGGAAGTTGTCGCTTTTAGAGCTAAATATTCCAAACTTTGACAAAAATAAGACAATCCGCGCTCAAAACTAGTAAGTCTTAACCAAAAAAAACTCCATTTGTAATATGTGGGTGTTTTTTTAAGCTTGGTTTTTATTAAATAAAAATATCAATCTTTGGTACAATTGAGAAATTCTCATAAAACGTTTTCTGACATTGCCCGAAAAAACTATTGCTCCTTTCACAAACTTTTTATTTTTCATGACCTCAAATCTTTCTGGTACGTCTGAGGTTTTAACTTGAATTGTATCAAAATACTATTAATATAATCTAAAGCCTTTATTGTATGGTATTTCGCACATTAGAAGTTGAGCTTTTGTATAATTGTGTTCAATTCCAAAATCATGAATTTCCGATTTTGTAAAAAAGAGGTCCAAAACTTGGCAATTAAGGTATTGAAAAATAAAGCAAATTATAAATATTAAACCACCATAAATAATTAACAGGCAGTGGACTAGCAACTTTCACAGTTTGGAAATATTTTACACGTACAAGGTGGTTATATCTTTGTGAATTGTAAGATGCGAGAACCTTTGAGAAGCAAAAACAGCTCTTGTAATGGCGTCATTACCATTGGAAAAATGCTGATATCACAACAGAAGTACGATCGAAGAAACTTGATAAAATCGTTTCACAACGTTTGATAAAATAATACTTGTGCGCTTTTTCTTAAAAGCGAATTGATAAAAAAATAAATTTTTTCCGGATTGGTCTAGATTTGCTAATTTACAGGTTTATGGTCAACCTTTTAAAAAAACTTTCAAAGTAGAGCCAACTGTGATTAGAAATTGGCCGTTAAAGTTTAGCTTCTACTACAGCACCCGTAGATACTGATACACAAACTATTTCATATTTATTTGTGGAGCAATTTTTCTCCTCCCTTATGTCATCCCATCTTTTTATTAATTTGCGCTTATCGGAATGTTTGTATTTGTAAATGATTTTTTATTCATTGCCATATATTTATAATTATTTTAGTTAAGTGGTTTATACAAAGTGATTGGCCAGTTTAGTTAAGTAGTTGTTATATTTTAATTCATCAAGGCCACAAAAAGCCTACAATAACACTTCGTAAGTATCGATTTTTATTAATCCTTAGCTGTTATATTTCAAACATTAACATCAATATTATTTAAGTTGATGGGACAATCCTTACAAACCCCTCAACAATTGACTATGAGAAGTTTATTGACAATTAAAAAATTTTACCTGTAACAACTGAAAGTGTTTACTATTTAATGAAAACTAAAGTTTGTGTCTTGAAAGACATGAATGCCAGAAAAAGTGTCGAGTCCTACAATTACTTGGAAAGTGGTTGGGTGCCATCTGTTTGTGTTCTTGAAGTTCAATAGGATATGTTGTTCCTGAAAGATTAAGTTAGTCAATCGCAAGCTTTATCTAACTAAGAGTTTTGGGCTTGGGTATGTGTTCGCCAAGACGGGTAAATTTAAATGATTTATTGTAGCTGTATGACTAGTCTAGGGAAAACCGGGGCCCATATTGGTTGTAGTTTATGGAAAATTGAATTAGCAAACACGAAAGGCTTAGTTGGGTCATCTTTAACCGATGAAGATGCTATGTGGGATAGTGAAAACAAAAGAAATATTGAACCCATTTTAATCAGACACATTCTTTTTAAAAACCCAAACGGGGAGATGAAGTCAATCTACATCTTGCAGATCAGAAAGAAAAGGCAAAGATCGATACGATTAAAAAACCCATGCACGAACATTAAGCTATGGAAAACTGCCCAAAATCTAATGAATATTGCTTTCAATTTTATGAGAGATACATTTAGTGGACAAGAATCAAATTGATTAATTAGAAAAAGCCACACATAGCCTGCAATCTCGGAGTCGCACGTTTGGATGGAGAGTCGACGCGTAAGGATTACAGGGTCAACTGCAAACATCATTCCTAAGCAAAGTCATACAGATCCCAAAACATTTATGTTTAATCATATATAAACCTTTCGAAGGCAATCAATATATAGCGCTTGATCAAAACGATGAACAGGAAGCAATTAATCATTTCATGAAAGTAACAGACTACCAAGTGAAGAGTATCGGAGAGTCCGTGTCAAATTCAACCCCATGGATTTCAGCTAGTCCAGATGGATTAATTTGAGACGATTTTATTTAAGAAGTAAAATGTTAATTTTCAGATGGAAACACATTTGAATTGAAAAACATTGATTTTATTAAAAAAAACGATCAAATTCAATTGAATCCAAAAGGATCGAGGGGTTATTTCATGCAGCTCCAAATTAAAATGTGTCTTCAGAGTAGAGCATTTGGTTATTTTTTTGTCTTTCAGGTCACCCATCAAACTCAATACAAACTGATTACTCTTATGATAACCATTTTATGATCAATTTATTAAACAGGCTTTTTGTTTTACTTTTCCCAAATGCTGCCAAAATTGACAAGTGATTTTTCAGTTTATCATCTAATACACCGTATAGACTATGTAAAATTTCTCGAATCTAACATTTATCACCGACTTTTAATTGGTGAAGTTATATGCCAGGCTTTTTTATTGAATTTTTATGTTTTTAAAAACAATAAACAATAAGTGAAATATTTTTTATTTTATTCCTCACAGTTAAAAAATAACCGATAGCTCTTTTAGCAAACAAAAGACGCGAAACTCCGACCAATAGATCTTCGAGTGAAAAACTAAATTAAATTAAATAAAAATAACCAGAATTTCCAACGGTAGACCGGTTTCGTCCTAGTTGGAACTCATCAGTACCGTGCGAGAAATCTGGTTTGCGACTATTAAACCGAAAAGAGTAACTAAGCCTAAACATTGAAAATTTCGGAAAACCGAATAGGGGGAGAGTGGTGGAGAGTATTAAATACGAAATGTAACGTTAAAAGGCACCACCTATGGACTGTAATGCAAAGGATAATAAAATAAGCGAATTAATAGATTAGTTGACGATGAAGATTAAGTTGGGCTTAGTGGAGAGTCTGATAGTTCTGATTCGGGCAACGAAGCCGAGGAAGTGTTTGGAATAGAGAACCATATCAATTTGAACCACTTGACCCTGAATAACCACCAGATAATAATGGTGATAAAAATAAGGGAATTGCACAAGTAAAAGTCTATGTACAACATCGTTTTATTAATCCAAACTGTTGAGATAAAACATTTCTCAATATAATAAAAAATTAAATAAAAAATCAGAGTTACCTTTGAACCCAAAACCTCCAGTTTTAATAATATTGTAAATTTGTTATTTGTTATTCTCATATTAATAGATAGCGCTGAATTTTAAACTCCATTTGTAGGTTAGCAATTTATTTTACTAATTCAGTCTATTAAAACCGGTGTAATTGTGGAAAATGCTTCGTAAAGCCTACGACTGGTAAATTTTTTACCATTATTTAATTAACTTTCAAAATTAGACTGCAATCTCACCATATGTTGATGCACCCATAATTGGTTTAACGGAAAATTCCCATTCTTCGCTTTAGGGAAGATAAAATTTACATTAGAGACTGTCATCTGCATTTGTAACTTTCTCCAAGTTTTCCTTGTAATGTGATGCTGCTAATAACATTCTGCAATTCAGAAAAAAATAATTTAGTTTTGAGGGTTTCCATAAAATTTCCTTTCGGTTACCGGGCTTGCATATCGAGGTATGAATAATGTGTGTTCTTTGGGGCAAAATGAAAAACAACCGAATTGTGAGCTTCAACATTTGATGTTTGTGTTTCAGGTGAGACGCATAGTAACGCAGCCACCTGAGTCAATGGCTTTAAAAGTCGTTTGATGACTTAGTCCTTAGGTGGTGTCTTGTGTAATAGCCCAGCTGATTATAATTATTTGGAGTATATCCATTTTGTAACCATTGAAAATTTCCTTAAAAAAATGGTTTTTAATAATCAGTACCAGAAAATTAATTATCTCCATCCGTACCTGGAATAAACCAATTTATCAATTTGCATTCTGTTTCCACGTTACCGTGCTTGCGTTTCTGAAATGGTTCACCGTGTCCTGAATGATTATTTGTGACGTGCCGCAAAACTAATTAATATTTCGCTTGAATAAATTCTGCCACTCTATAACTGGATGTTGCACTCCAGTGTATATGATTTTGAATGATTTTGTTCCACTGAATAAGTTCCGAAAAATTATTGGTTTTGGCCGCAACATTAATTTTTTGTTTAAAAGCGGAAAATATTTCAATGAGAATACTACGATGTACAATTGAGTAAAAACAAATTAACATTTAACCATATGCCAACAATCAAAAAGCTGGCGCCTGACTCATATTGGGATAATTCTTCTTTTAAAAAGAACGGACTTGAACATGGCGGTCCGTAATTATGGATTGAATACCACTAGATATTTTTATCAACGAGTTAATCCCTCCAATTCCATAGTCACACTAATTTTTTCTTCATTTCTCTATCAAAATGTAATGAAACCTATACCAAAAGCGAGCTTTGATCTACAACATTCTACACAGTTTTTTAACCCCTGGAAATAGGCTGGCTGCTTGGCATGCCTTGTGTGCTGTCAACCGACATCCAGTAACAAAAGAAACACGTAATAAGTCATTGAAAATCACAAAAATTTTCTTACTTGGACAAGAACTTAATGGACTAACTTGTTTATTGGACTTTTTAGCAAAAAAAAATATTGTTAAGTTTGGTATTCACTCCCCGGATATTAAATTATAATTACTTACCATCTCCCCCAGTTTCAATTTCCTTAAAGTTAGTGATCTTGAAATTTTAGTCTGCTCTTCTTGAAAAATCTGTGAAAGAATAAAATTATCATGTACATTGATACAAAATGTATTAACTTCTCTAATAGTTTAAAGCAAGTAACAACTTTGAACTCGTGGAAATGTAATTTTACTAATTGTTTGAATTTGTGAAAATTCAAACATGCTTAGTGCTTGTGAAGGTTTGAGCTCAGAAACAGAATATACGCGGATAAAATAACATTCCCCAAAGACTTCTGGCCAATTTTCGGTTGACTTTCCCAAATAAGACCATGTCTTTTCTCACACACGGTCAAAGGCATTGGCAGCGAAACTGAAAGAGCTGTAGAAACGCACTTTCAAATACCAAATATGTGTTTTCTTAATAAGAAGTTTTTGGTTACATAGTATAGTAAAAGTTATTGCCCTGTAAGTTTTAAGACATTTAAAAAATAAGTTTTTACATTCGTCAGATTAATATATAATTAAACTTACTACTTACATCACCCTTTGTTATTTCAGAAGGGGTGTAGCTTAGGTCCAATAAATTTTTTGAAATTCCCCCTCATCCGGTTCGTTACTTAAAAACTGTTGACATCGGAGACTCAAAATATGTTTGACAAGATTTATTACTCATGGATACGCTTACTTGACAATCTATTAATTAAATTTAACCAAAAATAGGGACCTATTTTATATGTTAGTTTTTATTTTAGGATATGCGTATGTGCTTTTTAATCTTACGGCAACCTGAGTTACTTCGTCTTTGTTAAATCTTAAAATTTTAGGAGGAATGGTTGAGTTTTCAAAATTTTATCCTATTGGTAAAAAGTCTGTTATTAACTCAATTTACTGGTGCTTATAGATATACGTTAATAATTTACCGTAGTTTTCTGTTTTTTGGACGGCGGTTTAATCGCCGTTGGTGTTTCATTTTTAGGTGTTGTCTTAGAAGAAAGGAGTTCAGAGTCGAATTTAGTAGGAATTGATCCTTTTTGTAAATAGATTTTTAATTGAGTACCGCTTGAAACTGAACCTTGAACAAATTCATGAGACTCTCGGAAACAGTCATGCAAGAAATATGTAGAATAAAGGTACATAGATGGCTTAGGAACAAAGTTTAGATTAACCAAATCGGTAATTCATTGCTCCCTTGATTTTGGTTTTTTGGGAAATGATAAAACGACAGTTCTTTATTCATATCATCATTTTTGCAGTCTGGAGCTATTCAGCGGTTAGTCATTTTTTTTTAGTAAATAAGAAAATGGGAACAACTTTTTTTATATTAAATAATCCCTTTCATATTAGGGTAAGTCAATTCTGTGATAAAGAAACGAACCGTTTAGTTGCTTAAATACTCGATCAATTTTGGTGATCTGTTTAGAGAGGTACGAAGCACTTTCCTTACGTCTAGGTGTGCTTTTATAAATAAAGTTTTTGGTCTGAATATATAATGTATATATTTATATTTTAATAATATTTTTATAACTGGCTATTCGATTTTATAGTTTTCTATAATTTTTGATAGAATATTTAAGCTGTTTGAATAATTAGATCTTAGAAATCCAAGGTCTAGTTGAAGCCCAATTTTATTTTCTTCAAAATGTTGGAAATATCTTTCCAAGATTCAGTAGATTAGGTCATCAGAATTTTATCTTGAAAACACCAGCCTTACGAATTTTGTTGCGGATTTTCAAGCAAGCATCAGAGCTGCAAGTGACGACCTTGGAGTGACAGATATTCCCATACAGCGTCTTGAAATTGACGAACAAACTAGACCAAATTTTCGTAGTAGAAGAAATGTAAGTGTATGGGGCCGCTCCCTTGATTCGGGATTATAGAGGTGAAATGAGGGTGAAGTTTTTGGAAAATCAATGTATTTTATGATATTCCTCAAGACGAATTGTTTTTCGCATATCATCATGTGGCCGGCTTGTTTCTGTGTTATCTTTATCGCTGTTTATCTGTATCTCATACTTTTAAAGACCGACTTTATAGTTGTTCCGTTTACTATGTCTTTGCACTGGAAGTCGGCGGTCTGCATAGCACATTCGTAAACTACGACATGGTAAATTTGACATTTAAAAATTTACAAGTATTGCACCACAGGTGTTCAACTCCAGCTCGCTTCTCCTTACAATAGAAAAGGATTTTTACCAAACTACAAATATACTCGGATTTTAAAATTTACAAAGTTACATTTTTACATTGTTTTATTTTAATTTTTAATTTTCAGCACATTTTAATCTTATTATATAAATAATTAACCAAACTTAAATTTAATTTTGCTTAAAGTTTTTACACTCCGCGCAGTGATACGTTAAGGTATCACGATTACATATTTAAACTGATTAAAATTTAACATATAATTTAATTCATCAACTTCTAACGCGTATAATAGCTTGATTGGTCGCTTGATTATTTTGCCATTCCCTATTTAACTATGCAATGTCTTATTTTCTTATACCTGCCTTCTTTAATCTCCTGTATTACGACTAACCTCAACATAAGAAGGATACCTTTTTTTGAAGACTGGCTACGATAACTTTTGGAAACTAATCCCAATATAAATATAAGTAGCCCACGACAAGAAATATTCTTGTGATGGCTAACTTGGGACTTATTGATTATGATGATTTTTGGTATGAAAGGGTTAGCAGCAGATTTTTTCAAATATAGCCCTGGGTATTTCTTATCTTTAATCGGGACAAATGGAAGCGCCGTAGAAAGTTTTTTCTCGCAAATAAAGTATGCTACTGGAAGCTAACTATCTGGCACAAACTTTGTAAGCGGGAAAAAAGCAAATGCCCATGGCATTCACCGAGGAAATAAGGACTATCGTGAAATGCTTAGTTTCCGGGAGTCTGACTTTTAAATTTCAAATTTCAATATGAGGTAGAGTGAGCCTAAATATTTCCAAGAAATTACAATATAACATTAGGAAAGTTTTAATTTCTACGAGTAGAATTAAAGAGTTTAAGTGGAAGTTTATCAAATTGTATGCACATTTTACAATTTGTTTTAGCTATTTTAAAATTTTAAAAATTGGTAAAATATAAAAATAATTAATATAGGAAATTCTAATAATAACTTGATCAGTTTTGATCAGTTTAAAATCTTTTAATTTTAAATACTGATTTAAGACAATTTTGAAGAATAAAAATTTAGTTCAAGTTATTTTTAAATTGAAACCATTTGTAAAAGTTAATTAGTGAAAAGTAGAACATTAAAATTTGAAAAATTATAAAAGTTTTACTAATTTTGAAAAACTGTGTGTTCATTTTAAATAAAATTTTATTTTCTAATCATAACAAAAATCAGAATCAAGTTTTTTCTTTTAATTTCTACATGGGAGACACTTCCCTTTCAAATCACTAAATAAATAATTTTTTGCTTCACAGGCACTGTATTTTATTTGACTACACTTAGGGTATTCTAAATGATTAATAATACTCGCAGTTGACTTTGTGGAACTGGTCCTAATTCTAGTTAATTTGGGAGATTTAAGTACAACATTAGGAACTTTACAAGTAGTATTTGCTTTAGGAGATTCACGAAGAATTTTGGTAGGAACTTCATTTCGGAAATAATTAGTACTCACTTTAGATTTGGGATGACTAGTATTATCTAATGTTAAATATGTTTTAGATAATTGTGCCTTGGCTTTGGTGGCTTAAATTTAGGGGACAATTAAGTTGAGTTGGAACTATCTTTTTCTTCGGTGCCCCTTTCTTCTCAACTCCCTTTTTGGGTGGTGCTTTCTTCGCGGTCTTTTTATTTTTTTCTTTGAATCCATAGAGTTGATCTCTAAGAGTGTGGCCTCCTTTCCCCTTCTTTCTACTGCTCGAAAGTAACTCTTGAATAGGACCATGTATCATCTTCCTAGTCCATTCTTTGTAGAAGTTCTCAATTTGAAGCTGAGATAATGTTACCCGGGCGCGGCGCTGAGATAATGTTACCCGGGCGTGGCGCTGAGATAATGTTACACGGGCGCGGCGCTGAGATAATGTTACCCGGGCGCGGCGCTGAGATAATGTTACCCGGGCGCGGCGCTGAGATAATGTTACCCGGGCGCGGCGCTGAGGTAATGTTACCCGGGCGCGGCTCTGAGATAATGTTACCCAGGCGCGGCGCTGAGGTAATGTTACCCGGGCGCGGCGCTGAAATAATGTTACCCGGGCGCGGCTCTGAGATAATGTTACCCAGGCGCGGCGCTGAGATAATGTTACCCGGGCGCGGCGCTGAGATAATGTTACCCGGGCTCGGCGCTGAGATAATGTTACCCGGGCGCGGCAAATTGTGAGAGCTCGGTGGGCTCCTCTCCTTCCTGCCTTTTATGTCTGCTTGAAAATAATTTGAAAAAGTAGAGAAATAATATACATTCAGATAAGCAATTGAAATATTTTCAACACAAATTTACAATATTTTTTAAATTTTTCCGAATGTACTTCTTGTATTAAATATATTTCTTCTGGGGCATCCTAATAAAAAATTTCTTATAATATTGAACACTGCCTGTAAGTGCCGTCTGCCCTGAGTTGAATACTAAGAGAAAAAAAGAATGCACTTTTATTACGAGGGTGCAATTATTTTATGTTATCGAAGATGTGGAATGAACTATTTATCTGCGAACCCAAAAATACGGTTTTGCGTTAAGTATATACATCATCACGTGATATTTTTTAGTATCAAAGAATCCCGTGAGGGAGTTCCATAAACCAGTGAATAAAAACGAAAGTTTGGTTATGGATCCAATCTCGACAGACTGAACACTTTTATTATCTTTCTGTTTATCTCCTTGATAAGAAAATTCTACTTTAAAAAGTCTATAAATGTAAACTTTCATCGAGTCCATTGTTCAAATAAAAATTGAACCGTTATATTAGGCCTACTATAAACCAAAGAAACGTAGAAGCCGGACGTTTACGCGTCATAGTGTCGTTTTTACTGAAATAGCAATAATAAGAGAGTATTTCTGAACTTTTTATTTTAATTGTGTTTTGTTACTTATATCCGTAAAGAATTCAATACATTTCAAGAAGTGAGTGAAATAGTGGAAGAGTAAAAAAGTAAGATGAAGCTAGTCAAAGAGAAATTATACTGAGAAATAAAGTTAAAGATATAAAAACCGAAATAATTTTATTGGAAATATTGCATAATAGTTCGAAGAGAGCAGATAACTAGAAAGATAAAGTAAGCACGCGAACTAGTTTATACAGTCTCTCAGTTCGAAACGAAATCTAGAATAATTGACATCGCGAATCAGTACCATTAGACCTTTTTGTAATGTTGTATACCAATGACTGGTTTAAGTCTGTTAAATGTGTGCCATTTTATATTAAAATAATAATAATATATGTCAATATCAATATTGTAATATTTGTAGAAATAAAAGGTGACTATTGTAGAAAATAGAAGAGATCTTATATAAAACATTTCCTTATTTATTTATAGACATAACATCTTTATGAGTTAGTGTACAATTCCTCGCCGAGTAAAATATTCAGTCTATAGCCATTTGGAGATTTAAAACATTTCTTTTTCATATTGAACCTAGACACACTAAAATCTTTGAGTATCTTTGATTATGTTTATCTCCTTGATATGAAATCTCTTCTTTATAAAATCCATAAATGTACACTTTCATCGTGTCCATTGTTAAAATCTCAATTGAACCGCCATATAAACGTACAAGCCGGACGTATACGCGTCATAGTGTCTTTTTAACTGAATAGCAAAAATAATAAGAGAAAAGGGTCTTTAAGATGACTTAAATTTTAGCTATGCTGGATTTTTTATATTGTGTTTTGTCACTTATAACCGTAAAGAATTCAATACATTTCAAGAAGTGAGTGAAATAGTGACCAAGTACAATGAGACGTGTGTGAAAACTTTAAGTAAAATTTAATATAAAGTTTGAATTTAAGTTTGGTTATTTTATATATAAAAAGATTAAAATGTGCTGAAAATTAAAAATTTAAATAAAACAAAATGTAAAAATGTATAAGCTTAAAACTAAAAAATGTAACTTTGTTAATTTTAAAATCCGAGTATTGCAGTTTGGTAAAATTCCCTTTCTTTTGTAAGGAGAAGTCACCTGGAGTTGAGCACCTGTCGTGCAATACTTGTAAATTTTCTCTGCCCAAACCCGCATTCTTACGGTCCAACGTAAAGGGTGACGCTGATAGCGTGATGGGTCAGGATTCGGTCTCGTATGGTCAGCGCCAGCCCGCTTTTTGTATGCCCATATAAGGTAAAGAGTAAATCAAGAATCTGATTGGACGTTTCTAAATGCACTTTGTGAAGTTTGAAGAAAAAATTTGTTAAATTAGTTCGCTCCTAGAATTAGAGCGAAGCTCACGCTTCTCGCCATTTTGAGAAAATAAGTCTTTTTTATAGCAAAACAAAATCTAAAGATTATTTAAGTTATAATTAAGTTAACTATAGTTATTTAAAAAAATAATCTGTAAGAGCTTTTTAAGTCGGGCTTAATTTGGATTAGAAAATAAAATTAGTTCTCCCAGAGCTAAGAAAAAAAGAAATATACCATTGTTGAATGTTTTTACATGGTGCCGAAACCCGGAAGCAATCAAAGGATCAAAAGTTCGGTTTGATTTAAATCGGAAAAGTGCAGTGTATAAAATAATCGGAAATTAAAACGTTCGTGAAATCAAAATAAACAAAAAATTGCGAAATCGTCACCAATTGAAGAAATTAACTTTGACGATCCACCTGATCTGCAGAAACAAACATCTGAGAGGAACGGTTCGAACGACAACGACAAAATTAATCACGTCGATCAATGGACTTTTAAAACAAACTGTTTTGCCATTATTGGAAATCGAGGACAATTTGAGGGTGCTAGATGTAAGAGAAAAAGACCTGGAAGAATATAACAAAAAAAATATTCGACCTTTTGCCAATCACAGATGCAAATTATCTTCAAAGAGAAGGAGAAAAGGTTAAAAATTACAAATACGACATCGAAATCATGAGAAGCAGATGTATAAGGGCTCTAACGTTGAGGGTCAGCACAACGGAGGAAACGCCTCGGACAACCACCATCGCGGGAATTACCGCAGCGGACATTGTAAAAATAATTGCCATAAAAAAATCTGAATCCAGACTACCGATACTCGCGCCACCGAAGTTCACCGGTGACTACAAGGAGTGGACCGTATTGACTGGTCTTTCTAAGTTGCAAATTGTTATTGGAAATCTTATTTAAGTGGCGAAGCCTTAGAAACGTTAGGAGGAATGAAACCGTCCGATTCTAATAACGATGAAGCGGTTAGTATTATAAAAAATAGATTTGAAAGGCCAGATCTCGCCTCGGAAGAGCATATCGAAAATTTGTCAAAATTAGAACCTATTCATAGTAGCGATGATTTGGTTGCCTTGAAAAAATTTAATGTTACTTGCCAAAGCAATATTAAAAGTTTTAAGTCCTTGGGATCCGTTACCGCGGTTAATGGCGCGTTTTTATGCCTAAAAATAGTTAGTAGACTTCCGAAAGATATAAGGTTAGAATATACCAAATTAAGAGGTCGTTCTATGATATTGACGAATTGTTAAAATTCTTAGATAAACAATTATAATATAGGGAAGCGTGCGAACGAATGAGTGGGTCGTACGGCCACAAGGCATTCATCGTCACACAATCAAAAACGAGGAGGGTAGCGTAGATCGGAATCGGAAA
Source organism: Leiobunum rupestre (assembly GCF_980474605.1). Classification (NCBI taxonomy): domain Eukaryota; kingdom Metazoa; phylum Arthropoda; class Arachnida; order Opiliones; family Sclerosomatidae; genus Leiobunum; species Leiobunum rupestre. The sequence goes on along the minus strand of NC_143388.1, from coordinate 52,961,932 downwards.
AAATAGATAATAGGCCTAAAGGTTCACAAGCCAGCGCGCAAGGATTTACCGATGCTAAAATGGCGTACTGCTTATTCTGCAAGGCCAACAAACATGCTTCGGCAAACTGCACAGCTCACACAATAGAAGAAAAGAATGCTCTCCGACTAAGATAGATGTTTCATTTGCATTCGGTACGGACATCGTATGAATGACAGTCCTTCGCAATACAATTACTGCGAAATTTCTAAGAAAAAAAACAACATGGCGATTTGCGATATAAACATTGCCAATAAACCAAAAAAGCCACAGCAGCTTAAAGGGAGTTCAAGTGATGGCACTGTGAAAGACTCAACCGGGGAAGAAACTACTATTGCAAACGGCTCAGGCCATGGCTTCAAACCCCCTAAGCAATCAGAAAATAAGGGTCCTTGATAATAGAAGCCAAGCAAGTTTTATTACTGAAAAAATATCTAAAAAATTAAAGTAACCCATCTCCAAATAATGTAATTTTACAATCAGAAATTTCGGCATCGATAATCCAGTAAAATCAGTAAGACAATTAGTCAATGTCACCCTAGGAAACGTCAAGAATCCCAACTAAAGAGTCAAAATAACAGCGATCGTAGTACCGTACATCTGCGAAGTGGATATGACCGAAAACTATAAAAATGTGAAACTCATGATGAAAGAAAAGCAACTCCCGATGGCGGACGAGCCGTCACAACTCAAAAGATGCGTCGAGAAAAAGAAACATGGGTATCTTAATCGGCGCAGACTCGTACTGAGAAGGCGCCAGAGAGGAAACCGAGAGGTTCCACAAAGACCTAGTAGCGGTAAAATCAAAAATAGGCTGGACGATTCAAGGACCAGCCAAAACTGGAAAACAAACCATAGGAAGTTTCTCCGTAAGCTTCATGCATTGCTCCATTGAAGTAAAATGCGTCTCGGAAACGCTAAAGTCATTCTACGAATTAGAAGCATTGGGTATCAATGACGCGAAAGACAAAGAACCGACCGCAGAAGAAATTCTAAAAGAATTCGAGCCGAAGGCAAAGATCGTAGACCGACGTTATAGCGTGAAGTTTTGGTTGAAGGTAGAGAAGGAGGCGCTTGCGGATAACTATGACAGTGCGCTTTAAAGAATGAAGCAACTTGTCAACTTCAAGGGCTTCGATAGAGAACTGAAACTGTACCAAGAATACAACGCGGTTATTGAAGATCGACTTCAGCGTGGGATAGCGGAAGAGGTAAAAAATCCTGGAAAAAAGAAACCTGGTACATATTTCACGCCACATCAGCCAGACGTACGCGATGGACACGCAACCACGAAAGTCAGGGTCGTTTTCGACGCTTCAGACAGCAAGGGAAAACCACTTTCGCCAAAAAAAAATGCCTTGAGAATTGAGAAAATATGAATCCCAATATGTTCTTGCTACTCCTTAGGTTTAGAAAGAACAGAGTCGCGGTGATGGCTGATATTGAAAAGGTATTTTGGCAAGTCAGTCTGCAAGAAGCTGAAAGAAAAAGCGTACAATTCCTGTGGGTGAAGGAAGATCAAGAAAGGAAAATCATACCGAACGAGTTCAGGGTCTTGCAAATTGCTCGCGTACCTTTCGGTGTAACCGCGAGTACATTTCTCTTGGCAGCTACGCTAAAGATTCACGTAGCGAAATACGAAAATTCAGATCCGAAAGTCTTCGACACGCTCAATAGAGACATCTAAGTAGATGACTTTGGAAGTGGTGCGGAAAACGTAGAGCGTGCTTTCGATTTATCAAAAAGGGCTTCTAACATCATGAATAAAGGTAAATTCAAATAACGCAAGTGGCAGACCAACTCGGAAAATTTAAGAAAACGCTGTGCCGAAGAAACGGCAAATCCAGATAGCGATCTAGAATTCGTTGAAGAAACAACGGCGACTCCTCAAAAATTCTTCGGTTTACGTTGGAATCCAGAAACGGACATTCTCGCCATCGAGTTTTAAAAATTAATTCAAGAAAAAGAAAATATCCGAAAAACGAAAAGATTCATCCTCAGTACCGTTTCGAAGAATTTCGATCCAATCGCCATTCTCGCTCCTTACAATCAGGGCGAAATTTACCCTTAAAAAAATTGGCTATCGAGAAAATCCTGGACGAGACGCTTCCGGGAGACATAATGGAAGAATTTCAAAATTGGGGAACGAGTAGAAGTAAATGAACCGAAGTAATTAAAGAGGGTTAAAATTTTAACGTACATTTTCCATAACGTGGGGAGTGGAAAATCAAGCTCTTTTATCCAGCCCCATTAACCTTCGCAAAATTACGCGCAGGGGCTTCTGGGACCAAAGACCTCAGTTTTCAAATCCAGGTAAGTATATATGTTTAGTCGTTGTTCCGGAAATAATCGTCTGCTTCCTTGCTTCAGGCTAAGGTTTACGGTCTTAGATTATATTTATTAGTGTTTTCAAAGAGTCGTGACTCTGTGACTTTTGATCCCTAGTAGTATAGTACCGTCTTTCTGGATACGCGTGGGGGGCGCAGCGTGCTTTCCCCCACGCGTCCACAGCTGCGTGACGGGGGGGAATGAAGCGGGGAATCGCGATTCCGCCCCCCCTCGGGCGCGTGTCACGCGCGCGTGACCTGAATAATTAATGAGTTTAACAGGTGTTTTGAATAATTAATTAGTTGACCTGTCAATCAAGTAGGTAAGCAAGTGTTTTAAAAAGGGTGAATATTAATGAGCGTGGTATTGTTTAACTAGGTGGATTACCGTTATGGGTCATTGACCTGTTAGATAGTATAGTAACATGTGTTTAGGATCACAAGTAGTTATATTATATGTTTGAATATTAATTTTTGGCGGGAAAGTGTAAGCGTCGCGTGTATAAAAATCAACAAGTGGTTAAACTCTATAGGTCTATTACATGTTTGACATGATTTTGGCGGGGAAACGGGTAAAGTTTGTACCTTTATAATAACACGTTAGAGCTAATTGACCTGGTAGCTATATGGTTAACAACTCATTAGCATTTTTGGCGGGGATTTAACATGCGTTTATGATGATGTAAGCGCGAAAAGGATCAATGAACAAGTGGAGGGGGGTAAAGTTTTTATTTAATAGTATAAAAGTTTGCATGGTTTAATTACCTGACGACGGTTAGGAAGCGTCTTTGGGATTATGGACCCGAACAAGTGATCTCTTTTAGTGGATGTTATATGGTTGAACTCTTAGCCATTTGGCGGCTAAATCAGTATATTTGTTTATAACCGTTAGGTAACGTCTTGGGGTTAATCAACAAGTGGTCTTAAGTAGTAAATATTAAAGAGTTTTATAAGCTGTGTTTTAACGTTAGGAAGCGCGGTAAAAAAGACTTAACAGAACGGGGTAAAGTTTGGAGGCTGGTCTCTCTTTTAACGGTTGTTATATGAACTCTTAGTAATTTTGGTTGGAAATTCACGTGTTTTGGCAGCCATCTTTAATGATTCATATTTAAACGGGTTCTGTGTATTGAAAAGGGTGTCCATGTCTGTTATTTTTAGGAAATTTGCCATATATACTTTAGATCAAGTTTGTGTTTAACAAGTTGTTGCTAACAATTTTTTATATATATTAACCTAAAACGTCGAATTTAAAGTCGCTAGGCCTAAGGTAGTGCCTTGGGTGTAAGCTGATAAATATTATGACAATGCATCATGTGTTAATTTTATATTACCGTTAATGAGGACGCGCGAGAAACATTGTGCATTACGTGGTAAAGTTTTATTGTTAAGCCTGGCCATCGTAAATAATAAGCCTAAAATTTATGAAATGTAAACTGTGTATTCAAGGTTATTTTGGGGTGAAGAAATTAGGGAGTTTTTTATTGGATATTTCAAGTTTTTAACATAGTCAATACGATAATAACGGGGTAAAGATAGTATATCCTGTCGTCCGTTAGGAAGGGTCTTTGGGGTCATCTCACGTAAACATGTGTTGAAAATGGGGAATTACATAATGCCAAAAGACATTTCAAGAACACGTTTTCCCTAGATAGTTCGATCAAAAAGCCGCGTCACGTGATCATCTGATTTACGGTTATTGAAAGGGGTCTTCCATAAATTAAATTATTATAATCATGCAATGCTGCCATTTTTCGCCACTAGGCTGGTATATATGGATTCGGGTACATGTTTTCAAATATAAGTCACCCCTAATAGGGGTCCCTTTTAAAGATTTTATAGGTTATTAATCTAACATTGTCTTTAAGCACATAATTCGTTTTGTCTTACACAGTGTATTCAAGGGTATTTTTGGGGTGAAGAAATTAACTAGGGAGTTAAAGTTTTTAGTGGCCATCTTGGATATTTCAAGTTTTTAACATAGTCAATGCGTTAATGGCATCTTACATAACGGGGTAAAATTTGTATTACTTGTCGAGCGTGGTCATCGTGAATAATATTTTTAATAAGCCTTAGAAAACTAAGTTCAATGTTAAATTCGTTAACCTCGCAGTTTGAAACAAGTTGTCCCTATATTAAGAATAAGCTTGGTCTTATTAACAACATCCGCAGCTCTGGCCTTATAAATGTTTCATTGTAGACAATGTCTTTACGCACATCGTGTACATTTCCTTCAAAAATATTAGTTTACGTATATCCGTAACATATAACCTTTTAGTTTTACCAATCGGACATGTTTTAGTTATGGGACAATGATAGGAAACTATCGTCTTTAATCATATAATAAACTAAGTATTTACTCTTAGGATTAGCGCGGGTTGAAGTACCAGACTTTTGTTATTATCTGGATATGTTACTATTGAAACATTAACGATTCTTCTAAATATAATGCATTTATAAGTTCGCGTATTGAATACATAATAGTATTAAGAACTTATGAATACGTGGCCACTATACGAAATATTTACATAAAAAGGTCGGTTCGCACTCACAATAAACGTTAAAAAATCCTCTAATCTATCGTATATTATTATTCCGTGTTAAACAAGCGGCGCGAGTAATGTTTCCGCAGCGGTTTAATATACTTTAACATGTACGGTTCGTTAATTTTCGTAAGTGGCAGCCATATTTAGAACCTTATTGTATTTAATGGCCATTTTTCACCACTAGGAGATTCATCCTTTTAATAGCATTAACATAATTTCTAAATGCAGAGCTATTTAGAGGGTGATTTGTTATCTTTTTAAACTTATAGGTGTTGTGGTCAGTTATTGAGATTTTCACTCCTATACGGTTCAATGCGAATTATTATTAATCGATATTGTCAATTATATTAAGATTTCAAATAGAGTTGCAATTTATTCCGAGAGGGGGTAATGTAGTTTTAAATTATGACATACTTTATATAGTATATCAACTTATATATTATACGAACAATAAAAAGTACAGCTAGATAAATGGCCAAAGACTATTTTCTTACATAAGAGCTTCTTTAAAAAATTTACATAACAGAAATACTACACAGACATTTAATAACTATTTTATTTAGATTATAATATAACACTCAGTTAATCAAGTTAATTTTTAACGAAATTTGCAAAAAACGTAGCAGCCTATCGATTTGATATTTTAGTTAATATTGCTGGCAATTAAACTTTAGGTTCATTTCGCAGAAAATCATGTGTAGTTTTACAACAACTTAAACACAAGTTTTTTTGTTTGATACCTGCTTAATGTAAAAGTCGCTTCACGATTTGGTGGCGCTTTGGGTTTTAGCCTGGCTATTATTTAATAGACTAGTTTCTTAATCTTTCAGGACTTTTTTGTTAGGAGATTTCAATATCGCGGCAAAGAATACGTTTCTTAGTATAAAAAGCGAATAAGATAAAAAAAAATCGTTGTGTTTTACAACTACCTAATTTTTTAATCTATGTGTCTGTAATCAAATTATTACAACGAAATTTAATAGCACATTGAATATTTTTAATGGCAATGGAAAGAAAATCTAAAAGTACATGGTTGATATAGAACATTACGTGAAGTTTTTCAACTTTAAGACAAGTTACTATCTAGCTTTGAAGTTTTTGAAACTTGAGATATAAAATATGAATTCAATCCAATCTCAATAACTGACCAAAATAGCTCTCATTAATTGTTTTTGAAAGTTCATATTCTACCAGAAATATTAATAAAATATTTTATTAGAAATTTAGGTAGTTTACGGTTATCAGATATTTACAAAGTTTTAAATCTGTTTAGGTCTACGATTTGTATTACTTTTTGTTGTACGAGTTGATAATCGGCTATTTTGTATACTAAACCAATCGCGATTTTTTATTACCAACACCTACTAAGTTTTATTTATAAAAAGAATAAAAATCCGAAATGAGATATTCAGATCACGTTTTTCATGAGCTGTTATTCCTCCGGATGTCATGGACATTTAAGTACAATCCCCCCGATGTTAAAACCAATGCTCTAATTGTATTAGAGTTTATATAACGGTTGTGAGATATTTTAATAAAAACGTTTTTTTCCCCCGTAGAATGAGGAATGTGTGTTTTGAATAACTTCACCGCGTGCGTAACGCCTCCCTCTGTCTTCCCTCTCGCCAAACCGCCAGCGCCGAGATATCCTGCGGGCTTAGACAGGGCGGATGGAGAGCGTTCGTTTAACGTATAGAGCTAGAACGGCAACAACTTTCGCTTTTTACACGCCAGCTTGTCCCAGCCTTTTGATCAGTGTCTTTTTAAGAGAAACTAATCATTTTCGACACTATTCAGCGGCCCCATTTTTCGAAATGAATCAATTTTTATTGGTACATTTTAATTTATTAAAAAACACAAATAATTTATACAATTAAAATATTTTTAATTACATTCAAATTTATTGAAAAACTCAATGCATATTTTTATAGATACAATTAATTTTAAATGATATTTTTGTAGCCGAAGGGAATACTGGTACCGTCGCTCTTGAAGATTCGCTTGTTAGACGTAAATCCAACGAGTTTTTCAGCTGGTTTTTGGAATAGCTGCCCCGTTTTTAAACGTTTCACGTTAAATGGGACTCCGACGCTGTATTTCAATTGTTGGTTGCGTGTAGCGAGGTCCTTCAAAGCTTCAAAGTTGACAATTGACTGATTTTTTTTAGTCAATGTAATGCCCTTAAGTTAAGTAACAATCTTTCCAGATTCGAATAAAATTGAATAAGCTTTACATCCCAAGGAAACAAAGGCTTTTATATTTTCATTGGGATACTGGTCAGCTAATGTACCTAGGGTAGTCCCTAGCGGAATATTTAAGTCTTTACTCATATAAAGAAAAGCAGAATCAGTATCGACGTAATTTAAATTAGAACCAATTTGAGCCATTAATTTGTATAATTTAATACGGCCGTAACTGGCTACAAACGCGCCTATCGTTGGTGACCCTTTCCGATAAGTTGGAACGTAGTCTTCCCGAAAACGAGTGGTGACTAAGGCTATATCATCGTCTAGTAGTTTAAAATCCGTTAATTCTTTGGTTTTATCGGCCAAAATTTCGACTAATTCCTTATAAGAATTAATAAAAACACTTTGGCCTCGATTTAAATTAATGGAATTTTTGCCCCACAGACTGTTTAGACTAAGTTTGCCAATAGCTTTTAAAGCGGGATTATCGGTTATATCGTCTAAATTTAAATCTAACACGTCAATTTCATTAAAGTCTCGTAAATAATTAAGTTTTTGTTCTAATGTAATTATGTCTTTTGGATACGACGAATTTTGAACTTTGATTTTGTAAAAAAGCCGAATATAGTCATCGAATAGCGGACAATCTTTATCGAATGTCTCTCGGTAATGATGTACTTCGTGAATTGTAATAATTTTGTAACCGTACTCTATCGCTAGATAAAACTCGGGAGTCGTCCACACGTCGGTTATGCTACGCTCTCGATCAGTATGGGTACATTCGAAACATTGTTCAGCTGCACATTTGTAGCAGAGAGTATAATAAATTTTACTATTAATTTTAGCTGAGAGAATTGGGAGGTTTAAATTGGTAGGTGGCAGCACCGTAGCTTTAATAAGACCAAAATAAGCGTTAACGGAAAAATTAAAGTTACAAGTTATAATTTCGGGCCTTGATTTGGGATATTTATAGGAACTCATCTGGACCGACGGGTACATGCTATTGAAATCCACGACTTTGATTGGTCGATCGGGAGTGGCTTCGGCATAAATTACAAAGTTTTCGACCCTCCCCCCACGAATGGCGTCTCTCGCTCCTATCGGTTTGGTAAAGGGTAGGGAATCGCAAAAACTCGCAATTGCTGGGTCTTCTACTAACTGATCATACTCGTGTTCCCATATACTAATAAACTGTGCATTAGGCCTTTCCTTTTTTAAAAAATTTTCGCGGTCGAGGGTTTTGAGATAAATATTTAAATTTGAATCTTTTAACTGTTTATCGTAAGTCTGGTGGTCAGTGTGCAGTGGGCATTTATGGTAATGGCAGCCGTAAAATTTGGCAATTATTTCGGGCGAGGAACAATAACCGTCTAATCGATAGGGATAAATGACATGTTCTCCACCTAGCGATCGCGCTGTTTGAAATTTCACGTTGAGTTTTTTTTTCCAAATAAGCTAACCATTTTAGGGCCTTGACACTATGCCGTTTCCTATAACCCGTCCCCGGAACAATCGCGATAGTGTTTGGTTCGACAAATCTACTAAGGAATAAATTTGTGACGGCTCCCGGCAACGTTATGGCGTTTGACCCTAACAAATCAAAATCAACGGTTTTTAAAAATAAATTTCTAAAACTATCGAATCCTTTCTGTAAAAGTTTAACGTCATCGATCGCGTATTCGGTTAAAACTTTATTTAGATCAAAAACGACGTAACGTTGGGAATCGTACCATTGATTAAATTCTACGATTTCCTCGTCCGTAAATTTGTCGATACCAAAATATTCTTTCTCGGGGAGGGCGCCGATATAATCTAAATTGTTTTCCGTAGCGAATGAATAACAAAAATAACCTTTCTTTTGGAAAATCTTAAAAGTTTTCGAGAAATTTCGAAGGGCTGTAGGTAGGAACATGAAACTATCGATAAAGGCTATTTTAAATTGGGCGAGAAACATACCCAGGGCTTTGGAACCGGTATAAATTATCTCGGGTTTAATCTTTCGTTTTAATAGACCGTTAAGAATAAGCAACGTATCGAAACCACTCCCGAAATGGCTAATATGACGTTTTCAAAGAGAGGCCGCGTATCTCTTTTCCGACCATTAACTGTCACCTGGCATGCTAATAAATAATCTAGGAAATTTTGAACGCAATCAAAGCCGTGAAATTTTCGGTAATCATAATTGGTCGAAAATGGCGCTTCTTGCATCGCGGAAATGATTAAAATTGGTCTAATTGCAGTGTCAGTCGTTATGGTTTCAAAATCAAAATAGCATAGTCGTTTCTCATTTGATTTTATTTCTAATGGGCGGACGTGACACTCGTTTTTGGGATGCTCAATTTTGCAAAAAGCGCATTTGTTGTCGCAATTATGATTGCCTTCATAGTCTTTCCCGCAATTTAAACAGCGCCTTAAAACCTGACAGATTCCTAGTTCTACGTGTTGGGAGAAACAATTTGGTCCGGCAAAATACCGATTACAGTCATTACAACGGGTAGCCTGTTCTATACTGGGGTGGAACTCTGGGCCGCGACAGCGCCGACATTTAAGCTCGGGTCCGCAGTCGTGACTTTTTTTCTGTTTGATACTATGTAACAGGGTAAGACAATATATACAGAAAGATTGCGCTCCAAACATGGCCGAATAAGATCGTACGACTTGGGTGTGGTCTTTAATTTTTAAGAGGAAAATTTGTTTTTCTTTGACGGGCCCAATAAACACTTTATCGAAATTATCGTCCGCCGAGATTAAAATAATTTGGTAGTCGGGTAAAATATTTTGGAATCGATTAATGTCTATTATTTCTACGGGGCCTTCGGGAACCACCGCTTGGGCGTGTAATTTTTTGGCTTCAATTTCTTGTTCGGGTTTTGTCCCGTTTCTAATTGTCTTTAATTGGTATTCGTTAAAATTAGCACCCTGTCCTAAACTTTTCAAATGCTGATAGTCGGCCAAAACTCTTCCCACCGCCAGGGCTCTCGTAAAACATAAATTGTCCGTATTTCTAATGGGAATAAATGTGTTACCTTGGTTGATATACTGATCTAAACATTCATAACTTCTTGTTCTAACGCTGCGAGGCGGACCTCTCATAGGGGTATCTTGAAGAAATATTAGGTCAAATCGGAGGGGTGAATCTAGATAAATGGTTTTTACGGACTGCGCTACCTTTTCAATCCCCGTTAAAATTCTCTCAGCTGTCAACTCATTAATATTCATTAATTGGAAATTTATCGGATCTTGCAGCTCATCGGAAATTACCACCACCCTGACGCGCGTGTAGCCTAAATTATCGGCCGTAATTCTATCTAATATTGATTGGAAAATACGGGTCAGTTGGTTACTGATATCCGCGTGGTTTAATTGGTCTAAATTTTTAAAATTACACTCGAATAGCATAGATTTACACCTATACTTTCGAGAAGAACTGGCAATGATTTTATCTATTGAGTAAAAATTTTTAGGGTTAAAACGGGTGCTAAGATCGAGGGCCATGGTGTTTTTAAATTCCTGCGTAAATATTTAATACGGTTTGAATCGTTGTCGTAAACTTCGCCGGAATTCTGCAAGTTTAATAGTTTTTCGTAAGTCCACGATTTTTATAGACGTCTCTTGCACGACAGGTGAGCGTTCTACCGCAGAACCACGGATACAGTTACGCTTCAGTGAACTCTTCCGAGGAGAGTTCTATTTTGGCTTGCCAACTTGTTATACTGGCAATTTTTATCCCGACTATATCCTTCCAGCCACCGTCTACTTGCTTAGATGGACCTGACTTGGATGGGGTGCTTTTGGGTGCGGCTCAACTGGTTTGAATGGTGATTGTTTAGATGAGTTGTCGAGAACCGCGTGGCATAATAAGTCTTCTTGTAGAAAAGCTTTTCGCCTTTATAATCGAGACCACGTTTGACCTTATTGGTGAACAGTTGGGTGTTTCGGTGCAATGCACGAACTTTTTCTAAAATTCAATAAAAACAGACTGAATAATCTATTACTCTTCGTTCAACTTCCATCGTGCCCAGGGCCGTCTTAAGGCATCGGCTAAATGGGCTACAGCCCAGGGCCCCCAGGCAAATTTGGGGCCCCGGCTAGGGATAAGGGTTTAGTTGGTAAGTATTATTTATGCTCATTTAATATTATGTATCTTTTAGTTACGTCTAAAGTAATTTGACTCATCGCCACATCGCGTATCATACGGTACCAACAATTTCTAAAACCTAGCAGCGAGTCACTGTCAGTAAAAATCTTATTTTCAGTAGTCTTATCTTATACTTTTGTAAAGTTTCGGTTTGATTATTGTGTAGTTGAATTTAGACAACGGACATACAAAGGCTTACCGTTGGGGATCGCAAAAGTGTTAAAAATAATTTAGCCCAGGGCCCTAAAAGGTCTTAAGACGGGCCTGATCGTGCCAGAATAATAATAATAAACGGTCATTTAAAAAATGTAATTCCCCAAATTTTAAAATGTACTTACAATTTCTTCGCGTCGAATGCAAGTTGAGCAATAAATGCAAATCAACGCGCGCCTCTATTTATATTTACAAAGTCCCCTAGCGGGACGCTTAGGAAACTCTATAACACATGCTAATTTATCTAGCGCTTTTTTATTAATACATGTGTAAATTTTCATAATAAACTAAAATCCCCTAGCGGGACGCTTAGGAACTTCTATGACACATGTGTAATAATTTGTAACGGTTTTTTACACCTACCCCTCTAAATTATCCGAAGACTTTGTCAAGCAATTATTTTTTATATAGGATGTTTACATTAAAAACACGGGAGATAAACTAACAATTCTACTTTAAGATTTTTGTAAACTCTAATTATAACAGAAAGTGTAACTGTTAATGATTATAGTAGTTATAGCTTTTTGACTTTGGTCATACTTATCGACTTTCCGCAACTTAAATATTTCAATTCAACCATTTCCATTACCTCTCGGGTAAAAACGACGCTTTTTAAAAATTGAAACACCTGCCAGTAAATTATTCCATGAAGAATGACGTTATGAAATACCAACGACCATTTTATATTTAACTAAGTCAATCTTGTGACGATAAAATAATAATAGTATGCGTTAAATGGGTGAATTATAATACTCTAATTATAACAAAGAGTAACTGTTAATGTTTTCAATAATAGTTATAGCTTTTTGACTCTTTGGTCCGAGTTATATTCTTGAAGTGTATTATCTTTAAATTTGTTAGCATTTTGCCCCTTTTTATTATGACCGTTTCTACCTTTTCGGTCATTTCACTGTATTATAGTCCATAGGTGGTTTTTACTAACAACCATCTGTGAAACATTTATTTATTAATAATACCTGACGTACCAAGCTTATTCTTAATATAAGGACAACTTGTTTTAAACTGAGAGGTTAACGAATTTAACATTGAACTTAAAATGACGATGCCTTCAATAAATTTGAATGTAATTAAAAATATTTTAATTGTATAAATTATTTGTGTTTTTTGATAAATTAAAATGTACCAATAAAAATTGATTCATTTCGAAAAATGGGGCCGCTGAATAGTGTCGAAAATGATTAGTTTCTCTTAAAAAGACACTGATCAAAAGGCTGGGACAAGCTGGCGTGTAAAAAGCGAAAGTTGTTGCCGTTCTAGCTCTATACGTTAAACGAACGCTCTCCATCCGCCCTGTCTAAGCCCGCAGGATATCTCGGCGCTGGCGGTTTGGCGAGAGGGAAGACAGAGGGAGGCGTTACGCACGCGGTGAAGTTATTCAAAACACACATTCCTCATTCTACGGGGGAAAAAAACGTTTTTATTAAAATATCTCACAACCGTTATATAAACTCTAATACAATTAGAGCATTGGTTTTAACATCGGGGGGATTGTACTTAAATGTCCATGACATCCGGAGGAATAACAGCTCATGAAAAACGTGATCTGAATATCTCATTTCGGATTTTTATTCTTTTTATAAATAAAACTTAGTAGGTGTTGGTAATAAAAAATCGCGATTGGTTTAGTATACAAAATAGCCGATTATCAACTCGTACAACAAAAAGTAATACAAATCGTAGACCTAAACAGATTTAAAACTTTGTAAATATCTGATAACCGTAAACTACCTAAATTTCTAATAAAATATTTTATTAATATTTCTGGTAGAATATGAACTTTCAAAAACAATTAATGAGAGCTATTTTGGTCAGTTATTGAGATTGTATTGAATTCATATTTTATATCTCAAGTTTCAAAAACTTCAAAGCTAGATAGTAACTTGTCTTAAAGTTGAAAAACTTCACGTAATGTTCTATATCAACCATGTACTTTTAGATTTTCTTTCCATTGCCATTAAAAATATTCAATGTGCTATTAAATTTCGTTGTAATAATTTGATTACAGACACATAGATTAAAAAATTAGGTAGTTGTAAAACACAACGATTTTTTTTTATCTTATTCGCTTTTTATACTAAGAAACGTATTCTTTGCCGCGATATTGAAATCTCCTAACAAAAAAGTCCTGAAAGATTAAGAAACTAGTCTATTAAATAATAGCCAGGCTAAAACCCAAAGCGCCACCAAATCGTGAAGCGACTTTTACATTAAGCAGGTATCAAACAAAAAAACTTGTGTTTAAGTTGTTGTAAAACTACACATGATTTTCTGCGAAATGAACCTAAAGTTTAATTGCCAGCAATATTAACTAAAATATCAAATCGATAGGCTGCTACGTTTTTTGCAAATTTCGTTAAAAATTAACTTGATTAACTGAGTGTTATATTATAATCTAAATAAAATAGTTATTAAATGTCTGTGTAGTATTTCTGTTATGTAAATTTTTTAAAGAAGCTCTTATGTAAGAAAATAGTCTTTGGCCATTTATCTAGCTGTACTTTTTATTGTTCGTATAATATAAAAGTTGATATACTATATAAAGTATGTCATAATTTAAAACTACATTACCCCCTCTCGGAATAAATTGCAACTCTATTTGAAATCTTAATATAATTGACAATATCGATTAATAATAATTCGCATTGAACCGTATAGGAGTGAAAATCTCAATAACTGACCACAACACCTATAAGTTTAAAAAGATAACAAATCACCCTCTAAATAGCTCTGCATTTAGAAATTATGTTAATGCTATTAAAAGGATGAATCTCCTAGTGGTGAAAAATGGCCATTAAATACAATAAGGTTCTAAATATGGCTGCCACTTACGAAAATTAACGAACCGTACATGTTAAAGTATATTAAACCGCTGCGGAAACATTACTCGCGCCGCTTGGTTAACACGGAATAATAATATACGATAGATTAGAGGATTTTTTAACGTTTATTGTGAGTGCGAACCGACCTTGTTATGTAAATATTTCGTATAGTGGCCACGTATTCATAAGTTCTTAATACTATTATGTATTCAATACGCGAACTTATAAATGCATTATATTTAGAAGAATCGTTAATGTTTCAATAGTAACATATCCAGATAATAACAAAAGTCTGGTACTTCAACCCGCGCTAATCCTAAGAGTAAATACTTAGTTTATTATATGATTAAAGACGATAGTTTCCTATCATTGTCCCATAACTAAAACATGTCCGATTGGTAAAACTAAAAGGTTATATGTTACGGATATACGTAAACTAATATTTTTGAAGGAAATGTACACGATGTGCGTAAAGACATTGTCTACAATGAAACATTTATAAGGCCAGAGCTGCGGATGTTGTTAATAAGACCAAGCTTATTCTTAATATAGGGACAACTTGTTTCAAACTGCGAGGTTAACGAATTTAACATTGAACTTAGTTTTCTAAGGCTTATTAAAAATATTATTCACGATGACCACACTCGACAAGTAATACAAATTTTACCCCGTTATGTAAGATGCCATTAACGCATTGACTATGTTAAAAACTTGAAATATCCAAGATGGCCACTAAAAACTTTAACTCCCTAGTTAATTTCTTCACCCCAAAAATACCCTTGAATACACTGTGTAAGACAAAACGAATTATGTGCTTAAAGACAATGTTAGATTAATAACCTATAAAATCTTTAAAAGGGACCCCTATTAGGGGTGACTTATATTTGAAAACATGTACCCGAATCCATATATACCAGCCTAGTGGCGAAAAATGGCAGCATTGCATGATTATAATAATTTAATTTATGGAAGACCCCTTTCAATAACCGTAAATCAGATGATCACGTGACGCGGCTTTTTGATCGAACTATCTAGGGAAAACGTGTTCTTGAAATGTCTTTTGGCATTATGTAATTCCCCATTTTCAACACATGTTTACGTGAGATGACCCCAAAGACCCTTCCTAACGGACGACAGGATATACTATCTTTACCCCGTTATTATCGTATTGACTATGTTAAAAACTTGAAATATCCAATAAAAAACTCCCTAATTTCTTCACCCCAAAATAACCTTGAATACACAGTTTACATTTCATAAATTTTAGGCTTATTATTTACGATGGCCAGGCTTAACAATAAAACTTTACCACGTAATGCACAATGTTTCTCGCGCGTCCTCATTAACGGTAATATAAAATTAACACATGATGCATTGTCATAATATTTATCAGCTTACACCCAAGGCACTACCTTAGGCCTAGCGACTTTAAATTCGACGTTTTAGGTTAATATATATAAAAAATTGTTAGCAACAACTTGTTAAACACAAACTTGATCTAAAGTATATATGGCAAATTTCCTAAAAATAACAGACATGGACACCCTTTTCAATACACAGAACCCGTTTAAATATGAATCATTAAAGATGGCTGCCAAAACACGTGAATTTCCAACCAAAATTACTAAGAGTTCATATAACAACCGTTAAAAGAGAGACCAG